>NC_052068.1:25225195-25849102 GCF_015852505.1 Tachyglossus aculeatus
AGATGGGAAAGTTGAAGGAGGGAGGGACTTGGGAGAGACAGGGCAGATTTTAGAGACAGCCCACCTGATAGTTTATATTTTCTTAATAAAGTAGGTTCTTCACTGGCTTTTTCTCTGGCTTCATTCATTCAATCGTATTTATTGAGCGCTTACTGTGTGCAGAGCATTGTACTAAGCGCTTGGGAAGTACAAGTTGGCAACATATGGAGACGATCCCTACTAAGTATGGGTAGTTGGAGCGATAGTAGTAGTCGAAGTAGTGGTAGTAATAGTAATAATAGTATTGATAGTAGTAGTAGTAAAATTAGTGTGGCATAATGGAAAGAACAGTGGCTTGGGAGTCAGGAGGACCTGGGTTCTAATCCTGGCTCTGCTACATGTCTGCTGCATGACCCTGAGCAAGTCACTTCACTACTCTGTGCCTCAGCGACCTCATCTGTAAAATGGGAATCAAGACTGTGAGCCCCATGTGGGACACGGACTATGTGCAACCTGATTAGCTTGTTTCTGCCCCAACGATTAGTACAGTATCTGGCACAGAGTCAGTGCTTAACAAATGCCACTAAAAAATAGTAACATTAATAATAATGATGGCATTTATTAAGCACTTATTATGTGCAAAGCACTGTTCTAAGCGCTGGGGAGGTTACAAGGTGATCAGGTTGTTCCACCGGGAGCTCACAGTCTTAATCTCCATTATACAGATGAGGTAACTGAGGCCAGAGAAGTGAAGTGACTTGCCCAAAGTCAAACAGCTGACAAATGGCAGAGTAGGGATTTGAACCCAGGATCTCAGAATCCAAAGCCCGGGCTCTTTCCACTGAACCACACTGCTTCTCGAGTAGTAATAGTAGTACTGTAAATTGGGGATTCAGTAACTGTTCTCTCACCTATTTAAGACTGCAAGCCCCATGCGGGATAGGGACTGTGTCTGACCTAATTGACTTGGACCTACCTCAGCACTTAGAACAGTATTTGTCACATAGTAAGCACTCAACAAGTACCATAAAATGACACAAGTAGTTGTAGTAGCATTTATCAAGCGACCGTTTGGTGGGGTGCACTAGAATAGCTGCTTTGGACTACAGAATAGTGATGTGACAGGTTCTCTGCCCACAAGAAGCCTGTCGGTTCAGTTTTTCACCCCTTTCTCCTCAATCTACATCCACTCCCTTCCACCGTTTCACCTACCACCTCTTTACAGATGTCTTCCAAATCTACTTCACTAGTCCCAACCTCTCTCCTCCTCTGAATAATAATAATAGTATTTCAGTACTTGCTATGTGCCAAGCGCTGTACTAAGCACTGGGGCACATACAAAATAATCAGTTGGACACAGTCCTTGTCCCACATGGGGTTCTCAGTCTAAGGTGGAAGAGCTCACAGGATATTTCTGCATACAAGATTTCAAGCTCAGCATGCCCAAAACCGAACTCCTCATCTTCTTTCTTAACTTCTCTCCTCCACCTAACATTCCCATCTCAGTTGACAACAGCACTATTCTCTTCCTATCTAAATGTCATAAACATGGTATTATCCTAGACTCTTCCCTCAATTTCAAGCCCCAGGTTCAGTCTGTCATTAAATACCGTTATTCCTCCACAACAGTTCCAGAATGCACCCAATCCTCCCCATCGAAACAGCCACCATGCTGGTCCAGGAACTACATTACTGCATCAGTCTATCCTCTCTCCTGTCCATTCTTCACTCTGCTGCCCATACCGTTTTCTTAAACCTTGGTTTGCACATGTCCCCCACTCCACAAAAGCCTCCATTCTTTTCCACATCAGGCAGAAACTCCTGATCACTAGCTTTAGAAACCCAATCAATTATCTCCCTCTTTCTTATAATAATAATAATAATAATAATGGCATTTGTTAAGCGCTTACTATGTGCAAAGCACTCTTATCTCTTCTCCCACTATAACTCCGCTGTCATGCTTAGAGAAGCAGCATGGCTCAGTGGAAAGAGCCTGGGCTTTGGAGTCAGAGGTCATGGGTTCAAATGCCGGCTCCGCCACTTGTCAGCTGTGTGACTCTGGGCAAGTCACTTAACTTCTCTGGGACTCAGTTCCCTCATCTGTAAAATGGGGATTAATCAATCAATGGTATTTATTGAGTGCTTAAGGTGTGCAGAGCACTGTACTAAGCGCTTGGGAAGTACAAGTTGGCCACATATAGAGACGGTCCCTACCCAACAGTGGGCTCACAGTCTAGAGGACTAAGACTGTGAGCCCCACATGGGACAACCTGATCACCTTGTAACCTCCCCAGCGCTTAGAACAGTGCTTTGCACGTAGTAAGCGCTTAATAAATGCCATTATTATTATTATTATTATGTTTCTTTCCTCTTAAAGCAACCTACTCTCTATGCCTGGTTCTCATCTCTCCCTTAGCCAAATTCTTGCTTACACCCTCCTGTCTGGAACTCCCCCCTCCTCTTTTCATAACTGATAGACCACTGCTCTCCCCATCTTCAAAGTCCTTCTGAAATTTCATCTCCTCCGGTAGGCCTTTGCTGATTAAGTCCTCAGTTCCCCACCCTACTTCTCTCACACTACGACTTCAGCACTTCTGTGACGCCTAAAGCAATTAGGTACTCCTGCTGCACCCTAGGACTTATGTGCATGTCTTTATGCACTTATCACTTCCTCATATCTGTAATTTATTTTAGTATCAGTCTCCCTTGCTAATAATAATAATAATGGTATTTGTCAAGCGCTTACTATGTGCCAGGCACTGTATTAAGCTCTGGGGTGGATACAAGCAAACCGAGTGGGATTGCTAGATTGTAAACTCCTTGAGGATAGGAATCATGTGTACTACTTCTTTTGTCCAAGGTCGTACATCAGACAAGTGGTGGAGCTGGGTTTAGGGCCCATGGTCTTTCCACTAGTGATGCTGCTTCTTCTCATTCTGTACATGTCTCTCCATTCAAAAACTTTCAGTGGTTCTCCATTTGTCTCCGCATCAGACAGAAACTCCTAACCATTGAATTTAAGGCATTCCATTAACACTTTCTCTCTAGCCTATCCACTTCTACTACACTCTAGCTCACACTCTCCATTCTCTCAAGCTCAGCTTCATGCTGTGCCTCATTTTCAACTCTCGCATCTCTGACTCTTGGCTTACACGCTCCTTGCTTTCTGAAACTCCTTTCCTTTACAGATAGGCAGACTTCAGCATTTCCCATCTTCAACACCCTTCTGAAATTCCACCACCCTGAGGAGGTTTTTCCTAATTAATTTTTCTTCTCCCCAGGTCACGTCCTTCAAATATCACTTCAGCACTTTTGTGTTCACCATCTCCCATACGTCTTCTATTTTACTCTCCCAAATGCTTAAGAAAGTGCCCTGCAAACTTTAGTCCCTCTATAAGTATTACTGATAGTTTTACAAACTAATCACGTCAGATACAGTTCCACATGGAGCTCACAATCTATAAGTAAGGAACCACAGGTATCTTATTCCCATTTAAACGTTGAGAAAACTGAGCCCTAGAGAGGTTAAGTGACTTGCCCAAGTTCACACAGCAGACCAGTGACACAGCGTGGGCTAGAACCAGGGTCTCCTGACTCCTGACACCCCTTTCTATTAGACCACTCTGCCTGTAAATGACTCTTCACAACATGGGAAAGTTTATGTTGTGCAGGAAAGTAAACACTAACCATAATAATAATAATAATAATAATAATAATAATAATAATAATAATGGTATTTGTTAAGTGCTTACTGTGTGCCAGGCACTGTACTAAGCGCTGGGGTAGATACAAGCAAATCGGGTTGGACATCGTCTCTGTCCCATGTGGGGCTCACAGTCTCAATCCCCATTTTACAGATGAGGGAACTGAGGCATCTAGAAGTTAAGTGACTTGCCCAAAGTCACACAGCAGACAAGTGGTGGAGCCAGGATTAGAGCCCATGTCCTTCTGACTCTCAATGCCCAAGGCCTAAACAAAATAAGGGCAGTGGCTGTATAAGTGGTTTAATACATTCTGCCACACCTTTCTTTGACTTCTTTTTTTGGAGGGAGCTGGAAGGGGAGGGAAGATTTTGATAGCAATTTGTGTTTTTGGGGCGACTCAGAGGTTGTTTGCTTTAGACCTGTGCTAAAGGTGTCCAGAGTGCCAGGCACAATGAGCAGCAGGCTTGGGAGCTCCTTGAATACTAGGATTTGGAGGAAGTAGCTTAAGTAAGCATGGAAAAGGACCAGTGCATATTTTGTGAACTGAAAATAAGTTTCTCAGGCCTTCTGGGTTTTGAAAACTATTTGCCAAGCTGGACTCGATGGTTGCACAAACAGTTGGAGGATCAAACCGTCTGGGTGAGCAGATCAAGTGAGTTTTACAAGGGTTGGTCCTGGGCCTAGAACATTGGAAATTTTCATTAATGTCTGGATAAGAGACCAGTTTTATTAATACCAAGCTAGGTAGGGTGGATAGCAACCTTGAAGAACTCTAATAATAATAACGATAGGTATGATGTGTGCCAATCATTGTATAACTTGCCGGCATACATATGATACAGTCAGATCAAAAGCAGTTCCTCTCCATGTGGGGCTAAAGGTCTGAGAGGGAGAAAAAACAGGTACCGAATTTCCATTTTACAGATGAGGAAATTGAGGCACAGAGAAGTTAATTGATGCGCCCAAGTTCCCACGGCAGGCAAGTGGCAGAGCTGAAGCAGCGTGGCTCAGTGGAAAAAGCACAGGCTTTGGAGTCAGAGGTCATGGGTTCAAATCCCGGCTCCGCCAATTAGCTGTGTGACTTTGGGCAAGTCACTTAACTTCTCTGGGCCTCAGTTCCCTCATCTGTAAAATGGGGATGAAGACTGTGAACCCCCCGTGGGACAACCTGATCATCTTGTAACTTCCCCAGTGCTTAGAACAGTGCTTTGCACATAGTAAGTGCTTAATAAATGCCATTATTATTATTATTATAAGTCCTCTGACTCCCAAGCCCAAGTCCTTTCCTATACGCCACACTAGGTGCACAAATCCAAAATGAGTGCGTTAGGAGATAATAATAATAATAACTGTGGTATTTAGTAAGTGCTTACTATGAGAAGCAGTGTGGCTCAGTGGAAAGAGCCCGGGCTTTGGAGTCAGAGGTCATGGGTTCAAATCCCGGCTCCGCCAATTGTCAGCTGTGTGACTTTGGGCAAGTCACTTAACTTCTCTGGGCCTCAGGTACCTCATCCGGAAAATGGGGATTAAGACTGTGAGCCTGATTATGTTGTAACCTCCCCAGCTCTTAGAACAGTGCTTTGCACATAGTAAGTACTTAATTAATGCCGTAATTATTATTATTATGTGCCAAGCACTTTTTTAAGCGCTGGGGTAGATACAAGATAATCCCTGTGTCCCACGAGGCTCACAGTCGAAGAGGGAGAAAGCACCGCTATTGAATCCCCAGATGAGGAAACTGGGGCCTAGAGAAATTAAGTGACTTGCCCAAGGACACACAGCAGGCAAGCAGGAAAGTCAGGATTAAAACCCAAGCCCGGGATCTTTCCACGAGGCCAAGCTGCTCCTCTTTCTTCCTCACATTTCTATGACTGTTTGAACACAAGAGGGGGCTCCGAGAGCAAATAATGTAATAAATGAAATTATTTTTTAAGTTGGAGCATCCCTGGTGTCTTGGCAAGCTCTGTAATAAAAGAATATTGGCTTATTTTTATCGCTATAGTTAAGAAATTCATCTTGCTCCAGGGGGAGATGGACTACATTGCTGGATCCCAGCGCTTAGAAGAGTGCTTGGCGCCTAGTAAGCGCTTAACAAATGCCATTATTATTATTATTACATTGAGACGCAGTCAGGCCTAGTGGCAAGACCACAGGCTTGGGAGTCAGAGGATGTGGGTTCTAATCCTGGCTTCTCCCCCTTGTCTGCTGGGTGATTTTGAGCAATCCACTTAATTTATCTGTGAATCAGTTACCTCACCTGTAAAATGATCAATAAAATAAAAATAAAATGAAATGAAATAAAATGATCAATCTGTAAAATTGATCAATCAATCAATCAAATCATATTTACTGAGCGCTTACTGTGTGCAGAGCACTGTACTATGCGCTTGGGAAGTACAAGTTGGCAACATATAGAGACAGTCCCTACCCAACAGTGGGCTCACAGTCTAAAATGGAGAGACAGAGAACAAAACCAAACATACTAACAAAATAAAATAAATAGAATAGATATGTACAAGTAAAATAAATTATAAAAAGAGTAATAAATATTACTCTAAGACTGTGAGCCCCATGTAGGACAGCCTGATTACCTTGTATCCCCCCCCCCCCAGCACTTAGAACAGTGCTTGGCACATAGTAAGCACCTAACAAATGCCATCATTTTTATTATTTATCTACTTTTCTGTCATTTTTATCTTAAATGGAGCTGTGTGGAAAACCCCCAAATTTTGGAAAAACAAAATGGACTAGTTGTTCAAAGAGAGGTCGGGGGGTTCTAATCCCAGCTGTGCCACTTGTCAGCTGTGTGACTTTGAGCAAGTCACCTAACTTCTCTGTGCCTCAGTTACCTCATCTGTTAAAATGAGGATTAAGACTGGGAGCCCCACTTGGGACAACCTGATAAACTTGTATCTCCTCCAGTGCTTAGAACAGTGCTTGGCACAGAGTAAGCACTTAAGAAATACCATTATACATATATATAAAGGTCGTATATATCTATATATATATACCATTATATATATATAATCATATTATATACTCATATAGACAATTATACATGCATAATATAATATAATAATATCATATCATTATATATTACTAATGTAATATATAATAATAATGTAATATTTACAGTAATAATAATAGTGTAATAATTATGTAATATTATAATATTATATTAATATATTATGCATTATTAGTATAATATTAATTATATTAATATAATATCATTATTTATATATTATATATTACATATAGTATATATGTGTTTTATTATATATATATATTACATATCACATATAAACAATATACATTATATTATTTACATATAATATTATATATGAAATATAAAATATTAACATTATATAAAATATTAATATAATATTATAATATAAGACATAATATATACTATATAATTATATTATATGTAATTATATATAGTATATAATTATATGTATATATAAATAAATATATAAATATATATATTTATATATATATAGTATATATAAAGGTCATACTTTGTAGGCTGCTGGGTTACTTACCCTGGAGCCAGTCCAGCCTAACAGAGCATAAGCGTATTGCTGTATTGGGCACATGACCAGATCCACACGGATTGCCTTCCAGTTTTTTGCTTCATGGGTCTTGGATTCTGGAGGAGGTTTAGATCTGTTGCTGTCCACTTTTTGATGATGCAATTTTAAAATGAGAAAGCATTTCTGAAAGTGATCCATAGCATCAACTTTTCTACTTGGTAATTTGGTTTTTTCAAATGTTGACTCTACAAGGTCATAGTATAAGAGTAGTTCCTGGAAAGGAATCATGCGCAGAATTAAATATAAAATAGTAATGTGCCCGTTTACAAAGGAACTTTTTATGCAAATAGCCCTCAGAATCTCCTTAAGAGGATAGTAGGGAGCTGAGAAGAAAGGGAGACAACAGACAGTTGTTATTATTCTAATTCACATGATGAAACAAAAACTAAATGACAAGGTCAAGAATTCATCTCACAACTTACGAGTTTAATTTGAGGCCTTTTTTTGCTAGGCCACACGGCCTCTTCTCAAAACTTTCTTATTTCTAGATAGTTAAAATCAATATTAGAAGCAACAATCATAGTTACATGCAACTGAACCCTACAGGGATTTACACATGGGTGCAATCTCACTGTCAGTAGCATCATCTTCAACCAAAATATAAATAAAGCCAAAGGGCAGTGCTACATCATTCATTCATTCATTAAATCACATTTATTGAACACTTACTGTGTGCAGAGCACTGTACTAAGCACTTGGGAAGTACATATGGGCAACATATAGAGATGGTCCCTACCCAACAACGGGCTCACAGTCTTGAAGGGGAAGACGGACAAAAAAAACCCAAAACAAGTATACAGGTGTCACTACCAACAGAATAAATAGAATTATAGCTATATACACACCATTAGTAAAATAAATAGAGTAATAAATATGTACAAATATACACTAGTGCTTTGTGGATGGTACGGTACATCACGTACCGGATTCATAGATTTGACTGCCCCATCAGCTGAGTCTGACTCTCTCCCGGTAGAGAGGAGAGTGTGATGTTATATTCCCAAAGAGAGCAGCCCACCGCAGTCTTCTAATTACAATTCAGAATATTATATGAATTTAAAATAAAAATTTTTCATCCGAAGTATGGTGGCACTATTTTAGCTATTTAATACCTAGCATCTACTAGGTACTTGCTACTAGGTACTTGCATTAATACCTAAGCATCTACTAGGTACTTGCTTCTTACCTGTTTTTCCCATAATTTAATGACATTGGGTAAAAGTTGTTCATCTTCTCCTGATTCTGGATCGGAAATCAAGAAATCCACATCGTGTCCAATTTTCTTACCCCTGGCATTAAGAGATGTAATGGTAAACTTACATTCTTGGGAGAGTCCAGCTTTCCAATTGAAAGGAACATTTATCTCTATGCCATAATCTTAAAATCAAACTTTTTATTCTGCTGCCCAGGTCTCCTTTCTCAAATGTACCTTAGCACATTCATTCATTCATTCATTCAATCGTATTTATTGAGCGCTTACTGTGTGCAGAGCACTGTACTAAGCGCTTGGGAAGTATATGTATTCCTTCTCCTGAAAATCCTCCAGTGGTTTCCCAAATCCCTCTGCATTCAGGGAAGACTCCTTGTAAGCTCAGAGTGGGCAAGGAATGTGTCTATCAACTCTGTTAAGTGCTTAGTACAGTTCTTTGCACCCAGTAAGTGCTCAAGAAATATGATTGTACTCTCTCAAACAGTACGGTGATCTGCACACAAGTGCTAAATAAATACACCTGATTGATTGATTGATTTTACCATTGACTTCAAGGTTCTCCAGGTCAGTTTGCTTTATGTTATTTTCAGTTCTCCATATCCATTCCTATCTGGGTTGCAGGCTTCGCTCTTCCCAAACCTTATCCCCTAGCTATAGCCTGCTCTCCTTTCAGCTACCTCCAACCCCTTGTTCATTCCCCCAGCCTGGAACTCACTTCACCCCCGAATCAGTCCCCCGCCCCACCTTCAAAGCCCTTCTAAAATTCACCCTCCACCATCAGGGTTTCCCCAACTAATTATCAGTACTCCCAATTTTACCAACCTTTCATCCACTCTTATACTAAGGCATTTATTTATGACCACACATGTACATATTCCAGTGAAAATTAAATTGCATTTATTCTGATTCGACTATCTGGACATATTTTTATGTCTGTTTTCCCAATTGCAGGACAAATTCCTTAGGGACAGGGAACATGTCTTGGGCTTCTTTTGTTCTTCCCAAGCACTTAGTTCAGTGCCTTACATTTAGTAGGGGTTCAGTAAACACAAATGCAACTACTGTAAATCAGCTACCCTTGGCAACGTGTCTTGGTAAAATACCTTTGCTTTGTGGCCGAACAAAATGTCTGAGAATAGCATACTTTCTATTTAAGCAAAACAGTCAGCCATGATCTCCTTACCACCACTGTTGTACTGCTACATTTGTAGCATTTACAAATGCTACAAATTTACAAATTTACAAATGTAACATTTGTAGCCAACAAATGTTGGCTACATTTCCATACCATGGGTCCCAGCTGGAGGTAGAACTTAACGAATCAGACTAGAGAATCATGACTGGGGGCGTTGCAAGATCAAAAGGTTTGGGACCCACTCTTCTAGGTAAACTCATTGCTGGAAATGTTTAAAGCCACTTTTTTTTTTAATATGGCATTTATTAAGCGCTTACTATGGGCAAAGCACTGTTCTAAGCGCTGCACTGACGCTTACCTCCTAAAACCTCCGGTTAAGGTCACCAAAGCTTCTGGCAAGAATGCCCGAACTGCCTCTTTAACTATCAGGTAGACTGCATCTGCTTCTTCCTTTGCCACACAGCTAACAAGATCTTCATGGTAAAGGAATCCTGGAAGGCAATTCCACAAAATAGTTAAAAGGGTGGTTTTAGCTTGAGAAATATTCTCCCACTCCCTTCTGGGTCACCTTGACCTGCTCCCTTTTCTCCCCACCACTCCTCCCCACACCATGGTACTTGAGTATACATCTGTAATTTTATTTATTTATATAATAATAATAATAATAATGGCATTTATTAAGCGCTTACTATGTGCAAAGCACTGTTCTAAGCACTGGGGCGGTTACAAGGTGATCAGGTTGTCCCACAGGGGGCTCACAGTTTTAATCCCCATTTTACAGATGAGGTAACTGAGGCACAGAGAAGTTAATCAATCAATCAATCAATCAATTGTATTTATTGAGTGCTTACTGTGTGCAGAGCACTGTACTAAGCGCTTGGGAAGTACAAGTTGGCAACATATAGTGACTTGCCCAAAGTCACACAGCTGACAATTGGCGGAGCTGGGATTTGAACCCGTTCATTCATTCATTCATTCATTCAATCGTATTTATTGAGCGCTTACTGTGTGCAGAGCACTGTACTAAGCATTTGGGAAGTACAAGTCGGCAACATATAGAGATGGTCCCTACCCAACAACAGGCTCACAGTCTAGGAGCAGCATGGAGTAGTGATGATGATGATGATGATGATGATGATGATGATGGCATTTATTAAGCGCTTACTACGTGCAAAGCACTGTTCTAAGCACTGGGGAGGTTACAAGTTGATCAGGTTGTCCCACATGGGGCTCACAGTCTTAATCCCCATTTTACAGATGAGGTAACTGAGGCCCAGAGAAGTGAAGTGACTTGCCCAAAGTCCCACAGCTAAGTGGCGGAGCCGGGATTTGAACCCATGACCTCTGACTCCAAAGCCCGGGCTCTTTCCACTGAGCCACGCTTAGAGAATGAGCCTGGGAGTCAAACAGTCATGGGTTCTAATCCCGGCTCTGCCGCTTGTCTGTTGTGTGACCTTGGGCAAGTCATTTCATTTCCTCAGTGCTTCAGTTCCCTCATCTGTAAAATGGGGATTGAGACTGTGAGCCCCGTGTGGGACAGGGACTGCCTCCAACCTGATTGACTTGTACCTACCCCAGCGCTTAGAACAGTGCCAGGCACATAGTAAGCGCTTAACAAATGCCATAATTATTATTATTATTAGGTCCCCAATCCCACAACTGCTGCCGGGGCAGATCTGTTCAGCGGCTTCCTCACTCTGCTTTACCCACAGCACCTGTATATATGTTTGTACATATTTATTACTCTATTTATTTATTTATTTTACTCGTACGTATCTATTCAATTTATTTTATTTTGTTAGTATGCTTGGTTTTGTTCTCTGTCTCCCCCTTCTAGACTGTGAGCCCGCTGTTGGGTAGGGACTGTCTCTATATGTTGCCAACTTGTACATCCCAAGCGCTTAGAACAGTGCTCTGCACACAGTAAGCGCTCAATAAATACGATTGATTGATTGATTGATTGATTGGAAGTGACTCAGAGAAGCTGGTTGCCCAGCAGATGCAGAGGTGGCCAGCTCATGGAGGAAACTGGGTGTATCATTTACCTGCTTTCTGCATTTTGGTAAGCTTCAGGCTTTTGTCCGCTTTGACCTCATCCAGAGTCCGGAAGCCCTGTCGATACCATTTCTCAGATGTCTTCAATCCCACTCCGAAGATGGAAGTGAACAGCTGAAACAAAAGAACAATCATCATCATCAATCGTATTTATTGAGCGCTTACTATGCGCAGAGCACTGTACTAAGTGCTTATAAATATGCACAGACGTAAGTGTGGAGAAGTAATCTTCTAGACCGTGAGCCCACTGTTAGGTAGGGCCTGACTCTATATGTTGCCAACTTGTACTTCCCAAGCGCTTAGTACAGTGCTCTGCACACAGTAAACGCTCAATAAATACAACTGAATGAATGGTTTAACAAATGCCATAGAAAAAGTCTCTGTCCCACATGGACAGAAGGTTCCCCTCCTTCCCCTCCCCATCCCATCCCCACCTTACCTCCTTCCCCTCCCCACCGCACCTGTATATATGTTTGTGCATATTTATTACTCTATTTATTTTACTTGTACATATCTATTCTATTTATTTTATCTTGTTTAATATGTTTAGTTCTGTTGTCTGTCTCCCCCTTCTAGACTGTGAGCCCGCTGTTGGGTAGGGACTGTCTCTATATGTTGCCAACTTGTACTTACCAAGCACTTAGTACAGTGCTCTGCACACAGTAAGCGCTCAATAAATACAATTGAATGAATGAATGAATGAATATTGTCCCACGGCGGGCTCACAGTCTTCATTCCCATTTTCCAGATGAGGTCACTGAGGCCCAGAGAAGTGAAGCGACCTGCCCAAAGTCACCCAGCTGACAATTGCCGGAGCCGGGATTTGAACCCATGACCTCTGACTCCAAAGCCCGGGCTCTTTCCCCTGAGCCACGCTGCTTCTTGCTAAGCAGCGAGAATGCCAATTCTCGAACAATGCCAATTGCTGTGTACTGAATAGAAAAAAAATGTAGCATACTTTCAGGAAATTAGAACAAAATAAAAGAATGGAAAAGTTTGATTCATAGACAAATATATACATCCACACATGTACTTGCCACTGATTGGGTCACTGCTGGCCTTTACAGTCTTTTAGACTCACAGTCTTTTAGACGGTGAAAGTCACAGTCACTAAAAGTCACAGTCTTTTGGACTGCGAGCCCACTGTTGGGTAGGGACTGTCTCTAGATGTTGCCAACTTGTACTTCCCAAGCGCTTAGTACAGTGCTCTGCACACAGTAAGCGCTCAATAAATACCATTGATTGATTGCTGGCAAGACTGAATTCAATGATCAATCGCTGGTACTTAATGAGCACTTACTGCCTGCACAGAACTGCATTAAGTGCTTGGGAGAGTGCAATATTCATTCATTCATTCATCCAATCATATTTATTGAACGCTTACTGGGTGCAGAGCACTGTACTAAGTGCTTGGAAAGTACAAAACAACATACAGTAGAGTTGGTAGATGCAATATCTGACCTAAGGGAGCTTTCAGTGTCAGATGACTCTGAGCCCTGTATTTAACTGCTGGCCTAGAGCACAGATACCACATGATGAAAAAGGAATCGAAGGATTAAAGCAGCCAACTTTAATTCCACAACTTTCTATGAATGCAGAAATAATGACTTATCAAGATGTCCCATGTCCCATAGAAGCAGCGTGGCTCAGTGGAAAGAGCCCGGGCTTTGGAGTCAGAGGTCATGGGTTCAAATCCCAGCTCTGCCAATTGTCAGCTGTGTGACTTTAGGCAAGTCACTTCATTTCTCTGTGCCTCAGTTACCTCATCTGTAAAATGGGGACTGTGAGCGCCCGTGGGACAACCTGATCACCTTGTAACCTCCCCAGCGCTTAGAACAGTACTTTGCACATAGTAACCACTTAATAAATGCCATTGTTATCATTATTATTATTATGTAAGTTTTCTTTTTTTTTTGGTTACACAGTACAAATGTCATTACAGTGGTTTGACTAGTCGAAAAGCATTTTGTGGGTAGGAATTGTCTCTATTGCTGAATTGTACTTTCCAAGTGCTAAGTACAGTGCCCTGCACACAGTAAGCGCTCAATAAATATGATTGAATGAATTTATCCCTCATCCTCTAAAGCTGAGGTGCTGCTTCAAATTTATTGGGAAGTTATTCGAATCCTGGCTCTGCCACATGTCTGCTGTGTGACCTTGGGCAAGTCACTTAACTTCTCTGAGCCTCGGTTCTCTTATCTGTAAAATGGGGATGAAGACTGTAAGCCCCATGTGGGACAACCTGATCACCTTGTATCCCCCTTAGCGCTTAGAACAGTGCTTTGCACATAGTAAGCACTTAACAAATGTCATTATTATTATTATTATTACTATTATTGTTCCCTGCCACTGATTGGCTGATTTACCTTTCTGATTCCTGATGGATCAATACCGAGATTTCAGTCTAGCCAGCATTCAATCGTATTTTTTAAGTGCTTACTGTGTGCAGGGCACTGTATTAAGCACTTGGGAAAGTACAATACAGCAATAAAGAGTGACAATCCCTGCCCACAACAAGGTCACAGTCCGGGGTTGGGGGTGGGGGAGACAGGCATCAGTACAAATAAACAGACATCAATATAAATAAATAAAATTACAGATATATACATAGGTGCTGTGGGGCAGGGAGAGAGGGGAAGAGCAAAGGGAGCAAGTCGGTGTGATGCAGAAAGGAGTGGGAGATGAGGAAAAGTGGGGCTTAATCTGGGAAGGCCTCCTGGAGGCCTTAAGTAAGGCTGTGAAGTGGAGGAGAGTCATTGTCTGGTGGATTTGAGGAGGGAGGGCATTCCAATCAATCAATCAATCAATCAATCAATCAATCATATTTATTGAGCGCTTATTGTGTGCAGAGCACTGTACTAAGTGCTTGGGAAGTACAAGTTGGCAACATATAGAGACAGTCCCTACCCAATAGTGGGCTCGGGTAAGATGTGGGACAGGAATCGGTGGTGAGAGATGAGATCGAGGCACAGTGAGAAGATTAGCTCTCTTCCTCCCTTCAAAGCCCTATTGAGAGCTCCCCTCCTCCAGAAGGCCTTCCCAGACTGAGCCCCCCTTTTCCTCTGCTCCTCCTCCCCTCCCCATCACCTCCACTCCCTCCTTCTGCCCTACCCCTTTCCCCTCCCCATAGCAGTTGTGTATATTTGTACATATTATTCTATTTATTTTATTAATGATGTACATACATCTATAATTCTATTTATCTATTTCGATGCTGTTGATGCCTGTCTACTTGTTTTGTTTAGTTGTCTTTCTCCCCCTTCTAGACTGTGAGCCCGTTCTTGGGAAGGGATTGTCTCTATCTGTTGCCAAATTGTACTTTCCAAGCGCTTAGTACAGTGCTCTGCACACAGTAAGCGCTCAGTAAACACGATTGAATGAATGAATGAATTAGCACCAGAGGAGTGGAATGTGCGGGCTGGGTTACAGAAGGAGAGAAGGGAGGTGAGGTAGGAGGGGGCGAGGTGATAGAGTGCTTTAAAGCCAATGGTGGGGAGATTTTGTTTGATACGGAGGTGGAGAGACGACCACTGGAGATTTTTGAGGAAGGAGGTGACATGCCTTGAATATTTCTTTAGAAAGATGATCCAGGCAGCAGAGTGAAGTATGGACTGGGGCAGGGAGAGACAGGAAGTTGGGAGGTCAGCAAGGAGGCTGATGCAGTAATCTAGGAGGGTTAGGATGAGTGATTGTATTAAAGTGGTAGCAGTTCCTCACTTCAGTCTATACTACACTCTGCTGCCCAGATTATCTTTCTACGGAAACACTCTGGGCATGTCACTCCCCTCCTCAAAAATCTCCAGAGGTTGCCTGTCAACCTATGAAACAAGCAAAAACTCCTCACCCTTGGCTTCAAAGCTCTCCATCACCTTGTCCTCTCTTACCTCACCTCCCTTCTCTCCTTCTCCAGCCCAGCCTGCACACTCTGCTCCTCTGCCGCTAACCTCCTCATTGTGCCTCGTTCTTGCCTGTCCTACCATCCACCCCTGGCCCATTTCCTACCTCTGACCTGGAATACCCTCCCTCCTCACATCTGCCAAACTAGCAAACTTCTACCCTTCAAAGCCCTGCTGAAAGCTCATCTCCTCCAGAAGGCCTTCCCAGACTGAGGCCCCTTTCCCTCTGCTCCTCCTCTTCTCCCCATTGCCCCCTCTCCCTCTGTCTGCTCTACCCCCCTCCCCACCCCACAGCACTTGTGTATATACGTACATATTTATTATTCTATTTATTTTATTAATGATGTGTACATATCTATAATTCTATTGATTTATATCGATGCTATTGATGCCTGTCTACTTGTTTGGTTGTCTGCCTTCCCCCTTCTAAACTGTGAGCCCATTGTTGGGTCGGGATTGTCTCCATTTGCCGAATTGTACTTTCCAAGCGCTTAGTACAGTGATCTGCACACAGTAAGCGCTCAATAAATATGATTGAATTAATGAATGGATGGAGAGGAAAAGGTAGATTTGATAGATTTTGTGAAGGTGGGACCAACAGATTTGGTGATGGATTGAATATGTGGATTGAATGAGAAAGAGTCAAGGATAATGGGCCTGTGAGACAGGAAGAATGGTGATGCCATTTACAGTGATGGGAAAGGACAGTGTTTGGGTGGGAAGATAAAGAGCTCTGTTTTGGACATGTTAAGTCTGAGGTGATGGGAGGACATCCAACAAGAGATATCTTGAAGGCAGGAGGAGATGCAAGCCTGGACAGAGGGAGAGAGATCAGGGGAGGAGATGTAGATTTGGGTATCATCTGCATAGAGGTGGTAATTAAAGCCGTGGGAGTGAATGAGTTCTCCAAGGAAATGATTGTAGATGAAGAATAGAAGGGGACTGAGAACTGAACTTCGAGGGAACTCCAGAGTTAGGGGTGGCAGAGAAGAGGAGGAGCCCACAAAGGAAACTGAGAATGAACGGCCAGAAAGACAAGAGGCGAACCAGGAGAGGACAGAGTCAGTGAAGCCAGTAGCAAAAACATCACTGGATATCTGTATGAGTAAGCATTTGAGAGAGCGAGAGAGAGAGTGTGTGTGTGTCTGAGCAAGTGTGTAGATGCAGGTTCCTGAATAAGGCAGTTGGGAGAGTTCCAAGGAGGGAAATTGGAAAGATCCAGGAAGAGGGAAGATGAAGGAGGATTGGTTGGGGGCCCAGGAAAAAAAAAGAAGGAAGAGGACCTGAGGGACAGATGGGAGGAGAGGAATGAGGGATACATAGAGGCAGGACTGTCTTTTCAATTAGTCAGTCAATCTGTGGTATTTATTTAGCACTTACTGTGTGCAAAACACTGTATTAAGAGCTTAGGAGACTACAACACAGTTAGAAGACATATTCCCTGCCCTCCAGGAGATTACGGTCTAGAGGAGAAGACAGACAAAATAAAATACAGATATGCACATAAGTGATGTGGGACTGAGGGTAGGGTGAATATTAGATTTGGGTGGGAAGATAAGGAGTTCTGATTTAGACACATTAAGTTTGAGGTGACGGGATGACATCCAAGTAGAGATGTTCTGAAGGCAGGAGAAAATGCGAGATTGCAGAGAGAGAAAGATCAGGGCTGAAGATGTAGATTTGGGAACCATCCACATAGAGGTGGTAATAATAATAATAATAATAATGGTATTTAATAAGCACTTCCTATGTGCAAAGCACTGTTCTAAGCACTGGGGAGGTTACAAGGTGATCAAGTTGTCCCATGGGGGGCTCACAGTCTTAATCCCCCATTTTACAGATGAGGTAACTGAGGCTCAGAGAACTGAAGTGACTTGTCCAAAGACACACAGCTGACAATTGGCGGAGCCGGGATTTGAACCCATGACCTCTGACTCCAAAGCCCGGGCTCTTTCCACTGAGCCATGAGTTGAAGCCATGGGAGCGAATGAGTTCTCCAAAGGAATGGGTGTAGATGGAGAATAGAAGGGGACCTGAACTGAACCTGGAGGGACCCCCACAGTTAGGGGGTTGGAGGCAGAGGGGGAGCCCTCGAAAGAGAATGAGAATGAGCAGCCAGAGAGATAGGAGGAAACCCAGGAGAGGATGGGAATGAGTCAAAGGGGGCCAGGGCAAGCAGGGGGAAGCGGACGAGGGGTGGCACTGGGACAGGAATACAGGGATGGGAGCCGGGGTGGGGAGGGATTGGATGGAGGGAGAGAGGGAAAGGTGTGGCGGGAAGCAAGGATTGGGATGGACTGACTGGATGGATGGATTGAAGGGTAATGGTGGGTCAGTGAAGTTTAAGCATTGTAGGTGAGGTAAAAGAGAGCAATACCTACTTAAGGCAGCGATACCCTAAGGAAATGGTTGAATTGTCCTTGGGTCCTTTAGAGCAAAGAGGCCAGTGTTTAGGGGAAACAGGGGCTGGGTTGGTGTGAACAGCAGGAGAGAACAGGGGCTGGGTTGGTGTGGAGGCAAGCTGCCGTTAATATGTAAAAATATATAAATCAGGGCCTCTGTCACCTGGGGGTTAGGGAGCCATAACTTGATCTGTGTTCTGCCCCGAGGAATCAGGCCCTGCTGCAGGGAAAGGGGGAAGATGAAGCTGGGCCACAGCTTTGAGATGTTTTCTGTGACACCCAACCCCGTGCCATGGTAGTTACAATATTATTCTATGACTTAGGGCTACTTGACAATTTTAAGAAAGTAAAATGAGAATGTACTTACTAGGAATGATTTATATCGTTCATCATTTAACACAGCTTTAACTCTGGAACTTTCTCCATCTTCAATAATCTCCTGTACCGCCCATTATTAAAAAAAAAAATGGTAGGTGGGGGAAATGAATGAATCCATGTTACTGCTTATTAGTTGAATTGATTCACTACTTGATTTTGATCACAGAGCTATTTCCCAAGAGTTTTAAGAGGTACCTTGAAAATCATATTTCATCTTTTCTCAAGGAGCCCCTTGAAATAACCAGAAATGATATAAAATCAGCCCAGCAGGCTGCTCCACTAGATTTTGCAATCAAATAAATTGTATTTATTGAGTACTTACTATGTGCAGAGCACTGTACTTGAGCTTTGAATAACGATATAACAGAGTTGGTAGACACATTCCCTGTAAGAATGAGCTTACAGTCCAGAGGGGGAGACAGACATTAATGTAAATCAACCAACAGACCATGGAAAAGGAATTTCATTCTAATCAGAAAGCTGCTGCTACAACTGCAACTTAACACAAGCTTTCAACCTGCCCTGTGACCTCATTCCCTGCTTTCTCCCCTTTATAATCCTTCCTGCCATTTTATTCCCTTTACCCCTCTCTTCTCCCTCCCTATCCATCTTGTTCACTTTCTCTGATGACTCTTTCCCGGCGGAAAGAGCACGGGCTTGGGAAAGAGACGTCGTCGGTTCTAATCCCGGCTCCGCCACTTGTCAGCTGTGTGACTTTGGGCAAGTCACTTTACTTATAGAGAAGCAGCGTGGCTCAGTGGAAAGAGCACAGGCTTGGGAGTCAGAGGTCATGGGTTCTAATCCCTGCTCTGCCAGTTGTCAGCTGTGTGACTTTGGGCAAGTCACTTCACTTCTCTGGGCCTCAGTTACCTCATCTGTAAAATGGGGGTGAAGACTGTGAGCCCCATGTGTGACAACCTGATTACCTTGTATCCCCCCACAGTGCTTAGAACAGTGTTTTGCACATAATAAGCACTTAACAAATGCCATTATTATTATTATTATTGTCTGTGCCTCAGTTACCTCATCTGTAAAATGGGGATGAAGACTGTGTGAGCCCCACATGGGACAACCTGATGACCTTGTATCTACCCCAGCACTTAGACAAGTGCTTGGCACATAGTAAGCGCTTAACAAATACCAACATTACTATCACTACCTCTAAGGTACTTAACCTCTCTCCATAGCTGACCTCTACAGGCTTACTATCTAAGGGCTGCCTGCCAGATATTAGAAAGTGGCTGAGTTCTGAAGTTAAGAGACCTGAGGGAAGTTTTCACTCTAACCTGCCTCCACTCTTCACTTGGCTTCCAGGGACTAGAAATAACCCAGTGCCTGTTTTCTCAGGGGCAAAACAGGAAGTGTGATGTGAAACTCCGCTCTGCTAAGGTTCAGGATTGAGCAGCTTAAACTCCAAATAACTTTAACTTCCACACAATTCGAGGTATTTGAGCATTGCAACATAGAGCTGTGGGGACACGTCATGGGGAAATGGTCTACTGTGGGAGAAATCCCCTCAGGGTAAAGTCCCACATGGGATCTTCTCTCTCAGCGCTGGAGTCTGCCCCCCACCATCTTGGTCATATAAACACAGTTGTAACTTTTTTTAAAAAGTGGTATTTGTTGTGTGCTTACTCTGTGCCAGGCGCTGCTTTATTTTTCCCAAGAGATTTCTTCCACACACATTACTTCCTCCACCACCACTTGAGTTGCACGCTCCCCACCCTCCTTCCACATCCCCACCCTCAAAACCAAGAAGAAAAGACCAGTGAAGAAACACCCAGAATTAAAGCCATTGTGCCCTTACCTCAATGATACTTTTCACCTGCTCTCCCAGCCACGGCACCCCTTCTATATCTCTCATTCTGACAATAGTGAATGGAAGGCATTTCAGCACCGAAATGGCTCTCATAAATGCCAGGCAGATTCCCTCATTTTCTCTAAATTCAAAGTTTTTGGCCAGTATTTCAAAGGCATCCTACAGAACAAATCACAATTAGAAAAGTATGTGCCTTTTAGAAAGATGATCTGCTTCTTAATCAGTCAATCAATCAATCGTATTTATTGAGCGCTTACTGTGTGCAGAGCACTGTACTAAGCGCTTGGGAAGTACAAGTTGACAACATACAGAGACAGTCCCTACCCAACAGTGGGCTCACAGTCTAGAAGGGGGAGACAGAGAACAGAACCAAACATACTAACAAAATAAAATAAATGGAATAGATATGAACAAGTAAAATAAATAAATAAATAAAAAGAGTAATAAATATAAAAATATGGCTTCACGAATTTGCGTGTCATCCTTAACTTAACTTAACAGGTTAGTATTTTCATATGGATTACTGCTCTTCAATATACTCCCAAAAAAATCTATGAAAAGGAAGGCCCCAGGTTTCTGGCCCCTGGGCTGTATAACCAATCTGATATTTGTCATCAAAAATTATTTTAACCATTCCTGAAGTTAGGAAAATCCTATAATGATTTGAGAAGATTGTGTGTATCTACCATGAGACCTGCATCCTGAATTGCCTAGTCTCCAGTTTCCACACCACAGACTCTATAAAGAACTAACCCTGCTCATTGTAGGGCATTCGACTTGTACTTCCCAAACGCTTAGTACAGTGCTCTGCACACAGTAAGCGCTCAATAAATATGACTGAATGAATTGGAGGGTTGTAGTAAGGAGAGTTAACCCCACTTAACAAAAGGCAAGAAATTTTTGAAATTAGCTAAAATGTACAAGATTACATCACTCTCCACAGAAGTCTACCTCTCAGAAAGCGGTAAACAACACAATTATAAAACATATAAAAGTAATGCTTTGTCTACTCTGTCTGCTTTTCACTCTTTAATTTAGTCCTGGACACTGATTATGCCAACTTTGTCAATCAATATCTGTTACAGACCAGCAATCACTCCAATTATCGGACAGGGAGATAGGATACCCTCATATCTGGGTATTAGCAGCCACACTTGCTACTTGATCTTATTATTATTAATGAATAATGAAATTACTAATTATCGCATCAATTATTTATTGACTACCACTACTACTACTACTAATAACAATAACAGTATATTTAAGCACGTGCTACTTCCCAAGCACTGTCCTAAGTCTTGGGGTAGCTACATGATAAAAAGGTAAGACCCATTCCCAGGCTCACACAGGGCTAATATTCTAACAAGCCAGCATGAGAGTCACATGAAATTTAAACAGGAATGCTTTAATTATGTGCTATTAATATCTCCAAAGCCTATAATTTACTTCTGCTATATTTTTTGAATATTTAAAACATGAATGCAGTCAAAATATTTACATTAATGCATATTATGAAGGAACAGGTACATTTTTGTGGTATTGCTTTGTATCAATGACCTACCGTAAATTTTTGGTTACAGTTGTTTAAAGTTGTTCTTCTCTTACAAGCATACTGGGAGACTTCCTTAGTAGCAAGCGGTGGAGTCTCTGTTATACAGTCGCTGGGGGCTGAGTTGGTTAAACAGTTTCTTCTCATCTGAATCAAAAAACAGAAGTTGAATCCCAGATTCCTTTTTCCTGAGATTCGATTCCCCGCTCCATATCTCTCAGTCCTCAGATATACCAATTCTTGACAGTAATTTGTACGCTGAGCTCAAATAATCATGCTGTTTATCAATCAATCGATAGTATTTTTTGAGCATGTGTGTGCAAGCATGTAGTAAGCAATTGAGAGCGCGACCAATACTTGACAGTTATTTGTACGCTGAGCTCAAAATAAATAAATAAATAAAAAGAGTAATAAATATAAAAATATGGAACGCTTCATGAATTTGCGTCATCCTTAATAAATAATCATCATGCTGTTTATCAATCAATCGATAGTATTTATTGAGCATGTGTGTGCAAGCATGTACTAAGCAATTGAGAGAGCGACCAATACTTGACAGTTATTTGTACGCTGAGCTCAAATAATCATGCTGTTTATCAATCAATCGATAGTATTTATTGAGCATGTGTGTGCAAGCATGTACGAAGCAATTGAGAGAGCGACATCTTATCTATCTCTCCATTTTCTCCTTTCCCAAATCCTCCTCCTAGCTTGGAACTCCCTTCCCTTCCATAAATGCCAGACCACCACTCTCCCCACCTTCAAAGCCTTATTCAGGTCACATCTCCTCCAAGAGGCCTTCCCCGAATAAGCCCTCTTTCCTCTGGCTTGCATTTCCTTCTGAGTCGCTTGTGCACTTAGATCTGTGAACTTAGGGCTTTTGAAATCCACCCCACCCTAAACCCCACTGCATTTATGTACGTATCTTTAAATTACATGTTATGAATTATTGATTTATATTAATGTCTGTCTTCCCCTCTAGACAGTCTGCTCGTTTTGGATGGGGAAGATGTCTGCTAATTTTGTTATACTGGATAAGCACTTAGTATAGTGCCCTGCATAGTAAGCACTTAGTAAATATCATTTGAATGCTAACCTTCTCACTGTCCTTCGGTCTCATCTAACTTGCCACTGACACCTCGCCCACATCAATCAATCAATCAATCAATCAATCGTATTTATTGAGCGCTTACTATGTGCAGAGCACTGTACTAAGCGCTTGGGAAGTACAAATTGGCAGGCCCACATCCTGCCTCTGGCTGGAATGCCCTCCCTCCTCAAATCTGGCAGACGATTACTCTCCCCCTTTTCAAAGCTTTATTGAAGGAACATCTCCTTCGAGAGGCCTTTCCTGACCAAACCCTTCTTTACTCCCACTCCCTTTGGCATCACCCTGATTTGCTCCCTTTGTTCATTCTCCCCACCCCAATAGTACTTATGTACATATCTGTAATTTATTTATTTATATTAATGTCTGTCTCCCCACCCTCTATACTGTAGACTCGTTGTGGGCAGGAAATATATCTGTTCATTGTTGTATTACTCTCCCAAGCACTTAGTACGGTGCTCTGCACACAGTAAGTGCTCAATAAATATGACTGAATTGAATTGAATTGAATAGCTATGTTTCCTGCCCTCAAGGAGTTTACAGTCTTATGGATGAATATTAAAGTCAGTTTCCAGAAGAGGGTTAAATATCTTACTGCGGTTTTCCCCTCTGTGTTTGGCCCTTGGGGGGAAAGAATCACCTTGAAATTGTGACTTCCGTAACTTCAGAATATTTTCATTTATCTGCATCAATTGAGAAGTGCCATTGTTCTGATAATTGAAAATACAGATTCATGCTACTCTCTTGAGAAAAAAAAAAGTTGTCCTCAAATCCCAGTACTATGTCCTATGCTGAGGTCATGGGTTCAAATCCCTACTCCACCACTTGTCAGCTATATGACTTGCAGCAAATCACGTAACTTCTCTGAGCCTCAGTTACCTCATCTGTAAAATAGGGATTAAGAGTGTGAACCCCCCATGGGACAACCTGATCACCTTGTAACCTCCCCAGCACTTAGAACACTGCTTTGCACATAATAAGTGCTTAATAAATGCTATTATTATTATTATTTGTTAAAAAGAGGCATAGATTTCCCCAGCACTCAAATTTGATCCATTCCGGGGAATTTCAGTTCTGCTTCTGAGGAAATCCGTGCTGCTTTTGAGTAATCTAAATCATTCTAAATTTACCTTAGAGCAAATTCCCGAATTATTTTCCTCCAAGAATAGTAAGAATTCGTTCTGTTTACTATGAGAGTGGTTGGGATAGTGTACCTTTTGAAATATTTCAAAGGATGAAGGAAGTCTTACAGAGCCATTCAGAGAATGAGAGGGGTTCATTTGTAAAGGGTTAACCAGATAGATAAATTAAAGTTATTTGTTGCTCCATAAACCATGAAGTTCGTTCATTCATTCAATCAATCATATTTATTGTGCACTTGCTATGTGCTGAACACTGTACTAAGAGCTTGGAAAGTACAATTGGCAACAGATAGAGACAATCTCTACCCAAGAATGGGCTCACAGTCTAGAAGGGGGAGACGGACAACTAAACTAGTAGAAAGGCATCAATAGCATCAAAATAGTTAAATAGAATTATAGATATATGCACATCATTAATACTATAAATAGAGTAATAAATATGTACAAATATACACAAGTGCTGTGGGGAGGGGAAGGGGATAGGGCAGAAGGAGGGAGTGGAGGTGATGGGGAAGGGAGGAGGAGCAGAGGAAAAGGGGGGCTCAGTCTGGGAAGGCCTCCTGGAGGAGGTGAGCTCTCAGTAGGGCTTTGAAGGGGGGAAGAGAGCTAGTTTGGCAGATGTGAGGAGGAAGGACATTCCAGGCCAGACGTAGGATATGGGCCTGGGGTCGACGGCAGGACAGGCAAGAACGAGGCTCATTGAGGAGGTTAGAGGCAGAGGAGCCGAGTGTGCGGACTGGACTGGAGAAGGAGAGAAGGGAGTGGATGAAATGACTAGCTTGCTGCCAGTGAAGACCCACAAAATGCTTTCAGAAGTCAACTGAAAGCAGAGTACCATCTGAAGAGTGAGAAAAGACATCTATTTAGATGTGGGAGAGCTAAAAACACTAGCAATTTAAAACTGCAAATGAAGGCAGCTCATAACTGGAAATGTTTATGAATAGACTTCTCACAACTGGAAATTATTATACCTATGCTTTTCCTAAGAGTAAGCTGACAATCAAAAAGATGATTCTCAGAAGGCTTTTTTAAAAATAATATTTGTTAAGTGCTTACTATGTGTCAAATATGTAATGTTCTGTGCTAATGCTCTAATGTTCTAAAGTTGTAAGATATAAGTTAATCAGGTCAGACACAGTCCCTGTCCCACACAGGGCTCACAGTCTAATTAGGAGGGAGAGCAGATATTGAATCCTCATGTTTTACAGTTGAGGAAACTGAAGCACAGAGAAGTTAAGTGACCTGCCCTAGGTGGCACAGCAACCAAGTGTAAAAGCTGGGATTAGAACCCAGGTCCTCTGAATCCAAACCCTGTGCTCTTTCCACTAAATCATGCTGCTTCTCAGGTTTGCAATATTCCTAAAGGTAGCAGGTGAAGAAGTTGCCCCACTTTCAAATAGCTTTACTCTTTCAGAGCCAGAAAAAGTAACTTTAACCCGGTAATCAGAGATTTCAGGATTATTCATTCATTCATTCATTCAGTTGTATTTATTGAGCACTTACTTTGTGCAGAGCACTGTACTAAGCTCTTGGAAAGTAAGTTGGCAACATATAGAGACAGTCCCTACCCAACAACGGGCTCACAGTCTAGGCGGGGGAGACAGATGACAAAACAAAACATATTGATAAAATAAAATAAATAGAATAGTAAATATGTACAAGTAAAATAGAGTAATAAATCTGTACAAACATATATACAGGTGCTGTGGGGAGGGGAAGGAGGTAGGGCAGGGGGGATGGGGAGGGGGAGAGGAAAGAGGGAGCTCAGTCTGGGAAGGCCTCCTGGAGGAGGTGAGCTCTTAGTAGGGCTTTGAAGGGAGGAAGAGAACTAGCTTGGCAGATGTGTGGAGGGAGGGCATTTCAGGCCACGGGGAGGACGTGGGCTGGGGGTCGACGGTGGGACAGGCGAGAACGAGGCCCAGTGAGGAGGCTAGTGGCAGATGAGCAGAGGGTGTGGGCTGGGCTGGAGAAGGAAAGAAGGGAGGGGAAGTAGGAGGGGGCGAGGTGATGGACAGCCTTGAAGCCGAAAGTGAGGAGTTTTTGCCTGATGTGTAGGTTGACTGGTAGCCAATGGAGATTTTTGAGGAGGGGTGTAACTTGCCCAGAGTGTTTCTGCACAGAGATGATCTGGGCAGCAGTGTGAAGTATAGACTGAAGTGGGGAGAGACAGGAGGATGGGAGATCAGAGAGGAGGCTGATGCAGTAATCCAGTAGGGATAGGATGAGAGACTGAACCATCAGGGTAGTGGTTTGGATGGAGAGGAAAGGGCGGGTCTTGGCAATGTTGCGGAGGTGAGACTGGCGGGTTTTGGTGACGGATTGGATGTGAGGGGTGAAAGAGAGAGCAGAGTCGAGGATGACACCAAGGTTGCGGGCTTGTGAGACAGGAAGGATGGTAGTGCTGTCTACAGTGATGGGAAAGTCAAGGAGAGGGCAGGCTTTGGGAGGGAAGATAAGGAGTTCAGTTTTGGACATATTGAGTGTTAGATGGTGGGCAGACATCCAGATGGAGCTCCGCAACATTGCCAAGATCCGCCCTTTCCTCTCCATCCAAACCGCTACCCTGCTAATTCAAGCTCTCATCCTATCCCGTCTGGACTACTGCAGTAGCCTTCTCTCTGATCTCCCATCCTCGTGTCTCTGTCCACTTCAATCCATACTTCATGCTGCTGCCCGGATTATCTTTGTCCAGAAACGCTCTGGACATATTACTCCCCTCCTCAAAAACCTCCAATGGCTACCGATCAATCTGCGCATCAGGCAGAAACTCCTCACCCTGGGCTTCAAGGCTGTCCATCCCCTCGCCCCCTCCTACCTCACCTCCCTTCTCTCCTTCTACTGCCCAGCCCGCACCCTCCGCTCCTCCACCACTAATCTCCTCACCGTGCCTCGTTCTCGCCTGTCCCGCCATCGACCCCCGGCCCACGTCATCCCCCGGGCCTGGAATGCCCACCCTCTGCCCATCCGCCAAGCTAGCTCTCTTCCTCCCTTCAAGGCCCTACTGAGAGATCACCTCCTCCAGGAGGCCTTCCCAGACTGAGCCCCTTCTTTCCTCTCCCCCTCGTCCCCCTCTCCATCCCCCCGTCTTACCTCCTTCCCTTCCCCACAGCACCTGTATATATGTATATATGGTTGTACATATTTATTACTCTATTTATTTATTTTACTTGTACATTTCTATCCTACTTATTTTATTTTGTTGGTATGTTTGGTTCTGTTCTCTGTCTCCCCCTTTTAGACTGTGAGCCCACTGTGGGGTAGGGACTGTCTCTATGTGATGCCAATTTGTACTTCCCAAGTGCTTAGTACAGTGCTCTGCACATAGTAAGCGCTCAATAAATACGATTGATTGATTGATTGATTGATAGATGGTGGGCAGACATCCAGATGGAGATGTCTTGAAGGCAGGAGGAGACACGAGCCTGAAGGGAGGGAGAGAGAGCAGGGGCAGAGATGTAGATTTGGGTGTCCTCAGTGTAGAGATGATAGTTGAAGCTGTGGGAGCGAATGAGTTCATCGTTTACCAAGAGCCAGTGAAATGAGGGAAGCCTTGATTACAAGCTCCTTGAGGACAGGGATCATGTCTATGATCATCTGTGGTATTTACTGAGTGCTTACTGTATGCAGAGCATTGTACTAAGAGTTGGGGAGAGTACAACAGAGTTGGTAGACGTATTTCCTGTCCACAAAGAGTTTTCAGTCTAGAGGGAGAGACAGACACTAATATAAATAAATCATTTATAATATATGATTTCTAGATATGTACATAAGTGCTGTGTGACTGAGGGCAAGCGAATAACAAATGCCCAAAGGCCACAGGTCCAAGGGCAATAGATGATGCAGAAGGGAGATGGAGCCTGGGAAAAGAAGGTTTAATCTGAGGAGGTCTTTTGGAAGAAATGTGAATTTAATAAGGCTTTGGAAGGGGGAGAGTGGTGGTAGAGCATATATGGAGGGGGAGGGGCTTCCATCATCATCATCATCATCAATTGTATTTATTGAGCGCTTACTGTTTGCAGAGCACTGTACTAAGCGCTTGGGAAGTACAAGTTGGCAACATATAGAGACAATCCCTACCCAACAGTGGGCTCACAGTCTAAAAGGGGGAGACAGAGAACAAAACCACACATACTAACAAAATAAAATAAATAAAATAGATATGTGCAAGTAAAATAAATATAAATAAATAAATTCAGACCAGAGGAAGGACATGGGAAAGAGATCAGAGGTGAGATAGACAAGATTGGGGCACAGTGAGTGAAGTACGTTGGTGTGGAAGGTAGGAAGGGGTAAACTGTTTGAGTGCTTTAAAGCCAATGATGAGGAGTTGCTATTTGATGCAGAGGTGGATGGACAACCCCTGAAGGTTCTTGAGGAGTTGCGGGGGAGACGCAGACTGAACATTTTTGTAGAAAAATGATCCAGGCAGCAGAGTGAAGTAAGGACTGGAGTGGAGAAAGACAGGAGGCAGGGAGGTCAGCGAGGAGGCTGATGCAGGAGTCAAGGCAGCATAGGATAAGTCTAATAATTCTCCCAAGCACTTAGTAAATGCTCTGCATTCAGGAGGCACTCAATAAAACGCTCATGAGTCAAGCCTTCTATAAGAGAGCAAGCAGAAGATGAAACTTTCGCAACCTATAAAACAGGAAATTTCACAATGGGGAAATTGTCAGCTGAGGAGCAGATCTATAAGAGAAATAGGAAATATTACAATATAAGACTAAGGTTTGGGGGAAAAAACGGACTCTATGAAATTGAACTCCCATACAACTCTGGAGTGCCAGGTAAAAACATGAGAATGATGATGAAGAGGGAGAAAAAACAAAGAGTTTAAGGAAATGTACTGGAAAGATTAACAAATTATTCAAAGTATTAAAATTATATTCTGTAGGATATAAATTGTCTTAATATTTACTCTAAAAGGGAAGATGTTATAAGAGTGACTGTTCTGAAGGGTCAGAGATGTTACATGAAAGAGAGGCACTGAACATGAAAGAGTTTAGTCTCATTTTCTCATAGTTTCATTGAAATAATAATAATAATAATAATAATTTTGGTTTTTGTTAAGCGCTTACTATGTGCCAAGCACTGTTCTAAGCACTGAGGGAGATACAAGGTAATCAGGTTGTCCCACATGGGGCTCACAGTCTTAATCCCCATTTTCCAGATGAGGTAACTGAGGCACAGAGAAGTTAAATGATTTGCCCAAAGTCACACTGATAAGTGGCGGAGCTGGGATTAGAACCCATGACCTCTGACTCCCAAGCCTGGGCTCTTTTCACCGAGCCATGCTGCTTCTCTAAATAGTGAAATCATATAAATAGTGAAATCATACAAATACAATGATTTGTTGTTTCACAGAACAAGCAGTGTTAGTGCAAACACAAGACTAAAGGTAAACGTAAATGTGTGTGTTAGTGTGTTTGTGACTGAGTGCGCATTTGCGTGCATTTTTGCATTTGTGTGCATCTCTTTGAACATGTGTGAGAAGGGCTTTTTTTTGTGTGTGTGTGGCATTTGTTAAGTTCTTACTATTTCTAGGCACTGTTCTAAGTGATGGGGTAGATACAAGATAATCAGGTTGGATGCAGTCCCTGTCCCATATGGGGCTCACAGTCTCAATCCCCTTTTACAGATGGAGTAACTGAGGCACAGAGAAATGAAGTGATTTACCCAGGGTCATACAGCAGACAAGTGGTGGAGCCAGGATTAGAACCCAGATCCTTCTGAATCCCTGGCCCATGCTCTATCCACTAGGCCATGCTGCTTCTCTAGAGAAGCAGCGTGGCTCAGTGAAAAAGGGCACGGGCTTTGGAGTCAGAGGTCATGGGTTCAAATGCCGGCTCCGCCAATTAATAATGGCATTTATTAAGCGCTTACTATGTGCAAAGCACTGTTCTAAGTGCTGAGGAGGTTACAAGGTGATCAGCTTGTCCCACGGGGGGCTCACAGTCTTAATCCCCATTTTACAGATGAGGTAACTGAGGACCAGAGCAGTTAAGTGACGTGCCCAAAGTCACACAGCTGACAAGTGGCAGAGTCGGGATTTGAACCCATGACCTCTGACTCCAAAGCCCGTGCTCTTTCCACTGAGCCACACTGCTTCTCCACACTGCTGCCAATTGTCAGCTGTGTGACTTTGGGCAAGTCACTTCACTTCTCTGAGCCTCAGTTACCTCCTCTGGAAAATGGGGATTAAGACTGTGAGCCCCCCATGGGACAACCTGATTACCTCGTGACCTCTCCAGTGATTAGAACAGTGCTTTGCACATAGTAAGCACTTAATAAATGCCATCATTATTATTATTATTAGAAGGTTGAGCTCTCTGCCATAGCCACAACTGCCACCGTTTCCACTGACCCTTTGGCCAAAGAAGGACTTCATTGGGTTCCCCTGGCCGTAATATAGGTGACAATTTGTCAGCCAGAATTTCAATGCGGTCCCATCTAATGTTGGATGTCTAGTCACTGCATGCACGGGACATTTCCTCCTTTCGAGTTGAGGGGACTAGGAGGATGCCACCTGCAGCGGCAAAGACTTCCTTGAGAAGCTCCACTGCCACTTCCTTAACGACTTAATAATAATAATGTTGGCATTTGTTAAGCGCTTACTATGTGCAAAGCACTGTTCTAAGCGCTTGGGGGATACAAAGTGATCAGGTTGTCCCACGTGGGGCTCACAGTCTTAATCCCCATTTTACAGAGGCTCAGAGAAGTTAAATGACTTGCCCGAGGTTACACAGCAGACATGTGGCGGAGCCGGGATTCGAACCCATGACCTGACTCCAAAGCCCGTGCTCTTTCCACGGGCTTTGACTGAAGTCAAAATAAATTTGACTTCAGTCAAATTTCCTTACCCTTCATCTAGTCAAGGAGTTCAAGCCTTCTAGCCCTACTGTATCCTAGAAGCCGATCAGTCAGTGCCAGATCTACCGTCAGTTTGGCTAATTTAATTAAACCAACCCGGGGGAGCCAAACTTGACTGGTTTGCTGCCAACCGCTGCCTCTTCCACCTCTTCCCTAGGTCTTACTCCTTTTTGACTTCTCCTCCTCCTCATCTTCCTCCTTTTCCTACTTCTTCTCCTCTTTACTGGCCCCACCTCCTGCCCATCCTTGACATTCATTCGATCGTATTAATTGAGCGCTTACTGTGTGCAGAGCACTGTACTAAGAGCTTGGGAAGTCCAAGTTGGCAACATCTAGAGCCGGTCCCTACCCAACAGCGGGCTCACAGTCTAGAAGGGGGAGACAGACAACAAAACAAAACATATTAACAAAATAAAATAAATAGAATAAATATGTACAAGTAAAATAAATAAATAGAGTAATAAATACGTACAAACATATATACATCGATACAGGTGCTGTGGGGAGGGGAAGGAGGTAAGGTGGGAGGGATGGGGAGGGGGAGGAGGGAGAAAGGAAGGAGGGGGCTCAGTCACTACCACCACTGTCGCTATTACTACTATTATTCATTCATTCATTTGTATTTATTGCGCGCTTACTGTGTGCAGAGCACTGTACTAAGCGCTTGGGAAGTACAAGTCGGCAACATATAGAGACGGTCCCTACCCAACAACGGGCTCACAGTCTAGAAGGGGGAGATATTTATTGAGCGCTTACTATATGCAGAGTACTGTACTAAGCGCCTTCTAGACTGTGAGCCCATTGTTGGGTAGCAACCGTCTCTATATTCATTCATTCATTCAATCATATTTATTGAGCACTTACAGGGTGCACAGCACTGTACTAAGCACTTGGGAAGTACAAATCAGCAACATACAGCGACAGTCCCTACCCAACAATGGGCTCACAGTCTAGAAGTTGCCGACTTATACTTCCCAAGCGCTTAGTAGAGTGCTCAGCACACAGTAAGTGCTCAATAAATATGATTGAATGAATGAATGGAAAGTACAACACAGCAATAAATAGGGACAATCCCTGCCCACAACGGCCTTATGGTCTTGTGGGGGGCAGACATCAAAACAAGTAAACAGGCATCAATATAAATAGAATTATAGATGCATACATATATATATATATATATATATTATATATATATATATATATAAGTGCTGTGGGGTGGGGAGAGGGGGAAGAGCAAAGGGAGTGAATCGAAATGACACGGAAGGGAAGAGGAGCTGAGGAAAAGCGGCTTAGTTTAGGAAGGCCTCTTGGAGGAGGTGGGCCTTCAGTAGGGCTTTGAAGGGGGGAAGAGTGCTTGTTTGGCGGATTTGAGGAGGGAGGGTTTTCCAGGCTAGAGAAAAAGGAAAAGGAGTCAGTAAGGAGAAGAGGAGTTGGCTGCAGTAATAGCAAGAAGAGAACTTAGTTCTTATATTTACAATTGAATCTATAGTACACTAGTTCCACCATCACATTCAGAATTATTCTTTATAATGAGAACTGAAATAATCTAAGCCTTTCCAAGTAGGTTCATCTAGAAGGAGAATAGGCTAAATAGAGCATTAATATGGGAAGCAGGGAATCAGCATGGCCTATTTTTTATGGCACCTGTCAGGGACTTACTCTGTGACAAACACTGTTCTAACTGCTGGGATAGGTACTGTAATGTAATGATGGCATTTATTAAGCACTTACTATGTGCACAGCACTGTTCTAAGCGCTGGGAAGGTTACAAGGTGATCAGATTGTCCCATGGGGGGCTCACAGTTTTAATCCCCATTTCACAGATGAGGTAACTGAGGCCCAGAGAAGTTAAGCGACTTGCCCAAAGTCACACAGCTGACAATTGGCAGAGCTGGGATTTGAACCCATAACCTCTGACTCCAAAGCCCGGGCTCTTTTCCACTGAGCCACACTGCTTCTCTGGTACTGGTACTGGTTAATTGGGTCAGACACAGTCCCTTTCCCGCTTGAGGCTCAAAGTCTAAGTAGGAGGGAGAACAGGTATTTCCCATCTTATAAATGAGGAAACAAACACAGAGAAGTTAAGTGACTTGCCCAAGGTCACACAGTAAGCAATTGGCAAAGCTAGAATTAGAACCCAGGTCATCCTGATTCCAGGCCTGTGCTCTCTCCTCTAGGCCATGCTCCTTCTTTAGTGGAAAGAGCACAGGCCTGGGAATCAGAGGACCTGGGCTCTAATCCCTCCTCCACCACTTGCCTGCTGTGCGATGTTAGCTTCTCCGTGCCTCAGTTTCCTCAACTGTAAAATGGGGATTCAATACCTGTTCTCCCACCTACATAAACTGTGAGCCCCATGTAGGACAGGAACTGTGTCCCAACTCTGACCAACCTGATTAGCTTGTATCTACCCCAGCGCTTACAATAGTTCTTGACACATATTAAGTGCTTAATAAATGTCATAAAAAATAATGCGAATGATTCACATGATTATTTTTAAAAAGGCAAAAAATGGCAGTTAGCTGATAATTTTGTTTAACAAGATTTATGGCAGAAACTGAGTTGCTATAATTTTCTAGCTTATAAATTTATTGTCCAAATTGAAATGATTCATTGGGTTGAAGTAGTTATTAAGAAAACTTACCAGTTGATGCTTTCCAATTGCTTCCACAGGTTTTCCCACTTTCATGCATTCTGTTAGCCAGGAAATATCAAGGAGTTCGAACCGAGAGCTGTCCCCTACATTTTGTCCTGCTAGCCATTCCAAAACATCTGAGCAGGAATTGTTTTCTGCCACGATATGAGTGACAGAATCACTGTAAAGAGAGAGTAGCTTTCTAATTTCTGAATTAGAGCAGAGAGAAGGAGAATTGCTCTCCAGAAATGAATTCATTTTTGTCTCTCCCTTCAAAGTGCAAGCTACCTGTGGGCAGAAAATGTGTTATTTCATTTACCTGTACTTCCCAATCACCTAGTTCAATATACCTCACCAAGTGAGCACTTAATAAATATTGCTGTTGCTACTACCACTACAACTTTTTTCTCTCAGTGCCAGGGAAGATGCTTTGATACTCTTTTTTCAAAGATGCACAGGGGAGAATTTGTAGGAATTTCACTGTTTCAAAGTGAATAATCAATACTCATGTAACCTCCCCAAAAGACAATAAAAAATTCACTCTACCTGTAGAATTAAATGCTTCGATGCAGGAAAACAAAGCAACTTTTTGCCTCAGAAAAAAATGGTAAATCAATCCATTTAGTAAGCAGTAACATATTTAGGTTTTCCAGTCTGTCATCCGTTATCCTCATTAAACTGTTATGATTTTTCTCGTGCGAAAAAAGTTCAGTTTGAACGACAGAACTTCTGCTTCCTGTGGTTTATTTTGCTTTCTATAAAGTATTCCTATTTAATGTGTTTGTGCCAAGCTGCAGATCTGGGAACTCTGCCATCATCAAACGCACAAAAGCAGTTTATTTACTGTGCCCCAGTTTCCTCTGTTACCTGTACAGCTGGGCTTGACTCTTGCTAGCAAATCTACCAACTTTGAAGTGCTTCCTCGGCAAAAGTTGCAGCACTTTGACGACAAAAAAACCAGAGTAAATTTGCTCTGTGTCATTTATAACCCACTGCAATCTTAGACCATAGTTCCTAAAGAATACTATATAGGGAAAATTGTGTTCTCCTGTCTTCATCTCTAAAGATATACAGCATATCCTGAAAGACACTTTCATGTGTGAAATAAAACCACAGTAGTGTTCACTCTTTCACACGAAACGCAATTTAACAAGGGGATTGGTTCCTCCCTCCTGATTCGGATGGGTACAAAGATGTGCCCTCGTGAGCTGTGAAATAAAGACTTTCCACTTTCACCCACCCATGTGAATTATACATACGCACCCTGGTATTCCTGGAAGATAGTGGACTCCAAAAAAATCAGAACCATATCTCCTTTGTGCATCGCCAATCAATCAAACAACAGTATTTTTTGAGTGCTCACTGATTGTAGAGCAATGTGCTAAGAACTTGGGGAAGTAGAATATATCAAAATTACACCAAAAGCACTCTGGAGAATTACCCTTACCCTTCCAAGACTTCCAACCTCAGACCTCCCTACCTTCAAATCCCTCCCAAAAATCCCACCTCCTTCTACTGGTGTCCAATACCCTGATTTATAGCAATTCAACAACCACCTATAGCACTTGGAGGTTTGTTTCTACCCACCCTCAGTGTTTCCGAATGCTTGTATATCCAACTTAACATTCAATTTACTTATTCTGATTCCACCGCTTGTATATCCAACTTAACATTCAATTTACTTATTCTGATTCCACCAAGTGGAAATATTTTGATGTCTGTCTCCCCTGGTGAGTGAAAACTTGTTGTGGGTACAGAGCTTATCTGGTGCTTCTGGGGTACTTTCTCAAGTACTCTGTGAAGTTGATTGTATTCTGTCAGCACTCAATAAATACCATTACTTCTGTTTTTATAGGGACTTCCTCTGCATTTTTGACTGAATCAGTGAAGTTTCTGCCATCTCCACAATGACCCTAAAGTGCTAATAAGCATAAGAATTTTCTCTGGGATGTAGGCTCCCTCCATAGAGCTTGGAATTTAAATATAGATGAAGGAAGGAGGGTTTTCACCAGTTTTCCATCAGCCTGGTTTCCCCTTACACGGTGGAGAAAGTCAAGTTCAATTCAAGCAATTCACTTTCCTCTTCAACCACATAAATTAATCCCAATGTGTATTAAATATCTTGACTATTTCTGCATAGCAACTGTCACTTTAGAGACTTCACATTAAATCCAATTAAGCTGGTGGCGGGTTATTGTTTTTCATTGTTAGAATTTTTTTTAACTACGAAGTCATTTAACTAGCACAGAATGGAAATATGGATCATATCTCACAAATTGAAAAATGAATTTATCCTAATCTTTTATATTCTCTCTACATGATCATCATTAACACCATCAGTATTTACTGAGCGCTTACTGTGGGCAGAATACTGAACTAAGGACTCAGAAGTCTAGCATAAAAAGTAGAAGACTCTGTCCCTGCCTTCAGGGAGCTCACAATATTGCTATGATTTTCTTCCATCCAGCTATTAAAACTCTTCTTCCTTTTAAATAAAGACACACATTTGAGTAGTTATTTAAAATGAACTTCAGCCTGTTTAACCAGAAAAACCATGTATTTTATGCATATTAGGTAGTTTAAAATGAACTTTAGCCTGTTTAACCAGAAAAACCATGTATTTTATGCATATTAGGTAGCATTCAGTTTTGCATTTAATGCTAATCATTATTCAAAAACTTCAAATAATTTGTTTATTACCTTAACTCGCTTTCAACCCTGAAGCCTTTCCTTCTTGCCAGCTCCATCAGGAATGCCCTCCGTGTTGTTCCCATTTTCTTCTCCAAGATGAAAAGGACAAATTCATTAAACTTAATCTCATGGAGAGTGGGGGAAATTAAAGCATTCATCCTCCTTTTCTTCTTCAAGTCTGAAATGGTAGTACTGGGCTTATCCATGTTGCAAGCTGCTACTTACTTGACTATCCAAGTGATCATGCAATAGCTCAGCTTACCAACAGCTGTCTTTTTTGAAGTCATGCTACTGTTTTTCCTCTGAAGTCAGAAACAGGGACCATATTTGCAGAAAGGAATAGTGGTCCTGCAAACAATGAACACCTCCTGGACCCTTGGGGAATTCTTCTTTATTAAGAAGCTACTGTAGATCTGTTTGTTGCTGAGACTGGATTGCTTTGGGAACACACCACTTCCAACAAATCTTCCCTAATTCACTCATTCAATCACATTTATTGAGCGCTTACTGTGTGTGGAGCACTGAACTGCTTGGACAGTACAAGCGGCATGGCTCAGTGGCTTGGGAGCCAGAGGTCATGGGTTCTAATCCCGGCTCCGCCACTTGTCAGCTGTGTGACTTTGGGCAAGTCACTTAACTTCTCTGGGCCTCAGTTACCTTATCTGGAAAATGGGGATTAAGACTGTGAGCCCCACGTGGGACAACCTGATCACCCGTATTCCCTCCCACCCCCCGCCAGCACTTAGAAAAGTGCTTTGCACATAGTAAGTGCTTAGCAAATGCCATTATTATTATTATTATCATCACAATTCAGCAATAAAGAGAGAAACTCTCTGCCCACACTGGGCTTAGAGTCTAGAAGGGGGAAACACCTCAACTCTTATTAGCTACCACTTGTACTTTTTTTTGTTTGTTTCACCACTTGTACATATAAACAAAATTTAGCACTTAGTCAACTGAACAGTCAATTTTACTTATTCTGACTAAACTGCTTATGAATATTTCTAAGTCTTTTCCCCATCTTAAGAACATATGTTCCTTCTTCACGGGCAAAAGACATTCATTCATTCATTCAATCGTATTTATTGAGCGCTTACTGTGTGCAGAGCACTGTACTAAGCGCTTGACATGTTCTTTTGTTGTACTTCCCAAGTGCTTAGTACAGCCACCTCAACTCAGTAGATACTCAATATATATCACTACTGATACCTCGGCTATTTCAGAGGTTGATCTTGTAATCAGAGTCAATTTGCTCCTCTTCAGTAAATTCTTCTCCCGATGCCAGGGAAGAGCCTCCTCTCCCTTCCCTCTGGCATTCCTTCCTCCCTTCATCCAGGTTTCTCTGGGCAACATTATTGGAGGAAAAAGGAGGACTTAGCATGGAGAATATGGGAATGAAGCAATCTCGGGTCTTCTTCCCACTTGGCCTTAGAGGTTAACAAAACGGACAGCCAGAGTAGTCTTCAATCAAGGGCGATTCCTTTTGTGCTGGGACAGAACAATTCTTCTCCCTACCCCACATCTTCCCTGGAAATGGATCTTGATCCTATACATATTTGTGAAACCTACTTTTCAGAGAGAGAGAGAGAAAGAGAGAGAGAGAGATTTGGCCCTGTGTTTTGGGTTCTAGAACAATTCAGAGGGCCACAGGGGACTCTGGAAGATCTCAGCCTACACCCACTTGGCACTCACTAAGGTGCCAGACAATTGTATTTATTGAGCACTTACTGTGTTCAGAGCACTATCTTAAGTGCTTGGGAGAGTGCAATATATCCCCAAACTAGGAATGGAGCAACCTTACCTTGCAGTCCCAGATCCTAGATCTACTAAGAAGATTCATTCAATTGTATTTATTGAGTGCTGCCTGTATGCAGGGCACTGTACTTGGGAAGTACAAGTCGGCAACATATAGAGACGGTCCCTACCCAACAATGGGCTCACAGTCTAGAAGACGGGCTCAGATCAATCAATCAATCAATCAATCAATCAATCGTATTTATTGAGCGCTTGCTGTGAGCAGAGCACTGTACTAAGCGCTTGGGAAGTACAAGTTGGCAACATATAGAGACAGTCCCTACCCAACAGTGGGCTCACAGTCTAATCTACTCTAGGTCTAGGACAGCCCTGAGATAAGAAGACCCCTGGGAAGACAGGGCAGTTCCAGAGCACCAGAGGGTCCCAGCATTCATTCGTTCATTCATTCAATTGTATTTATTGAGCACTTACTATGTGCAATGCACTTTACTAAGTGCTTGGGAGAGTACAATATGGGTAGGACAACTTCATCATCATCATCAATCGCATTTATTGAGTGCTTACTGTGTGCAGAGCACTGTACTAAGCGATTGGGAAGTACAAGTTGGCAACATATAGAGATGGTCCCTACCCAACAGTGGGCTCACAGTCTAAAAGAGTGGGCTTACAGTCTAAAAGGTACCTTAGTCCTTCCCTAAGTACTCATTTCCTCTTCTCCCACTCCCTTCTACATCGCCCTTGCACTTGGATTTGCTTCCTTTTTTCGCCCCTCCCACAGCCCCAAAGCACTTAATAATAATAATTATAATAATTATGGCATTTATTAAGCGCTTACCATGTGCAAAGCACTGTTCTAAGCACTGGGGAGGTTACAAGGTAATCAGGTTGTCCCACGGGGGGCTCACAGTCTTCATTCCCATTTTACAGATGAGGTAACTGAGGCACAGAGAAGTGAAGTGACTTGCCCAAAGTCACACAGCTGACAATTGGCAGAGCTGGGATTTGAACCCATGACCTCTGACTCCAAAGCCCGTGCTCTTTCCTCTGAGCCCCGCTGCTTCACTTATGTACAGATCCGTAATTTATGTATATCAATGTCTGTCTCCCCTTCTAGATTGTAAGCTTACTGTGGGCAGGGACTGTGTCTACCAACTCTGTTATGTCATACTCTTCCAAGTGCTCAGTACAGTGCTGTGCACACAATAAGCACTCAATAAATTGATTGATTGACTGCATTCCATAGACCACGCTGAGAACTTAGATCCACAGAAGGGTGCCTTTTTCTAGAAGGTTTCTCCTTCCATTGCTTCTGGTCCTCCAGGGAGTCCTCCCTGATTGATTCACAACAGCAGCGTGGCTCAGTGGAAAAAGCCCGGGCTTTGGAGTCAGAGGTCATGGGTTCAAATCCCAGCTCCGCCAATTGTCAGCTGTGGGACTCTGGGCAAGTCACTTAACTTCTCTGTGCCTCAGTTACCTCATCTGTAAAATGGGGATTAAGACGGTGAGCCCCCGGTGGGACCACCTGATCACCTTGTAACCTCCCCAGTGCTTAGAACAGGGCTTTGCACATAGTAAGCGCTTAATAAATGCCATTATTATTATTATCAGTGGCTCCACAGAAACATCCATAGCTCTTTTGAGAAGCAGCATGGCGTAGTAGCTAGATCACTGGGCTGGGAGTCAGTAGGTCATGGGTTCTAATCCCGGCTCCCCCACTTGTCTGCTGGGTGACCTTGGGCAAGTCAATTCACTTCTCTGTGGCTCAGTTACCTCACCTGTAAAATGGGGATTGAGACTGTGTGCCCCACGTGGGACAGCGACTGTGTCCAACCCGATTTTCTTGAATTCACCCCAGAGCTTAGAAATGTGTCTGGCACAAAGTAAGCACTTAACAAATACCATTATTATTATTATTATTCATTCATTCAATCATATTTACTGAGCCCTTACTTGTGCAGAGCACTGTACTAAGCACTTGGGACGTACAAGTTGGCAATATATAGAGACGGTCCCTACCCAACAGTGGGCCTACAGTCTAGAAATTATCTTTAGTTTTTTATTCCCGTTCTAAGCATGTATGCAAAGAAGTAGTAGTAATATCATTATACTATTAACTGCAGTCTGTTCATTCATTCATTCAATCGTATTTATTGAGTGCTTACTGTGTGCAGAGCACTGTAATAAGCGCTTGGGAAGTACAAGTTGGCAACATATACAGACGGTCCCTACCCAACAGTGGGCTCACAGTCTAGAAGTAATCCCCAGTCTGTGCACAGTTAGTGTACTAAGTGCTGGAGAAAAATGTGCAGGTGGGAATTAGACATAATAATAATAATAATGATGGCATTTGTTAAGTACTTACTATGTGCCAAGCACTGTTCTAAGCACTGGGGTGGATACAAGGTAATCAGGTTGTCCCATGTGGGGCTCACAGTATTAATCCCCATTTTACAGATGAGGGAACTGAGGCACAGAGAAGTTAAGTTAAGAAGTCTTTTAGACTGTGAGCCCAATGTTGGGTAGGGACTGTCTCTATATGTTGCCAATTTGTACTTCCCAAGTGCTTAGTACAGTGCTCTGCACATAGTAAGCGCTCAATAAATATGATTGATTGATTGATTGATTGATTAAGCGAATTGCCCAAAGTCACACAGCTGGTAAGTGGTGGGGCTGGGATTAGAACCCACAACCTCTGACTCACAAGCCCGTGCTCTTGCCTGTATATATGTATATATGTTTGTACATATTTATTACTCTATTTATTTTACTTGTACATATCTATTCTATTTATTTTATTTTGTTAATATGTTTCGTTTAGTTCTCTGTCTCCCCTTTCTAGACTGTGAGCCCACTGTTCGGTAGGGACTGTCTCCAGATGTTGCCAACTTGGACTTCCCAAGCGCTTAGTACAGTGCTCTGCACACAGTAAGCGCTAAATAAATACGATTGATTGATTGATTGATTGATTGCCACTAAGCCACACTGCTTTTCCATGATCCCTGTCCCTCTGGGGGCTTACAATCTAAAAATGTAAGGGGGTGAAAGGGAACTGGTGGTGTAAGGAGAGATAAAATGAAACAACAGAAAGTGGCTGAGAAACTCTAGACTGTAAGCTCGTTATGGGCAGGGAATGTGCCTGTTTATTTAGTGCTCTGCACATAGTAAGCGCTCAATAAATACGATTGATGATGATATTGCACTCCCCCAATAGCTTAGTACAGTGCTTTGCACACAGTGCTGTGGTGAAGCGGTAGGGCGCCAGTCTAGGAGTCTGAGGACTCGGGTTCGAGTCCAACCCATCCCATTAGCCTGCCTTGCGGCCGTGGCTGAGCCACTTAACTTCTCTGTATCGCAGTTTCTCCATCCATAAAATGGGGATAATAATACCTGCCTTGCCTCCCTACCTCATAGAGGTGTCTAGACTGTCTCCCCCCTTCTAGACTGTGAGCCTGTTGTTGGGTAGGGATTGTCTCTGTTGCAGAATTGTACTTTCCAAGCGCTTAGCACAGTGCTCTGTACACAGTAAGCACTCAATAAATACGACTGACTGACTGAATGAATGAATTAATTAATATGAGGGCACTTTGGTAATAGAAGTGCTATAACAAATTATCCCCTCTGGACTATGAGCCCATTGTGAGCAGGGATTGTCTCTCTTATTTGCTGTATTGTACTTTCCAAGTGCTTAGGACAGTGTTCCGCACACAGTCAGCTCTCAATAAAACACTACTAATTGATTAAGAAGCAGCGTGGCTCAGTGGGAAAGAGGAAAGGCTTTGGAGTCAGAGGTCATGGGTTCAAACCCTGGCTCCGCCAATTGTCAGCTGTGTGGCTTTGGGCAAGTCATTTCACTTCTCTGGGCCTCAGTGACCTCATCTGGAAAATGGGGATTAAGACTGTGAGCCCCACGTGGGACAACCTGATCACCTTGTAATAAATGCCATCATCATTATTAATAATGATGATGGCATTTATTAAGCGCTCTTCTAGACTGTGAGCCCGCTGTTGGGTAGGGACTGTCTCTATGTGTTGCCGACTTGTACTTCCCAAGCGCTTAGTACAGTGCTGTGCACACAGTAAGTGCTCAATAAATACGATTGATTGATTGATTGAATGAAGGAATGAACTGAATGAGAGTCCTCAGTCATAGGCACAGTTGCAGTGACTGTCACTGTGGCAGCCGCCAATCAATCAATCAACATTCAACCAACATTGCCAATTCAATCAACATTGCCAAGATCCGCCCTTTCCTCTCCATCCACACCGCTACCCTGCTCATTCAAGCTCTCATCCTATCCCGTCTGGACTACTGCATCAGCCTTCTCTCTGATCTCCAATCCTCATGTCTCTCTCCACTTCAATCCATACTTCATGCTGCTGCCTGGATTATTTTTGTCCAGAAACACTCTAGGCATATCACTCCCCTCCTCAGAAATCTCCAGTGGCTCCCAATCAATCTGCACATCAGGCAGAAACTCCTCACCCTGGGCTTCAAGGCTGTCCGTCCCCTCGCCCCCTCCTACCTCACCTCCCTTCTCTCCTTCTCCAGCCCAGCCCGCACCCTCCGCTCCTCTGCCGCTAATCTCCTCACCATTAGGCCTCGTTCTCGCCTGTCCCGCCGTCGACCCCCGGCCCACAAAATCCCCCTGGCCTGGAATGCCCTCCCTCTGCCCATCCGCCAAGCTAGCTCTCTTCCTCCCTTCAAGGCCCTACTGAGAGCTCACCTCCTCCAGGAGGCCTTCCCACACTGAGCCCCCTCCTTCCTAACCCCCTCATCCTTTGCACATGGTAAGCGCTTAATAAATGCCATCATTAAAATGCCATCATTAAACCACGCTGTTTCTCACTAAGCCACGCTGCCTCTGTTTAGTTCTACAGGAAGGCAGTTTGGACTGGAATTCCCTTTGTTCATTACTAATTAACTCACTAAGAATACTTGCAGGAAGCGGATGGTGTACCCAACCTGATTTTCCTCTAGGAATTTTGTCCAGAGGGGAGCCATTTTGAATGTGTATACTGGGATAAGCCCTGCTCTTAGATTTAGGCGGCCAGAGAGCTTGTCTGGAAAAATGTAGGCTATTGCTGTCACCTTCCAACTCCTCCAGGTCTCTGGACACATTGTTTGGCTGACTGAAGGAGAGATAATAAATTGTCACTGCAGGGTTCATGGAGTTAAAGTGGATGTGTGCATAGAAGACATTATTCTCCCCCTTCTGGACTGTGAGCTCGCTGTTGGGTAGGGACCGTCTCTATATGTTGCCAACTTGTACTTCCCAAGCGCTTAGGACAGTGCTCTGCACACAGTAAGTGCTCAATAAATACGATTGAATGAATGAATGAATTATTCACCTCCCCTCTCCTTTAATATGCACGGACGGCTGGGCTCATTTACAGCGTGGCTCAGTAGAAAAATAATAATAATAATGATGGCATTTATTAAGCGCTTACTATGTGTAAAGCACTGTTCTAAGCGCTGGGGAGGTTACAAGCTGATCAGGTTGTCCCACAGGGGGCTCACAGTCTTAATCCCCATTTTACAGATGAGGGAACTGAGGCCCAGAGAAGTCAAGTGACTTGCCCAAAGTCACACAGCTGCAAATTGGCAGAGCTGGGATTTGAACCCGTGACCTCTGACTCCAAAGTCCGGGCTCTTTCCACTGAGCCACGCTGCTTCCCAAAGCATGGGCTTTGGGGTTCGAATCCCGGCTCCACCACACGTCTGCTGTGTGACCTTGGGCAAGTCACTTAACTTCTCGGAGCCTCAGTTCCCTCCTCTGTAAAATGGGGATGAGGACTGTGAGCCCCACGCGGGACAACCTGATCACCTTGTATCCCCCCAGCGCTTAGAACAGTACTTTGCACATAGTAAGCGCTTAACAAATGCCGTTATTATTTATTATTTATTATTATTATTATTATTATTTATGTGGACTCAATCATCTCTGGAATAGGTGGGGCTGGTGTTTGCTAGTCAGGAAGCCATCTAAGGGAGCGATAATGCTGCCATCACCTCTCCTGGTGCTACTCTCCCATTGCCCTTTGCTCCATCCATTTTTTAAAAAAGGGAAGTTGGAAAAGGAAGGAAAGCTGAAAAAGGGAAAAGAGTTTGTACAGCAACAGCACGGCCTAGGCAGGGCCTGAAAGTCAGAAGGACCTGGGTTCTGATCCTGGTTCCACTATAGGCTGTGTGACCTTGGGCAAGTCACGTCACTTCTCTGTGCCTCAGTTACTTTATCTGTAAATGGGGGATTAAGACTGTGGGGCTATGGCCAACTTGAGTAACTTGTTTCTACCTCAGTGCTTAGCACAGTGCCTGGCACATAGTAAGCACTTAATGAATACCAAGAAAAAAAGAAAAAGAAAATAAGAGAAAAGGGTACACTTGAAGAGTGAAGGGAAAGTTTTGAAAGGGAAAGGACCTTTGCGGAAGGTGGAGACATTTGAAAGCAGAGAAGAGGCACTGTGGTGTAGGGGAAACACATGTATAATAATAACAATAATAATAATAATAATAATGATGGCATTTATTAAGTGCTTACTATGTGCAAAACACTGTTCTAAGCACTGGGGAGGTTACAAGGTGATCAGGTTGTCCCACTGGGAGCTCACAGTCTTAATCCCCATTTTACAGGTGAGGGAACTGAGGCCCAGAGAAGTTAAGTGACTTGCCCAGTCACACAGCTGACACTTGGTGGAGCCGGGGTTTGAACTCATGACCTCTGACTCCAAAGCCCATGCTCTTTCCACTGAGTCACGCTGCTTCTCAATAGTAATAATAATAATAATGGCATTTATTAAGTACTTACTATGTGCAAAGCTCTGTTCTAAGCACTGGGGAGGTTACAAGGTGATCAGGTTGTCCCACGGGGGGCTCACCAGTCTTAAATCCCATTTTACAGATGAGGGAATTGAGGCCCTGAGAAGTGAAGTGACTTGCCCAAAGTCACACAGCTGACAATGGGTGGAGCTGGGATTTGAACCCATGACCTCTGACTCCAAAGCTCGGGCTCTTTTCCACTGAGCCACGCTGTGGTCTGGGCATCAAGAGACCCTGGGTTCTAACCCAGTTTCGCCACCAGTTTCCCCACCAGCCTGACCACCCAGGCTCAGGGAAAAATTTAAAAGGGAAAGGACCTTTGCAGGAGGTGGAGACATTTGAAAGCAGAGAAGAGGCATAGTGGTGTAGGGGAAACACATGGATAATAATAATAATAATAATAATAATGGCATTTATTAAGTGCTTACTATGTGCAAAGCACTGTTCTAAGCACTGGGGAGGTTACAAGGTGATCAGGTTGTCCCACTGGGGGCTCACAGTCGTAATCCCCATTTTACAGATGAGGGAACTGAGGCCCAGAGAAGTTAAGTGACTTGCCCAGTCACACAGCTGACAATTGGTGGAGCCGGGGTTTGAACTCATGACCTCTGACTCCAAAGCCCGTGCCCTTTCCACTGAGCCACGCTGCTTCTCAATAGCAATAATAATAATAATAATAATGGCATTTATTAAGTACTTACTATGTGCAAAGCTCTGTTCTAAGCACTGGGGAGATTAGAAGGTGATCAGGTTGTCCCACGGGGGGCTCACCAGTCTTAATCCCCATTTTACAGATGAGGGAACTGAGGCCCAGAGAAGTTAAGCGACTTGCCCAAAGTCACACAGCTGACAATTGGAGGAGCCGGGATTTGAACCCATGACCTCTGACTCCAAAGCCTGGGCTCTTTTTCACTGAGCCACGCTGTGGTCCTGGGTTCAAGAGACCCTGGGTTCTAACCCAGTTTCGCCACCAGTTTCCCCACCAGCCTGACCACCCCGGCTCACCATCTAACACCATTATGTTCTTGACTCTTTCGCATCAGTCCCGTTACTCCAGTCTTGAATCTATCAATCAATCATATGAATCGAGTGCTTACTGTGTGCAGAGCACTGTACTAAACGCTTGGGAGAGTACAATACAACAGAGTTATTGCCATGTTTCCCACCGTCAGGGAATTTACTGGAACTTGTTTCCCTAACAAAATCTTCCAAGATTACAGTTCTTTACATAGTCAAATCCTCCCTAAAAATCCCACCTCCTCTGGGAAGACTTCCCTGATTAATTCACCACACACTAATTGGATCAACTCAGTAGATAGAGCGCAGGCCTGGGAATCAGAGGGACCTGGGTTCTAATCCAGACTCCACCACTTGTCTGCTCTGTGACCTTGGACAAGACACCTAATTTCTCTGTGCCTCAGTTACCTCATCTGTAAAATGGGGATTAACACCATGAGCCATCTGTGGAACGGGGACTGTGCCCAACCCAATCACCTTGTATCTACTCCAGAGCTTAGTACAGTGCTTGGCATATAGTAAGTGCTTAACAAATACCACAGTCATCATCATCATCAACATTAATTTAATTCCAATGCTCAGCACTTAAGTGCAAATTTACACTGTTATTTGCATTTTCAACTGTATATTCAATTGCTTATTCTGTTGTTTCACCTGATGTAATGAATTATTTTCTGTTATAGCCTGTTTTTCCTCTCGGTCACACTATTTCTAAATATTTTTTGTCTATCCATAATCCTTGTAAGATTATAAGCCCTTTGAGGGCAGGATATATGTTGTTATTCTTTTGTAGCCTTCCAAGCAATTTTATTTCTCTTTCCCGCTCTCTCTCTCTCTGTTCCTCTCTCCTTCTCTTTCTCGCTCTCACTTCTTCCATCGCTTTCCCCTTTCCTATCCGGATCTCTGTCTCTCAGGAGGACAGAGGTGGGTTGTTGTTTTTTTAAATGATACTTTTCTGGTAAGACAAAGACTGAGAGGAGACATGGTTGATGCCTACAAAATCATGAAGAGCAAACACTAAATTCTCAACCCACTGAAGCTTGAAAGTGGCAGGTTCAAAACAAACGGAAACACTTCTTCATACAGCAGATGGTAAAGATGGGATTCGTTATCACAGGAAGTTGTGCAGGCTAAAATATCAGTAGACTCAAGAGAGGGTAAGATAAAATCATGGACAAGAAGTTAATGGATTTTATTAGATGGAAGGTTACGGACGTGGACCGAAAAATAGGGATATTAGATGTACACCCCTAAACGTAAGAATCAATGTCAAGAAGAGCAATGATCAAATGATTTCTCCGAACACCCTGTTGCCTTCAGTAGACTTAATACGGAGCTGGATGAACCATTGATCTTATCAGTAATGCTAATTTTTATCATCTTAAATCTCTGAATCTTCCTGTGCATATGAACTTATTTATTTATATGAACATATATATATATATATATATATATACACACTATGCATGTCTTTTTTGCTCCTCTCCTAATTTCTACTCTCTCTTTCTTATGATATTTGTTAAGGATTTACTATGTGCCAGGCACTGTACTAAGCACTGAGGTAGATACAAGATAATCAGGTAGGGCACAGTCCATGTTCCAAGTGAGGATCACAGTCTTAATTCCCATTTTGCAGATGAGGTAACTGAGGCACAGAGAAGTTAAATGATTTGCCCAAGATCGCAAAGCAGACAAGCTGGAGGCTGGGAGAACCCAGATCCTTCTGATGCCTAGCCCATGCTCTATTCACTAGGCAACACTTCTTCCCAATTCCCCAGGTGGCACATCTTGGACCCAAAATCACGTGAGGCCCTGTGTACATTGGGGAAATCTCTTTCACTCTTTCCTTCTCTCCATCTTCGGTCTTTTTCTCACCAGCAGTTAGGGGAATTGGTGGGTATATCATGATAAAACTTTTGAAATTTAAGAAAACATGAGTAACCAGTCATATTATTTTTACCAAGAAGTTGTCTCTCAATCAATCAATCAATCAATCAATCGTATTTATAGAGCGCTTACTGTGTGCAAAGCACTGTACTAAGCGCTTGGGAAGTACAAGTTGGCAACATATAGAGACGGTCCCTACCCAACAGCGGGCTCACAGTCTAGAAGGGGGAGACAGGAAATAAAACAAAACATATAAAGAAAATGCATGTTATATCCATATGGTATTGGTGAGACATTGTTTCATGCTGTAGAAGGCATGGAATTAAAATATTAAGTGGCATTGGGGTGGGAAAAAACCTGTTTTTCCCCAGAGTTAAAGATCTCCGGTCCCAATGCCAAAAACTCCCTCTAAGCTCAGCTGAATCATCAACTCCTGATGCACTTAGGAATTAATGACTGTTTCCCGCTTCTAGACTGTGAGCCCGCTGTTGGGTAGGGACCGTCTCTATATGTTGCCAACTTGTACTTCCCAAGCGCTTAGTACAGTGCTCTGCACACAGTAAGCGCTCAATAAATACGATTGAATGAATGAATGACTAGAGAAGAGTGCAATTGGGGTTCCCTCATGAGTCCCTCTGATTTGAGATATTCCCAAAGTCCAGATTTGTGGGAAAACTCTGCAGGAATCATCCTATCCTGGGCACCCTCGTCTCCCTTCCTTATTCCATATTTGGGGGCGGGGGGGGATCATCAATCAATCTGTCATTCACTGAGTACTTACTGTGTGTAGAACACCATACTAAGCACTTGGGAGAATACAATATAAGAGAGTTGGTAGACACATTCCTTGCCCACAATGAGCTTACAGTATAGAGGAGACAGTCATTAATATAAAAAAATTACAGATAGGTACATAAGTGCTGTGGGACTGAGGGAGGGATGAATAAAGGGTGAAAATCCAAGTGCAAGGGTGAATTTGTGGGGGGCTTTAGATGAAACTTAGAAGTGACAGGATAAAGATCACAAAACAGAAATACTTCTTTCCCAAGGATAATTAACTAACGTAAGCTGTGTGAGACCAGGAACCATGTCTTTATTTTTTTCTGAACTGCCTTCTCCTGACATCTACTATAGTGTACTACACACAATAAGGACTTATGAATGAATACGGAATTCTTTTCTGCAGAAAGTTGTGCAGGCAAAAAATATCAGTAGAGTCAAGAAAAAAATTAGATTGATTTCTGAGGTGATTGGCCTTTTGGGGGTTATTAGAGGGAAATGATAGGAATGTTAGAAAAGTTTAAATGAATCCATAATCCACTGATCTTTGATACAGTATTAAAGGGCAAAGTTTGGGATATTATTTCACCATGAGGATAAACATCAAGGCAAGGCAATCACCACATTCTCCCTTCAAGTGTTCTTTGGTAGCATTGTCACAGACAAGCTATTGGGTCGATTAACCCAGTATGATATTTCTCAAATTATTTTTGAGTTCTTACCATCAAATGTGTCAGCAAGGAACTTTGGCTGTTGTCCATTAAACAAAGAATAACATTTCTGGCTTTTCAGTGCTGCTATCTGTTATCCTCATTAAGCTGTTATGATTTCTTTTGTGCAGAAAATATCAGTTTGAACGGCACAACTTCTGCTTCCTGTGGTTTATTTTGTTTTCTATAAAATATTCCTATGTATTAGATTTGTACTAAGCTGCAGATCTGGGAAATTTGCCATCCTCAAATGCACAACAACAGTTTACTGACTGAATCAGTTTCCTTCGTTACCTGTACAGCTGGGGCTTGATTCTTCAGCGACAAATCTATCAACGTTGTAGCGCTTCCTCCGGCAAAAGTTCCAGTATTTTGTGGACAGAGAAAAAAACCAACAACCCAGTAAATTTGTTTCATCTGCCAAATGCACTTAGAGTTTAATTCCTAAGGAAAATTGTGTTTGTAGGTCTCAGGTGGCACGGGGCTGCCATCTGCAGCTGCGGAAGATGGCAAGACCCTCTTCTGGGACTCATGCTACATAGGCCTTTTTCAGGCCAGAGCCTACCCCACTTCACCCTGGCTTGGCATAACAGCCACCTGGAGATGAAAACATAACAGTCCCCTAAGGCACAATGCCAACAATACTCATTCCCCAGCTGGCACATCGCGGACCCTAAACTAAACGAGGCCCTATGTAGGTTGGGGAAATCAAGGCCACCATCCAAGGATTGGGCAACGGGGCCAATCAAATCAATCAGATTTATTGAGTGCTAATTGTGCGCAGAGCACTCTACTAAGCACTTGGGAGAGTATAATGTAACAGAGTTGGTAGGTACTTTCCCTTGAGTTTATGGTCTAGAGGAGGAAGCAGACATTAATATAAATAAATAAATTACAGATATGGACATTAGTGCTATGGGGCTGATGGGTGAAAAAAGGGACTCTGTCATTTTGGCGATGCGGGGCCTTGCTTGACACGAATCTGGCATGAATCTCATTCCAATCCCTTCCTCTTATCCTAGTTCATTAATTTCATTCATTCAATCATATTTATTGAGTGCTTATTGTGTACAGAGCACTGTACTGGAAGAGTACGGTACAACAATAAACAGACACATTCCCTCACTGCAATGAGCTTAGAGTCTAGAGCAGGGGAGACAGACACTATGGACCACCGCCTTCTCCTCAACATGCTTGCTATCCAACCTTGACTTCACAGACTCCGTCCTCTCCTGGTTCTCCTCATCTCTCCGGTCATTCATTCTCAGTCTCCTTTACGGGCTCCTCCTCCCCCTCCCATCCCCTTACTGTAGGGGTTCCTCAAGGGTCAGTTCTTGGTCCCCTTCTGTTCTCTATCTACACTCACTCCCTTGGTGAACTCATTCGCTCCCATGGCTTCAACTATCATCTCTACGCTGATGGCACCCAAATCTACACCTCTGCCCCTGCTCTCTCTTCCTCCCTCCAGGCTTGTATCTCCTCCTGCCTTCAGGGCATCTCCATCTGGATGTCTGCCCGCCATCTAACACTCAATATGTCTAAGACTGAACTCCTTATCTTCCCTCCCAAACCCTGCCCTCTCTCTGACTCTACCCTCACTGTAGACGGCACTACCATCCTTCCCGTCTCACAAGCCCGCAACCTTGCTGTCATCCTCGACTCTGTTCTCTCATTCACCCCACACATCCAATCCATCACCAAAACCTGCCTGTCTCACCTCCGCAACATAGCCAAGATCCACCCTTTCCTCTCCATCCAAACCGCTACCCTGCTGGTTCAATCTCTCATCCTAACCCGACTGGATTACTGCATCAGCCTCCTCTCTGATCTCCCATCCTCCTGTCTCTCCCCACTTCAGTCTATACTTCATTCTGCTGCCCAGATCATCTCTGTGCAGAAATGCTCTGGGCACGTTACTCCCCTCTTCAAAAATCTCCAGTGGCTGCCTGTTAACTTACGAATCAAGCAAAAACTCCTCACTCTAGGCTTCAAGGCTCTCCATCACTTTACCCCCTCGTACCACACCTCCCTTTTCTCATTCTCCAGCCCAGCCCGCACCCTCCACTCTTCTGCCGCTAACCTCCTCACTGTACCTTGTTCTCGCCTGTCCCGTATTGACCCCCGGCCCACATCCTTCCCCTGGCCTGGAATGCCCTCCCTCCACACATCCGCCAAGCTAGCTCTCTTTCTCCTATCAAAGCCCTACTGAGAGCTCACCTCCTCTAGGAGGCCTTCCCAGACTGAGCCCCCTTTTTCCTCTCCTCCTCCCCATCCCCTCCACCCTACCTCCTTCCCCTCCCCACAGCACTTGTATATATTTGTACAGGTTTATTACTCTATTTATTTTACTTGTACGTATTTACTATTCTATTTATTTTGTTACAGATGTGCATATAGCTACAATTCTATTTGTTCTGACGATTTTGACACCTGTCTACATGTTTTGCTTTGTTGTCTGTCTCCCCATTCTAGACTGTGAGCCCGTTGTTGAGTAGGAACTGTCTCTATATGTTGCTGACTTATACTTCCCAAGTGCTTAGTACAGTGCTCTGCACACAGTAAGTGCTTAATAAATGTGATTAATGAATAATCACCCATCTCTGCTCTAAAACTTGCCATTGATTGATTTTCCTGGCCCAGCAACTTATTTCAAATTATTTTCTAGAATGAATCAATGGTTTATTGTGTGCTTACAGTTCTCTCCCAAAAACTGTTCCAAGTGCTCGGGAGAGGACAATGCAACTGAGTTGGTAGACGCATTCCCTGCTCACAGTGAGCTTACAGAGGGGGAGAAAGGCATTAATACAAATAAATAATTTATAATATAAAATTTATAGATATGTACATAAGTATAATACAGTTCTTTTGTCATATAACCCACTTTGAATATTACTCTATGACCTCAATTTCCCTTCCTTTATTCCACTTCATAATCTTAAGGTGAAGTTATGTTTATCTGTGGCTTTCAGAGACAAAAAAAGATACAATTTCAGACCACCTAAGAAATGATGAAAGCAATGTTTTGAGACCAAAGGCAAAGCATGACACTAGCTAGCTTAATTTCTCTTATTTACCACCAGATATCCTGTAATTGGAGAAAAGCCATGCAACGCAATTGTTAGCAAATGTCTCCTGCTCAATTTTGACCAAACTAATGGAAATGAATTCCTATTTTCAGACTTTTTCCTCTTTCTAACCCCTTCATCATACAGCCCAAGCAAAGAAAAACTAGATCAGTTTCCATTTGGAAACACAATTTAGGATTTACTGTGTATTTTTTTCTCTCTAGGTACTTTCATTCAAAAGTCGAGTCAGACGAGGATCAGGTCACTTATAAGGATACCAAGTGACTGGAACACGTCTGGGAGAAAACTCTCTCTGTCTGAAGACTGAAAACAGGGATGATGGCAAGAGAAAGAGAAGGAAGATTTAGAAGATAAAGAGGAAGATGATGAGGAAAAAAATTCTCTTCCCCCTTCAAAGCCCTACTGAAGGCACACCTCCTCCAAGAGGCTTTCCCAGACTAACTCCCGCTTTTCCTCAGCTTCCCCTCCTTTCCGCATCACCACGACTAGATCCCTTTGCAGTTTCCCCCTCCCCACCCCACAGCACTTATTCATACATGTATTTATCTTTAATTCTATTTATTTATATTGAAGCCTGCTTACTTGTATTGATGTCTGTCACCCCCCTCTAGTCTGTGAGCCCATTGTGGGCAGGGATTGTCTCTCTTTATTTCTGTATTGTACTTTCCAAGTGCTTAGTACAGTGCTCTGCACACAGTAAGAGCTCAATAAATACGACTGAATGAATGAAAACTGTTAGAACGAGGAGGAGGAGGAGGTAGGGGAGAAGGAGAAGGTGATCAACATCCAACTGCTAGATTTCTCCCACCCCTATACCACTTGGATTAACTGTCCAAAACCAGAAAAAATCTCAAAGTGTCAGATTGAGATAGAGCTTGGGTTTGTGGGTATGTGCTTATAACTGGATAACCATGCGTTTCACTTTTACTAGACTTTTACTGATATTACAAAAACCAAGGCTGAAGAAAATAAAACACTTTTTTGTTCCCAGTGGGCTGGGTGACCTTAACCAGGTCATTTAACCTCTTTGGGCCTCAGTTTTCTTATCTCTAAAGCAGGGGTAACAATACAGTCAATTCTCCAAAAACAAGGGATTTGTATTCTTGAAGAACCCCATGTTGAGGAAAGCTTGCATTTTAATATTCACTCTCTGACTGGTGCCAAAGGCATGCGTAAAGTGAATTGCCTTCTCTCCTGACAATTGCACATTCTTGGAAGAACATTACCTAATTGTGCCGATGCATTCTCTCCTAAACAAATAATAAAAATATGCATTGTAGTAGAACTAGCGGTACCTGTCTCCTTCTACCTCATAGGGGTGTTGTAAGATTAAAAAAAAAATGAAATCATTGTGAAAAAGCAATGGAAAAATAAAAATGCTATACAAGTTCAACTTTCCATCATCATCACCTTCATCTGACGATGCCCTGTACTGAAGTAGTATTAAGGTACGGTGCTGATTCTGTTCCTTAAAGTTAGCCCCTCATCTGGGATAAGGAAATCTCAGGATCTGGGATAAGGAAATCTCAGGATAAGAGGAGCTACCTTGAAAGCAACGTGGCTCAGTGGAAAGAATCCAGGCTTTGGAGTCAGAGGTCATGGGTTCTAATCCTGCTCCGCCACTTGTCTGCTGTGTGACTTTGGGCAAGTCACTTAACTTCTCTGGGCCTCAGTTACCTCACCTGTAAAATGGGGATTAAGACTGTGAGCCCCACGTGGGACAACCTAATCACCTTGTCTCCCCCCCAGCGCTTAGATCAGTGTTTCACACATAGTAAGCACTTAAAAAATATCATCATAAGAAAGCGATCTGTGGGGCACCAGTTGCTTTAACTTCTGTACTTTTTCCAACCGGAGCGCAAACCTCAGCCTCAGAATGGCTTTGCCACTGGCCGCTGTTGGTGTGAAATGAAGCGGGCCTCAGCAGTTTCCAAATAACCCAAAAAAGGAGCGTCCCCAAAGCGACCAAGAAACCGGAAGAGGTTGCGGAAGGAACTTCCTTTTTGATCATTTGCCCTGGGTCAGTATCAAATGCAGTGAGCTCTGCAAGAGTGGCTTGTGAAAAATTAGATTGACTAGTCTGGATAAAGACATGGCTAACAGACTGCCCTTTCGTGAAGAGTTTGAGAGCTGGACCCCACCTCAGGTGACAGATCTACTAAGACAGGTATCGGATTGAAAGAATTATTACAGATTTTGGGGTTACTTAGTAAAATGAACCCTTTTTTTTTACTTAACTGATCTCATTTCACAGTAGCTCATTATGAGCAGGGAACCAGCCTGCTAATTCATTCATTTATTCCTTCATTCATTCAATCGTATTTATTGAGCGTTTACTGTGTGCAGAGCACTGTACCAAGCGCTTGGGAAAGTACAACATGGCAATAAGGAGAGACAATCCCTGCTCACAATGAGCTCACAGTCTAGAGGGGGAATAATAATTATTATTATTCTGCTGTACTGTACTCTTCCAAGCACTCACTACAGTGCTGTCCATATAGTAAGTGTTCAATAAATACCATCGATTGACTGACTGATAAGCATGTTATTACAGACTGACCGATGGACAGATCTCTGGCTGTACCTCAAAAAAACTATACTTGCTGTGCAATCACTTTTAAATGTATAGATTTTGATTAAATTGAGCTTTGCAACCAGATTGAACTTTATCATAACTCCATGCTACCATCAGAAGCTGAAGATGAATTACTGTCAACACAAATCCACGTGAATTTTTCTGATTTCCTATTCTCACGGCACAGGATGGATACACATTCATTTCTGCTTTTAGCAATCACCGGTCTTTATTGAACACTTACTTAACTCCCCTTTCCTCTGCTTTAAGGGCTCTTAACTGACTCCTGCTTCCTGGAGGGGAGAAGACTGCTCTTTTCAGATCCCTTCCAGGCCATGAGGGATCGTCTTTAATCCAGCACCCAGATTGAAACTCGGTCTCAATTTTGGGTTGGAGGCAGCCTGGCATCCTGGCAGAAGGGTACTCTCCGGGTGGTGTCCTGGATTCTGCTAACTGGTGTGGAGACTGATCATCTCTCAGTGTCCAGGGAAGGCAGGGTCAATTCAGTAAGAATGTAGAGCTGGTTACCCATCCGGGTGTGGGAGTTGCTACTCAGACTCAACTGTCAGCGAGCTTTGCTGAGCAAAAGTCAGTCAGAGAAACACAGAAGACACAAAGAGGGTTGCAGAGAACTATCCCTTTTTTTAAAAAAAAAATCCCTCCTTTTTATGGTATGTTAAGCACTTTCTATATCTCAGGTAATAATAATAATAATTATGGTTTTTGTTAAGCGCTTACGATGTGCCAAGCACTGTTCTAAGCACTGGGGTAGATACAAGGTAATCAGATAGTCCCACATGAGGCTCACAGTCTTAATCGTTCATTCATTCATTCAATCGTATTTATTGAGTGTCTCCTCCTTTAAGACCGTGAGCCCACTGTTGGGTAGGGACTGTCTCTAGATGTTGCCAACTTGTACTTCCCAAGCACTTAGTACAGTGCTCTGCACACAGTAAGCACTCAATAAATATGATTGATTGATTACTAAGCACTTGGGAAGTACAAGTTGGCAACATATAGAGATGGTCCCTACCCAACAGCGGGCTCGCAGTCTGGTTTACAGATGCGGTAACAGACACAGAGAATTTAAGTGACTTGCCTAAAGTCACACAGCTGACAAGTGGCAGAGCCGGGATTAGAACCCAGGTCCTTCTTACTCCCAGGCCCGTGCTCTCTCCACACTAGACCATGCTGCTTCTCTAACCTTATTTAGTCTTGTTCCAATTCTTCAGGGCTCAGATAGTTCCTTCTTCAGCCATGATCCTGTCTTCCTCCCCTCTTCTGGCCTCCCCCACTGGCATATGCGTGGCTCAGTGGAAAGAGTCAGTGGTCATTGGTTCAAATCCCGGCACCGCCACTTGTCAGCTGTGTGACTTTGGGCAAGTCACTTAACTTCTCTGTGCCTCAGTTCCCTCATCTTTAAAATAGGGATTAAGACTGTGAGCCCCACGTGGGACAACCTGATTGCCTTGTATCCCTCCAGTGCTTAGAACAGTGCTTTGCACATAGTAAGCACTTAGCAAATGCCATTATTATTATTATTATTATGTCCCTGCTTGCTGTAGCTGCCATAGGTGGGATTGGCACCAAAGGCGAGCAGCAGGGTAGTGTAGGGGACAGACCTCGGGCCTAGGAGTCCGAAGGTTATGGGTTCTAATCCAGGCTCCGCCTCTTGTCTGCTGGGTGACCTTGGGCAGGCCACTTAACCTCTCTGTGCCTCAGTTACCTCATCTGTAAAATGGGGATTAAGACTGAGCTCCATGTGGGACAGGGACTGTGTCCAACCTGATTATCTTGTATCTACCACAGTGCTTAGGAGAGTGCTTGGCACATAATAAGAATTTAACGAACACCATAATCGTTGTCATTATTATTATTGGCATGGACTTCACCTTCCATCCTCCATCCCAGTTTGCACAGCTTCTCTCTGGCTTACTCAACTGGCATCTTACCTATTGGCACAATCCTGAGTCTATCATGAGGGTGGTTTGTGCTATAACTTGCCAGATTTGTTGTTGGGGTGGGGTGGCATCTTAGCTCATATCCATAATTTATTTACTTATATGAATATCTCAATCAATCAATCAATCGTATTTATTGAGCGCTTACTGTGTGCAGAGCACTGTACTCTGCTTAGAACGATTACTCTGATGTCTCCTCATCTAGATGTTAAGCTCACAGTGGTCAGGGAACATGCCTACCAACTCTGTCATATTGTACACTCCCAAGCACTTAGTACAATGCTTTGCACACAGCGAGTGCTCAATAAATACAATTGATTGATTGGTGACTTCAGAAGTGGAATGAATAGTCTCCCTCCAAATAACTTGGTCACAAAAGTGATTACTTCCATCACCTCTATGGGCCTGATTCTCCCAAGGCTAAAGGGTGAGGAAATCATTTCGGGAGGCTGCATAACCCCATCAGACGATTTTGTCATCGGAAGCCCAGGTGATCCAACTGTACGGTAGTCTGATGGGTACTCTGGAGAGCTGCATGGATTTCAACTTATTTTCAATCAATCAATCGCATTTATTGAGCGCTTACTGTGTGCAGAACACTGTACTAAGTGAACTAGAGTACAGAGTAGAGTAGAGTACAGAGCGCTCTACTTTCAAGTAGAGGTGTACACCTCTGGGATGGCGTATTCCTTGGGCACGGTGGAGAGACAAATGTCTTCCAAGGTCCCTTACAGTCTTCCCTTTGTTTGACTGGAAGAAGGACTCGGGTCTCTCTTTCCCCCTCCCTACCCGGAGCAGAATGGTGTGTACAGTCCAGTCCTGAGGGTATCAGGAAGTGGCTCCTTCAGCCCCTCCACTGGCTTGACCCCTTTGAGCTATGCATGTGTCTGCCATGTGTAGTGTTGCAATGAGTTAGGAGAGACAGAAGCAAAGAGGAAGGAATGTCTCTCCTCCTGGAGTGTTTTCTCAGCTACTTTACAGAAGTAACGGGCCAAGCCTTTTGGCATTTTTACCGTCTGCCTTTTCCCCTTTTTTCAAGTTGGACTCAATGAAAACCATAATAACCCAAGGCAAACTATTCAGCATTTTGAAATTCCCTACATGGTGTTGTTTTAAAGTTAATTACAAATGTAAGCGTACCAGTCATTTTGGCTTAAAGGTTTTGCTCCGCTCTGTGAATTTGTTTGTTGCTCAAACGTAAGCCTGGGTTAGATTGCTTACTAAACAGTTTCCTGTCCAGCTTAGTGTGCAAGTCAACAATTACAAAACATCTTAAAGTCATTATCACAGTCCTTTTTTCATGAAGAACCACAGAAATTCCTCACTGATAGAGAGTAATTCATTTGAATTCATCCTTATTTTTTATTTGGACTGATAGGGCCTCAATGCCGATCTTTCTGTTTAGAAGACCAATATAGCCTTTCCTTTAATTCATTGTTTAAGTTTATGTTCTTTTTGAATGTTAGATATTCTTTCCAAAATGAACACATCTCCTTGAAGATGATTGATAACACCAAATAATTTCATGCTAGAGGAATGAAATGACTTTATAACAGAAGACCTTGAAGTTCATTCTTCTAGTGGAGTTAACCCGGAGGACAGAATGACACTTTCTAAACAAAGTAAACAGAATTGTTGAGTAATTTCAGTACCTGAGAAATTTGGGTGACATGTTTACCTCATCTGATTACTCAGGAACCTTCTGAAATTCTTCTATCAATCAACTGTATTTATTGAGCACTATGTGCAGAGCACTGTAATAGGTGCTTGGGAGAGCCCAATACAATGGAATTAGTAGACACATTAGTAGCACGACAAGCTTACATCAAAGTCTCTTTCCTTGATTTCAAACACCTAATTTTAAAACATTCAGTCTCTACATTTAGTAACCAAAGTATATATCTTTCTACCTATATTCCCCTCATGCCCCTTTTCCTTCTCCTTCAGTTTGGAATGCATGAATGTGCTGCCACCGTGGAAAACTTTAGAATCGATGGAACTAAATTTTTGGTAAGGAAGATATTTTGAGTATATTTTTAACAATTGATTTCAACTAGGTTTTACTCTGTTTTCAAATGGGCACTATTGATCGCATTGTGGGGAAATGTAGTTCCTGAATCCCCCAGCCTTACCAATATGCAAATCATTAACAGTAAAATGTATGAAAGACTTTGAGAGAAGTAGAGGCAGAGATCCAAAAGTAATTCATTTTCTTTTTTTAATGGTATTCGTTAAGCGCTTACTATGTGCCAGATACTGGACTAATTTCCTATCCACCACCAAACATTCATGTTGACTATTAGAGCAGAGGGTTGCTCAAAGTCCTGAGGGCTTCCAGCCTCATTTTAAATTACATTCGAGGACTTAAGGCTTATGAACACAGGTTGGCTTCCTAATTGGCTTAAAAGTCTTCACTATTGATTATGCCTACTGGATAGATATTGGGCCTGAGAGTCAGAAGGACCTGAGTTCTAATCCTGGCTCTGCCACTGTCTGCTGTGTGATCTTGGGCAAGTCATTTCACCTCTCTGGGCCTCAATTGCCTCATCTGTCAAATGGTGATCAAGACTGTGAGCCCCATGTGGGACAGGGATTGTGGCCAACCTGATTTGATTGTATCTACCCCAGAATTTAGTACAATGTCTGGCACATTAAGAGCTTAACAAATGCCATTAAAAAAAAAAAGATGCTAGAAGCCCCTGCAGTTCCTTCTCTTTGTCCCCCTCCTTCCCTTCTCTTCAGGGTCCTAATCCTCACATCCCTCTAACCTGTTTCCTCTCTGGAAAATACCCTTAGTGTACCCAAGCTGGCCAAAGGGGTGGCAAGACAAATCGGGTCAGCTATTGATTTCATTCATTCATTCATTCATTCATTCATTCATTCATTCAATCGTATTTATTGAGCACTTACTGTGTGCAGAGCACTGTCCTAAGCACTTGGGAAGTACAAGTCGGCAACATGTAGAGACAGTGCCTACCCAACAACAGGCTCACATTCATTCATTCAATCATATTTATTGAGCGCTTACTGTGTGCAGAGCACTGTACTAAGCGCTTGGGAAGTACAAGTTGGCAACCTATAGTACAAGTTGGCAACATATCTCACAGTCTGGAGGGGGGTGGCAGACAACAAAACAAAACATGCAGACAGATGTCAAAACTGTCAGAATAAACAGAATTATAGCTCTAATTCATTTATTCAATCATATTTATTGAGTGCTTACTGTGTGCAGAGCACTATACTAAGTGCTTGAAAAGTACAATTCAGGAACAAATAGAGACAATCCCTAACCAACAACGGGCTTACAGTCTATAAAATGGCAAGGATCCTGGAACCAGTTTGACTGTAGGGCTCATTGTACAACCTTCCTCACCAGTTATGCCATTTACTCCACCCATTCGATCTCAGCATTTTAATAATAATAATGATAATAATAATTGTGGTATTCGTCAAATGCTAGGTGTCAGGCACTATTCTAGCACTGGGGTTTGTACAAAATAATCAGGTTGGACACAGCCTCTGTCCCTTATAGGGCTCACAGTCTTAATCCCCGTATTTATAGATGAGATAACTGAGGCATAGAAAAGTGAAGTGACTTGCCCAGTATCACACAGCAGACAGGTGGCGGAGCCGGGATTAGAACCTAGGTCCTTCTGACTCCCAGACTTGTGCTCTATCCACTAAGCCACACTACTTCTCTAGGTGTTTGACATGGAGGTTCTCACTCAGAATGGAAGCCTCTACTGAAAAATTCACTGAGGAAGGAACACAGTCCACATACAAAGACATGTGTGGGAAACTAAATCAACCGCCACTGAGCCATTAGTATAAATTTCTGGAGCTGGGCTGGGCTGCCCCGACCTCTGCTCAAGCCAACCTCATCTCCAAATGATACATTCCAGGGGTAAAATCCTAGAGCCAGAAGAGACCTCGAGAGACAGAGCAATGTTTCTTCTTTAAACCTCTGGGGATAAAGACTCGGCGATACCTTGGAGGTCACTCCAGTGAATCGCCACCCTGATAGTCAAAAGGTTCTTCTCTATGTCCAACCAAAATCTTTCTCAGTCCAATCTTTCTTTCTAAGACACGTATGTGCTGCTGCATGAGATGGCTGTGGGATGCTTCTGACTTTAGTAAAGACAGAAAAGGAGGAGATGGTCTTCATCCTATCTATGTGCCCACTTAAAGAATCCACCACCCTTCCTCCCAGCCCACAGCACCTGGCCTTGGGCTTAGCCATTTGGATAACAGTTTGCTCCTCCCTCTCATCTCAAAATAATCCATTAACCAGCTGATTTTATCCGGGCAGTTAAATCTACACTGTTCTTTTAACTACTGAGTGTTAACCATTAACATAGGAGATACAGAGAGCTTAAGAAAGAAGCAAAGATGAATTCAGAGTGATCTACTGCTTGCTACTAGTTTGAATATAGCTAGCAGCTTGCCGGGAAGCTTACCCAGAACTTTATACCATATTTCCTAACTGAACCTTCTTTCTTTACACAGCATCTCACAGAACATGAGTTGAACCGATTCAGTATTATGCACCAGCCGTAAGTTTCCCTCTCCAACGGAGGAATGAAAGCAAAAGTTCCTTCCTTAAATTACATATTAGCTAACATGTTTCATCATTTACTGGCTATTTCTTTATCAGCATACTGCAGGGTATTTGGAAAAATAATTTCCAGGGTACACCAGTCATATCAGAATTATGCAAATAGTCAACTATTCAGGTCATTTTAAAACAGCTGGGTCAAATGTGCGTGCACATAATCACACATACACTGATTAATTCAGGTTGATTTGGGCCTTGAATTTCTGAGATTTCACTTAGACAAGGCCTGCATTTTCAGATAATTTCTTAGTGTAGGCTTCCCAAATCTGCAATGCAGAACGTGGCCTAGAATGCCAAATCTGAGGAGAGGATGGTGAAAGTGTGTGTGTGTCGGGGGGAGGGTGGCGCGCTCAGAAGAAAGAGCCCCCAAACTAAGAACTTTTATAACCACACTACATGGGAACTACACATATTTTTCCATTGCAATCTGCCCTTTAAAAACTATTTGAGTGCAGTGTGGTAAAGCAAACAAGACAGGATTCCTTAGGAGCCGGGCTACCTGGAAGTGAACTGCCCTCGGGAGTAATGGGGTAATTGTATATGTGATGCAGACCACTTTATAACTTTCCCTAATTTATGAGTGTCGGAAGTCAGGTTAATTGGGGTTCATAATTAAAAATGAGCCAAAATGAAAGTGAGAAAACACTGTGCTGTGGCAGAATTATTGTTATTGGCCTTCAATCAATCAATGGCATTTTTTGAGAGCTGACTGTGTGCAGAACAATGTACTAAACATTTGGGAGAGTTCAGTACAACCTAGTTGGTAAGCATATACCCTGCCCACTAGGAGCTTACAATCTAGAAAAGGAGCTGGGCATTAAAATAAATTACGGACATGAATATAAGGGCTTTGGGGCTGAGAGTGGTGTAAATATTAAATGCTTAATCAATCAATCAATCAATCAATAGTATTTATTGAGCACTTACTGTGTGCAGAGCACTCTACTAAGCACTTGGGAAGTACAAGTTGGCAATATATAGAGACAGTCCCTACCCAACAGTGGGCTCACAGTCTAGAAGGGTATGCTTAGAGGGTACAGCATTCTTACTGCTTCTGAGAAGCAGCGTGGCTCAGTGGAAAGAGCATGGGTTTGGGAGTCAGAGGTCATGGGTTCAAATCCCAGCTCCGCCCCTTGTCAGCAGTATGACTTTGGGCAAGTCACTTAACTTCTCTGTGCCTCAGTTACCTCATCTGGAAAATGGGGATTAAGATTGTGAGCCCCACATGGGACAACCTGATCACTTTGTATCCTCTCCAGTGCTAAGAACAGTGCTTTGCACATAGTAAGTGCTTAACAAATACCAAAATTATTATTATTATTATTATTACAGAGCCAAATCCTTAGGTGACACACACAAAAGGAAGACGGAGTAAGGGAAATCAGGACTTAGCCGGGGAAAGCCTCTTGGAGGATATTGAAGGTGATTCATTACATATGAAGTGGGAGGGAATTCCAGGTCAGAGGGAGGATGTGAGCAAGTGGTCAGAGGCAAGAGAGATGAGAGATCAAAGTACAGTGAATAGGTTGGCATTGTGGCCTGGTCTGAAGTAAGAAATCAATGAGGTAAAATAAGAAGGGTTGAGCGGATTGAGTGCTTTAAAGTGAATAGTAAGGAGTTTCTCTTTGATGCAGAGGTGGATGGGAACCATTGGAGGTTTTTGAAGAGTGGGGAGATGTGAACTGAACTATTCTTTAGAAAACTGACCTGGGCAGCAGAGTGAACTAAGTACCGGAGTTGGGGGAAACAGGATGCAGGGAGGTCAGCAAGGAGGCAGATGCAGTAATTAAGCAGTGGAAAGAGCACAGGCTTGGGAGTCAGAGATCATGGGTTCTAATCCAGGCTCCGTCACTTTTCAGCTGTGTGACTTTGGGCAAGTCACTTAACATCTCTGAGACTCAGTCATCTCATCTGAAAAATAGGGATTAAGACTGTGAGCCCCATGTGGGACAACCTGATTACCTTGTATCCCCCCCAGCACTTAGAACAGTGCTTGACACATAGTAAGTGCTTAACAAATGCCATTGTTATTATTATGGTTATTAAACTGGGATATGATCTGTGCTTCAATCAGTATAGTAGCAGTTTGGATTGAGGGGAAACGTCAGATTTTAGCGAAGTTGTGAAGTTGGAGGCAACAGGATTAGGTGACATATTGAATATGTGGATGGAATGAGAGATGAATCAAGGATAATGCTAAGGTTACAGGCTTGTAAGATGGGGAGGATAGTGGGGTCATCTATAGTATAAAGTAGTGTAGTATAAAGGCATAGGAAGACAGGGTTTGGATGGTAGAGGAGTTCTCTTTATGGCATGTTTTGTGTGTCAGCAGGATATTCAAGTAGAAATGTGCTGAAAGCAGAAGGAAACATGAGACTGCAGAGAAGGAGAGAGGTTAGGGTTGGAGAGGTAGATTTGGGAGACATCTATGTAGAGATGGTAGTTGAAGCCATGGGAGTGAATCAATTTGCCAATGGATGGAGGATAGAAGGGGACTAAGAACTGAGCCTTGAGGGACTCTGACTGTTAGAAGAGGGAGAGAGAGGAGGAGCCTGCAAAAAAGATGAGCCGGCGCAGTCAGAGAGATAGGAGAACCAGGACAGCATAGTATTGGTAAATCCAAGGTCAGATATTTTAAGAAGGGGGTGGTAACTACTGTCAAAGGCAGCTGAGAGGTCAAGGAGGATTAGGATGGAGTAGAGGTCATTGGATTTGGCAAGAAAGAGGCCATTGGTGAGCTACAGAGGGCAGTTTCTGTGGCGTGAAGGGGGAGTAAGCCAGATTGAAGGGGGTCAAGGAGAGAACTGGGGAAAAGGAAGTAGAGGCAGTGGGTGTAGACAACTCGCTCAAGGAGTTTGGAGAGAAATGGTCGGGGAAAGATGGGGCAATAGCTGGAGGGAGCCCTGGGGTCAAGGTTTTTTTTTAAGATAGGGGACTGGCACACAGTAAATGCTTAACAAATACCATTATTATTATTATTATTATTAGTATTATTATTATGTGAGCTTGCTTGGAAGCAGTGGGGAAGAAGCCACTGGAAAGTGAAAAGTTGAAGATGGCAGTCAGGGAGGGAAGAAGGGGGGGCAAGTGCTTTGATAAGGGACAAAGGGATGGGTTCAGAGGCACAGGTGGACCAGACAGATTTTGAGAGGAGGCAGGAGATCTCCTGTGAGAGTGCTGGGAAAGACGGAAGAGTTGAGGAAGGGGCAGGAGGAGAGAAAAACTGGGGAAGAGGAGGGGAGATTTTAGGGACATCATTCTTTATGGTTTCAATTGTAATCAATAAAATGCACGGGCAGCTCATTAGCGGCAAGAGGTGGGGTGTGTGGAAGGGATATGGGGTTTGAGGAAGGAATTTAACATCCGAAACAGCTGGCCCAGGCAGTATGCATGGGCCTCCATAAGAGTGACTTCATCAGTTCCTTTGCTGATCGGAATTGTGGTGCTGCGTAAATTTCAAAGTACATATTTCTTATCAAAACATATTCACTGTAGCAGTTATTTAAGATAAATTGCATAATTAATTAGCTAAGGGATGGCAAATTGCTACGGTTGCCTCTGAGCGAAGACCAAGCCTTTTGGTCATGTTCAGAACATTTCTCCCCTTTCCTTTTTGCTTGTTTTAATACCAAGGGAGCAATATCTCTCTAAGGTAGGAAATCTATTTTACTTTGTATCCTGCTTTCACGACACGCTCTACCTACTTCAGCTGCTGAAATAGGAAGGCTCGCTTTTATCAGAGCTAGAGACTTCTTTGTCAGGTCTTCATCATGGTTTGGTGGCTTTTGAATGAGCCTCTCAAAGAGACAGCCTCATTCTTATTTTCCAACCCATAGAAATTTCTGAGCCACTTCTTGGGAGAAGCTTAAAGGAAGGTCCATGCAGGGAATTCCCCCCGCCCTACCTCCCTCCCCTCCCCACAGCACCTGTATATGTTTGTACATATTTATTACTCTATTTTACTTGTACATATTTACTATTCTATTTATTTTGTTAATGATGTGCATCTAGCTTTAATTCTATTTGTTCTGACGACTTGACTCCTGTCTACATGCTTTGTTTTGTTGTCTGCCTCCCCCTTCTAGACTGTGAGCCTGTTGTTGGGTAGGGACCATCTCTATATGTTGCCAACTTGTACTTCCCAAGTGCTTAGTACAGTGCTCTGTACACAGTAAGCGCTCAATAAATACAATTGAATGAATGAATGAATTGGGGAGGAAGTACTCTGCCCGAAAGAAACAGTACACTTCTGGCCCTTCCACGACACATTCCTAGGGGGTCCCAGATGAGCTTTCACCCACATCCAGGCTAAATCCTCCTGCAACTAAGTACATTGGAAAAAATTCAAAAGGGCCCCCAAATTGAGCCAATGATCCAAAAAATCCTCCGGACTCAGCGATAGGCAGTTTTCAACCTAAGACATACCGGGTTATGACGAACAGCATTTATGATGTTTCTAAATTCTACATTCTGTTTCAGCTTCGTAATACATCAGTTTCAACTTTACTACATTAGCGTCCTTCATGGTACAAGTTCCACAGGGAATCGGAGGTGGCAGGCAGCACCCAAGAATGGAGAGAAATGGTGGGAAAGTTTAAAGGGAGAAGGAGGGTGTCCGGAGAGAGGCCAAGGAATGGGTGGGGGACAGCTGATCATCAGATGGAGTCACCAGTTAGGTGGTCCTGGGAGAAGCCAGGGAATGGGGGAGCCACCTGATCACTAGGAGAAGTCACCTGAAAGGTTTTCCTTCTCACAATGTAAAACTACACTGGAATGAAACTTTTCTTCCTCAATATAAATGCATTAACGTAGCTATATTACTCATCTAAAAATGATTGCATGTACAATTCTGGATCATTTTGGTGCAAATAGGCTATCTGACCTTAGTTCAGAGAGCAGGTGAGAAGCAGCGTGGCTTAGTGGAAAGACAACGGGTTTAGGAGTCAGAGGTCGTGGGTTCTAATTCTGGCTCCGCCACTTGTCAGCTGTGGGACTTTGGGCAAGTCACTTAACTTCTCTGGGCCTTCGTTACCTCATCTGTAAAGTGGGGATTAAGACTGTGAGCCCCACATGCAACAACCTGATTACCTTGTATTCATTCATTCAATTGTATTTATTGAGCGCTTACTGTGTGCAGAGCACTGTACTAAGCGCTTGGGAAGTACACGTTGGCAACATATAGAGATGGTCCCTACCCTACCCCAGAGCTTAGAACAATGCTTGGCACATAGTAAGTACTTAGCAAATACCATCATTATTATTATCATTATTATTATTATTATTATTCTTCAGGAACCAGTGTATTGTTCCTATGAGAAAACTGGTTCCAATTCACAACATTTGGACCTAGAAGCCATTTTTAGGAACCAAATATCAGTATCTGGATATTTCAGATGGAAAAAAAAATTTGGTCTGAAGAATCTTTGCAACTCCCTCTTAAATCGACTTCATTTGGTCTGGGTAGAAACAGTCTACACCAAGTTCTGGTAATGTTGAAATAACTTCTTTTAATTATTAACTAACTAAAGGAGGAAATGCCAGTGGGAGCTTATTGCAGGTTAATTTGGTGTAAGGGGATAGTTCTAAAAAATAGCAAGAACTAGTAATAGTATTCATCGAATCAAGCCGTAGTCTATAAACAAGGAAACTGATGAATATCTTGCACAAGTTTACCAACCGGATAAATACAGTAACTCCTTGGAATATAAAGGCTGTTCTCCATTTCCTAACTCCTTGGAATATAAAGGCTGTTCTCCATTTCCTATTTCCATTTGCCCCTTGATTTCCAAAGAAAATCTGAGGCAGAAACTCACCAGAGATTTGTGCTTTTCGGACCTGATATTTTTGGAAGCCAACAGGCACTCTTTGAAAGCAGAATAAGTTATCAAGATGAATACTTTGAGGTAGGTAACTCTGGTTTATTTAAAATTATAAAAAAAGATTTATTTAAAATAAAAATACTGTATTTGGCTTTCTTAGTTTCTAGACTGTGAGCCCGTTGTGGGCAGGGATTGTCTCTATTGCTGAATTGTACTTTCCAAGCGCTTAGTACAGTGCTCTGCACACAGTAAGTGCTCAATAAAAATGATTGAATGAATTTAAAGCAAGGAAAGTGTGAACCTTTTCCATAATCAGGATCAATTTTTCTGTAAAAGATTGTGTTCTGGGCACGTGAGTACTAACTAATTATACAGATCAATCAATCAATCAATCATATTTATTGAGCTCTTACTGTGTGCAGAGCACTGTACTAAGCACTTGGGAAGTACAAGTTGGCAACATATAGAGACAGTCCCTACCCAACAGTGGGCTCACAGTCTAAAAGGGGGAGACAGAGAACAAAACCAAACATACTAACAAAATAAAATAAATAGAATAGATATGTACAAGCAAAATAAATAAATAAATAAATACAGTAATAAATATGTACAAACATATATACATATATACAGGTGCTGTGGGGAAGAGAAGGAGGTAAGATGGGGGAGATGGAGAGGGGGATGAGGGGGAGAGGAAGGAAGGGATACAGATCATTTTAAGACAAAAAAAATACATTTTCACCCTGAAATATGCACATGATCGAGTTTAAAAGTGAATTTTCTGGGGTCTGAATCATCCAAATAACTTTCCAGAGTAGACACAGAATTCAAAATATGACTCCATTTAGTGTTTTCCCATAAGACTACCAAACTTTTGATGATGATTTTTATCATTAAAACTTAAGAAGATTTGTTTTCCCACTCTGTTTTTCAACATTTTAGTAATTGCTTTCATCAGGAAGTCTTTCCCGAGATTACAGTTCTCTTTTCCTAACATACTCCTTCCTACATCACTTCGCTGCTCTCCTACTACAATCCAGCCCCCACACTTTATTCCTACCTCCTAACAATACTTACACTAGCAATTTATTATCTGTACCTTGATCCTGTTTACCTCACCGCTACCCTTTCACCCGTGTCCTGCCTCTGGCCTGAAACGACCTCCCTTTTCGCATCTGACGGACAATTACTCGCCCCACATTCAAGGCCTTGTTGAAGGAACAGCTCCTCTAAGGCCTTCCCTGACTAAACCCTCATTTTCTTCTCTCTTACTCCTTCTGCTTCACCCTGATTTATTCCCTTTATTCACCCCCAACACCTTCTCAGTCCCTCATCATCATCATCATCATCAATCGTATTTATTGAGCGCTTACTGTGTGCAGAGCACTGTACTAAGCGCTTGGGAAGTACAAATTGGCAACATATAGAGACAGTCCCTACCCAACAGTGGGCTCACAGTCTAAAAGGGGGAGACAGAGAACAAAACCAAGCATACTAACAAAATAAAATAAATCAGCACTTATGTACATTTCTATCATTTATTTATATTAGTGTCTGTCTCCCCCGCTAGACTGTAAGTTCGTTGTGGGCAGGGAATGTATCTGTTATATTGTTCTCTCTCAACCTCTTAGTACGGTGCTCTCCACACAATAAGCACTCAATAAATATGACTGATAGATGTTTAGTCTACTACTAGGCAAGTCAATCAATCAATCAATCAGCAGTATTTGATTCTCCTCTAGACTGTAAGCTCGTTGTGGGCAGGGAAAGTGTCTACCAACTCTACCAACTCTGTTGTATTGTACTCCCCCAAGATATTAGTACAATTCTCTGCTCACAGTAACTACTCAATAAATACAACTGATTGATTTTTTTGAGCGCTTACTATGCAGAGTGATACCAAACGTTTGGGAGAGTACAATATAACAGAGTTGGTAGTCATGTTCCCTGCCCACAGTGAGCTTACGGTCTAGAGGGGGAAACAGACATTAAAGTCCTCTAAACTGTAAGCTCCTTGTGGGCAGGGAACATATCTACTAACTCTGTTATATTGGACTCGCCCAAGCACTTAATACAGTGCTCTGCAAACAGTAAGCGCTCAATAAATATGATTGATTGAGAGAAGCAGCATGGTTCAGTGGAAAGAGCCTGGGCTTTGGAGTCAGAGGTCATGGGTTCAAATCCCAGCTCTGCCACTTGTCAGCTGTGTGACTTTGGGCAAATCACTTCACTTCTCTGGGCCACCGTTACCTCATCTGTAAAATGGGGATTAAGTCTGTGAGCCCCACATGGGACAAGTTGATTACCTTATATCTACCCCAGCGCTTAGAACAGTGCTTTGCACATAGTAAGTGCTTAATAAATGTCATCATCATCATTATTATTATTATTGATTGATAAACTTCTTCTATGGCTGCCCATAGAGATTGGCCCAGTCAATATGTTTTAGGGCTTAAATTACCCTGTCTAAGTTTATTAAATTAACTGGATATTTGTTGGTTCTCGTGCCTGAGGCCTCAAACCAAACAATTCTCTGTCCCTTCCCTCAATGTCTACTTCAGAACACCACCTTCCTAATTTCTTCCCTCCTCCTTCAGGCCACTGACCATCTCTCCAGTCCCCTGATTTAAACAGTGTTTGACACATAGTAAGTGCTTAACAAATGCCATTTATTATTATTATTTACCTAGCCGAGCTGCGGTTGGTTTTTTATTGGGTTATGGCTGCTACTCTCTAGTTCATTTTCAAGGAACTTTCCAATGGAAAAGAAATATATACACAGGATGTTTTACTAATTTTGATAGAGTGGTGGCAGCAGCAGCTAAAAGTATGTACGTTTCTGGCAGAGCAAGTTGCTTGACTTGTTTTGGTCTGGATCCAGACTTACCCTCTGCTCTCAAGGAGCTTTCAGTCTAATAGACATCCTTACTTGCCGTTGTTTTGGTGTTTAATCACCCCCAACAACCTAGAAATTCTTCTTGAAGTCTAAGTCTAATTCTGTCTTTCAGCACTAAGCTCATTTTCTCTTTTTTGGTCCCTTCGTGAAGTCCTTGACATTCGAAGCAGTGTCCATGTCCTAACCAAAGGAATGGATTCATTTCTTTGAGAAGAAGGCACTTGCTTGGAGCTGGGCTTTATTACTGACACTCAGGAAAGTGAGTCTGCTGATACTCTGTCTCTGAGGGCAGAGGCCTAGCATTAGTGCCAGCTCCTTGTATTTACACAGAGACTCTCAATTACTTCCAAGTTGTTGCCAACTTGTACTTCCCAAGCGCTTAGTACAGTGCTCTGCACACAGTAAGCGCTCAAAAACCTCCAATGGCTAATAATCAATCTGCGCATCAGGCAGAAACTCCTCACCCTGGGCTTCAAGGCTGTCCATCCCCTCGCCCCCTCCTCCCTCACCTCCCTTCTCTCCTTCTCCAGCCCAGCCCGCACCCTCCGCTCCTCCGCCACTAATCTCCTCACCGTTAGGCCTCGTTCTAGCCTGTCCCGCCATCGACCCCCGGCCCACGTCATCCCCCCGGGCCTGGAATGCCCTCCCTCTGCCCATCCGCCAAGCTAGCTCTCTTCCTCCCTTCAAGGCCCTGCTGAGAGCTCACCTCCTCCAGGAGGCCTTCCCAGACTGAGCCCCTTCCTTCCTCTCCCCCTCATCCCCCTCTCCATCCCCCCATCTTACCTCCTTCCCTTCCCCACAGCACCTGTATATATGTATATATGGTTGTACATATTTATTACTCTATTTATTTATTTATTTATTTTACTTGTACATATCTATCCTATTTATTTTATTTTGTTGGTATGTTTGGTTTTGTTCTCTGTCTCCCCCTTTTAGACTGTGAGCCCACTGTTGGGTAGGGACTGTCTCTATGTGTTGCCAATTTGTACTTCCCAAGCGCTTAGTACAGTGCTCTGCACATAGTAAGCGCTCAATAAATACGATTGATGATGATGATGAATAAATATGATTGATTGATTGATTTATTCCAAGTAAGCCCAGAAAACCAGATCCAGAACAAGTGCAATGCTCTGCACACAGAAAGGGCTCAATAAATAGGATGAATTGCCAGCTTGGAGATAACAGATCTATATGACACACAAATTCGGGAAGCATTCCATATTTTTCCAAGCTAGCTCTCTTTCTCCCTTCAAAGCCCTACTGAGAGCTCACCTCCTCCAAGAGGCCTTCCCAGACTGAGCCCCCTCTTACCTCTCCTCCTCCCCATCCCCCCGCCCTACCTCCTTCCCCGCCCCACAGCACCTGTATATATGTTTGTACAGATTTATTACTCTATTCATTTTACTTGTAGATATTTACTATTCTATTTATTTTGTTAACGATGTGCATTTAGCTTTGTTCTGATGACTTGACACCTGTCCACATGTTTGGTTTTGTTCTCTGTCTCCCCCTTCTAGACTGTGAGCCCATTGTTGGGTAGGGACCGTCTCTATATGTTGCCAACATGTACTTCCCAAGCACTTAGTACAGTGCTCTGCACACAGTAAACGCTCAATAAATACGATTGAATGAATGAATACAAATCAGATCAGACGCCATCCTTGTCTCACATGGGGATCATATTCTAAGTATTTATTAATAAATCCCTAAGAGCTTACTTTCATTCTAGACTGTGAGCCTGCTGTTGGGTAGGGACCGTCGCTATATGTTGCCAACATGTACTTCCCAAGTGCTTAGTACAGTGCTCTGCACACAGTAAGCGCTCAATAAATACGATTGAATGAATGAATGAATGAATATTAGGCTGCCTGTGCAATGCAGGTTTCACAATTTAATGTACCAATGTCATATGGACTATTTTTTGCATCCCTTCCATGTACCCTTTCAAACGTCGGCTCTGCTTCCAGGCCACAAGGGGCCAAAGCAGATGGAGGTTGCATGATTAAAACAAAAAATACCAGCAATAAAAGCATCCAGGGTTGTATGACTACTGAACCATGGACATGCAAACCGAACTTGGACAAATGTCCATTTTATGCAGAACTGAAAATGAAGAATTAGGAAGCTGGGACCACGGGCAGAAGAATCCAAGAGAGAAGCAGTGCGGTCTAGTGGAGCACGGGACCTGGGTGACAATCCCGGCTCCCCTATTTGTCTGTTGTGTGACCTTGGGCAAGTCACTTTAGTTCTCTATACCTCAGTCCCCTCATCTGTAAAATGGAAAATCACAGGACTTGAGTTCTAATCCCAACTCTGACACTTGTCTGCTGCGTAATCTCGGATTAATCGTCATCATCATCATCATCAATCGTATTTATTGAGCGCTTACTATGTGCAGAGCACTGTACTAAGCGCTTGGGAAGTACAAATTGGCAACACATAGAGACAGTCCCTACCCAACAGTGGGCTCACAGTCTAAAGGGGGGAGACAGAGAACAAAACCAAACATACCAACAAAATAAAATAAAATAAAATAAATAAATAAATAAATAAATAAATAAATTAAATTAATTAATCACTTAATTTCTCTGTGCCTCTGTTTCCTCATCTGTAAAATGGGAATTAAATAATAATAATAATAATAATGATGATGGTATTTGTTATGTGCTTACTGGGTGCCATGCACTGTTCTAAGCGCTGGGGTAGATTCAAGGTAATCAGGTTGTCCCATGTGGGACTCACAGTCTTCATCCCCATTTCCCAGATGAGGTAACTGAGGCCCAGAGAAGTTAAGTGACATGCCCAAAGTCACACAGATGACAAGTGGTGGAGCCAGGATTAGAACCCATGACCTCTGACTCCCAAGCCCATGCTCTTTCCACTGAGCCACACTGCTTTTCCTAAATCCTAGGAGATTTAGGATTAAATCCTAGGATTTAGGATTAAATCTAGGAGATTTAGGATTAAATCCTACTCCCTCCTACCTAGACTGTGAGCCCCATGGGGGGCAGGGACTGTGTCCAACCTGATTAGCTTGTGTCTACCTCAGAGCTCAGAACAGTGCCTGGCACATAGTAAGCGCTTGACATATACCATAAAATTTTTAAAAAAGCAGAGGGTATGAAGTCAATTTCTGTGATTGATCGTCACCTTCTGTAATTGGATTATTTAAGCAAAAGGGACCTTTTGGTCTGAATTACCCAGGTAATTATCTCAATAACCACTTCACCAGGGAACATCTGAACAGTGTTGTCTCGCATTTCCTTCAAAAGAGCCCAAGTGACCTCAGCCTGTGTCCAGGACTCATGCTGGATAATAACTGTGATATTTGTTAAGCACTTACTATGTGCTATGCACTGGGGTAGATACAAAGTTATCACATTGGACACAGGCCCTGACCCATGTGGGGCTTATAATAATAATAATGATAGCATTTGTTAAGCGCTTACTATGTGCAGAGCACTGTTCTAAGTGCTGGGGGGATACAAGATGATTAGATTGTCCCATGGGGGGCTCACAGTCTTAATCCCCATTTTACAGATGAAGGAATTGAGGCTCAGAGAAGTTAAGTCACTTGCCCAAGGTCACACAGCAGACATGTGGCGGAGTCGGAATTTGAACCCATGACCTCTGACTCTAAAGCCTGTGCTCTTTCCACTGAGCCACACTGCTTCTCTATGGTCTAGGTAGGAGCCCCAGACCGAGCCCCCTCCTTCCTCTCCCCTTCCTCCCCCTCCCCACCCCCACTGCTTTACCTCCTTCCCCTCCCCACAGCACCTGTATATATGTATATATGTTTGTACATATGTATTACTTTATTTATTTATTTATTTATTTTACTTGTACACATTTATTCTATTTTATTTTGTTAATATGCTTTGTTTTGTTATCTGACTCCCCCTTCTAGACTGTGAGCCCGCTGATGGGTAGGGACCATCTCTATAGGTTGCCAACTTGTACTTCCCAAGCGCTTAGTACGGTGCTCTGCACACAGTAAGCACTCAACAAATATGATTGAATGAATGAATGAATGAGGGAGTAGGATTTAATCTCCATTTTACAGATGAGGAAACTGAGCTGCATAGAAGTTAAGTGACTTATCTAAAGTTACACGGAAGACAGGTGTCAGAGGTGGGATTAGAACCCAAGTCCTCTGATTTTCAACTAGGCCATGCCGCTTCATAACAACAATAATAATGGTATTTGGTAAGTGCTTACTAGGTGTCAGGCACTGTACTATTCATTCATTCATTCAATCGTATTTACTGAGCGCTTACTGTGTGCAGAGCACTGTACTAAGCGCTTGGGAAGTACAAATTGGCAACATATAGAGATGGTCCCTACCCAACAGTGGGCTCACAGTCTAGAAGGGGGAGACAGACAACAAAACAAAACATATTAACAAAATAAAATAAATAGAATAAGTATGTACAAATAAAATAAATAAATAAATAGAGTGATAAATACGTACAAACATATATACATCTATATAGGTGCTGTGGGGAGGGGAAGGAGGTAAGGTGGGGGGGATGGGGAGGGGGAGGAGGGGGAGAGGAAGGAGGGGGCTCAGTCTGGGAAGGCCTCCTGGAGGAGGCGAGCTCTCAGTAGGGCCTTGAAGGGAGGAAGAGAGCTAGCTTGGCGGATGTGCGGAGGGAGGGCATTCCAGGCCAAGGAGATGACGTGGGCTGGGGGTCGATGGCGGGACAGGCGAGAGCGAGGTACGGTGAGGAGATTAGCGGCAGAGGAGCAGAGGGTGTGGGCTGGGCTGGAGGAGAGAAGGGAGGTGAGGTAGGAGGGGGCGAGGGGATGGACAGCCTGGAAGCCCAGGGTGAGGAGTTTCTGCCTGATGCGTAGGTTGATTGGTAGCCAATGGAGATTTTTGAGGAGGGGAATAACATGCCCAGAGCGTTTCTGGACAAAGACAATCCGGGCAGCGGCGTGACATATGGATTGAAGTGGGGAGAGACAGAAGGATGGGAGATCGGAGAGGAGGCTGATACAGTAATCCAGATGGGATAGGATGAGAGTTTGAATGAGCAGGGTAGCAGTTTCGATGGAGAGGAAAGGGCAGATCTTGGTAATGTTCTAAGCACTGGGGTAGATACAAGATAATCAGGTCACACTTGGGGCTTACAGTCTAAGTAGGAGGGAGAATGGGTATTGAATACCCATTTTCAGAGGAGGAACACAGAAGCTAAGTGGCTTGTCCAAGGTCACACAGCAGACTAGTGGAGGAGCAGGGCTTAGACCCTGGATCCTCTGACTTCCAGGATTGTGCTCTTTCCACTAGGCCACACTGTTCATTGGACCAGTGCTCCAAGTGCCTGTCAGTTTGAGCATTCATAATGGTAACCACATTTTACTTGAGAAAAGTCAGCACAAGTAGAGATTCCTTCTTCTGGAAACTTACTTTCGAGAAGCAGCGTGGCTCAGTGGGAAGAGCACAGGCTTTGGAGTCAGAGGTCATGGGTTCAAATCCCGATGCCACCACATGTCTGCTGTGTGACCTTGGGCAAGTCACTTAACTTCTCTGAGCCTCAGTTACATCATCTGTAAAATGGGGATTGACTGTGAGCGCCACGTGGGACAACCTGATCACCTTGTATCCCCCAGCACTTACAGCAGTGCTTTGCACATAGTAAGCACTTAACAAATGCCATTATTATTATTATTATTATTATTATTATTATTATTACTTGCATTGTATTCTGTTGAACAGTTACTGAGAGGGGCAAGACCAACCCATTACTTGAACCTTGGGATTACCGTCGACTTTAAGAATTCAAGGTTGACACAGTAAATGAAAGAAAACAAAACACAGCCCATAACCGATTACCTGGACTGTGGATTATCTGGACTGTGCTCTGTGGGGCAAAATAATTTACGAAGACGGAGGATATTTATAAGCCATTTGCCTGGCCACTGTGCACAGCCCTCTTTACTGCAGGGATTGAGGGGGAGGAAGGAGAGAGTGATGAAGGGGCAGTGGCCAGTAAATGTCAGCGCTGGGAACTGGGGCTTTGGCCTCCCAGGCTGTGGAGTTTAAGAGCCACTTACGGGAACCGAGTGGAAAAGCCCTGTCAGTGCCTTGACTACTACTACTAATAATAACAATAGTAATTGTGGTATTTGTTAAGCACTTACTTTGTTCCAAGCACTGTTCTAAGCCCTGGGGTAGATACAGGGTAATCAGGTGGTCCCACGTGGCGCTCACAGTCTTAATCCTCATTTTACAGATGATGGAACTGAGGAACAGAGAAGTTAAGTGACCTGCCCCAGGTCGCACAGCAGACAAGTGGAGGAGCCGGGATTAGAACCCACGTCCTCTCACTCCCAAGCCTGTGCTCTTTCCACTAAGCCATGATGCTTCTCTACTAGCGATTTAGTAATGGCAGAGGGAGACTTTTTGGCTCGCCACCCCTCTGTATCTGACAGCAAGTGGTAGAAATCCCTTCTCCTGGTCTGCTGCCTATCCACCTGCATACAGTAAGCTCTCAATAAATATGATTTATTGATTGATTATCCATAGGACAGGAAGTCATGGGTGATGGATGCACGCGCGAAGGTCAAAACCCACGGCTGATCCGCATGCCTCACGCTTAGAAAAGCAACGTGACTTAGTGGACAGAGTATGGGCCTGAGAGTCAAAGAACCTGGGTTCTAATCCTGGTTATGCCACACGTCTGGCGTGTGACCTCTGGGCTTCAGTTACCTCATCTGTAAAATGGGGATTAAGAGTGTGAGCCCCATGTTAGACAGAGACTATGTCCAACCTGATTAACCTGTAATAATAATAATAATAATTGTGGTATTTGTTGAGCTCTTACTATATGCCAGCAGCTGTACTAAGCACTGGGGTGGATACAAGCAAATTGTGTTGGGCACAGTCCCTGTCCCATGTGGAGCTCAACATTTAAATCCCCATTTTACAGATGAGGTAATCAATCAATCAATCAATCAATCAATCGTATTTATTGAGCACTTACTGTGTGCAGAGCACTGTACTAAGCACTTGGGAAGTACAAGTTGGCAAAATATAGAGACAGTCCCTACCCCACAGTGGGCTCACAGTCTAAAAGGGGGAGACAGAGAACAAAACCAAGCATACTAACAGAATAAAATAAATAGAATAGATATGTACGAGTAAAATAAATCAATCAATAAATAAAGAGTAATAAATATGTACAAACATATATACATATATACAGGTGCTGTGGGGAAGGGAAGGAGGTAAGATGGGGGGATGGAGGGGGGACGAGGGGGAGAGGAAGGAAGGGGCTCAGTCTGGGAAGGCCTCCTGGAGGAGGTGAGCTCTCAGTAGGGCCTTGAAGGGAGGAAGAGAGCTAGCTTGGCGGATGGGCAGAGGGAGGGCATTCCAGGCCCGGGGGATGACGTGGGCCGGGGGTCGACGGCGGGACAGGCGAGAACGAGGCCCAGTGAGGAGATTAGCAGCGGAGGGTGCGGGGTGGGCTGTGGAAGGAGAGAAGGGAGGTGAGGTAGGAGGGGGCGAGGTGATGGGCAGCCTTGAAGCCCAGGGTGAGGAGTTTCTGCCTGATGCGCAGATTGATTGGTAGCCACTGGAGGTAACTAAGGCACAGAGAAGTAAGGGGACTTGCCCAAGGTCACACAGAGGACAAGTGGCAGAGCTGGGTTTAGAACCCACAACCTTCAGACTCTCAGTGCAAAATGCCGCTTCTCCACTCCAGTGCTTGGTACACAGTCAGTGCTTAACAAGTACTGCTATTATTATTATTATCATTATTATTAGGTAATGGGAACATCAATTGGCTGAGCATGGGCTGAATTTACTCCCTGTGAGGGGAGTCATGAACCTTTCATTGATGTGCAGCCCAACAGGAGGAGGGGTGCTCAATACCAGGCTTGGGGATGAGCTTTCACCTTTTCTGGGAGAGCCTCTTGAAAATCACTGGTTACCCCAAGTCCTATTCACCTACCAAGCTTCCACGAGCCTCCCGCAGTAAAAGTGGAGGCTTTTCATCGTCTCATTTTTCCAGAGTTGGAGAATTGAGAGTTAACTGTAGGCAAAGAAAGATATGACAGAAGACACATCTTTAACATTTCAGGACGCCAACTCCAAGGCGAGGTATCCATTAACAAAACCAAGTGAATAGCGTGGAAATTACCTGGATAGTCTGGATGAAAGAAAGGCTTTGGCTTTTCTGTCTGAATTATTCTCTGCTCTGCTTTAATAAAGAAGCCAGCTCAGCTCCCAATAAGAGTCAATTGCCTTACCTCGGTGTTAACTTTTATGGATAATAACAAGGTTGCTGACTCCCTAATTTCTCACTTTTGTGCCAGATCTTGACAGCTATGTGAAAAAGAGGCTGCACTCCAGATATTTCATGTACAAATCCAGTTTGCCCAAATCACCCAGATAAGAAATAGATTTCTCTTGTCGCTTGAGTGAACACAGTTATGATTTCAGCCAGTTAGGGTTTAAAAATCTTTGTAAATCTTTTACAAATCTTTCATCTGTAAATGATAAAATTATAAGTAAATCACCCTATTTTCTCCTGCTATTTAAATATCTAGAAGTTTCTTACAAACATTTGTTGCCTTTGCTTTCATATTTATCTCAACTAATTTGCTCTTCTAGGCTAAACTTTTCTCTAAACCAAAGAAAATGATCTACAGCTTGAAAAAGAAGTTACACTTGGTCAGTCTGAAAATGCTGCACCTGGCAACCAAATTTAGATATTAAAAGCAGGAGCAACCTCTTTTGCATTGAAGTGTGCAAAAGTGTAAATCTCAGATTGTAGGAACTTTGACCTGTGCATGTTGTAGTAACTCAAGTGTACTTGTTAGAGAAAATAATAATAATACTAATAATAACAACAACAACAGTTAGGTCAGACACAGTGCCTATCCATATGGGGTTCATAATCTAAGTTGGAGGAAGGGCAGGTGTTGAATCACTCTCTTACAGAGGCGTAAACCGAGGCATAGGAAAGTTAAACTTGCTCAAGATCACACAGCAAGCATCTTGTAATGTGCTCTCCCAAGCACTTAGTACAGTGCTCTGCACATAGTAAGCATTCAATAACTACGATTGATTGATTGACTGATGTGGTAGAAACAAGATTAGAACCAAGGTCCTCTGACTCCCAAGTTTATGCTCTTTCCACTAGGATAAATAGATGCAATAGCTCAAATAAACAGGGCCAGAATAAAGCAAATTCCTGGGACAGAGGTGCAACAGGGGAGAATTGATCTCAGCAGCGAGCGTGCATAAGAAGGAGCAGGGTAGCAATATAATAAAATATTCCCTAGCAATATAATAATATATTCCCTTCCCACAATGAGCATACAGTCTAGAGGGGGAGACAGACATTAATGTAAATAAATTACAGCTACGTACACAAGTCCTGAGGGGCTGGAGTGGCGGGGTGGGGGTGGAGGGATGAATAAAGGGAGCAAGTCAGGGCGACACAGAAGGGAGTGGGAGAAGAGGAAAGGTAGATTTAGTCAGGGAAGGCCTCTTAGAGAAGAAGTGTCTTCAGCCCAGGGCCAAACAGCAGCCAAGTGTCGGAACTGGGATTAGGACCTAGGTTCTCTGATCAATCAATCAATCAATCAATCAATCGCATTTATTGAGCGCTTACTATGTGCAGAGCACTGTACTAAGCGCTTGGGAAGTACAAATTGGCAACACATAGATACAGTCCCTACCCAACAGTGGGCTCACAGTCTAAAAGGGGGAGACAGAGAACAAAACCAAACATACCAACAAAATAAAATAAATAGGATAGAAATGTACAAGTAAAATAAATAAATAAATAGAGTAATAAATATGTACAACCATATATACATATATACAGGTGCTGTGGGGAAGGGAAGGAGGAAAGATGGGGGGATGGAGAGGGGGACGAGGGGGAGAGGAAGGAAGGGGCTCAGTCTGGGAAGGCCTCCTGGAGGAGGTGAGCTCTCAGCAGGGCCTTGAAGAGAGGAAGAGAGCTAGCTTGGCGGAGGGGCAGAGGGAGGGCATTCCAGGCCCGGGGGATGACGTGGGCCGGGGGTCGATGGCGGGACAGGCGAGAACGAGGTACAGTGAGGAGATTAGCGGTGGAGGAGTGGAGGGTGCGGGCTGGGCAGTAGAAGGAGAGAAGGGAGGTGAGGTAGGAGGGGGCGAGGTGATGGACAGCTTTGAAGCCCAGGGTGAGGAGTTTCTGCCTGATGCGCAGATTGATTGGTAGCCATTGGAGGTTTTTGAGGAGGGGAGTAATATGCCCAGAGCGTTTCTGGACAAAGATAATCCGGGCAGCAGCATGATGCCAGGCCCATACTCTTTCCACTAGGCCACGCTGCTTCAGGCTGCTATACAACTGGTAGACCAACTGAAATGGTATCTGGGATATTTTCCAAGATAGTTGGTATTACCCTGGAGAATACAGGAATGTTAGGGGGAAATAGAATTCAAACTGACGATTGATTAGCCTAATTCTCCACCTCCCAACAGAAGGTCACTAGCTAGCACCATTTCCTTCAGGCCTTGGAGTGGGGAAGAGAGCCCTTCTTTCCCCTCCCCTACCCAGACTTATGTATCTCTTGCTTGTGGTTTGCGGTGACCTCGGCTACCCGCGCGCCTTCTGCGCGTTGTACCCAGCAGCCAGCCAGAGCTGCAGCGACCTGAAGTCCCCAGCCTCATGGAGAACCAAGGCCTCCAGCCCCGCGAGGAGCCACACAGCTCTGGCCTGTCTCCAAAGGCCCCGAATGAGCTTTGGTAAGGTGGGAAGGGGTGAAAGCCCCCTCCACCTACTGTGAGAGAAACCAGGATGGAAAATCGCTCCCTTACCTGTCCTTTCTGGGGGCCGAAAACCCCTGCTCTACTGACAGTATCCATCACATGGGGGACCCGCAAAAATCCATCAGCCAACAGGGAGGAGAACACAGGCTTTGCTGTCTGGTCACATGCAAACCAAAGGCTCGGCCCCCAGCCTACTCAAGCCATGACCCCTTGAGACCTGTGTACTAAGTGGAAAGAGGCTGTGACTAAGTAATATTATTTCAGTTGCAGATAGGCACCTCTCCCCTGACCATTTAATATCTGGGGATGCATGAACGCAGTCCTGCCGTTGGGGCAGGGGAATTCATTTTGTTGGTCTGAAGAAAATTTAGGGTCAAACCAGGTGGGGACAATGGTGGGTGGGGATTCAGGGCAGGGGATAATAATAATTCATTCATTCAATCGTATTTACTGAGCGCTTACTGTGTGCAGATCACTGTACTAAGCACTTGGGAAGTACAAGTTGGCAACATATAGAGACTGTCCCTACCCAACAGCGGGCTCACAGTCTACAAGAGTGGGCTCACAGTCTAGAATAGCGGGCTTACAGTCTAGAAGATAATAATAATAATAATAATGGCATTTATTAAGTATTTACTATGTGCAAAGCACTGTTCTAAGTGCTGGGGAAGTTACAAGGTGATCAGATTGTCCCACGGGGGGCTCACAGTTTAATCCCCACTTTACAGATGAGGTCACTGAGGCGCAGAGAAGTTAAGTGACTTGCCCAAAGTCACACAGCTAACAATTGGTGGAGCCGGCATTTGAACCCATGACCTCTGACTCCAAAGCTCGGGCTCTTTCCACTGAGCCACGCTGCTTCTCTGATCTAGATCTGGACAGGAATTGTCACTGACCGGGTGAAGAAACCAGGGCTCAGGGGAGGAATGTGATCTGGGGAGACCTAGAGACTGAGACACGTTTCGTTTATTCACATGGGGACAAACATTCAGTCGGAGGCAGGGAGAAATCTCCGAAGAAAGCTCTGGGGGACTAGAGAATGGGTGCCCTCTAGAACGTAACCTCATTTTGGGTAGGGAAGGTGTCTACCAATTCTGTTGCTTAGTACAGCGCTCCGCACACAGTAAGTGCTCAAAAAATATGATTGATTGGTTAGAGATGGTAATGGCAGTAAGGGTTCCAGGGCAACTGGAGCAGTAGGGGTTTAGCTCCAAATCCCTGCCGTTTTCACCAGCAGGTATTTTTGGCTCTGAAGTTCATTTCATTTTCTTCACCTGCCCAGTGCTCCTCCTAGTTACTTCATTTCTTATAAAAAGAGGTTGCAGGTTGTCTACTGAATGGCACATTAGGTGCGGGAGAATGGAGGAAAATCAATCAATAGCATTTACTGAGCACTTATGTGCAGAGCACTGTAATAAGCTCTGGGGAGAGTATAATTCAACAATCAATCAATCGTATTTATTAAGTGCTTACTGTGTGCAGAGCACTGTACTAAGCGCTTGGGAAGTACAAGTTGGCAACATATAGAGACAGTCCCTACCCAACAGTGGGCTCACAGTCTAAAAGAACTAATGGACATGTTCTATGCCCATAATGAGCTTACAGTCTAAAGGGGGAGACAGACATTAATATAAATAAGTCATTCAAAATATATAATTTAATGATATGTACATAAGTGCTTTGGGTTGGGGTGAATAGCAAATACCCAAAGGTCATAGAGCCAAGTGCATCGATAACACAGAAGAGAGTTCACTGTACTAAGTGCTTTGGAGAGGAAAATAAGGTTAATAAACATTATCTCCACCTTCCAGAATCTTGTAATCTAGCAGGAGAGGCATACTTTAAAATAAATTGCTGGTAGAGGGGGAAAATGATGGCATTTATTAAGCTTGTATTATGGGGTAAACCCCAAGGCAGATACAGATTTCTGAGATCAGACACAGTCTGTCCCCAGAGCTGTGCTGTACATGGGGTTTACGATCTATCTTATCCCCATTATAAGGATAATAATAATAATGATTATGGTTCTTGTTTAATGCCAACTATGTGCCAAACACTGTTCTAAGCACTCGGATAGATACAAGTTCATCAGGTTGGACACAGTCCCTGTCCCACATGGGGAGGATTTAAGTAGAGAGAGGAGGATTTAATCCCCATTTTACAGATGAGGTAACTAAGGCACAGAGGAGTGAAGTGACTTGCCCAAGGTGGCAGAGCCATGATTAGAACCCACATCCTCCAATTCCCAGGCCTGTGCTCTTTCCACTAGGCCAAGCTGAAGAAATGGAGGCCAAAGATGTTAAGTGACTTGCCCAAGTTACACAACAGGCCAGAGATGGAACTGGGATTTGAACCAAGCTCTTCTGGCTCTCAATCCCATGTTCTTTCCACTAGGCCAGAAATGAGAAGGGGAGGGAATATAAATCCTCTTGATTTAAATCCAATCTACAGTTTTCTCATGTTTGTGGCAGGAATGTTGATGATCTGCAACTCTGCTGCAGAAAATTGTATCTTTGCGTCAACGAGCTCATTTAAGATGTAGACAGTGACATCCTATGTCTCCAACTCCAATATTCAAGCTATATATAGCATCCTGGTCATTTTTTTGCAATTCTTTTTTGTCAGAGTCAGAGTTGTGCATCTCCGCCCTTTGTTATGCAGCTAAGGCACATCCCCGAAACCAACATCTAATATCCAAAAAAGGTCTCCTGAGTAAAAAGCTACAATTACTCATGTAATCCCACTCAAACGGCATTAACAATTAAGAAGAGTTTGAAAGGTTTGCCTGTTTTCTAGGTACTTGCCCAACCCTCCATTAATGTCCTGTAGAGCTGGACTCATGAAACTTCCCAAAGCAGAGGCAACGATTCCTGACAACCTGTATTTTCAGATTGGGTAACTTCTCCAGAAGAATCCAGCCAACACCCTGTGCTCAACTAGTTATGTCACCACTAGCACACCAAATGTTTCTCCAAGATTCAATACAGTACTTTGATCATTGTCTCCTTTCTTAATTCCTTATTGGCCACTCCAATGTAGGCCATGGCCTTATTATTTTTAAATCCATCTCCCAAGCAAGAGCCTACCAACTTGAATTTCACTCTGTTCTCTCATCCTCAGAGACACAGTCCATTGGTACAACCTTAATCCTTTTTCTTGCATTACACTCCCCGCCTTCCAAATGAAATAAACCTGAAATGACAGTTGGTAAGACATTAAAATATTAAGGACTAGTTTGAACTTCAGTTAATCTCTAAAAGCAGGAGATACTGTGCATTGTGAATCATTAAGGTGAACGTAATTTTCCTTATACCAAAGTGAGATTGGGGCAGGAGCTTCAGGTAATAGGGTAAAAAAAGACAAGAAGGACAAAGACATGGAGCTAGGCAAAAAAAGAAAAAGGAAACAGAGACAGGAAGAGAGAAAGAAAGGTAAAGAAACAGAAAGAGTTCAGACACATATAATCACACGCAGAGCTGCACACATAAGTATGGGGAAGCAGATTAATGCAGAGTGAGAAAGCCAAGCCCTCCTATCGTCTCCACAGCATTCAATAAATCAGTAGTACTTATTGGGTATTTAAAGTGTGCAGAGCACTGTACTACATGTTTGGGAGCACACAATAGTGTTAAGTAGACATGTTCCCTTCCCTTAAAGAGCTCACAATGTAGCTGGGGAGGCAGAAATTAAAATAAATTACAGATAGGGGAAGCAATTGCGAATAAGGAAATGTACATGACTCTCACGGGGGGTGGGGGTAGTGTGAGTTGTGTGTGTGTACTGAATGCTCAAGTGCCTGAGGCAGAAAAGATGGAAAATGAGAGGTCAGTCAGGGAAGGCTTCCTGTAGCAGACATGACTTTAGGATGGATTTGAAGATGGGAGATGATGTAAAAGGGAGATTTCCAATTCCAGCTTTCCCTTCTCCCTTGTCCTGTCTTGCTGCCTCTAACATTCAGTCCAGGGTGACCACCAAAGAATACTTCCTCCGATGTTGCCGATCCTGTCTTTGTGCCACAGAGCGCTGTTGATGGAAATCCAGGCAGCCGGCCAACATCTGCACTTTAAATTCATCCTCGCTTGCTACATCTCTGTCCTCTTTTCCACTCAGATAACATTTCTCTTCCCTCAATCTCAAGCCCATTTCCCTCCATTCCCGACTCATCTGTGATGAAGTCCTGAACTTTTGTCTTAACGAAAGAGAAACCATCGAACATGAGCTTCCCCAAGTCTCTTCCTCAGCACCTGCAGGATTCCACTCTGCACGTGGCCAGTCCAGGCTATCCATTCATTCATTCATTCAATTGTTTTTATTGAGCGCTTACTGTATGCAAAGCACTGTACTAAGCACTTGGGAAGTACAAGTTGGCAACATATAGAGAAGGTCCCTACCCAACAGCGGGCTCACAGTCTAGAAGGCGGGCTCACCATCTAGAGGCTTCCAAAACCCACTCCACCCCCAATAACGCTACTTATTAGCTGCTACTAGCAACCTCTCTCCTGATTATCAATCAAACAGTGGTATTTATTGAGCACTTACTGCATACAGAGCACTGTACTAAGGGCTTGGGAAAGTACAACAGAGTTGGTAGACACAATCCCTGCCCACAGAGAGTGTCCAGTCTACAGGGAGACCAGTCAGTTGCAGTTATGGTCTAACAGCCTACCTCTCTACTACAGTATTTGAGATAAAGCTTCACCATGCCTAAACATTTATTCTCTCCTACCTGTCTGTATGTGTCATCACCAGTTGTATTTATTGAACCCACAACTGTTTAAAGCTTTTCTGAAATAACATCCAGAGAGGAGGTGGATTTGTTTTATCTGATTGAATTCAATAGATTAATAGGAAGAGATGAGAAAGCTAAGAAATCGGAAAAAGGAAAAGACAGATTTTTATTTAAACTCAACTGGTTTGTGGAGCTAACTAGTAATTTCTGCTCTGAAAAATTAGTCGATGGTATTTATTGACTAATGGTATTTATTTTCCCTCTAGCCGACCATCTAGAGGGAAAATCTTACATAGCCTTCAGCTACTTTCGTGTTGAAATACTGTTACCCGGTTTCATTAACTTTACAATCCCAATCCACCACACTAGGGTCACATAATATTACTGTCTGCATTAACAGCATTGCTTTCCCTCTAAAATTTCAATGTGACCATCCTCTATGGTGAGTTACATTCTGTCCAATCAAGATGACTGCAGAACTATTGGGCTTTGGTCGCTGTGAAGTTTCAGACTTACAGACAAAATGTCCAGTCTCAAGATGCAGACTTTCATTTCATCAAGAAGGACCAATGGCAGTAAAAAGAAGATGAAACGACAGTAAAAATAAAAAGCAGAAGTAGAGCTCTAAAACAGTGGGCTTCTTCCCTGGGGAAATTAAAGTTGTCTCTGCAGGTGCTGAACGGGGTTGGTTCAGAAAGAAACTCTGAGCTAACTTCAATTCAGTTAATAGATCTTTGCCAAATGCCCAGGTTAAACTACCACCAGAGTCAATAAGGCTCGGTTTCCTCACTTGCACTTGAGAAATGAATCTACAGTCACTTTTAACCACCCACTCTTTCTCTTCCATCCACCGTCATCACCAACCTCCCCTGTACTCTCCCATTCACCGCTTTCCACCCACCCCATTCCCACACACTCTTTCCTACACCCCAAATCAGGAATCTCATTCTTTTCTCGTTTTCTTATCTTCCAAAACCTCTGCTTCTCATTTTGTCTTCCACTGTCTTTTCTCCTTTTCATTCTCATGGTTCCTTTTTTCACTCACTCCTCTTCTTTTACTACCCTGTCTTCTAACATAACCAGAAATTCAGGGATGGAATGATTCTGAGAAGTCTACTCTCCCTCCTCTACTTCTTCTCTCCCCTGCCTGTGACTCCAGTGTCCGTAAGGGCAGCTCTGGTATCCAGTGGATGGAATGGAGAACCCAAGCAGGTCTCCAAATTCATGGTTGCATCCATGGGGAGGGCAAGAGAATAATCTATGTCCACCCATCACAATCTTCCAGACAACAGTTCACTACTGTGTTTCCAACTGGCATGATCAGAGTCGGCCACTGAAGTGAGTGCCCCATGAAGCCTGAAACACGAAACTCTAGGGGCAAGTTTCATACCTATGTGTCTGATGCAACAACTTCCTGGTGTGGTCTTTATAGACAAGGGAGGCTGAACTGGAGCAGCTGATGGAGGCAGAAAGGTTCACTGATGACAATCTCCCCCATTCTTAAATTATTTCTTTAAGGAGAAAGAGTCCTTAAAAAAGTAAAACATACACCTAGACAAGAAGTCCCTCTAGACTGTGAACTCACTGTGGGCAGGTGTTGTCACTGTTTTTTGTTGTGTTGTGCTTTCCCAAGTGCTTAGTACAGTGCTCTGCACACAGTAAGCACTTGTTAAATACAATTGCATGAATGAATGAAGTGACCCTTTAGGTGACATCAGCTGATGTCATGGGGCCTCACACTCTGAGAAGGGGTTCCCTGAGAATAAGCAGGAGTAGGTGGTGGTAGTGGATGATGCCAATATAAGGCACATCAACAGTTGGGTTTAACTCTCCAAGCACTTAGTATAGTACTCTATCCACAGGGAGTGCTCAACAAATGCCACTGACCGGGTTTAGGGAGTAGAGGAGTACCACGAGGTGATGACCCACCTAAAGATGAACAGTCCATAATAGCTTACTATGACGATAGTATACAATTGGAGCAATCTCAGGGGAAATGTTAGGGGTGTGAGAAGGAGGTGGGGTGGGGATGGGAGGGCCAACGGAGGCCGCCTCTGCTCACCCGAGACCTGGAAAAGAGGTCAATGCACTGACTAGTCACAATCCAAGTAAGCTGAATTCCCATAAGGATTTTAAATGCTCTTAAAAATTTCCCCAGGAAACTGGGGGAAACCAAGCTCATGCTGGTGAAACCGGTGATCCTGCTTTTCTTTAAAATCAAGAAGCAGCCGGCCGCAGAAGGTCATGCCACCTGCCAAAAACAATGCACGTATGTGAAGCCCAAACAGGAAGCAAGGATTAGTGACCAGTCCCTGTGCTTGTTCTACATCTTGGCAGGCAGGAATGCAGTTGCAGGATCATTTGCATGCCCAATAGTTTTTTGGTATTACAGTTTACACAACGCCAACTAGTCAGGCAAGCTGCAGGCTTGACGGGGGTCACATGATGACAGAGAAACATGAAACTTGACTATGTGCTCGGGCAAGTTTTACTTCTCCTAATAAATGAGTGCTTGCCTACAGACGGCAATCTCAGTGATCAGACAGAGATGACTCTTAGGATTTTCTCTCCTTAGAACTAGTGCTCGTGGGTCTCCTATGAGTATTGGAAAACATTCAGGTGTTCATTAATGGATTATTAATTTATCTGATAAATGCAAGAAGAAACATGGAAACATTTAATAAGATAACTGTGCCGGCCGGTCAGAAGTTGAGGTAAGATTCCTTCCTTTCTCTCCCCTTTTAATACCGGACTGAGGACAAGTCAGGGGATAGAGGTCCTCTCTCGGGGGACCTCTCTCGCATTTCAGTCGAGGCCAAGACAGTGGAGATCCCAACTACATGAGGCTGAGAGAGTTTTCGTTTCAAACGAACCGTCTACACAGCAGTCAACAGCGCTAGATGAAGAGCAATAGGAAATTCAGGGGGCATCCTTTCTCTCCCCAAAGTTGTCTTCAGGTTCTCTTGCATAAAAAAAATTCTTAGAATAGTTTGGACTTTATTATGGAGGATTATTTTAGGATCGGTAGTGATAAGTGGCATTTACTGAGTGCTACCGTGTGCAGAGCACTGTGCCAAGCACTCAGGAGGGTACAATACAAGGGAGTTGGTGGGCATGAACCCGGCTCACGAGGGTTTATATGGTGTTGTGGATTTAGGTGGACTAGGTGGGTTGAAATAATCCAATTGAGCTGTGGCGATAAAATTTTGATTTCTGAAGAACCATCTAGGTGTTCGGTTCCTGGGAAAAAAGGCAGCTCAAAAAAATGAAGAGGTCCGAAAGTTACACTCAAAGACGAGAGGTCAGCAAATATCTCAGCTGTGTGACTTTGGGCAAATCACTTAACTTATCTGGGCCTCAGTTACCTCATCTGTAAAATGGGGATTAAGACTGTGAGCCCCATGTGGGACAACCTGATTACCTTGTATCTCCCCAAATCTATCAATCAATCAATCATATTTATTGAGTGCTTACTGTGTGCAGAGCACTGTACTAAGCGCTTGGGAAGTACAAGTTGGCAACATATAGAGACAGTCCCTACCCAACAGTGGGCTCACAGTCTAAAAGCCCCAGTGCTTAGAACAGTGTTTGGCACATAGTAAGCGCTTAATAATAATAATAATAATTTTGGTATTTGTTATCTCAAGAGAAGATATGCTCTGAGCTTTGGTAGACTGCTCGAAGGGGAATTTGGGCTAGTTGGCTGGGAAAACCTTCATGAATAAGGCTCTATTATTAATGGCATTCACTGGTAGACCCGACAGTTCATTTTAGGTTAGGAATGTGTCAGCTAATAGTGTAACAATGGTGGTAACAATCCAATGACAGTGATGCACAGACATAACTATGCATGTGTTTTAAAAAACTTTTACATGACCTTTTTCCTCATCTTCATGGGAAGGGCTGAAAGAGGGGAAGCTTCCGAGAATTGAATTGATGGCCTCTCAATCCAATTGCTCACAACTGCCCCCGTGCCACAGAATTCCCATGAAACTGAGAATTCGAGTAAAGAAAGGAAATAGAATTTGAACTGCCCTGATAAAGCCCTCTCTCCCATACAAGCTCAGCCCTGTTAAGGGTCTCCAAGTGCAGGCATCCGAGAATGTCTGAGAAGTTTGCAGGGACTTTTGTCAGCCCCATAAATGAAGGCACCGTTCACCTCAATCACCCCACTAGATGTGTGTATGTATGTGTGTGAGAGACAGAGAGACAGAGACAGAGAGATAGAGAGAGACAATGTACAAGGAAGAAAAGGACGCTCTTTTTTGGACTGACACACACAGGAAGATGTTGCCACAGAAGCGTTGTCTTAGGAGACAAAACATAGCCCAAACAGAATGACTAACACAGCTTGAATGTGGATTAAACGTGAATTGCCAAAATACTGCAAAACAAAACAATTACATGAATAAAATTTAGGCGGAATAGAATCATCTGCTTCGATTCAAATGAATACGAAGATAGTCTTCATGGGCACTGTGGAGGCTGACGTACTGCTCATAAATAGGTAAACTTTTCAAGTTTTTTAGACCAAAATCTCGTCATCAATAATAGTAGTTATTGAGCACATAATGAGTGTCAAAACACTATACTAAGTGCTTAGTATAGCAGAAGTAAGACACACCTCACTGCCTTCCAGGAGCTTACAATCAAATTTGTTACTAAGAATAGGAAGGTGACTTTGAAGTTCAGAGAGGTCATGCACCCATGGCCCAAGATATGTATTAAAATAAGCTCACAGATTCTTGATCATCAGATATGTCTTAAATAAGATTTCCTAATGAACTCTTATGTATTGTACTCTCCCAAGCCCTTAGTAGAGTGCTCTGTAAAAAAGAGTGCTCAAAAAATACCTTTAAGATGCTTTGCCGGGAATGTGTGAGAAGCAGCATGGCTCAGTGGAAAGAACACGGGCTTTTGCAGTCAGAGGTCATGGGTTCAAATCCCAGCTCCGCCAATTGTCAGCTGTGTGACTTTGGGCAACTCACTTCACTTCTCTGTGCCTCAGTTACCTCATCTGTAAAATGGGGATTAAGACTGTGAGCCCCACATGGGACAACCTGATCACTTTGTAACCTCCCCAGCACTTAGAACAGTGTTTTGCACATAGTAAGCACTTAATAAATGCCATCATTATTATTAGTATTATTATTACCAGCTCTGTTTTACTGTAAAATAATATATTACTCGTTAAGCACTTACTGTGTACCAAGGACTGTTCTAAGTACGGGGGTAAATACAAGTTAATCAGGTTGGGCTCACATCTTTAATCCCCATTTTTCAGATGAGGGAACTGAGGCACAGAGAAGTGAAGCGACTTGCCCAAGGACACACAGCAACCATGTGGTGGGGCCTTCTGAATCCCAGGCCTGTGCTCTATCCACTAAGCTACACTGCTTACTGTATTTTCCCAATTCCTTAGTACAGTGCTCAGCACACAGTAAACACTCAATAAATACCATTGATTGATTGATACTGAATAAAAAAATATAAAGCACCTTGATCTTTAACATGACTTTCCACCTCAGATCTCAGAATGTGCTCTTATGTGAAAATATGAACGGTTTTTACTACGATTGTTCCCCTCTGTCCTTGGGACACTGCCCTCACATGTTAGGTATGATACGTGAATAATAAAACAAAAACAATGATAATGATTAAATATTTACTATGTGCAAAGTACTCAGCTAAACACTGGGGTAGATGGAAAGCAGCCCATCTCCTAAAGTCCCCATAATCTAAGAGGAAAGGAGAAACAGTAATTTATTCCCATTTTACAGATGAAGAAACTGAGCCATTGAAAGGTTAAGTGGCTTGCCCAAGTGACTTGCTTGAACCTAGGCCCAGGTGAAAGCTCCACAATGCTGGAGGAATTCAGAAAAAATTGATTATGGAAGGAAAAGTGAGGATTTAGGGACCTGAATAATCTGGTGTTAGTCCATCAGTCAATCAGTGGTATTTATTGAACATTTACTATGTGTAGAATACCATACTAAGGGCTTGGGAGAGTACAATACAAAAGAGTTAGCCGAGAGGTTCCCTGCCCACAATGAGCTTACAGTTTAGAGGGGGAGACAGACAATAATATAAGTGCTACTGTAAATAATTCCCATTTACCAGATAATTATGCAAATTCGGGATGGGTAATAAGCGTGTTTCATAGGCCCTTTTTTGTTCATCATCAGTCGTATTTATTGAGCGCTTACTGTGTGCAGAGCACTGTACTAAGCGCTTGGGAAGTACAAGTTGGCAACATAAGGTTCAACCTATTTCACACTGAAAAGCAGATGAAGATACACAATCCTTCTGTTGGTCTACCCTTCTGATCTACTGTCATATTCTTCCAGCTCAGCTGCTTATAGCATTATTTAAAGTCCAAGGTATTTTCTCAATTCAGTCATATTTATTCATTCATTCATTCATTCATTCACTCAATCGTATTTATCGAACGCTTAGTGTGTGCAGAGCACCGTACTAAGCGCTTGGGAAGTATAAGTTGGTAACATAAAGAGACGGTCCCTACCCCTGTGTGCAGAGCACTGTACTCAGCGCTTGAGCGCTGCTTAGAGAAGCAGCGTGGCTCAGTGGAAAGAGCAGGGGCTTTGGAGTCAGAGGTCATGGGTTCAAATCCCGGCTCCACCACATGTCTGCCGTGTGACCTTGGGCAAGTCACTTAACTTCTCTGAGCCTCAGTTCCCTCATCTGCAAAATGGGGATTGACTGTGAGCCCCACGTGGGACAACCTGATCACGTTGTATCCCCCCCAGCGCTTAGAACAGTGCTTTGCACATAGTAAGCGCTTAATAAATGCCATTATTATTATTATGTGCAGAGCACTGTGTGCTTGGGAGAGTACAATACAATAGAGTTGGCAGACACATTCCCTGCCCATAACGAACTTCGACGCTGGAGAACTTGTCAGGCAGGAGCTGCTATGTACTGATATCTGTGTCGTGAAGGCACTTATACAAAAAGACTTGCAGATACTTCTGATCGCCTTCATAACACTGGCACAGTGGTATAGGCTGTTGACAAGAGTGATGAAGACAACCCAACCCAAACCAGCCTAACCCAGGACAGCCTGATTAAGGCAGCACATTGCCCAAAAAGCAACATGGCCTAGTGAAAAAAAATACAGGCCTGGGACTCTCAGAAGACCTGGGTTCTCATCCCAGCTCTACCCCCTTCCTGCTGTGTGACCTTGGACAAGTTATTTGTCCGGGCCTAAGCTTCCTCATTTGTAAAATGGGGATGCATTACTGTTCTCCCGCCTACTTAAACTGTGAGTCCAACGAGGGAGAAGGACCATGCCCAACCTGATTATCTCGTTTTGATCCCGGAGTTTAGCACAGCGCTTGGCACATAAGAAGGGCTTAACCAATACCGTCATCATCGTCATTAACACACTGACAAAGGAAAACCAGCCAAGGAGGCCAACATGATATTTGAGAGAGTAACAGAGTGTGGCAACAATGTGGCCCCACTTTTCTAACCAAACCGAAGATCTACCAAACAGTTGTCATGTTCAATCACCTTTGTCTAGGAGGCCTAGGCCTTAAACACCTCAAGGCGCTTAGTACACTGTGTGCTTACGGCACACAGTGGGCGCTCAATAAATACGATTGATTGATTGATTCTCTGGGCCTCAGTTACCTCCTCTGTAAAACGGGGATGAAGACTGTGAGCCCCGCGGGGGGCAACCTGATCACCTTGTAACCCCCCAGTGCTTAGAACAGTGCTTCATTCATTTGTTCATTCATTCCATCGTATTTAGACTGTAAGCCCAATGTTGGGTAGGGACTGTCTCTATATGTTGCCAATTTGTACTTCCCAAGCGCTTAGTACAGTGCTCTGCACTTAGTAAGCGCTCAATAAATATGATTGATTGATTGATTGATTGATTTATCGAGTGCTTACTGTGTGCAGAGCACTGTCCTAAGCACTTGGGAAATGGGGAAGCAGCGTGGTTCAGTGGAAAGAGCCCGGGCTTTGAAGTCAGAGTTCATCGGTTGAAATCCCGGCTCTGCCACTGGTCAGCTGTGTGACTTTGAAGTCACTTCATTTCTCTGGGTCTCGGTTACCTCCTCTGTAAAATGGGGATTAAGACTGTGAGCCCCACGTGGGACAGCCTGATCACCTTGTAAATTCCCCAGCGCTTAGAACAGTGCTTTGCACATAGTAAGCACTTAATAAATGCCATCATTATTAGACTTTTAGACTGTGAGCCCACTGTTGGGTAGGGACTGTCTCTATATGTTGCCAACTTGTACTTCCCAAGCGCTTAGTACAGTGCTCTGCACACAGTGAGCGCTCAATAAATACGATTGATGATGATGATGATGATGAACTGGAATGGTAAACTTTTGAAACCGTGCTCCTCACAGTACAGGGCCAGGGAGAGGAGACAGGATGACATCTTTTAGACTGTGAGCCCACTGTTGGGTAGGGACTGTCTCTATGTGTTGCCAATTTGTACTTCCCAAGCGCTTAGTACAGTGCTCTGCACATAGTAAGCGCTCAATAAATACGATTGATTGATTGATTGATCAGGATAGCCAAGCTGCTATGGGGTGAGCTGAAACGGAGCAATTGCCAGCAAGGTGGACAAATCGATGTTTTAAAAACAGTGAAGCACGACTTCGGCTGACTGGAAGACTAAAGCAGCTGATAGACCAGCCTAGTGGACACCAACTAGGACAGGGGCGACACTTTTCAAGCACAGATTTTAGGCAGACGGTGGCTCATCATCATCAATCGTATTTATTGAGCGCTTACTGTGTGCAGAGCACTGTACTAAGCCCTTGGGAAGTCCAAGTTGGCAACACATACAGACAGTCCCTACCCAACAGTGGGCTCACAGTCTAAAAGGGGGAGACAGAGAACAAAACCAAACATACTAACGAAATAAAATAAATTGCACAGAAATGTACAAGTAAAATAAATAGAGTAAGAGTGGTTCGAAAGAGGAAGAATCAAAAACAATACGAGAAACTGCGAAGAGCAAAAGCCTTTTTGCTAAAGGATAAACTGTGCGTGTGCCCAACTTAGAAGAGGCTGTTAGTCACAAATTGAACTTTCTAGCCACTCGCTCAACTTTGGATAAATAGGCATCAACTTTGAATCTGAAGATTAACGTAGGCAGGTCTGTAACCACCTAGCACTGGAGGTACAACCCAGCTCTCATCAATCAATCAATCAATCAGTCATATTTATTGAGCGCTTACTGTGTGCAGAGCACTGTACTAAGCGCTTGGGAAGTACAAGTTGGCAACAAATAGAGACAGTCCCTACCCATCTTCTTTCTTCAGGAGATTTCACCATTTCTAAAGGGACCTAGTGCTTAGGGAAGCAGCATGGCTGAGTGGATAGAACACAGGCCGAGAAATCAGAAAGTCATGGTTTCTAAGCCCAGCTCTGCCACTTGTGTGACTTTGGGCAAGTCACTTCACTTCTCTCTGCCTCTATTACCTCTTCTGTAAAATGGGAATTGAGACTGAGATCCCCACATGGGACAGGGACTCTATCAAAACTGCTTTGCTAGTATCCACCTCAGCACTTAGTACAGTGCCTGGCACATAGAAAGTGCGTAACAAATACCATAATAATTATTATTATTATTATTAGCAAGCAGATATGGAACTCTATTATTGAAAGGCAACAGGAATGCCTTTCACCTTCAGTTCAATTGATTGTCTGGGTATCTCGGACAGTTTAAATAATAATAATAATGTTAACCATTATTTGTATTTGTTAAGTACTATGTGCCAAGCACTGTACTAAGCACTGGATTAGATAAAGGATAATCAGGTCCCATATGGGGCCACAGTCCAAATAGGAGGGAGAACAGACATCGAATCCCCATTTTGCAGATGAGGAAAATGGAGAAGGTGACTCAGCAAGTATGTGGCAGAGCAGGGATTAATAATAACAATATAATAATAATAATGGCATTTATTAAGCACTTACTATGTGTAAAGCACTGTTCTAAGTCCTGGGGAGGTTACAAGGTGATCAGGTTGTCCCACAGTGGGCTCACAGTCTTAATCCCCATTTTACAGGTCAGGTAACTGAGGCCCAGAGAAGTTAAGTGACTTGCCCAAAGTCACACAGCTGACAATTGGTGGAGTTGGGATTTGAACCCGTGACCTCTGACTCCAAAGCCCGATTAGAACCCAGGACCTCTGAGTTCCAGACCTGTGCTCTCACTCGGCCACATTCTTTCTCTAACCCTTCTGGGCCTTTGTTTCTTCATCTTTAAAAGAGGAATATCAATTAATCAATCAATCAATCAATCACATTTATTGAGCGCTTACTGTGTGCAGAGCACTGTACTAAGCGCTTGGGAAGTACAAGTTGGCAACATATAGAGACGGTCCCTACCCAACAGTGGGCTCACAGTCTAGAAAGGGGAGACAGAGAACAAAACAAAACATATTAACAAAATAAAATAAATAGAATAGATATGTACAAGTAAAATAAATAAATAAATAGAGTAATAAATACGTACAAACATATATACATCTATACAGGTGCTGTGGGGAAGGGAAGGAGGTAAGGCGGGGGGGTGGAGGGGAGGAGGGGGAGAGGAAGGAGGGGGCTCAGTCTGGGAAGGCCTCCTGGAGGAGGTGAGCTCTCAGTAGGGCCTTGATCCCCATTTTACATGGAATTAACATGTATTGCTGTATGTTGGATTGATGATATGCCCTGCACACAATTAAGTGCTCAACAAAAGAATGAATGAATGTATATACATATATATTTTAGTTCTAGCCTACACAGTTATCCTGAAAGATTACCAACAGAGCAATCACTTTTAGGTGAGAATTATAGATGGAACTCAATTCTACCTTTTGCAATTAGGAGGCTTCTTAAATTCCTTTTGAATAATGCTGTACCTCTTTCATTCATTCATTTAATTGTATTTATTGAGCGCTTACTGTGTGCAGAGCACTGTACTAAGCACTTGGGAAGAACTAATCGGCAACATAAAGAGACGGTTCCTACCCAACAACAGACTTACAATCTAGAAGGGGGAGACAGACAATAAAACAAAACAAGTAGACAGGCGTCAATACCATCAGAATAAATAGAATTATAGCTATATACAGATCATTAATAAAATAGAGTAGTAAATATGTACAAATAAAATAGAGTAATAAATATGTACAAATATATGCAAGTGCCGTGGGGAGGGGAAGGAGGTAGGGCAGAGGGGTGATGGGGAGGGGAGGAGGAGGAGAGGAAAAAGGGGAGGCTCAATCTGGGAAGGCCTCCTGGAAGAGGTGAGCTCTCAGTAGGGCTTTGAAGGGAGGAAGAGAGCCAGCTTGGCAGATGTGTGGAGGGAGGGCATTCCAGGCCCGGGGGATGACGTGGGCCGGGGGTTGATGGCAGGACAGGCGAGAACAAGGTGAGCCCACTGTTGGGTAGGGACCGTCTCTATATGTTGCCAAATTGTACTTCCCAAGCGCTTAGTACAGTGCTTTGCACACAGTAAGCGCTCAATAAATACGATTGAATGAATGAATGAACAAGGGCCAGAGAGGAGGTTAATGGCAGAGGAGCGGAGTGTGCGGGCTGGGCTGTAGAAGGAGAGAAGGGATGTGAGGTAAGAGGGGACGAGGTGATGGAGAGCTCTGAAGCCGAGAGTGAGGAGTTTTTGCTTGATTACACTGTCTTTTTATGGGCTGATCTTTTGGAGACTGGCCATGGACGGAGACTCCAGACCAATCCTGATTCATTCTTAAGGAGGGAGGGACCCATGGGGCAAATGTTGTCTACCCCTCCTGCTCTTGGTCCAATCTTATTCCTCCTCGCCATCTGCCACCATCCTTGCTCACGGGCATTGGGGTTCTGCCCCTCCTGTGAACTCCTGGTTATAGCTGCGTCCCATCAAGTCAGGTGTTTCCTGTCCTTATGCTCTTGGCTTGGAGGCTTCTGGGTGGGAGGAGGAGAACAGAGGAAGAGCAAGCAAAGGGGAAAAATGATCTCTCCTTTCTTCCCTCTCTGTTAGCATGAACAGCATAGGCCTTGTGCATTGCAGAGCACCAAAGGCCCAGAAAAGAGTCACACAGCCCCTTCTCTGTCTCCTCCGCCAGCCCACCAAGGCAGTTTCTCTGCACCCGTTTTCTAGTGACGTAGGGGAAATTTGCAAATAGCGACTGCAGAAACTGTTGGCTGCAAGATAAAGTGTGAGACTTGTTGCTTGCATCTTCCTGGGAAAGACAGGAAGAATGAGATTGGCTAAAATTTGGGCCAACATTGAGCTCACCCAGAGATTTCCCCTGCTCCCTCTCCCTTCTGCAACACCCTTGCACTTGGATTTGTTCCCTTCGTTCACCCAACCCTCGGCCCCACAGCACTTACGTACATATCTGTAATTTATTTATTTAGAGTAATATCTGTCTCCCACTCTAGACAGTAAGTTCCTTGTGGGTAGGGAATGTGTCTACCAACTCTGTTATATTTTACTCTCCCAAGTGCTTGGTACAGTGCTCTGCACACAGTAAATGCTCCATAAATATAACTGATCAATTGACTAGGAAAATGAAATAAATCTTTTTATTATCAGGACATTGCTTTGGACTTCTTTTTTTTTTCCGAGCCAAAGCAGTTAAAGCTTAATGAGCATCTGTTGATGCACCCTGTCAGCAAAACCCGGGTTAAGTGGGTACTTTCTGGCTCAAACTCGAGTTCTCTGCTGATTTACAGTATTCGGTATTTCACGACTACATGGTTTCTGAAAAATGCTCCTCTGTCATCTCACGTAATCAGAGAGGGTAGCAATCATAGGGAAATGATCCGACTCCCTCCCCACACCTCACAGAGCTACGCTGGACCATTTGGGAGCCAAAGGCACAGTTTCCCTCTGGAATGATCCACCAGCACAGACCAGTTTGGAAGTAACAGCAAAAACTGGAGGGAGAAACCAACTGTGATAATTCATTCAATCATATTTATTGAACGCATATTGTGTGCGGAGCACTGTACTTAGCGCTTAGTGGCATTGGCAGCCACCTGCTCCTGTGCCCTGGGTGGAGTGCTCTGCAGCATAACTTCCCTAATCTTCTCCCTCATGCATTCTGTACTGGTGCTTTTCACGCTGAACTTACCAGCTGTAATAATGTAACTATTTTTAGAAAGTACAGAGTGGATTAAAAAAACCTCTCACTTCATTTATAGTCAGAATCACCTAAATCCCCAAGTAAAAAAGTATCTAGTAGCATCACCTAAATATCTCCTTATAACCCCGATCACCATGCACTCTGGTAAAGTTCAGTGTGATTTTCTTGGATGCCAGAGACAAACGTATTAAAAAATGACATTGGTTGTTCTATGAAGAGACTGTGAGCCCACTGTTGGGTAGGGACTGTCTCTATATGTTGCCAATTTGTACTTCCCAAGCGCTTAGTACAGTGCTCTGCACATAGTAAGCGCTCAATAAGTACGATTGATGATGATGATGATGAAGAGAAAAAAATTAGTGTAAAGCAAAGAACTGAGTGGGGAAATTTACAAGCCACCTGCCCTGTGGATAGTAGGAAGTAGCATTAAAAATAAAGAGTGAATCGGAACACTGTGGAACATTTTACCCTTTCCAAAACCAATTCTCTGATATTTACTTTTCTATTGTTTTTTTTTTTTTGAGAGGAAGGAAAGACTGTATGATTCTCTAGACTCATTTTTCAGAATTCTTCTTTTCACATATGAATCTAGTTTTCGCATTTCTGAGCCAGCTAGCTCATTTCTTAAAGGCTCAATTATCCTTGGAAAAAGCCTCCAGCATCTGGCCAGTCTTGAGTAACAGAGTTAATGTGCCAAGCAAGGACATGGCAAGAGAGAGGGAAAGGCAGCCCAGATTATTGTTAAGTCTATTATAAACTGGACTCTGTGGGTTTGCATTGGACCAGGGCGCTGTCTTTCTTCCCCATGTTCCAGTCCAATGCTGTAGCCCATTGAAACCAGGCTAAGTAGGAAAGTAGCAGCAGGGATAAACCCACACTACAATTTCTCATAGCAGAACTATGTTCCCAGCAGCAACAGCAGAGACTGCTGAATTTGAGAAGAGATTCATCATGTGGATTCGAATCCCAGCTCTGCCGCTTGTCTGCTGTGTGACCTCGGGCAAGACGCTTAACTTCTCTGTGCCTCGGTTACTTCATCTGTAAAGTGGGGATTAAGACTGTGAGCCCCACATGGGACAACCTGATTATCTTGTATCTACCCCAGTGCTTAGAATGGTGTTTGGCACATAGTAAGCGCTTAACAAATACCACAATTATTATTATTACAGGCCTGGGGATAGAAGTGGGTCTGAAGCTCAGTGGTACTTTGGTTCCCCTCACCTGGTTTGCTTGTCTTCCTTCCAAATAACAATAATAATAATAATTGTAGCCTTTGTTAAGCACTTACTTTGTGCTAGGCACTGTTCTAAATGCTGGGGTGGATACAAGCAAAGTGGGTTGGACACAGTCCCTGTCCCATGTGGGGCTCACAGTCTTAATCCCCATTTTACAGATGAGGTAACTGAGGCACAGAGAAATTAAGTGACTTGCCCAAGGTCACATAGCAGACAAATGGTGGAGCCGACTTTAGAGCCTAGGTCCTTCTGGCTCCCAAGCCCATTCTCTATCCACTAGGCCATGCTCCTTCTCCCTAGTCTATGATCCTGCCACCAAAATCATTTTCTTTCTTCAGTGAATCTGGCTGATTCACAACTTACCCTATTGTCCTTTTGTGCATCATTGCCATCCTCCCCTCACAATTCAAAAGAACCGGAATGATCAGAAGTGATACTTTAAAAGAGAGTTGAAATTTTATATGGCACTGGAAGGATTCTAAATGAGTGTTCCTCAGCAGTTCTCTACTGCATCATATACTATTTAAAGAAATGTATACCCTACTTTTAAAGACCACCCACTCCCTTATTTATAGAAGCATTCAAAAGACCGGTTCATTCCAAGTCCCTGAATGGAGCTCTAGCTCCCAGTAAGAGAAAATGATCAACGCACAATAATAATTTTATGAAACAGAAAACAAACAGTGTATGGTATGTTGCCGACTTGTACTTCCCAGGCTCTTAGTACAGTGCCCGGCCCACAGTAAGTGCTCAATAAATACCCTCCTATCAGTGATAGGAAGATTGCTAAATTGCCAGAGAAGCAGCATAGCTCAGTGGAAAGAGCCTGGGCTTTGGAGTCAGAGGTCATGAGTTGAAATCCCGACTCCGCTGTCAGCTGTGTGACTTTGGGCAAAGTCACTTAACTTCTCTGTGCCTCAGTTCCCTCATCTGTAAAATGGGGATTAATACTGTGAGCCCCTTGTGGGACAACCTGATCACCTTGTCACCGCCCTAGCGCTTAGAACAGTGCTTAGCACATAGTAAGCGCTTAATAAATGCCATCATTATTATTATTATTACAATTGAATGAACGAATGAATGAATGGTAACAGGACATCCGAAAGGACTTCCTTCTTACAATTCCATCGATGCATCAGTACAATACATTTTCCTCAGTTCTGTACTGCCTCTGTATGTTGCCAACTTGTACTTCCCAAGTGCTTAGTACAGTGCTCTGCACACAGTAAGCACTCAATAAATACGATTGATTGATTGATTGATTCTGTGGGGGCTACAGAAGGGAGAGCCTTTAGATACTGCTCTTTCTGAACACTTCAGGGGTTCATAGCCCAAAGAGACGAAGCCAGGGAGAGCCTGGGATAGGGTTGACAACATATGTGACTGCAGATACTTCCAGCTCACTTCCTTTCCTTTTCCTCTTTTCCCCTATTCTTCTGTACCACTGACTTCACTGATGCATTATAACGTAAAGGCCAAGTAAGACCAGTTCACATATAATAAGTTTTTTAGCATCATATCTTAAATTCCTCCTCTTGCAACCTAATCAAGCCCTAAAGCAGCTCTCAGCACCAAAGCAGCTCCATTTTTTTAATGGTATTCATTAAGAGCTTACTATGTGCCAGGCACTGCACTAAGCAGTAAGATAGATACAAGCTAATCAGGTTGGACACAGTCCACGTCCCACGTGGGGTTCAGAGCCTTAATCCCCATTTTGCAGATGAGGTTAACTGAGGCATAGAGAAGTTAAGTGACTTGCCCAAAGTCACACAGCAGACAGGTTGCAGAGCTGGGATTATTATTTAGCTACCAGGCCCATGCTCTATCCACTAGGCCATGCTGCTTCTCAGCTTCTCAGAATGTGCCCACTGGATACTCTCCCAAGCGCTCTGGATATAGTAATCGCTCAATAAATAGCACTGATTGATTGATGGACTGTGCCTAGACTTGCAAAGAGAGGGAAGTAGACATCCTTGACATTTCACCACACTTATCCAGGTATTTCAGTCAGGTGGGATTTGAAGGACTGGAATGTCTAAATAATTTGGACTAAATTGAATATATGTGAATATTTGGACTCTGATGAGCCACAGGGGTTTACCCAGTTTGAAGAGCTCACAGCAGGGGCATTCCACTGGATTTCCATTCTCATTCAGTCCAAATCCATGCCAGAGTGGTGGTAGTGGTGGTGGAAGGGCTTTGCTCTGTTTTTGCCTTGGAGGGCATAATCCCAGAGCTAAAGAAGCCAAAGGGAAAAATCAGCCTCATCGACTCACAATCCCTTTAAGCTCCCTTTTTAAGTGCTGCCTTACAGGACGCCAGGGCTTGGGTATCTCTCCCTTTGATTGCTGCCATGTTTTTATGTTGGCGCTCACTAAAATTAAATGTTTACAGCTGTATTCAAGTTTGAGCTGACATATCTACTTGACTACCACCTTTAAAATCTAGTTTCAAATGTGGTAACTTCAGACCTCATTTTACTGCCAAAATTTTCACCCCTTTATAGACCTCTGGAGGTCACAAAGGAACGTTCTTCAGTTTCTACTAACGGGGAAAATAGTGCCACATAACACCTCCACATGGCCGCCTCTTGCCTGGTGATGTTTTTCAATATCACCTCCGCTTCCAAACTTGACTTCATTGTTGATTCCCATCACTGAATGCCATAGGCTCCACCTGAGCACTAGTTAAGAACAAGACTTCTTTCTCTTTGAGAAACAGTTAACCATTTAATGGAGATCTAAACTGGCATGCTGAGACACCTACCTTCATTCTACGTGCATTTCTACCATCGTACTCTCCCTCCTCCATCTTTCCCATCACTATTAACATCACCATGCTCTCTGTCTCACAAGCCCACAATCATCATCATCATCATCATCATCAATCGTATTTATTGAGCGCTTACTATGTGCAGAGCACTGTACTAAGTGCTTGGGAAGTACAAATTGGCAACATATAGAGACAGTCCCTACCCAACAGTGGGCTCACAGTCTAAAAGGGGGAGACAGAGAACAAAACCAAACATACTAACCAAATAAAATAAATAGAATAGATATGTACAAATAAATAAATAAATAAATAATCTCGACGTTATCCTTGACTCACCTTTCTCCTTCCACCTGCATATGCAGTCGGTCACCAAATTTTCTCAGTTGTCTCTTCACATCTCCAGAATCCACTTCTTCCAATCCATCCGAACTGCTGCCCGGGTGGTCAAAGTACTTATTGTACCCCATCTTGACTACCGAAATTGGTCTCCTTGCTGACCTCCTGCCTTTCCCCTCTTCAGTGCACAGTTCAATCAATCAATCGTATTTATCGAGCGCTTACTGTGTGCAGAGCACTGTACTAAGCACAGTTCACTCTGCTGCCCAGATCATTTTTCAAAAAAAAGCACTCTGCACATGTCTCTTCAAAAATCTCCAATGTTGTCCATCCATCTCCTCATCAAGAAGAAAGACCCCATCACTGACTTAGGCGTCCGGTGTTTAGAACAGTGCTTGGCACAAAGTAAGCGCTTAACAAATGCCATTATTATTATTCAATCAGCTCTCTCCCCACTACCCATTCTTGGTTCTCTCCCACTACAACTCAGCCCATCACTTCTCACTCCTTCAGTACCAATCTTCTGCTCATGCCCGAACATCCTCCCACCTCACATCTGACAGACCATCATTCTCTGCATCTTCAAAGCCTTACTAAAAATCACACCTCCTCCAGGAAGCTTTCCCCAGTGATTCTCCTCTCCTCACCAAAATTTTCCTCCCTGAGCACTTGAATCTCTACCCATTGAGCGCCTTATGTTACTTTTGTACCTATCTCATAGTAGATTATTTAATCTGGCTCCGCCACATGTCTGCTGTGTGACCTTGGGCAAGTGACTTAACTTCTCTGAGCCTCAGTTACCTCTTCTGTAAAGTGGGGATTAAGACTGTGAGCCCCACATGGGACAACCTGATCACTTTGTATCCCCCCAGCCCTTAGAACAGTGCTTTGCACATAGTAAGCATTTAACAAATGCCAACATTATTATTATTAATGTAATCTACCATAATTTAATGTCTACCTCCCCCATCAGATTGTAACCTCCTTGAGGGATCATGTCTACCCACTCTACTGTATTCACCCAAGCACTTAGTATGGTGTTCTGAACACAGTAAGTGCTCAATGAATACCATTGATTGATTGATAGGCTGGGTAATGATCCATTTGAAGTATGTCAGTACCCACACAATGCCTTTCTGACCTCTCTCTTGAATAAGAGGGATACCAGTCCCTCTTGAATAAGGCCCTGACTGTCCTAATCTGATATTTACACCAAAATAATCTCCACACCTGTCTTGGGAGGGGCTGAGTTATGTAAACCTCAGCTGTGCTAATTTACCCGGGACAAGGATCTCTCTGACAAAAGGACAGCTTTAACAGGCCCTGTCTCAAGAGTCCTTCTATTTCTTCCGGGATTTCCCAAGCTGTAGTTAACCCAGTCTTAGAGTGGTTTCACGGCCGGGCTGACTAGCCTTGGTCCTACTTGCTGGAAGTTTTTCTGGCCTCCAGGAATGAAGAGGGAGGGGAAAGAGGCTTTGTGGAGGAGCAGGGCAGAAACAGCATAAAATTGGCAAGGAAGCATCTAGGACTGAGGAAAGCAAGGTGCTTCCCATTGAAGAAACCTGAGATAACTGAGGAGACACTCCTAAGTAATATTGCAAATCACCACCTAGGTTAGAATAGAAAATATGACCCTAGCAGGGATCCCTTTAAAATTAAAAATAATTAAGAATGCAGATAATCAGCCTTGCTTGGTAAGTTTGCTCTCCAGCCTGTAAGCAATACCCCACATGGTAAGACCAATGGTCCGTTTAGCCTGAGAGACTAATTCGAGCAGTGGCACTAAGAGATGCTAAGGGGCACAATGTGATGGCTGTCTCTTTAATACCCATCTCCTCAGCTTGAGATTTATTTTCTTAGAACTCTAACTTCCTCTCTAATTATCAGCCAAGGACTGAGGATGACATAGTGGTTACAGCATGGGCCAGAGAGTCAGAATAATAATAATAATAATAATAATAATAATAATAATTAATAATAATAATGGTATTTGTTAAGCGCTTACTATGTGCAAAGCACTGTTCTAAGCGCTGGAGAGGTTACAAAGCTATCAGGTTGTCCATGGGGGGCTCACGGTTTCAATCCCCATTTTCCAGATGAGGCAACTGAGGCCCAGAGAAGTCAAGTGACTTGCCCAGAGTAACACAGCTGACAGTTGGTGGAGCCGGGATTTGAACCCATGACTTCTGACTCCAAAGCCCGGGCTCTTTCCACTGAGCCACGCTGGTTTGGTTAAAGCCTTCTTCCGTCTGATGACGCTTTGAAATTACCAGAGGCACTAAGTTCGGTTTCCACTGTAGTAGTGCAGTGGGTGTGAGTTTCTAAAATTGAAACCAAAAAGCCCACCCCAAACCCTCCTCCCACCTTACATTTTTCTCAGGGCAGCATTGAAGTGCCAGGGCAACTGGCAATCCAAGCCTTGTGACAAATCAATGAGTTCTAATTCCGCCTGCACCACTTGCTGCTGTCTGACCTTGGGGAAGTCTTGTCATTTCACTGTGCCTCAGTTACCCGATCAGTGAAATGGGGATTGAGATTGTGAGCCCCACATCCATCCATTCATTCATTCATTCATTCAATCGTATTTATTGAGCGCTTACTGTGTGCAGAGTACAGTACTAAGTGCTTGGGAAGTACAAGTTGGCAACATATAGAGACGGTCCCTACCCAACAATGGGCTCAAAGTCTAGAAGGGGGAGACAGACAACAAAACAAGACATGTGGACAGGTGTCAAGTCATCAGAATATATAGAAATAAAGCTAGATGCACATTATTAACAAAATAAATAGAAGAGTAAATATGTATAAGTAAAATAAATAGAGTAATAAATCTGCACAAACATATATACAAGTGCTGTGGGGAGGGGAAGGAGGTAGGATGGGGGAAGGGAAGGAGGAGAGGAAAAAGAGGGCTCAGTCTGGGAAGGCCTCCTGGAGGAGGTGAGCTCTCAGTAGGGCCTTGAAGGGAGGAAGAGAGCTAGCCTGGTGGATGTGCAGAGGGAGGGCATTCCAGGCCAGGAGGAGGATGTGGGCTGGGGGTCGATGGCGGGACAGGCGAGAACGAGATGCGGTGAGGAGATTAGTAGCAGAGGAGCGGAGGGTGCGGGCTGGGCTGGAGAAGGAGAGAAGGGAGGTGAGGTAGGAGGGGGCGAGGGGATGGACAGCCTGGAAGCCCAGGGTGAGGAGTTTCTGCCTGATGCGCAGATTGATTGGTAGCCACTGGAGAGTTTTGAGGAGGGGAGTAACAAGCCCAGAGCGTTTCTGCACAATGGGACAGGGACGGTGTCCAACCTGATTTGCTTGCATCCACCCTACCGCTTAGTACAGTGCCTGGCACATAAGCACTTAAATACCTTGATTATAACCCTTTTTTCTCTATAACCCCATTATGAATCTATTATTTCCTTTCCAAGCCTCTGTATAACAACTCATGTTGACCACCTGCTGAAGAAAAAGTGTTGCCTTTCATTTATTTGGAACCTTCTATTTTCAAGCTTCAATTGGAGCACCCTGATACTGACAATGTGGGATTTAAAGTACAGTAGTTCCAAGTATTTTGCTTGCCTTTTCATTCATAGAAGCATTTTTTTCCTATAGGGTAGTTCTTCATCATAGTTCTTCATCAATCAATCGGTGGTATTTATTGAGTGCTTACTGTGTACAGACCCCTGTTGTAAGCGTTTGGGAGTGTGCAGAATGACAGAGTTGGTAGACACATTCTTTACAACAATGTTGGTGGCTCTAGAAACAGATACGATATTTATAATTATAATTCAATTAATTTTTATTAATGATGTGTATGTATCTATAATTCTATGTATTTGTAATGATGCTTCTGATGCCTGTTTACTTGTTTTGATGTCTGTCTCCCCCCTTCTAGACTGTGAGCCCATTGTGGGCAGGGATTGCTTCTATATGTTGCTGAATTGTACTTCCCAAGTGCTTAGTACAGTGTTCTGCACACAGTAAGAGCTCAATAAATACGATTGAATGAATGAATGAATGTTTGCCTCCTCACCCTCAAACTTAAGCAGATTTTAATCACATTTCCCCTCAGGCTTTTTCTTTTATTCTTAATCCTTTTACCCTGTTCTTGTAGGAAAGCTGCTACACTCCTCTGATATTTTGGTAGCCCTTCTCACTTCCCTCTCAAGCTCGTATATCCTTCCTAAAACGTGGTGACCACAGTGTGGGTTCAATATTCCAGATGTGAATGCTTCATGGTTTGCTCAATTGTACATCTAGACTTTCTATTTAGTTTTCTGTACTTAGGTTACAAAGCAGTTTTCAAATTTTGGCTCAGTCGTTTTCACTTTTAAATAGTTACTAGGTAAAGAGCTCTAAACCTAATTCTTGGGCTTTGTTTGTGAGATCATCCACTTAATATCCCAGTTCCATGCTAAGTGCTTAGTACAGTGCTTTGCACACAGTAAGCGCTCAATAAATATGACTAAATAAATGAAAAATGCATTGAGAAGTAACATGATCTGGGGCTAGATCATCATCATCATCATCAATCGTATTTATTGAGAGCTTCCTATGTGCAGAGCACTGTACTAAGTGCTTGGGAAGTACAAATTGGCAACATATAGAGACAGTCCCTACCCAACAGTGGGCTCACAGTCTAAAAGGGGGAGACAGAGAACAAAACCAAACATACTAACAAAATAAAATAAATAGAATAGATACGTACAAGTAAAATAAATAAATAAATAAATAGAGTAATAACTATGTACAAACATATATACATATATACAGGTGGGAGTCAGAAGGACCCAGATTCTAATCCTGGCTCTGCCTTTTTTTCTGTTGTGTGACCTTGGGCAAGTCACTTAACTTCTCTGTACCTCATCTGCCTCAATCTGTAAAATGGGGATTAAAACTGTGAGCCTCATGTGGGACATAGACCGTGTCCAACTTGATTAGCTTGTATCTACCTCAGCGCTTAGGACGGAGGGAGAGATAAGAAATAAAAAAGGATAGAGTAGAAGAGAGAAAAATAAAACGGGAGGGAAAAAAGAGAGTGAAAAGGAGAAATAAAAAATAAAATGGAAGCTCCCCCCCCCAAAAAAATAGCAGAGCAATAAGATAAAGGAAATAAACAGAAGAGCAGAGCAAGGATGATGGGACTTAAGTAATAATGAAAGGAAGAGAAAGGAGCAAACGTGGAAAGAAATGATGTGGAGATGATGAATCCAGAGGAAAAAGAAACCAGAGAGAAGAGAAAGATTAGGGAGAGTAATTGAGAGACTGGGATAGCAAATGAGAGAGTGCCTAGAACATAGTAAGCACATAACAAATACCACTGTAAAAAAAGCAAAAAAATTCTACCTGTATTGCAACCTAACAATTGAGCTACACTGCTGACTGGGGCTACATAATAATAATAATAATAATAATAATGGCATTTATTAAGTGCTTACTATGTGCAAAGCACTGTTCTAAGCGCTGGGGAGGTTACAAGGAGATCAGTTTGTCCCATGTGAGGCTCACAGTCTTAACCCCCATTTTACAGATGACATAACTGAGGCATAGAGAAGTTAAGTGACTTGCCCGAAGTCACACAGCCGACAATTGGCGGAGCCGGGATTTGAACCCATGACCTCTGACTCCAAAGCCTGTGCTCTTTCCACGGAACCACATTGCTTCTCATAACTGACATGTGATAAACTGTTGAACCAGACTATCTAGAAGGAAGGTCTTCCAAGGTTCAAAAATGAAAATGAGCTCACAGTGAAATGTTCCTCTGTAAAAATCAACCTGAGTAATGTTACCACGTCAAATGACTGTTTCATGGCTTGGTTTGTTTCTCACAGGCAGCTACAAAAGATGGTGCATGACATAAAGAAAAATGAAGGTGGAATAATGAATAAATTCAAAAAGTAAGTTTGAACAACTTTTTGTGTTCCTGCACATCTTATTGATGAATAAGTGACGTTATATCGGGTCTTGATTCCTGAGTGGGTCTGAAAAGCAAAGCTAAGTTAGAATTGCAGTAGTTCTGTATGGAGTTTCAATTAATCAGTGGTATTTATTGAGCGCTTACTGCATGCAGAGCACTTTACTAAGCGCTTGGGAAAGTACAATGTAACAGAGTTGGTAGAAAGGTTCCCTGCCCACAGCGAGCTTACAGGGGGTGTTCCTCCTTCTTGAGAGTAGAAGGAGAGGAAAGGAGCCAGAGCAGGAGCAGAAGCGGCATTCTGACAGCCTGTTTTTTCCTCTCCCCACTGCGGTGGGTGGCTTCAGGATGATGACAATAGCTTCAGGAGATACCTGTAGGGAACAGAAGGTGAAAGAGTCCCCAGACTGGGAAATCAGGTTCTTTGACAGCTCCCCCAGGATGATAGTTTCACCAGCTTTGGGGGAGGAGAGGGAAAAAAGGTGGAAGGCAGCTTGACTCTGCCCCTCAGCTTCTGTAGTCTCAGCCACTGTCAGTTGGGAGTGAACTTCCAAGACTGAGGTTTTCAGAGATGTCCTAGCATTCAAGTACCAGCAGAATGGTTGAGAAAACTGCTTCCAAGACTACAAACGTTAATCCCAGAAATTATCTCTCTCCTCTCACCCTACAGCCTATACCACCTCTCCGTCCCCTACCCTTGGGTGGTGGTAGGGTCAGGAGGGAGCCTAGCCTTCAGAAGAGGGAAGGGAAAATGAAGAAAAAAAGGAAGAGAAAGGGCATACCAGGTTGTGGGGGTGGGTGGGGGGAGGGAGGGGGAGATAAGAAGTAAAAAAGGATAGGGTGAAAGAGAGAAAAAGAAAACAGGAGGGAAAAAAAGAGAGTGAAGAGGAGAAATAAAAAATAAAATGGAAGCTTCCCCCCTGACAAAAAGAGCAGAGCAATAAGATCCAGGAAAGGAAATAAACAGAAGAGCAGAGCAAGGATGATGGGACATAAGTAATAATGAGAGGAAGAGGAAAGAGGAAACCTGGAGACAAATGATGTGGAGATGATGAATCAGAGAAAAAGAAACCAGAGAGAAGAGAAAGATTTGGGAGAGTAAATGAGAGAATGGGATAGTAAATGGGAGAGTGAATGGGCAGAGAAAGAAGAGAGGTGTTGGAAATGGTGGGGGTGGATGGGTGAGAGACCAGGGTAGGAGGGAAAAAAAATCCTCTCGGTGGATGGGAGAGGCGTAGGTGGATTCAAGAGGTTTATGTGATCAGCCAAGCATTAGCTATCCAGAAAATTCTCACTAAACCAATCTTATTTGGTATTAGTGATACTTTAATAAATACCACTGAAATCAGTAGCTTCTTACCCTTTTACCACTACTATTTGATTTTCGAAATGAATCCTTAAAGTGTATTGTTTATTTTGATATAATCAACTGTTTGGAACCCTAAGCAGCTGAAGGCTTTTCTCAATCAGCCCCTGCTCCACCCACTCCCCACCCATCCCCATTCTGAGCACTCCACTGGCCCTCATGCTCAAAATGAAAAGTCACTACCCATGGCCGTAGGTGGGGGAAGAATGAAGGAGGAGCTTGGCTTCTGCAGGTGGTAGTCTGTGGGCAAACAGGCTTTCTAAAACCTCAAAGCTGAACTGAATAAATGTGACCTACTTCCCTCTTCCAGAAATACATAAATGATAATATTAAGATGAAAAGCTTTCGCTCAGATTCTTGGGGCCATGTCTCTTCATATCTATTTTCTTACCCTGAGTTCTTTCTGACCTCCAGTCTCTCCCCACTCCAGTCTGTACGTCACCCTGCTGCACAAAATCATTTTCCAACAAAAATATTCAGTTCATGTCTCCCCACTCCTCAAGAACCTCCGATGGCTGTCCATGCATCTCCGTCGATGAGGAAACTGAGACACAGAGACGTTAAGGGACCTGCCTGAGGTCACACAGCAGACAAGTGGTGGAGAAAGATTAGGACTCAAGTCCTTCTGACTCCTAGCCCATGCTCTATCCACTAGGCCATGTTGCTCTCCTAGTCCACTTTCCTAGTCCACTCCTAGCTTTCCACACTGAGAGAAGTAGCGTGGCTTAGTGGAAAGTTCACGGGCTTGGTAGTCAGAGGTCATGGGTTCTAATCCCAGCTCCGCCACTTTCATTCATTCATTCAGTCGTATTTATTGAGCGCTTACTGTGTGCAGACCACCGTACTAAGCGCTTGGGAAGTACAAGTTGGCAACATATAGACACAGTTCCTACCCAACAACGGGCTCACAGTCAAGAAGGGGGAGACAGACAACAGAACAAAACATATTAACAAAATAAAATAAATAGAATAGTAAATATGTACTAGTAAAATAAATAGAGTAATAAATCTGTACAAACATATGTAGAGGTGCCGTGGTGAGGTGAAGGAGGTAGGGCCGGGGGGGTGGGGAGGAGGAGGAGGGGAGGAAGGATGGGGATTAGTCTGGGAAGGCCTCCTGGAGGAGGTGAGCTCTCAGTAGGGCTTTGAAGGGAAGAAGAGAGCTAGCTTGGCGGATGTGGGGAGGGAGGGCATTCCAGGCCAGGGGGAGGACGTGGGCCGGGGGTCGACGGCGGGACAGGCGAGAACGAGGCACAGTGAGGAGGTTAGCAGCAGAGGAGTGGAGGGTGCGGGCTGGGCTGGAGAAGGAGAGAAGGGAGGTGAGATAGGAGGGGGTGAGGTGATGGGCAGCCTTGAAGCCGAGAGTGAGGAGCTTTTGCCTGGTGCGTAGGTTGACTGGTAGCCACTGGACATTTTTGAGGAGGGGAATACATGCCCACAGCATTTCTGCACAAAGATGTTCCGGGCAGTAGCGTGAAGTATAGATTGAAGTGGGGAGAGACAGGAGGATGGGAGATCAGAAAGGAGGCTGATGCAGTAATCCAGTCAGGATAGGATGAGAAACTGAACCAGCAGGGTAGCGGTTTGGATGGAGAGGAAAGGGAGGATCTTGGTGATGTTGCGGAGGTGAGACCGGCAGGTTTTGGTGATGGATTGGATGTGAGGGGTGAACAACTTGTACTTCCCAAGCACTTAGTAGAGTGCTCTGCACACAGGAAGAGCTCAATAAATACGATTGAATGAATGAGCGAGAGAGCAGAGTCAAGGATGACACCAAGGTTGCGGGCTTGTGAGATGAGAAGGATGGTAGTGCCGTCTACAGTGATGGGAAAGTCAGGGAGAGGGCAGGATTTGGGAGGGAAGATATGGAGTTCAGTCTTGGACCTATTGAGTTTTAGATGGCAGGCAGACGTCCAGATGGAGATGTCTTGAAGGTAGGAGGAGACACGAGCCTGAAGTGTGGGAGAGAGAGCAGGGGCAGAGATGTAGATTTGGGTATCATCAGCGTAGAGATGATAGTTGAAGCCGTGGGAGCGAATGAGTTCACCAAGGGAGTGAGTGTAGATAAAGAACAGAAGAGGATGAAGAACTGACCCTTGAGGAACCCCTACAGTAAAGGGATGGGAGGGAGAGGAGGAACCCGCAAAGGAGACTGAGAATGAATGGCTGGAGAGATAAGAGGAGAACCAGGAGAGGATGGAGTCTGTGAAGCCAAGGTTGGATAGCGTGTTGAGGAGAAGGGGGTGGTCCACAGTGTCGAAGACAGCTGAGAGGTCGAGGAGGATTAGGATAGAGACTTTGGACAAGTCATTTAACTTCTTTGTACCTCAGTTACCTCATCTATAACATAGGGATTAAGACTGTGAGCCCCACGTGGGACAACCCGATAGCCTTATATCTACCCCAGTGCTTAAAACAGTGCCTGACATGTACTAAAGGCTTAGCAAATACCACCATTATTATTGTTATTATTATTATCATCATCATCATCATCATTATTAGTCTCTGACCACTGTTTCCTGGGTGGACAGTGATAGTGGCATCATCAAGAAAATCCAACTCACTGAGCCAGTGTAGTAATGCCCAGAGAGAGCACTGTATTAATCTGATTTGGCCAGGAATAATAAAGGCCTGGGAATACTAGAACAGGTCACCACTACTAGGGAAACTAGAAATAGAAACAAAGCAAACCTGCCTAAAGTGTTCCTAAAATAAAAGAATCACCCTGGAGTTTGGGAAGACAAACATAGGCTCAAACTGCTATGGCAAAGACACTTTTTTTTAAAATCCAAACTCCTCAGAGGCTCTCATGGCCACCTGAACCCTTCCTTTAATATTCCTACTTTTTAATCAACTCTGAGCCAGTTCACTACCCAATAAATGTTAAACTGAATATATTCAGGATTCGAGTAGCACTGAAACTCAAAATGATTCACTAGCTTTCAAAATGGCCTCTTACACTTATGGTAGAGGAGATCATTTTTAATTATAATCCAGTCTGGCGAATATCTGTCTTTTGTCAGCTGTGTGACTTTGGGCAAGTCACTTAACTTCTCTGTGCCTCAGTTACCTCATCTGTAAAATGAGGATCAAGACTGTGAGCCCCACATGGGACAACCTGATCACCTTGTAACCTCCCCAGCACTTAGAACAGTGCTTTGCACATAGTAAGCGCTTAATAAATGCCATTATTATTATTATTATTATTTTGATTTCGAATGCTATTTTTAGGAAATATTCTCAGCCTCTATACTTACTTGACTTCTGTTGTATTTCCCCCCAACAATAGAAAGCAGGAAGACTCTGCTTTCACTCCCTTCCCTTCCTCAACACATCAATTCCTGTCCTCCCCTCCCCAACATCCCCCCTCTTTTGCTCCTAATGACTTTGATACCTATTTCGTTCATGGACACTGTCAGATGTGATTTCCCTAAAGTCTCCCTTGCACCTCTCTTTAGCTCTTCCATCCTTCCCAGCAGTATCTCAAAACTTCTCTGAAAATTTCCCCTCTCCACTTGTGCCTCTGACCCCATCCCTTCGAACCTTACTAAAACACTTGTACCCTCCTTTCTTCCCTCCCTGACCTCCATATTCAATCGCTCACTTTCCACAGGCTTCTTCACCACCCATATATTTACTATTTTATAAAAACCTTTCCGTGACCCCCACAGTTTCCTCCGATTACCACGCCATCTCCCTCCTTCCATTTCTTCCCAAATTCCTGGAGCAAGTGGTAGACTCCTGTTGCCTCCACTTCCTCTCCTCCACTCTCTCCTTGACTCCACTCTAAGATCGCTTTCATCTTGCCAAATCCAAAGGCCATCTCCTCTATCCTATTCACCTTGACAACTAAGTAGTCTTCAACACTATGGACCAACCCCTTATCCCGGAAACATTACCTAACCTTAGCTTTACTGGCACTATCCTCTCCTGCTTGCCTCCTGTGTCTCTGACTGCTCCTTCTCAGTGTCTTTTGCAGTCTCCTCCTCTGCCTCCCACTTTCTAATGTGGGAGTCCTTCAAGACTCAATTCTTGGTCCCTTTCTATTCTCCACCCACTCCCTTGGGGAATTCATTTGCTGCCATGGCTTCAACTGCCAACTCTATGTGGATGATTCACAAATAGACCTCTCCAACCTTGACCATTCTCTCTTTCTCTGCAATCTCACATTTACTTCTGCCTTCCCCTCTACTTGGATGTCCCACCGACACGTTAAGCTTAACATGTCCAAAACAGAATGCCCCACCTTCCCACCAAACTCTGTCCTTCCCCAGGCCTTTCCATCACCCTAGACAGCACTACCAACCTCTCTGTCTCACAAGCCCATCATCTTGGCATTACTTTCAACTCTTCGCTCATTCAACGCACATATTCAGTCTGTCACCAGATCCTGTCAGATCTATTTTCACAACATCGGTAGAATCCTCCCTTGCCTCTCTCCATTCAAACTGCTGATGGGCTGATGTAAGCACTTACCAAAATATTTGTGCTTTCCATCTTATGTCCCCACTGGATTTTGAGAAGGAGCAGGAATCTCACCTAATCAAACTCTGTAAACCCCATGCGAACTGTGTAATTCGGTGCCTTCCCACTACGGACACACAGAAAATATTTACTGATGCAGCTCCTGATGAGCAAGTCTTTCCTGTTGGGGGAAAGCACTGCTTTGGGGGAAACTGGGCTTTTTGCATGCAAATCTCAAAAATGACCCTTTTCCATTGTCAGTTCCAAAATAGGAATGTGAGTGTTTTTCTTCTATTGATGTTTAGGTTCCAAAATGAACAAGTGGCCTTAATTTGCAAAACTGGGAAAAATACTTGGGATCGGTATGGATTCAAGAACCACACATTGCATGTTTGCACTGCCTAGGCCTAAAGTGCTTTGATGTGCTTCCTCTGCTTTATCTTCAGTGTTTACCAATTCTGCTTTCCAATGTGTCTGGGCTAACCTAGATGAGTGATTGGAGCAATGCTATGTAGAATGCTTGGCAATTTTGCCTACATAACAAACTATATTCCTGTGCATGAACATAGTTGTGTGACTTCAGTTCTATAGCCTGCTGCAATAGACTAACTGTGGAATCATCAGTGTATAACTCTATAACATTGTCAGTGTATAACACTTGCATAATTTTAAGTAGTGTGTGTTTTTAACCCTAAAGAAAAAGGATGTTATAAATGTAATAGTAATAATTAAGATACTTGTTAAGTATTTACTAAGTGCTGGGATAGATAATAATAATAATAGCATTTATTAAGTGCTTACTATGTGCAAAGCACTGTTCTAAGCGCTGGGCAGGTTACAAGCTGATCAGGTTGCCCCACGGGGGGCTCACAGTCTTAACCCCCATTTTACAGGTGAGGGAACTGAGGCACAGAGAAGTGAAGTGACTTGCCCAGAGTCACACAGCTGACAATTGGCAGAGTCGGGATTTGAACCCATGACTGCTAACTCCAAAGTCCGTGCTCTTTCCACTGAGCCCACGCTGCTTCTCTAAGATACAAGTTGATCAGGTTGGGCACAGTCCCTGTCCCACGTGGGGTTCACATTCTTAATCCCCATTTTACAGATGAGGTAACTGAGGCACAGAGAAGTTAAGTGACTTACCCAAGGCATGCAGCAGACATGTGGCAGAACTGGAATTAGAACCCAGGTCCATGCTCTATCCACTAGACCACGACTGATGTTAAATGTCACCTTTAAATCTTCCTCTTTAAAACAATTAGCAAGTTGATATGATAAAGTATTCCTGTGAGGGAATGCAATTTTTAAATTAACACTCATCCACAAGGTAACAAATACAAATTTGCAATTTATTCAAGAAATATCTACCTATTTTTTATGGCTTCATGGAATAGGAAGCTAATTCATGTCTTTTTGAAACCTTCTGGGGACTTTGGCCTTTCAAAAATCATATAATTTTGTAAGCAATCAGAATAGAAATTGTGATTTCAGCTGAACTGATTTTAAGCCATATTGCAAGTGAAAATTAACATTTTCATCTTGGGATAAATATAGGTATACAATGAATTCAGTTTTCATCTCTCTACAGAGAAGCAGCGTGGCTCAGTGGAAAGAGCACGGGCTTTGGAGCCAGAGGTCATGGGTTCTAATCCTGGCTTCACCACTTGTCAGCTGTGTGACTTTGGACAAGTCACTTAACTTCTCTGGGCCTCAGTTACCTCATCTGTAAAATGGGAATAAAGACTGTGAGCCCCACGTGGGATAACCTGATCATCTTGTATCCCCTCCAGCACTTAGAACAGTGCTTTTCACATAGTAAGCGCTTAACAAATGCCATCATTATTATTAGTACCACACATTTAAGCTCTCATTCAAATGAGAAAGTGGGAAAGCCTAATTACCCCCTCATAATTTTGGATAAATACAAATATACAATTGCAAATGAATATTAAAATGTTAACATATTTATCAATCTAGATTTTAAATTACAAGAGTTTGAAGGCTATTGCTTCTCAAAGACATGGAAATTATTTTGTATTTATTGAGTCTTGTAACTTTTGTTCTTGTTACAGGATTTAAAGCATTTGTACATGGTTGTGTAAAACTAACTGAAAATAGAGCTATCACTTTAAAATGCACTTTTAGCATAGCCTATAATGAAGATGGATATTTAAATATATTTCTATATTTTAAAATATAGATTTTTAAATTTTTTAAAAATTTTTAAAAAGTAGCATAGCCTACAATGAAGATGGATATTTAAATCTATTTCTAAATAAGGCTGTTAATTAACCCGATGTGTTCAAAAGGGCAGCTCTTGCTAAGTGTGTGTGTAACGATACCTGTCTCTATCTAGTTGTAGATCTTTTATCTGCTTTAGTATGAGCCTCAGGAATCTTTTGTCCCATCTTATTGATTATTTGTTTGAAAATTATTGTTTGCAGGCTAAAACATAAAGCACCGCCTAGTGTACCACAGAGGGATTATGCTTCAGGTAAGGGGGTCACAAAGAAATTTTGGATTAAACATTATTACAGGCTATTTGCTATTTGCATCCCTATTGGAAGGTATTGGGTTAGCACCTTTCCTGGTAAAATAAAAAATTGAGCATATTTACTCCCTCCCCCTTCATACCTGACAGTCCACCACTCTAGCCACCTTCAAAGCCCTCTGAAAATCACACCTCTTCCAAGAAGCCCTCCCTGATTAAACCCTCATTTCCACTTAAGTCCACTATGTATTTGATTGTGTATCCCACAGGCACTTTGATACTCACCCCATCCCCAAAGCACTCATTTATATATCCTTATTCTCTACTATTTCCCCTTTCGAAAATTTATTTTAACATCTGTCTCTCCATGTAGATTGTAGGCTCTTTGTGGTCGGGGATTGGGTCTATCAACTCTATTGTATCACCATCATCGCCATCTTTATCATCAAAGGCATTTATTAAGTGCTTACCATGTGCAGAGCACTGTACTAAGCGCTTGGGAGAGTACAACACTGACTTGGTGGGCATGACCCCTGCCCACATCAAGCTTAATCAATCAGTGAATCGTATTTATTGAGCGCTTATTGTGTGCAGAGCCCGGTACTAAGTGCTTGGAAGAGCATAATAAAACAGAAATAATAATACTAATAATAGTGGTAGTCGTTAGGTGCTTACGATGTGCCAGGAACTCTACTAAGTGCTGGGGTAGTTACAAGTAAATTGGGTTGGACACAGTCCCTGTCCCACAAGGGGCACACAATCTTAATCCCCATTTTACAGATAAGGGAACTGAGGCACAGACAAATGAAGTAACTTGCCCAAAGTCACACAGTGGACAAGTGGTGGAGTCTGGATTAGAACCCAGGTCCTTCTGACTCCCAAGCTCTATCCACTAGGCCACGAGTTGTTAGACATATTCCCTGCCCAGTCTAGATGGGGAGACATACATTAACATCAATAAAGAAATTACAACTATGCACATAAGCGCTGTGTGGCTGAGGGAGGTGTAAATAAAGGGTGCAAATCCAAATGCTTACAGTCTAGAGGGGGAGACAGATTAATAGAAATAAATAATTTATAATATATAATTTAAAGGACGTTCCCAAGTGCTGAGTACAGTGCTCTGCATACAGTAAATGCTCAATAAATACCACTGAATGATATTGGCCTATGGTGCCCTTTTGAGAATTTTAACGAAACACCGAAACACCAAAAAATAGATCATGAGGGAGGCTGAATTAACCACCCTGAAGGCTTAAGTTAGGACTCATACAGGGGTGGATGCTGTGAGAGAGCTTGACATGTCCCTACCCAAACATTCCCCACAGAACTGGCCCATAAAAGCCTTCAGGGCAGGCAGTAAATAGTAGCTCGCCCTCCGCTCAATGACTGATTAAAACAAACGTCCAGCATAATCACTAAGATACTTACTTGCTTTGCAATGCAAGAGAGATCAGTATGTGGTTGAGACGCACGCTCATGTGACTGCTCTGTTTCCCTAATGTCTGATTTAGAAAATGTTGCTGATGAAGAGGAACAGTGGTCAGATGATTTTGTAAGTATAGTTTCCTGAGGCCGCTGCCAGGAGGTACAATTTCAGTTGGTTTCCCATGTGAGTCTATTCCAAGAGCTTATTCTAAATCGTAGCCTTTCAGACAATCCAACATTCTCCAAAAACATCCATAACCCGTCTCATTTTGGCTGTGCTGCTACAGGAGCCCCGAACAAGACGTAGAACTTAATAAAACAATATTCTCCAACTCGATCCTCCTTACCAGCCCAAAAACAAGGACTAGGTCCCCTTATTGGAAGCAATTTTTTACAGCAACGTATCCTAGAGTACAGGCCGAGGAATCAGAAGGACCTGGGCTCTAATCCCTGCCCTGCCACTTGTCTGCTGTGTGACCTTGGGCAAGTCACTTCACATTTCTGTGCCTCAGTTGCCTCATCTGTAAAATAGGGATGAGACTGGGAGCCCTATGTGTACAGGGACTGTGTCGAACCCAATTATCTTGTATCTACCCCAGCGCTTAGCACAGTGCCGGGCACATAGAGAAGCAGCATGGCCCAGTGGATAGAACACAGGTCTGGGAGCCAAAGGGACCTGGGTTCAAATCCCAGCTCGACCATTTGTCCGCTGTGTGACCTCAGGCAAGTCACTTAAATTCTCTGTGCCTCAGTTACCTCGTGTGTAAAATGGGGATTAAAACTGAGAGCCCTATGTGGAACAGGGACTATGTCCAAGCTGATTAACTTGTACCTATGCCAGCACTTAGTACAGTGCCTGGCACAAAGTAAGCACTTAATACCATAAAAAAAGTCTTTAACAAATGCCACATTTATTATGATTTTCATTAAGACTGGAGCAGTGAGTTTTGGCAGTGGTCAGAAATGGGATTGGTCTTCAGCATTAGTCAGTGAGGGCTGGGACTGACAAGTTTGGGGACTTGGGGAAGACAAAACGATAGAGTTGTTGTTGTTAATGGTATTTTTTAAGTGCTTACTATGTGTCAGGTACTGTATTAAGTGCTGGGGTAAAATGAAGATTATCAGGTTAGACGCAGTCCCTGTCCCCTGTGGGACTCACAGTCTTAATCCCCATTTTACAGATGAGGGAACTGAGGCACAGAGAATTGAAGTGACTTGCCCAAGGCCACAGCAGAGGGTGATTAGAACCCAGGTCCTTCTGACTTCCAGGGATTTCTCTATTCATTAGGCAACACTGTTAGGTACCCCACAGTAAAGTTTTGCTCTGCAAAAGTGTTTACTCTGTGGCAGGGTTGCATAACCCAGAATAAAATGGAGGTCTGGCACTGATCAGTTAATTTGATCAATGAGGAGAGCCTAAACAGATTATTCACCCTCCAAGTAATTTTTTTAAAAATCTGAATGACTGGATTTGGCTATTTACGTAATACAGATAATTCCCACTCCATTTTGTGCTGTGGAATCTCAGCCTATTTATTTTTTTATATAATCTGATCCCCTTCTAGAGTATGACTGAACGTAATTAGTTCACTGATGAACAGATTCTAAGGATTCTGAGGTTGTGCCCCCTTTTTAATTTATGTATTTTTTCATTTAGAGAAATGACAGGAAAATGAGGTATTTTGCACTAAATAACTCAAATTAAAGGGGCCGTGAATATTCGGCTCAGGGGCTGATATAATTAATCAAATCATTTCTCCCCTTGGTAAATGGAAGGGCATTAATTACTTCTTTTAGGGCACCTCCTTCTCTTCAAGATTGTTTGTCCAAATGTTGACCAGAAAGACATTCCTCTCTCACTGTGGGCTTCCTTTAATGTATTTACAACACCCCTTGGCAGTGAAGGAGAATGGGGTTCAACATAACTGGAATGTCACTTCCAAAGATGAAAGATAAACAAAGGCCTAATGACAAAAGTGTGAACTGTTGTATTTCCAGGACAGTGATTATGAAAATCCAGATGAACACTCTGACTCAGAGACCTATGTGGTCCCTGCCGAAGAGAACGCTGATGATAGCTATGAGCCTCCACCAACAGAGCAGGAGAAGAGGAAACTTCCCCCCTCACTTATGTTACCTTTGGGAGAATATGCAGGTAAGCCGTAAGCTCGCTATGGGCAGGGAAAGTGTCTACTAATTCTGTTGTACTTTACTCTCCCAAGAACTCAGTACAGTACTCTGCACATAGTAAGTGCTCAATAAAGACCATTGATTGATCAATAAAATCCAAATTAAGTCCTACTTTTTCATTTTCCAACCTTCAGGCCAGAGATATGGTCAGTAACGAACACATCCCTAACTGGCGAATCCTCAACCCAACTCTCCCCTTTGAGCTCTAAAGGGAATTTTGGCATCTTCCCCAGAACTGATGAGGGGGACACAAATATTCTTCCATTCTCCTCTATTATTTCCCCATATTGGGTTGTTCCGATCATTTCTGCTGCTGAGGACAACAACTACTTACGTATTTAAAGGGGCAGGCATTCTCAGGGTCTATTCCCCTGACATGGTGTTGTGGCTTTGCAGATTTGGGGACTGAAAATGATTATGGCTATAGGGAGGCTTGGGGTAAGGGAAGAAGGGAAATGAAATGGGGGAAAGTCAGATTTTAGAGTTTCCCCGTGGATGGAGGGGAGGAAGATTAAAATGCAGCTCAGAAGCTGGGTGGAGAACCAAATTTGGAGGCCAGTATGAGCCCAGTCAGATTAAGGGCTTCATGGACTATGTGGGCTGTACTTGTGCTCCAAGCTAAAGGTCTTTATGCTCCCAGGGAAGGTCTGAATAGCGCAGCTAGGACTATTTTTATCCTCAGAATAATATATATATATATATATATATATATATATATATATAAATAAATAAAAATAAATATTTTATCCTCACCCTGGCCAGAGTGGAGAGGTGTGTATGACTGTTGTGGGCAGGGAACATGTCTACCAGTTCTGTTATATTGTACTCTCCCAAGCACTGAGTACAGTGCTGTGCAATAAATACGATTGATTGATTGATCGATAGGAGAGCATGGGGGGAGGAGGTTTTCTGCAGAATGTCTGAAGGTAATGAGCCCTGGGCTGCAGAGATTATCTGGATAATCTGACCCTAAACATCTGAAAGATGAGTGAGAGCTAAGGTGAACTCTGTGACCCCTTTTAACTCATCCCCCACCATTTGTCCCACCACCCAAGGGGTCCCATGACTAGGTTAATGTCTGAAGTTCCTGCTTTCTCTGAGGATTCTATGACTACAAGCTGCCATATCACTAAAGCAAAGTAGGTCTGCATTTCTGATTGATATGGATTTGACATGATTCCAACCAAGGTACCACATGAAGCTGTATGTGTCTATCCTTTTTTTTTTCTTTCCAGACAACCGTTCTAACCAGAGGCCCCCAGCCCCACTCAACAAACCTCTCCGGAGCGGGCCGGCTCACGTGTTACCAACTTTGCCGGTACAAACCACTGCTCAGAAACCTCAAGTCCCACCGAAGCCAAAGGAAAGTTTGGAAGATGAGGTATGTCCAGATGGAATGAAATATCTTGATCATGGAAGTCTTTGGCGGAAGCACACTCAATTTCTCAATTCCAGGAAGAAGGGGTCAAATCTTGATATGTGATGCCATGTGGCTCTCTAATGATCCAAGTCTGAAAGCTACTCCACACATCAATCTGCTAGGACTTAGAATTGAATACTTGAGTTAAACCAATGGAAGTAAATGATAGTCCTGACAGTCTAAGGGAGGAGCTTAAAGCAGCAAATGTCAGCCTTATTTCCAAAAACACCCAAGGTTTCAGTTTGTAAAGTTGTGGTGGAATATCATAGCTGAGGGGATTTCTAGATATTTTCACCAAAGAGCTCATTTTTGAAAGGGTGATCAATCGATGGCATTTATTAAGCACTTACTGTGTGCCGAACACTGTACTAAGCACTTAAAAAGAATGTATGCTATATTATCTTATTATCTCTTGAATAATCCATATTTAACAAAAAGGTCTGAGACTAAAAGAGGCTTCATTCAGAATGTATGGTTTGTCCTTCTGGGTAACTGATTCCATTTTTAAAAACAAATATTTCCAAAGTGCAAAGTCCCAGATGGAAGGCAGATATCACCCCAATCACCAATAATGTTTAACCTCTGACTCTAGACCAGATCACAAAATAAAGACCAATAGTTTGTGATCTGGTCAAGCATCAGAAGACCTACCTAACCCAAGCCCCATGATTATGGATACAAGTCTCAGCATGCATTGTACCCTCCACAACACCGAGCAGCTACAGATTAGTACTAGATAATTATGGCATTTAATAAATCCTTATTTTGTGCTAACCATTGGAGCAGATATAAGGTTATGAGCTCAGAAACAATCCCTTTCCTATACAGGGCTCACAATCAATCTTGTCCCTATTTTACAGAAGCTCGAAGAAGTTAAGTCTCTTGCCCAAAATTGAACAGTAGATGACTGGTAGAGTAAAATTAGAACTGGGGGAAGCCGTGTGGCCTAGTGGAAAGAGCACAGGCTTGGGAGTCAGAGGACCTGGGTTCTAATCCCAGCTCTGCCATGCGTCTGCTGTGTGACCTTAATTTTAATTTTTCTGGGCCTCAGTTCCCTCACCTACAAAATGAGGTTTCAATACCCATTCTCCCTCCTTCTTAGACTGTAAGCCCCACGTGGGACCTGATTATCTTGTATCTGCCCCAGCACTTAGGACAGAGCTTGACACATAATAAACACTTAACAAATACCACAGTTATTAATACCAAATACCACAGTTATTACTCTGATTACCCTATACTCTTACCCTGTGCCACCTCGGGGGAAAGAATCATAAAATCCCTCTCCATTCCCTCCTAAATTCAGGTATAAAATCTCATGACATCACCATCTTGAGAACTTGAAACTTGAGTTTGGAACTGTAAAAGGCAGGTCATTTTGCCCGAAGAATAAAGTCCTATATTTTTCTAATCAGTTCTCTTCTAACCCCATATACTATTTCCTTATAGCACCTTATTCATTCATTCATTCCATCGTATTTATTGAGCACTTACTGTGTGCAAAGCACTGTACTAAGTACTTGGGAGAGTACAATATAAAACAAACAGACACATTCCTGTCCACAGCGAGCTCACAGTCGAGAGGGGGAGACAGACATTGGTGAAGAAATTGATAAATAAATGAATTAATAAATAACAACAGCTGCCCAAATCTTTCATTAAGTCATGTCTGAATTTCTTTTAGGCCGACTACGTGGTTCCTGTTGAGGATGAAGACGAAAATTACATTCATCCTACAGAAAGCAGCTCGCCGCAACCTGGTAAAGCCAAGAAATTACTTTTTCAAATGGTGGGAAAGTTCAGCCAAACAATATCTCCTAAGCAATTTTTTATTAAGAAATTTGATGGTGACGATTTTTGAGCCCTGACCACAAAAGCTGGAGAGCTGCCAATGGGAAATACATGTTTAATCCTATTCTTCCCCCTAGAGGAAGACAGGTTGTCATAAGTGAGGTAGGTTGTCATGAGAACATGGATCCCCATACATAAAAACATTTGTATGAGGAGAATGGAATATTCTTCCCCAACTTATTGGGCAGTCTCAGAGTAGAGAAAAGCTACTGCCTGGGTGTGAGGTTGCAACATTTCTCGCCCTCTCCTGTCTCTCCGGCCTGGGAAATGGACTACTCTCAGCTTGCCCTGATCTTCTCTTAGTCCATGCCAATCGATCAATCAATCTTATTTATCGAGTGCTTACTGTGTGCAGAGCACTGTACTGAACGCTTGGGAGAATACAACATAACACGGTTGGTAGAGAAGCAGCGTGGCTCAGTGGGAAAGAGCACGGGCTTTGGAGTCAGAGGTCATGGGTTCAAATCCTGGCTCCGCCACTTGTCGGCTGTGTGACTTTGGGCGAGTCACTTAACTTCTCTGGGCCTCAGTTCCCTCATCTGTAAAATGGGGATGAAGACTGTGAGCCCCACGTGGGACAACCTCATCACCTTGTGGCCCCCCAGCGCTTAGAACAGTGCTTTTGCACATAGTAAGTGCTTAATAAAAGCCATTATTAATTAATTAATTAGACACATTCTCTGCCCACAATGAGCTTACGGGCTAAAGGGAGAGATGACATATGACATATACATGCATATATATTAAGCACTTAGTACAGTGCTCTGCACACAGTAAGTACTCAATAAATACGATTGATTGAATGAATGAATGAATGAATGAATGAATGAATAGGACATATGGATGACATCTTCTAGACTGTGAGCCCACTGTTGGGTAGGGACTGTCTCTAGATGTTGCCAACTTGTACTTCCCAAGCGCTTAATACAGTGCTCTGCACACAGTAAGCGCTCAATAAATGCGATTGATTGATTGACATAGGAAGTTCAATCAGTCAATATCATTTATTGAGCAACTACTGTGTGACTAATTCTGTACTATGAGTCCGGGAGAGTGAAACAGAATAAGCAGCCTGTTTCCTCTTTGAACCTAGGAATCAATCAATGATCTTTACTGAGTAATTACTGTGTGGAGAGCAATCAATCTATGACATTTATTGAGCGCTTAATGTGCGCAGAACACTGTAGTAAGCACTTGGGAGAGACATATTCTTTGCCCACAAGAAGCTTACAGTCTAGAGGGGGAGAGAGGGACATAACAATAAATTACAGTAGTGTACACAAGTGCTGTGGGGCAAATATCAAGTACTTAAAGGGAACAGATCCAAGTGCACAAGGGAGACGTCAAACAGCTAACACCCTCAGGGAATTAAGAGAGATTTGTGTCTACTTTTAAGTATAATTCATTTGAATTGTTTGGTAAATGAATCTCGGGTAAAAGAGCCAGCTAACAGCAGCGTAGTCTAGTAGATAGAGCAAGAGCCTGGGAATCAGAAGGATCTGGGTTCTAATCCCAGCCCCAACGCTTTTCGGCCGTGTGACGGTGGGCAAGTCACTTCTTTATGCCCCCGTTACCTCAACTGCAAAATGGAGATTAAGATTTACTGCCCCAGTGGGACATGGACTGTGTCCGACCTGATTAGCTTAAGCGCTTAGTGCTTAGTACAGTGCTCTGCACACAGTAAGCGCTCAATAAATACGATTGATGATGATTAGCTTGAAGGGGCTTAAATACCATTAAAAAAATCCACATCTAGCCCCTTAAACCTCAATTTAGCAAATCCTTTCAACATTCTTCTCAGTAAATCTGCATTTCTTTGAGTGGTAACACATCCCATATGTTTTCCACCCACTGGGAGAAGTGTTTCTTTTTGTTTATTTTGATCCTATCTGATTCAACATGCAGAGGATGATTCCTCATCCTAGTGTGATGGGATTTGGCGGGCAAGAATTGTGTGTTTACACTCCCTTCATGGTTGTGTAAATTTCAATCATGACCTCTCTCAGCCTACCTTTTTCCCCTTCTCATCTGTTCTGTAGCAGAAAACTCATTGTAAGTAGGGATTATATCTACCAGTTCTATTGTATTTTACTCTCCCAAGCATTAAATACAGTTCTGCATATAGCAAGTACATAATAAATACCATTAATTGATGGAATCTCATGAGGATTCCTGGTTATCTTTGTTGCCCTTCTCTGTACCTTCTTCAGTTCTATTAGCTCCTTCTTAAAATGCAGCAATCAGACTTTCACAGAGTGTCTCAGAAGTGAAGATATTATGGTTTTAAGTACTGGCAAAACTATGCCTTTTGTCTCCTAAGATAACCAGAATTTGACTCTGCTGTTGCACAACTTGGTGATTTAAAAGAACAGTCAACAAGCAGTTCGAGAACTCTTCCCAGAGTAAATAATAACAGTGGTATTTGTTAAGCAGTTACTATATGTCAAGTGTAAGAAAATCAGGTCCCATATGGGGCTTATGGCCCAAATTGAAGGGAGAACAGGTATTGAATCCCCATTTTGCAGATGAGAGAACTGAGGCCCCGAGAAGTTGCGGCTCACTGGTGGAGCCGGAAGCAGCGCGACTCAGTGGAAAGAGCCCGGGCTTTGGAGTCAGAGGTCAGGGGTTCAAATCCCGGCTCCGCCAATTGTCAGCTGTGTGACTTTGGGAAAGTCACTTCACTTCTCTGGGCCTCAGTTACCTCGTCTGTAAAATGAGGATTAAGACTGTGAGCCCCCTGTGGGACAACCTGATCACCCTGTAACCTCCCCAGCGCTTAGAACAGTGCTTTGCACATAGTAAACACAATAAATGCCATTATTATTATTATTAGAACCCAGGTTCTCTGACTCTCAGGTCTGCACTCCTTCCACTAAGGCCGCGCTGCTTCTCTTAATTGTGACAGCTCAGAACTCATCGTCATGTGTATTATCTTGCACTTGCTCATTCTAGACTGTGAGCCCACTGTTGGGTAGGGACTGTCTCTATATGTTGCCAACTTGTACTTCCCAAGCGCTTAGTACAGTGCTCTGCACACAGTAAGCGCTCAATAAATACAATTGATTGATACTATAGCTCACCCGCCATTTTCCAGCTACTCATTCACTGAATCATATTTATTGAGCACTTACTGTGTGCAGAGCACTGTACTAAGTGCTTGGGAAGTACAAGTTGGCAACAAACATATAGAGACAGCCCCTACCCAACAACGGGCTCACAGTCTAGAAGAGGGAGACAGACAACAAAACAAAACATGTAGACAGGGGTCAAAATCATCAGAACAAATAGAATTGTAGCTGTATGTACATCATTAACAAAATAAATTGAATAGTAAATATGTACAAGTAAAATAAATACAGTAATGAATCTGTACAAATATATACAAGTGCTGTGGGGAGGGCAAGGAGGTAAGGCGGGGGGGATGGGGAGGAGGAGAGGAAAAAGGAGGCTCAGTCTGGGAAGGCCTCCTGGAGGAGGCGAGCTCTCAGTAGGGTTACTCACTCAACTTTGATGAGTTCTTCCTGGAGTTCATCCTCATCTTCATGGCATTTCCCCACCCAGAAGAGCTTTGTATCTTCTGTAAATCTGGAGATTTCACTGAACACTCTTTCTTCCAGATCATTCACGAAGAGTTGAAACTGACCATAGCACAGATCCCTAAGGGACCCCACTTTATTTTTTGGAGGGGGAGCACTTTTTAAGTTAGAGAGGTGTATGAATCTGGTATTATTAAGCACGAGAAAAAAGAACTGCTGTTTTTGGCATAAAAATATGTTAGAGACAATTCTGTTGCCCTTTGAACTCATCCAAATTCAAGGACAACAGCATAAATGCAAATTACAGCTCTTACACAAAATATTTGCCCTAAATCCTTAATATGTAACTAAGCTGCTTTTGAATAACTGATTGAAAGCAGTGTCCTATTAAGGATACTTGACTACTGGCAGAGATAAATCTAATATTTGATTTAGAAAGTAAAAGGGGGACACTTGTAGACATCTCCAAAATTAAGTGCTATTTTCTCTTTAAAACAATTGATCAAAACAATCAAATCGATTGAATTTTTTGAGGGCTACTTGTGTGCAGAGCATATACTAAACATTTGAGAGAATACAATATAATAGAAATAGTAGATGACAACCTTGCCCTCAAAGAGCTTACAATCCGGTAGTGGAGACAGACTTTTAAATTAGAGATAGATGAATCGGCGGAGTAGAAAATTATGAGCATAAATGCTGTGGGATGGAGTATCAAAAGGCTTAACTCCATAGGTGACACAGAACAGAGGGCAGACAGGGTGGGAAAATCAGAGGTGATGGGGGAAGAGCTTCTTGGAGATGATATGATTTTGGTAGGGCTTTGAAAATGGGGAGAATGGTGGGCCATTCCCAAGACTCACCGGGAAAGGGGGAGGAGTTGGTTTCCTTCTTGCTCCCCAATGCCGTTTTCTCACTATCCCATCTCTTCCAACCCTCTCTGTCCCTTCCTTTCGAATCCCATATCATCCACCTCTACCACATACTCCAATTACCAGTCACGGGCATCTACCACCCCCAGGTCCCCCCTTCAAGTACCATTTTGATCCCTTTTTCACTTTCCTTCTCTTTCCATCCCCACGTTGATTCTTGAGGACTTCATATGGATGTGGAAACTTCCCTCCTCCCCCCTCTTCAAAGCCCTACTTTTTCAAGTCATCATGCCCCATTTAGACTCCATACGCACCTACCTCCTACTGACACACAAATCCACATGCTCAACACAACCCAATTCACTGAACACAACCACCTCACTCCCCTGTCCCTCTGCAGATTCCATGCCACTAACCTGCAACCCTGGATCACCTCCACAGTACACTTCCTCCTTTCCTATGCACAAGCTGCAAAACGCTGCTGATGGAAATTCAGACATCAGGTTGACCTCATCCATATCAAGCTTATCCTCACCTGCTTTAACTCTGCCCTCTCATACACCCGACAACTACATTTCTCCATCCATACTGACTCTCATGTCCACAGCCCACTCCAGCTATTTCAGACTTTTAACTCTCTTCTCAAATGCTCTGTCTCTCTGCCTTCCCATCTTTTGCTCCTAATGACTTGGTCATGTACTTTATCAATAAAATTGAAACCACCAGGTGTGATATCCTTAAAATCTCCTTTGCTGCTGTCCAGTTTCTCCCCCAATCCACCCTCCCCTCTTTCCCAGCGGTATCGCTCCAACCCCTCCCTTCACACCTTATCAAAACACTTGTCCCTTCCTTCTTCCCTCCCTGATTGCCATCTTCAACATTCACTTTCCAATGGCTGCTTCCCAACATGCTCACATATCCCCTACTAAACTGTCTGCTCCCTCCAGTTATTGTCCCATCTCCCGCCTATCACTCCTCTCCAAACTCACTGAGCAAGTTGTATACACCTGCTGCCTCCCCTTTCTCTCCTCCAATTCTCTCCTTGACCATCTCCAATCTGGCTTCCACCCCCTTCGCTCCATGGACACTGTCCTCTTTCGAGTCACCCAGTGATCACGTTTATGCTAAATCCAATGTAATCCTCCTCTGACCTTTTTACTGCCTTTGACACTGGACTGTCCCCCGCTCCTTGAAACACTATCAAACCTTAGCGTCACTGACAATGTCTCCTCTCAATTCTCCTCCAACTTCTCTGACTGCTCCTTCTCAGTGTTTTTTGCTGTCTCCTCCTCTGCCTTCCACTTAATAACTGTGGGAGTCCCACAAGGCTCAGTTCTGGGTCCCTTCTGTTCTCCATCTACACCCACTCCCTTGAAGAGCTCATTCACTCCCATGACTTCAACTACCATCTCTACCTCTACACTGAATCCTCTCTTCTGCAATTTCGCATTCCCTCCTGCCTTCAGGACATCTCTACTTGGATATCCTGCCATCACCTCAAACTTCACATGTCCAAACAGAACTCCTCATTTTCCCACTTAAACCCTGCCCTCCCCATGTTTTTCTTATCACTGTAGGCAACATCGCTATTCTCCCAGCCTCACAAGCTCATAACCTTGACATTATCCTCAACTCATCTCTCTCTCTGGTGTTTTTTAAATGGTATTTGTTAAACACTTACTATGTGCCAGGCACTGTACTATTTACTGGGGTAGACACAAGATAATCATAATCTTAATCCCCATTAAGAACATATCAAGCACTTACCAAATACCACAAATTAACGATCTTGTTTATTTGCTGTGGTCAACTCTAATAGTTTTTGGTAACTGAGTCTCTCTCATATTTTAAAGCTCCTGTGGTGAACAGATTTGTCAAACCTAACTCTACAAAGATAACCTCAGCTCCTGTCACTGCTCCAGCACAAGGTAAAATGTATGATTCATGAAGGATTTCCCCAACTAACACTCAAATTTAGTAAGGAGCCATCCCAAATGGCGTTCAATAAGACTGATTTGCCACTTACTAGGATTTGTGGTTAGGCTGCTTGGACAGAGTGACTGAAAGACTCGGCAGCCCCAGAGCAACAGAGCCACAAAGGAGGTCCCATCTCCAACAAAAGGGGTTGGTCCCCTCTCAAGATGGCAGCCAGTGAGTCCAACAAGGCCAAAAGCCCACAACTATCAATCAATCAATCAATCAATCAATCAATCGTATTTATTGAGTGCTTACTGTGTGCAGAGCACTGTACTAAGCGCTTGGTAAGTACAAGTTGGCAACATATAGAGACAGTCCCTACCCAACAGTGGGCTCACAGTCTAAAAGGGGGAGACAGAGAACAAAACCAAACATACTAACAAAATAAAATAAATAGAATAGATATGTACAGGTAAAATAAATAAATAAATAAATAGAGTAATAAATATGTACAAGCATATATACATATATACAACCTTGTCTCTCTTTGTCATACAAAACCTGCTAGGATTAGCACCATGTTTCTTCTCCCAGTCTTTCTCCTGGGATGTAGTAGGGTGGCCTAGTGGATAGATCATAAGACTGGGAGTCAGAAGGACCTGGGTTCTAATTCCCGCCTCCGCCACTTGTCTGCTGTGTGACCTTGGGCAACCTCAGTTACCTCATCCGTAAAATGGGGATTAAGACTGTGAGCCCCATGTGTTTCTCCTTGTATCTACCTACCTTGTAATCTGTCTAATCACTTTATATCTACCCCATTGTTTAGTACAGTGCCTGGCACAAAGTAATCTTTTAACAAATACCACAATTATTATTAGTATTATCATTAATAATAATAATAACTTTTCCAGGTATCTGGGCTGTGTTCCAGGGTCCTAATCAATCATACTTCAATCAATCAATCAATCAATCAATCAATGTCGTATTTATTGAGCGCTTACTGTGTGCAGAGCATTGTACTAAGTGCTTGGGCAGTACAAGTTGGCAACATATAGAAACGGTCCCTACCCAACAGTGGGCTCACAGTCTAGAAGGGGGAGACAGAGAACAGAACAAAACATATTAACAAAATAAAATAAATAGAATAGATATGTACAAGTAAAATAAATAAGTACTTGAGTATTTACTATGTGCAGAGCACTGTACTAAGCACTTGACAGCCAGGGTGTAACTCAGCAGCAGTTTATTTCATACTCTTCTGTATTACAAAGAGCAAATAGTTTTCTCTCCACATTTGCATACATGTGTGCACACACACACACATCCTCAGCGTGGCTCAGTGGAAAAGAGCACGGGCTTTGGAGTCAGAGGCCATGGGTTCAAATCCCGACTCCACCAATTGTCAGCTGTGTGACTTTGGGCAAATCACTTAACTTCTCTGTGCCTCAGTTACCTCATCTGTAAAATGGGGATTAAGACTGTGACCTCCCCAGTGCTTAGAACAGTGCTTTGCACATAGTAAGCGCTTAATAAATGCCATTATTATTATTATTATTATTGGGCAGCCCCCAATTCACGATTGCAAGAATAATAAACAGCAGGGTTCTGTAGGACATGGGATGGGGAGGATGGAGGGTCCTGATCTAAAAATTCATTCATTTAATCATATTTACTGAGGGCTTACTATGTGCGGAGCACTGTAGTAAGCGCTTGGAAAGTACAATTCGGCAACAGATGGAGACAATCCCTACCCAACAATGGGCTCACAGTCTAGAAGGAATAAAAAGTAGTGATCTATATAGTTGGCATGCTTCTTCCCTTTGGATTTTGTTAGCCACAAAAGCCACCTTCCTGAGCCATGGAAGGAGGGCAAGTTCTCTCCATCTTTCCTCTCTCCTGGCTTCTGTGAGGGAACAAGGGTGCTGCGGCATATGTATGTCTTGTAAACTGAAAAGAGCTCAGACTTTTGCTGTCTTCACCCACTTCCCTATCCTGGACCTAGACCATCCCCTCCCCAGTGGCTGCCAACTTGGGTCTCTACCTCTTAAACCCTTAAAAACCCTTCACTGGATTGATCAGCCAACGAATATCTACAAGGGGCAGAGAGCATAGTTTAAAATGCTGGATGTGATGACAAAACTATAATCAGACTCAAAACAGACACTAAAATCTATCTCACGTTGCAGGCAGCCTCAGAGTGGCCCTGGAGGGGTGTAAGAGTGTGAGCAACAGGAAAAAAAGTCAAAGGATTAAAACCCTGGAGCAGGTGGTCTTCCCATCTGCTGTTTCTTATTTGACTTTGCTCTTGTTCCTTGGGTTCCTTTCATCTCTGGGGAAAGTGCTGCTGGTGTTCCAGGAAAGCAGGAAGGAGAGGAATCAGTAAGGTGGAGGGAGAGGGGAACCATACTGTTGCTCCAGCGGATACTCTTTCCACAGAGTACAATTAATAATAATGATGGTATTTGTTAAGCGCTTACTATGTGCAAAGCACTGTTCTAAGCGCTGAAGAAAGGCAGGGGGAAAAGGAGGCGGAGGAGGTTGGCAAAACAGTAGCTGAGGCAGTGGCAAGCTCATTCAGGGGCTTGTTCCATTAGGAGGAGGGAGAGACAAAAAAGAAATCACACTCGGAGCAGTAGTGGCAGTAGGGAAGCAGCATGGCTCAGTGGAAAGAGCCCGGGCTTTGGAGTCAGAGGTTAGGGGTTCAGATCCCGACTCAGCCAATTGTCAGCTGTGTGACTTCGGGCAAGTCACTTCACTTCTCTGTGCCTCAGTTCCCTCATCTGTAAAATGGGGATTAAGACTGTGAACCCCCCATGGAACAACCTGATCACCTTGTACCCTCCCCAGCGCTTAGAACAGTGCTTTGCACATAGTAAGCGCTTAATAAATGCCATCATTAGTAGTAGTATTAGTAGTAGTAGCATTTATTGAGCATCTACTTGGCATGGTGCACATACTGGGCAGTGGGAAGGACGAAATTGGGAAGTGACAGTTCTCTGGCCTCCAGACATGAGAGGGGATGTAGGGAGGGAGATGAGTACCCCCCTTCAGGACACCTCTCCCTCCCTGGAGGTCTGGGCTAAGGAGTGGTTAATGCAGTGGATCTGAGAGCCCCATTATCACTCTCCGCCCCCACCCCTACCTGAGTAGCAGTGGCTTTGGCTCAACTGACCTTTCATTCATTCAATCATATTTATTGAGCGCTTACTGTGTGCAGAGCACTGTACTAAGCGCTTGGGAAGTACAAGTCAGTAACATATAGAGACGGTCCCTACCCAACAACGGGCTCTCAGTCTAGAAGGGGGAGACAGACAACAAAACAAAACATGCAGACTGGTGTCGAAATCATCTTCTAGACTGTGAGCCCACTGTTGGGCAGGGCCCGTCTCTAGATGTTGCCAACTTGGACTTCCCAAGCGCATAGTACAGTGCTCTACACACAGTAAGCGCTCAATAAATACGATTGAATGAAAGAATGAACCAGACTGAAGCTGTGTCCACACGGGTGATGGCAGGGGCAACCTCAAAGAGTGACCACTCCCCCCACTTTCCTCTTCCCCCCCGCTCTCAGTTTCCCTCTGCCCCCACTGTCACCCGCTCAGGGGTTTGTACAGAGTGCAGGTAGAGGTGGGCATCTTCTTAGAATGGCCACTTTTGGAACGAGATTCATTCGTTTATTCAATTGTATTTATTGAGGACTGTGTGCAAAGCACTGTACTAAGAGTTTTGGAGAGTGCAATACAACAATAAACGGATACCTTCACTGCCCACTATGAGGTTGCACAAGGAAGAGTTTCTGCCTCACTGCTAGCGTGACCAGAATCCCACTGAGTCCAGAATCTTTTGTCCTCCCTTAATAATAATAATGGCATTTGTTAAGCGCTTACTCATCATCATCATCAATCGTATTTATTGAGTGCTTATTGTGTGCAGAGCACTGTACTAAGCGCTTGGGAAGTACAAGTTGGCAACATATAGAGACAGTCCCTACCCAACAGTGGGCTCACAGTCTAAATCATCAATCGTATTTATTGAGCGCTTACTATGTGCAGAGCACTGTTCTAAGCGCTGGAGCACTGTTCTAAGCGCTGGCTGTCCTCCCCAAGCACCCCTTCCCCAGACAGGGCATCTTTTTTTATTAGTGGTATTTATTCATTCAATCATATTGATTGAGCACTTACTGAGTGCAGAGCACTGTGCTAAGCACTTGAGACAGTACAATATAACAATAAGCAGACACATCCCCTGCCCACGATGAGCTTACTAAGCACTTATTCAGTGTTAGCCACTGTTCTAAGCATTGGGGCAAATACAAGCTAATCAGATTGGACACAGTCCCTGTACATATTTGTACATATTTATTACTCTATTTATTTATTTATTTTACTTGTACATATCTATTCTATTTATTTTATTTTGTTAGTATGTTTGGTTTTGTTCTCTGTCTCCCCCTTTTAGACTGTGAGCCCACTGCTGGGTAGGGACTGTCTCTATATGTTCCCAACTTGTACTTCCCAAGCGCTTAGTACAGTGCTCTGCACACAGTAAGCGCTCGATAAATACGATTGATGATGATGATGATGTCCCACATGGGATTCGTAGTCTTAGTGCCCATTTTACCGATGAGGTAACTGAGAAGCAGTTAAGTGACCTGCCCAAGGCCACACAGCAGACAAGTGGCAGAGTCAGGATTAGAACCCAGGTCCGCGCTCTATCTACCCACCACAGTGCTTCTTCCTTCCTATCATTCCTTCCACTGGCACACACATCTTGGCCATCCATAGGTTTCAGCATCCATATGTTTCAGCTTTTTTAGCACATAAATCTAGAGCTCTGACAACCAGCAGTGGGACAGAAAACTAACTGGGAAGGAGGAATAAGAAAGATGTGGAAAGAAAGGAACAGAGAGAGAATAGCAATCCGAGAACTTAGTTTTCCAGGAGGTGTTGCTGTATCTAAGGCTGCGGGAAAGCAGCTTGGCCAGTTAAAGTCTATAGCATCCACAACCTGCTTGGGCCACAGAAAGTTGCTTTTCTTCTTCTCTGTGATGGGATGAGTCCCCACTAAACCGAGAGATTACATTTCACCACCTCATTGGAAATGAATGTTTAACATGTTTAATGTTTAATGTTTAATGTTTAATGTTGAACGAGTTGTCTACACGCGCTGCCTAGAATTCCTCAACAACAACTCTCTCCTCGACCCCCTCCAGTCTGGCTTCCGTCCCCTTCATTCCACGGAAACTGCGCTCTCAAAGGTCACCAATGACCTCCTGCTTGCCAAATCCAACGGCTCATATTCTGTCCTAATCCTCCTCGACCTCTCAGCTGCCTTTGACACTGTGGACCACCCCCTTCTCCTCAACACGCTATCTGACCTTGGCTTCACAGACTCCGTCCTCTCCTGGTTCTCCTCTTGTCTCTCCGGTCGTTCTTTCTCAGTCTCTTTTGCAGGCTCCTCCTCCCCCTCCCATCCTCTTACTGTGGGGGTTCCCCAAGGTTCAGTGCTTGGTCCCCTTCTGTTCTCAATCTACACTCACTCCCTTGGTGACCTCATTCGCTCCCACGGCTTCAACTATCATCTCTATGCTGATGACACCCAGATCTACATCTCTGCCCCTGCTCTCTCCCCCTCCCTCCAGGCTCGCATCTCCTCCTGCCTTCAGGACATCTCCATCTGGATGTTCGCCCGCCACCTAAAGCTCAACATGTCGAAGACTGAGCTCCTTGTCTTCCCTCCCAAACCTTGTCCTCTCCCTGACTTTCCCATCTCTGTTGACGGCACTACCATCCTTCCCGTCTCGCAAGCCCGCAACCTTGGTGTCATCCTCGACTCCGCTCTCTCATTCACCCCTCACATCCAAGCCGTCACCAAAACCTGCCGGCCTCAGCCCCGCAACATTGCCAAGATCCGCCCTTTCCTCTCCATCCAAACTGCTACCCTGCTCACTCAAGCTCTCATCCTATCTCGTCTGGACTACTGCACCAGCCTTCTCTCTGATCTCCCATCCTCGTGTCTCTCTCCACTTCAGTCCATACTTCATGCTGCTGCCCGGATTATCTTTGTCCAGAAACGCTCTGGGCATATTACTCCCCTCCTCAAAAATCTCCAGTGGCTACCAATCAATCTGCGCATCAGGCAGAAACTCCTCACCCTGGGCTTCAAGGCTGTGCATCACCTCGCCCCCTCCTACCTCACCTCCCTTCTCTCCTTCTACTGCCCAGCCCACAACCTCCGCTCCTCCCCCGCTAATCGCCTCACTGTTCCTCGTTCTCGCCTGTCCCGCCGTCGACCCCCGGCCCACGTCATCCCCCGGGCCTGGAATGCCCTCCCTCTGCCCCTCCACCAAGCTAGCTCTCTTCCTCCCTTCAAGGCCCTGCGGAGAGCTCACCTCCTCCAGGAGGCCTTCCCAGACTGAGCCCCTTCCTTCCTCTCCCCCTCGTCCCCCTCTCCATCCCCCCATCTTACCTCCTTCCCTTCCCCACAGCACCTGTATATATGTATATATGGTTGTACATATTTATTACTCTATTTATTTATTTATTTATTTATTTATTTATTTATTTATTTTACTTGTACATTTCTATCCTATTTATTTTATTTTGTTGGTATGTTCGGTTCTGTTCTCTGTCTCCCCCTTTTAGACTGTGAGCCCACTGTTGGGTAGGGACTGTCTCTATGTGTTGCCAATTTGTACTTCCCAAGCGCTTAGTACAGTGCTCTGCACATAGTAAGCGCTCAATAAATAAGATTGATTGATTGATTGATTGATTAACAGGCAATATCGGAACTCTTCCGCTGCCCCAGTGATTTTAGTGAAGTCTGAGGGAATGAACAATACTGAGCTCTGAATTCTATCATAACAAGATCTCCATTCCTGAGTACTCTTTCCTAAAAATACAGAGCATTTGAAAATCTTAGAAACACCACGCACTAGCGGATAGAGCACAGGCCCGGGAGTCAGAAGGATCTGTGTTCTAATCCTGGCTCCACCACTTGTCTGCTGTGTGACCTTAGGCTAGTCACTTAACTTCTCTATGCAACAGTTACCTCATCCATAAAATAGGGATTAAGACTGTGAATCCCATGTGGGAGATGGGGGGCATCCGACCCAATTAGCTTGTAGCTACCACAGCACTAAGCACAGTGCCTGTCACATAGTAAACGCATAACGCCAATAAATAAAAAGAGTCTTGGGTCTTAATAAGCAAACTGAATTTAATGGAAGGTCTAGGCTTTTAAATTGGCATTTATTAAGCGCTTACTATGTGCAAAGCACTGTTCTAAACGCTGGGGAGGATACGGGGTGATCAGGTTGTCCCATGTGGGGCTCACAGTCTTAATCCCCATTTTACAGATGAGGTAACTGAGGTAACTGAGGCCCAGAGAAGTTAAGTGACTTGCCCAAGATCACACAGCAGACATGTGGCCGAGTGGGGATTCAAACCCATGACCTCTGACTCCAAAGCCCGTGCTCTTTCCACTGAGCCGCGCTGCTTCTCTAGGTTATTTTTCATCTCGCTAATTGAAATATTCTTTTTCAACAGAAGTGTATGAAGTTCCAGAATCCGAGGTAAGATCCTGTGATCAATTACGTGTGCAACTTCACTATGTCCACGGGTCTTCTACTGCAGATGAAAAGGCAGCCTATTTTCTTGCCTATTTTTAACCTTTAGTACTAGGTTAGAATAAATGAAACGATCAGCGAAATGGGAGGCTTTGGCCTTTTGGAAACCATTCTGGGGCCTATGTCTTTCCACAACTTTCTGGGAATCAACAGCAATATCAATGCCCATGCTCCAGGGCAGTTCGCAAAGACGGGTGATGACTACCATTTGGACCAGGAAATTGCCAAATCATGCAGACACAGTCACTGGCTCCCCCATAAGCTTGTTATGGGCGGGGAATGTGTCTATTATATCATCATCATCAATCATATTTATTGAGCGCTTACTATGTGCAGAGCACTGTACTAAGCGCTTGGGAAGTACAAATTGGCAACATATAGAGACAGTCCCTACCCAACAGTGGGCTCACAGTCTAAAAGGGGGAGACAGAGAACAAAACCAAACATACTAACAAAATAAAATATTATATTTTTATATTTTTATATTACATTCTTCCAAGGGCTCTGCACACAGTAAGCGCTAAATAAATGCAATTGGCTGACTCATGCACTCCAGCTCTCCCTCTCCACGGCATTGTTATCATATTTTCTTCCTTGTCCCCTGGGGTTGTGATCTGAGACCCTCAACCCTCAGTCCCTGGGGCTCTCCTGAGAGAGCTGATCCTAATCAACCTGCCCATTGAGTCTCTTCCTAGCCTAGTTCCGGCCACAAACTTCTTGATAGATATTCTGCCTGAAACTGGATCCTTTAACAGATGGTTGAGACCATTATCAACCAATCTTCCCCATCTTCCTCCGGGAGAAATCGGTCTCGATGTCATCAATCTACATCTTTCACCATATAGTCGAAACCGTCAGTTTTCCCATTTCCCGCTAGTTTGGGGGCACTTAACGCGCATTATTAGCAACTCCAAATGGCTCATTTACACAGTTAATTCAGCAGAAATTCAGGCAGTACTTGATTTCGATTCCCATTGTTGGCAATCAACAGGTTATGTTGCCAACTTGTACTTCCCTAGCGCTTAGTGCAGTGCTCTGCACACAGTAAGTGCTCAATAAATACGATTGATTGATTGTATTTATTGAGCATTTATTGTGTGCAGAGCACAGTACAAAGCACTCGGGAGAGTATGATAAAACAGAGTTGGAAGACACACTCCCTGCCCACAACAAACTCTGTCCAGTCCATCCCCACAGTTAGGACTTTATATTATATATGAGAAGCAGCATAGCCCAGTGGAAAGCAAATGGTCCTGGGAGTTGGAAGGACCTGGGTTTTAATAATAATAATAATAATGATAATAATAATAATAATAATGGCATTTATTAAGCGCTTACTATGTGCAAAGCACTGTTCTAAGCACTGAGGAGGTTACAAGGTGATCAGGTTGTCCCACGGGGGGCTCACAGTCTTAATCCCCATTTTCCAGATGAGGTAACTGAGGCATAGAGACGTTAAGTGACTTGCCCAAAGTCACACAGCTGACAGTTGGCGGAGCGGGATTTGAACCCCTGACCTCTGACTCCAAAGCCACTGAGTCAATCAATCAATCAATCAATCGTATTTATTGAGTGCTTACTGTGTGCAGAGCACTATACTAAGCACTTGGGAAGTACAAGTTGGCAACATAACTTGTTGATTGCCAACGATGGGAATCGAAATCGAGTCACGCTGCTTCTCTGATTCTTTGCTGCTTCTTTAATCCCAGCTCCACCACGTATCTGCTGTGTGACCTTGGGCAAGTCACTTCCCTGTCCCTCAGATACCTCATCTGCAAAATGGGGACCAAGACTGCAAGCCCCAAGTTCCCATCTTGGATTTATAAAAGATGGTGCACAACCCGATTAGCTTGTATCTTCTCCAGCATTTAGTACACGGCCTGGCACATAGTGAGCGCTTAACAAAAGCCATTTAAAAAAATTAGAGAACATCTAGACCATTTAAAAAACTTACAGGGGTTGAAGTTTCCACACCTCCCCTGGTAACCAACACACTAACAGCGCTCACCTCAAGAGAGGGGGGTTACTAGAACCTTCGAGGCCAGAGCTAGAATTAAAAATTCCCTGCTCAATCAGTAAATCAGTACTATTTGCTGGGAACCTGCTAATCAATCAATCAATGGAATTTATTGAGCACCAGCCATGTGCAGAGCGCTATACTACGTGCTTGGGAGAAGACAATAAAATAGGAAACATTCCTGCCCATAAGGAGCCTACAATCTAGTCCGGGAGACAGACATTAAAATGAATTTACAAACAAGGGGACCATCATAGAATAAGGGTATGTGCATAAACGCTGTGAGTTTAGGAGAGTACAACAGAAGCAAGAGAATCCTGCTTTCAAGGAATATACTATTGTGGAAATAGGCACACAAAAAATATTTATAAATACAGGGGGGCAGAAGGAAGAACCAGGGTAAAATAAGCAGTGCAAATATGTCAGGGTAAATAACTAAACATCCAGTCACATGTACAACGGTACATAAAGTGAAAATGTGGAGAAGTGAAGAAATATGAAAAGGGTTAAGTTCAATAGGAAAACATTCCAGAGAATTCACTTAAGGAAGCGAAATTTCCTTTATAAATACAAGATGGGAACTTGGCACAAATATGGCATAAATTCATTTGGGAATCCTCATGAACGACAAGCTATGAGCCAACGATGTTGTGCTGAGGTTTAAAAACAAAAAGAGCAAGCGTCATGCAGATTGTAGGACTAAAGAATAGCATGTAGAAATAACATGTAATTCTCCCTTTATCATCTCAAAACTGATCAGGCTTTCATCAAAATGGACTGGTTTGGGACTTGGTGATTAAGCGAGAAAATTTAGACTTGAAAAGAGGTCAAAAGAAAAGCTTAAAGGAATTATTCACCCAGAAAAGAAGGGTTAAACTAGATATTACCCTTTAAGTAGATAAAGGACACTGTCTCCTAAGAAACTGTAGCAAGGGGGATCTGAATTAGTTATTAGGAAATTATCCTGCCTGTACTGATTCTGAGACATCAGAATAAGATACCAAAATAATAGTAGATCAGCCATGAACATTAAGACTATTATCAGAGTGAGCCCCACACATAAATAAGCTCAAACAACCAGAGAAGCAGTGTGGCCTAGGGAAAAGAGCACGGATTTGGGAGTCAGAGGATCTGAGTTCTAATCCCTGCTACACCACTTGTCTGCTGTGTGAGTTTGGGCAAGTCATTTAAATTCTCTGCCTCGGTTACCTCAGGTAAAATGGGGATTAAGACTGTGAGCCCTAAATGACACAGGGACTGTATCCAATCCAATTATCTTGCATTTATGCCAGCCTTTAAAACAATGCCTGGTACAGATTAAGTGCTTAACAAATACCACAAAACAAACCCCAAATGAGCCTAAGAGAAACTGGAGTCTAGAGAAAAATCAAGTTTTGGACTGAGAAGAAAATGATGGCTATGTTCTTTCTGTCCCCTTTTAATTACTTTGAACTCTGGGTGAGCAGGTAACACTCTGAATGGATTTTTTTTAATGGCATTTATTAAGCGCTTACTATGTGCAAAGCACTGTTCTAAGCACTGGGGAGGTTACAAGGTGATCAGGTTGTCCCACGGGGGGCTTACAATCTTAATCCCCATTTTACAGATGAGGTAACTGAGGCACAGGGAAGTTAAGTGACTTGCCCAAAGTCATACAGCTGACAATTGGCAGAGCTGGGATACGAACCCATGAACTCTGACTCCAAAGCCCGGGCTCTTTCCACTGAGCCACGCTGCTTCCCCATTTGTGGAAGAGTGAATGGATGCTAATGTGGAACAGTGAATGATGGGTTAATACAGGTAGGAATAATCCATATGCTGCAAGCAGAAGAGAATATTTGCAGCCTGATGATTTTGAAACCTCCTTTCCAGGCAACTCAGGTTGGGGGTTAAGGTAAAGAAAGCCTTGCTTGGAATCGAGGGGTACACTCAGATATTCATGGGTCTCTTCCAGGTCTCTAGCTGACGAGTCTAAGAAATTTCAAATACTTTTTAGGGTCTGTATGCTCAATAATTGTAAATATTCATGGGTCTCTTCCAGGCCTCTAGATGATGAGTCTAAGAAATTTCAAATACTTTTTAGGGTCTGTGTGCTCAGTAATTGTAAATGAATGAAAACTCAGCTGTGACTGCATTTCATTACCCTCTGATGAAATAAATCTTCATTTCCTTTTCCAGGAAAAACCTTCCCTACCACCGAACAGGTACTTGTGGAGTTGAACTCTCTCCCAGTTCAGTGGGAGGGATGGATGGAGGGAGGGAGGGAAGGAGCAGATGGTCACGGGCCGGGGAGGGGAATCCCTCAGGCCCCACATCCAGGGGGTGGATGCAGGGCAAAAAGTAAAAACGGGGTCAAACTTGAGGGTGTCGCGGGGAGCCACGGCCTTCAAAGGCCCCGGGTCTTTCCAGGAGAAGCAGTCAATCAATCAATCAATCGTATTTATTGAGCGCTTACTGTGTGCAGAGCACTGTACTAAGCGCTTGGGAAGTACAAGTTGGCAAGACATATCAAACAGGCCATGGCAGTTACTCTGCATCCCGACTGGATGGAGAAAACACCAGAAGTCCCTGGGCCGGTCAGAGGGCCGTGGTTTGCCAGCTAAAATCCATCTCTCAATCAACAGTATTTATTGAACACTTACTCTGGGCAGTGCTGCTATACTAAGTGGTTAGGAGAGTACAATAGAGTTAGTAGACACAATCCCTGCCTTTAAGGATCTTACAATCTAAAGGATTGATTGATTAAAGGGGAGACAGACATTAAGGAAACACCAGAAGTCCCTGGGCTGGTCAGAGGGCCGTGGTTTGCCAGCCAAAATCCATCTCTCAATCAACAGTATTTATTGAACACTTACTCTGGGCAGTGCTGCTATACTACGTGGTTAGGAGAGTACAATACAGTTAGTAGACACAATCCCTGCCTTTAAGGATCTTACAATCGAGAGGATTGATTGATTAAAGGGGAGACAGACATTAAGAAAACACCAGGAGTCCCTGGGCCGGTCAGAGGGCCGTGGTTTGCCAGCCAAAATCCATCTCTCAATCAACAGTATTTATTGAACACTTACTCTGGGCAGTGCTGCTATACTACGTGGTTAGGAGAGTACAATACAGTTAGTAGACACAATCCCTGCCTTTAAGGATCTTACAATCAAGAGGATTGATTGATTAAAGGGGAGACAGACATTAAGAAAACACCAGAAGTCCCTGGGCCGGTCAGAGGGCCGTGGTTTGCCAGCTAAAATCCATCTCTCAATCACCAATCAATCAATCAATCAATCGTATATATTGAGCGCTTACTATGTGCAGAGCACTGTACTAAGCGCTTGGGAAGTACAAATTACAGTATTTATTGAACACTTACTCTGGGCAGTGCTGCTATACTAAGTGGTAGGAGAGTACAATACAGTTAGTAGACACAATCCCTGCCTTTAAGGATCTTACAATCGAGAGGATTGATTGATTAAAGGGGAGACAGACATTAACATAAATGATAGGTAGGGGAAGTGATAGAGTATGATAATATGTCCCCGAGTACTGTGGGGTGAGTGAATACCTAATTGCTTAAGGGGTAGGGACTTAAATGCATAGGTGATGCATTAGGGAGGGAAATAGAGTGGAGAGATGAGAGATTAGTCAGAGAAGGCTTCCTGGACACACACAAACACACTGACACACACACACACGTGAGTGAGGGGCATCCCAGCCCAGCCCAGTTCACTGCATTCGGGAACCAAAAGGGAAAATTTTCCTAAAAATGTCTCTTTTGGAGTAATTTCCAAAGGAGCAACCACCTTGACCAGTGAAATGTCCTAATAATAATTATTATTATTATGGTAGTTCTTTCATTCATTCAATCGTATTTATTGAGCGCTTACTGTGTGCCGAGCACTGTACTAAGCGCTTGGGAAGTACAAGTTGGCAACATATCATCATCATCAATCGTATTTATTGAGCGCTTACTGTGTGCAGAGCACTGTACTAAGCGCTTGGGAAGTACAAGTTGGCAACATATAGAGACGGTCCCTACCCAACAGTGGGCTCACAGTCTAGAAGGGGGAGACAGACAAGAAAACAAAGCATATTAACAAAATAAAATAAATAGACTAAACATGTACAAATAAAATAAATAAATAGAGTAATAAATACGTACAAACATATATACATATGTACAGGTAGTTGTTAAGCGCTTACTATGTGCCAGGCACTGTACTAAGCACTGGTGTAGATATAAGCAGATCAGGTTGGACACAGTCTCTGTCCCACAAGGGATGCGTAGTCTTAGTACCCATTTTCCAGATGATGTAACTGAGGCCCAGAGAAGTAAAGTAACTTGCCCAAGGTCACACAACAGACAAGTGGCAGAACTGGGATTAGAACCCATGACCTTCTGATTCCCAGGCCCATGCTGCTTCACTAATTCAATCATTCATTCATTCATTCAATCGTATTTATTGAGCGCTTACTGTGTGCAGAGCACTGTACTAAGCGCTTGGGAAGTACAAGTTGGCAACATATAGAGACGGTCCCTCCCCAACAGCAGGCTCACAGTCTAGAAATCACAATTCAATCATACTTACTGAGTGCTTACTGTGTGCAGAACACTGTATTAAGCGCGTGGGAGAGTCCAATATAACAGAGTCAGTAGACAGGTTCTCTACACTCGATGAGCGGATGGTCTAGAGGGGGAGATTCATTCCCCCTCTAAATAAATAAATCGTATTTATCGAATGCATACTGTATGTAAAGCCTGGTACTAAGCGCTTGGTTGAGTACAACAATAAACAGACACATTCCCTGCCCACAACAATCAATCAATCAATCGTATTTATTGAGCGCTTACTGTGTGCAGAGCACTGTACTAAGTGCTTGGGAAGTACAAGTTGGCAACATATAGAGACAGTCCCTACCCAACAGTGGGCTCACAGTCTAAAAGGGGGAGACAGAGAACAAAACCAAACATACTAACAAAATAAAATAAATAGAATAGATATGTACAAGTAAAATAAATAGAGTAATAAATATGTACAAACATATACACATATATACAGGTGCTGTGGGGAAGAGAAGGAGGTTAGATGGGGGGGAAGACAAGACAAGACAAGAACAAGAACAAGACAAGAGCTTCCCCAGCTCTTAGGAAGCAAATATATTAATGGGTGTCAGAGTTCGCCTTCAGTGGTCCAGGATCGGATTCTTCAAGGGTGATACTGTTCTCTTGAAGTTGTACTTTTATTAATAATAATAACAACAATAGTAATTATTGTTATTATGGTATTTGTTAAGGGCTTACTATGTGCCAAGCACTGTTCTAAGTGCTGGGGTAGATACAACATAATCAGGTAGTCCCACGTGAGACTCACAGCCTTATTTCCCATTTTTCAGATGAGGTTACCTGAGGCACAGAGAAGTTAAGTATCTTGCCCAAGATCACACAGCAGACGAGTGGTGGAAGACCAGATTAGAACCCACATCCTCTGACACCTAAGTCCGTACTCTTTCCACTAACCCACACCGTTTTTCCTTTCATTCTAGGATCGTAAAGCCGCTCCCGCCGAAGCCCAGCATGGGATCAGGAGGTTATCCCTTCGGCAGCAAAATTCGGGAGTCCCCTGTATCCGCACCAGAAACAGCACCCAGGTAAAAGTCAATAATAATGATGGCATTTATTAAGCGCTTACTATGTGCAAAGCACTGTTCTAAGCGCCGAAGCGCAAAGCACTGTTCTAAATAAGAGAAGGAGCTGGATTTATCTTGGGGTCCCAAGCCTTCATCTCCAATACACTGGCTTCAACTCTAACCCCAGGAATAATTGTGGTGCTTACTAAGTGCTTACTACGTGCCAACCATGGTTCTAAATACTGGTTTAGACACACTCAAAACAGATCGAACGAGCCCCACTCAGGGCTTACAGTCTAAAAGGGCCCTGTGGTCTGACTTGGCACATATCTTATCTTATCTCATCTTATCTTATCTTATCTTATCTTGGCACATATTAATAAATAAATAAAAATTAAATAAATGCCATTATTACTTATATCTGGGCAGGACTAAACTAGAATAGGGTTTCTCTACCCATCAAATGTTCAGAGCTGCGTCCTCCTCCCATTTCCCCCAAAGATGCCAACAGAGTGAGAAGAGTTCCTGGACCCCTTAGACTGTAAATTCACTGTGGGCAGGGAATGTATAATAATGATGGTATTTCTTAAGCGCTTACTATGTGCAAAGCACACGTTCTAAGCGCTGGGGAGGTTACAAGGTAATCAGGTTGTCCCCGGGGGGCTCACAGTTTTAATCCCCATTTTATAGATGAGGTCACTGAGGCACAGAGAAGTGAAGTGACTTGCCCAAAGTCACACAGCTAGACTGTGAGCCTGCTGTTGGGTAGGGATCTATATGTTGCCAACTTGTACTTCCCAAGCGCTTAGTACAGTGCTCCGCACACAGTAAGCACTCAATAAATGCGATTGAATGAATGAATGAATGACAGTTGGCGGAGCTGGGATTTGAACCCATGACCTCTGACCCCAAAGCCCGTGCTCTTTCCACTGAGCCACGCTAATGTGCCAACTCTATTATACTGTACTCCTCCAAGCGCTTAGTACAGTGCTCTGCACACAGTAAGCGCTCAATAAATGCCACTGACTCCCCCTTTTAGACTGTGAGCCCACTGTTGGGTAGGGACTGTCTCTATATGTTGCCAACTTGTACTTCCCAAGCGCTTAGTACAGTGCTCTGCACACAGTAAGCGCTCAATAAATACGATTGCTGCTGATGATGATGATCAGCATGAACCAGGAGGTCTGACTAAGAATAAGAGGATTCTGTTTATCTGCCGTTTCGTTAAACTGCGGACTAAAACACATAAATGAATGAAATTGATCTTTATGAAACTGCTTGAGAAGCAGCGTGGCTTAGTGGAAAGATGACGGGCTTGGGAGTCAGAGGACGTGGGTTCTAATGCCGACTCTGCCACTTGACTGCTGTGTGACCTTGGGCAAGCCACTTCACTTCTCTGTGCCTCAGTGACCTCATCGATAAAATGGGGATTAAGACTGTGAACCCGTGTGGGACATCCAGATGACCTGGTATCTACCCCAGCGCTTTGAACAGTGCTTGACACATAGTAAGTGTTTAACAACTGCCATGATTATTATTGTAATACCATCATTGTTATTGTAATTGATCTGAAAATAATCAAATGAAAGAAATTTTATTGGCAAGAGAGCTCACTTTTTTTAACGGTATTTCTTAAGTATTTACTATGTCCCAGGCACTGTACTAGAGAAGCAGCGTGGCTCAGTGGAAAGAGCACGGGCTTTGGAGTCGGAGGTCACGGGTTCAAATTCCTGCTCCGCCGCTTGTCAGCTGTGAGACTTTGGGCAAGTCACTTCACTTCTCTGGGCCTCAGTTACCTCAACTGTAAAATGGGGATGAAGACTGTGAGCCCCATAGGGGACAATCTGATCACCTTGTATCCTCCCCAGCGCTTAGAACAGTGCTTTGCACACAGTAAGCGCTTAACAAATACCAAAATTATTATTGTCATTACTAAGCACTTGGAAGAGTACAATGTAACAGAGTTGGTAGGCACATTCCCTGCCCACAATGAGCTCAACTGTAAAATGGGGATGAAGACTGTGAGCCCCATATGGGACAATCTGATCACCTTGTATCCTCCCCAGCGCTTAGAACAGTGCTTTGCACACAGTAAGCGCTTAACAAATACCAAAATTATCATTATTATTACTAAGCACTTGGAAGAGTACAATGTAACAGAGTTGGTAGGCACATTCCCTGCCCACAGTGAGCTCAACTGTAAAATGGGGATGAAGACTGTGAGCCCCATATGGGACAATCTGATCACCTTGTATCCTCCCCAGCGCTTAGAAGAGTGCTTTACACACAGTAAGCGCTTAACAAATACCCAAATTATTATTATTATTACTAATTACTTGGAAGAGTACAATGTAACAGAGTTGGTAGGCATATTCCCTGCCCACAATGAGCTCAACTGTAAAATGGGGATGAAGACTGTGAGCCCCATATGGGACAATCTGATCACCTTGTATCCTCCCCAGTGCTTAGAACAGTGCTTTGCACACAGTAAGCGCTTAACAAATACCAAAATTATTATTATTATTACTAATTACTTGGAAGAGTACAATGTAACCGAGTTGGTAGACACATTCCCTGCCCACAGTGAGCTTACAGTCTAGAGGATCCAGGACTCTTCTCACTCTGTTGCCATCTTCTGAGGAAATGGAGTATTCATTCATTCACTCAATCATATTTATTGAGCACTTTCTGTATGTAGAGCACTGAACTAAGCGGTTGGGAGAGTACAACATAACAATAAACAAACACATTCCCTGCTCACAAGGAGTTTACAATCTAGAGGGGAAGACAGACGTTAATAAGAGGAGGGCTTAGCTCTGAACATTTGATGGGCTGAGAAATCCCGAATCAGTTGGCCCTACATAATAATAATAATTTGGTATTTGTTAAGCGCTTACTATGTGCCAAGCACCGTTCTAAGCACTGGGGTAGATACAAAGTAATCAAATCAGGCACAGTCACTGTCCCATGGGGCTCAGAGTCTTAATATTTTACAGATGAGGTAACTGAGGCCCAGAGAAGTTACGTGACTTGCCCAAGGTCACACGGCAGACACGTGGCAGAGCGGGGATTAGAACCCACGTCCTCTGACTCCCACGCCCACGCTCTTTCCACTAAGCAATGCGGCTTCGCATGCTGGGCCTGAGGTAGAAAAAGAAAAGACTATCAGAGGGTAGATAAGACAAGCGGCAGGTTCCACATGGCGTCATCTCGGGGAAGAGGTCACAGGCAGAAAGGAAGAAAGTGCAGCACCTGGAGACTTTGACTGAGGGAAATGAGAACTTAAACTTTAAAAATCCAAGAAATCCACGAGATGTCAGATGCCAAAAGGCACTGTTAGCTTAATGACTTGAGAAATCTGGGTTCCCATTATCTTTCCATTTATTTTTCAGACATACTCTCCCCTTTCCTAGAAACCACCCTTCAAAACCTGTGAGTATCGAGTGTTAGTAAATTCTGTTCTTAGGCTGCATCTACCCTGAAATTTGAGTTCTGAGCATTGCTGTTAGCTTTTCATTCAGCAGCTGTACAATTATACCAACCCTCTAGATGTAGTACCCTCTTCTCAAGGCTCAAGCCTCCCCTTTCTTGGGAAGAGGGCAGTGAAATACCGCCCTGGATATGGAGGGATGACTATCTAACTTCTGCCTCCCTTCTGAATTCTTCCTGTTGGCCCTTAGTCAAAGGAGAAACTCACCCTTCATTGCCGGCAACCTAAACGACCGTCAGCAAAAGAGCATTTTTTGTGAAAATAAAAAGGAGCATTGTTTAGCTTTTTTCTCAGCCTCTGCTCTACCAGGAGCTTATCCTCAAGGTAGCCAGGATCCTCTCCCCTCCTACTCATCATCATCATCAATCGTATTTATTGAGTGCTTACTATGTGCAGAGCACTGTACTAAGCTTAGCCAGTGGAGGTAACACAGGAGGGGCATATCTGGATGGTCTTCCTGCTGGTTTCCGCTCTTGAAGGGGAGAATTGAGTCCAATGAGTTTGAACGTCTCCTTCAACCGGAGGGGATGGTCCTCTGGAACCTCCCTCTACTCCTCTTCTCCTCCCCACAGACCACCCCAGGAATCGCCACCCCAACAACTACTTCTCCCCCAGCACCAAATAATTTCCCTCCCACCCAAAATGGCCCTGTGTGGCCATATTTATACTCAGGTTTAGTGCTGCAGGGTGGCAGAAATGCACTCATCTCATTTTATACACTTGTCTTCCCATTTTCAAAGCACAGTTTTACTCTGTGGGCTTCTCCACAACAGGTTCATTTGCTTCCCTCTCCATCTTCCCCTCCTCCCCCTCCTTCTTCGTTTTCCCCTCTTCCGCTAATAATATTTGTTAAGCACGTACTAAGTGCCAAGCACTATGCTAAGCACTAGGGTAGATTCAAGTGAATCCGATCAGACAGCTCCAGTTCCACACCAGGGCTCACAGTTGGGAGGGAGAACAGGAATTCAATCCCCAATCTCATTTGGCATGTGAGAAAATCGAAGCCTAGCAAAGTTAAGTGACTTGCCCAAAGTCACGTAGCAGGAAAATGGTGGAGCTGGGATTAGAACCCAGGTCTCCTGACCCTCATTCATTCATTTAATCATATTTATTGAGCACTTACTGTGTGCAGAGCACTGTGCTAAGCACTTGAGTCCTGTGCTCTGGCCAATAGGACATGGTGCTTCTGTCTCCCTTCCTCCCTCCTCCACCAACCTCCCCACCCACCCCGACTCCCACAAAAGTCAAGTTCTTTCTGCTTTAAAATAAATCAATGAATTACAGTATCCTGTTGTGTTGGGTTTCAGACGCATCATACTGAAAAATGGGACAACAATGACAGTAAGTGAAATTTTCAGAAATTTATGCATTGTACTTTCCAATAACCATACTTAGGGAAGCAAGACTAAATATATTACACAAACACACATGTTTACACTTACTGGTTAAATCTGAATAATTCTGCCTGCATGGTGCAATCTCCACTTAACTTTAATTCATTTTCTTGGCACCTGTAATGTTTGACCCTTACAGATTCAGAGATAATCTATTTTTTTCCAGCAAAAAAAGGGCAATTTAACTTTTTTTCAAAAGATACCTGTTTCAAGCATACTTGGCCACAGTTTTTCATATATTTTCATGCCAGGACTAATGCCCTCATGGATCTACCCTCTTTTTTTCTTTTTTTTTTCCAAATAGTGTTTGTTAAGCACTTACTATGTCAAGCAGAGGGGTACATACCAGTTTAACAGGTCGGACATAGTCCCTGGCCCATATGGGGTTCCCAGCTTAATTAGAAGGGAGAACAGTTATTTAAACCTCATTTTACATATGAGGAAAAATAATAATAATCATAATTATGGTGTTTAAGCACTTACTATGTACCAAGCACATTTCTAAGCACTAGGGTAGATACAAGGTAATCAGGCTGCCCCACGTGAGACTCACAGTCTTAACCACATTTTACAAATGAGGTAACTGAGGCACAGAGAAGTTAAGTGGCTTGCCCAAGGCCACATAGAGGATAAGTGGTGGAGCCGGGATCAGAACCTATGTCCTCTGACTCCCAAGCCTGAGATGCACACAGTAAGCGCTCAATAAATACAATTGATCGATTGATTGATCTTTCTGTTGAGCCCCCCTGCATCTCTACACCTCCCACTATTACAGTGGTGAAAACAATGGCCCTTCTGCCAGCCATAAAAATAATAATAATGACGGTATTTGTTAAGCGCTTACTATGTGCAAAGCACTGTTCTAAGCAGTGGGGGGATGCAAGGTGATCAGGTTGTCCAACGGGGGGCTCACAGTCTTAATCCCCATTTTACAGATGAGGGAACTGAGGCACAGAGAAGTTAAGTGGGTTGCCCAAAGTCACACAGCTGACAATTGGTGGAGTTGGGATTTGAACCCTTGACCTCTGACTCCAAAGCCCGGGCTTTTTCCACTTCTCTAATAATGCCAGCAGACCCTTTCCAACTAGCTACCAAGAGGAAACTGTGGGGAATTGTGTCCCTAATATTTGGGTGCAAGAGAAGGCCCAGGCTGGTCCAGGTCACAACATGCCCTATCTTTAATCATCATCATCAATCGTATTTATTGAGCGCTTACTATGTGCAGAGCACTGTACTAAGTGCTTGGGAAGTACAAATTGGCAACATATAGAGACAGTCCCTCTCCCCATCCCCTTGTAGACAAACTATATCTGGGAATGGATTTTGTTTTTTTTTGGGGGGGGGGGGGTCAGACAATACAGCAAGATTGGAAAGATTGCTTTATGGAGAAACAGCCTCTGTGTAGTTGTCTAGAGACTGGCTCTAACAATAATATATGTTAATATATAATATACATAAATACATATGTACATATATAATAATATATGTAATAATATATGTTAAGCACTTACCATGTGCTAAGCACTGGGGCAGGTACAAGTTAGATACATGAGAAGCAGCGTGGCCTAGTTGATGGGAGCACAGGCTTGGAAGCCAGAAGGATATGGTTCTAATCCCGGTTCTCCCACCTGTCTGCTGTGTGACCTCGGGCAAGTCACTTAACTTCTCTGGGCCTCAGTTACCTCATCTGTAAAAGGGGGACTAGATGGTGAGTCCCATGTGGGACACGGGCTACCCCCAATTTAAGTAACTTGTACCTACCCCAGGGCTTAGCACAGTGAGGAGGAATAGAAAGGAAAGTAATGGGATGAAGGAATGGACAAATGTACATGGAACTTTGGGTGGGATTGTAGCATCCTTTAAACAATTTCCAGAGCTAAACTTCAGTTGGCTCCCTTGGGCTTATTTGCTGCCAATAAGTGCCTACTTTAGGGGTACTGATGTTAATTTCAAACATTCTGCCGCATAAGAAGGTGGACCTCCCTCCAGAAGGAGTTCCACCTGCCTCTGATCAATCAATCAATCGTATTTATTGAGCGCTTACTGTGTGCAGAGCACTGTACTAAGCACTTGGGAAGTACAAGCTGGCAACAGTTACCTCAGTTACCTCATCTGTAAAATGGGGACTAGACGGTGAGCCCCATGTGGGACATGGACTACCCCCAATTTAAGTAACTTGTACCTACCCCAGTGCTTAGCACAGTGTCTGGCACGTAGTAAGTACTTAACAAATACCATTAAAAAAGAGAAATTAATCCAGCTATAGTCCCTGTCTCACATGGGGCTCAAAGTCTAAGAAGTCCCCATTTTACATATGAAGAAACTGAGGCACAGTCACGCAGCAGCCCAAGGTCACGCAACAACCAAGTGGCAGAGCTGGGATTAGAACCCGGATCCCTTGATTTCCAGGTTGAGCTCTTTCCCTAGGTCATGCTCTTCTCTCATGACCACTGCTATGAGGAGGAATAGAAAGGAAAGTAATGGGATGAAGGAATGGACAAATGTACATGGAACTTTGGGTGGGATTGTAGCATCCTTTAAACAATTTCCAGAGCTAAACTTCAGTTGGCTCCTGAGTTTCATTCCCTTGGGCTAATTTGCTGCCAATAAGTGCCTACTTTAGGGGTACTGATGTTAATTTCAAACATTCTGCCGCATAAGAAGGTGGACCTCCCTCCAGAAGGAGTTCCACCTGCCTCTGATCAGTCAATCAATCGTATTTATTGAGCGCTTACTGTGTGCAGAGCACTGTACTAAGCGCTTGGGAAGTACAAGCTGGCAACATATAGAGACAGTCCCTACCCAACAGTGGGCTCATGGACACCTCTCTCTATCATAGGTAGAATCTCCTCACAATAACAATAATAATAATGACATTTATTAAGTGCTTACTATGGGCAAAGCACTGTTCTAAGTGCTGGGGAGGTTACAAGGTGATCAGGTTGTCCCATGGGGGGCTCACAGTCTTCATCCCCATTTTACAGATGAGGGAACTGAGGCCCAGAGAAGTTAAGGGACTTGCCGAAAGTCACGCAGCTGACAATTGGCGGAGCCGGGATTTGAACCCATGAACTCTGACTCCAAAGCCCGGGCTCTTTCCGCTGAGCCACACTGCTTCTCATAGCCCCATGGAACATGTCCAAGGCTGAGGCCGCAGATTTATAATAATAATAATAATATTTATGGTGTTGGTTAAGCACTTACTATGAGCTAAGCACTGGGGTAGATACAAGGTAATCAGGTTGTTCCACGTGGGGCTCACAGTCCTAATCCCCATTTTACAGATGAGGTCACTGAGGCACAGAGAAGTTAAACGGCTTGCCCAAGGTCACACAGCACACAAGTGGCGGAGCCGGGATTAGAACCCACATCCTCTGACTCCCAAGCCCGTGCTCTTTCATCATCGTCATCATCAATCGTATTTATTGAGCGCTTACTGTGTGCAGAGCACTGTACTAAGCGCTTGGGAAGTACAAGTTGGCAACATATAGAGACAGTCCCTACCCAACAGTGGGCTCACGGTCTAAAAGTCTTTCCATTTCAACACTAAACTCCATGATGGATGCGGTGTGAACACAATTATACATCGAGCTGAAAATAGTAACAGGATGTGAAACATCATTCCAGTTGGAATATTTTGTGTCCCTGCCTAAACTTAAATTCACTTAAATTCACTGAGATCATTGAAAATGTTTGGTCAAAAGTATCTAATTTTGTGTCTGTGTGTCTGTGTAGTTCCCAGCAGCAGTGGAGGTCGAGAATCCAAGTTTCCTTCATCACCTGCTGCTCCGTCCCCATTACCGAGGGCAGGGTAAGTACCACAAGGCTCTGATCCATGGGTGAAAACATTCAGAATCCAGGAAATATTAAATTTTCCTGCTAGAGAAAAGAGATCTATTACTGAACCACGTAACTCAGACTGGCCGACTGTGGAAGTCTCTTGCTCTCATCTTCACTAGCTGATCTCCCCTCTTTCTCCATGCTTGAGAAGCAGCGTGGCTCAGTGGAAAAGAGCCCGGGCTTTGGAGTCAGAGGTCATGGGTTCAAATCCTGGCTCCGCCAGTTGTCAGCTGTGTAACTTTGGGCAAGTCACTTAGCTTCTCTGTGCCTCGGTTCCCTCATCTGTAAAATGGGGATTAAGACTGTGAGCCCCCCATGAGACCACCTGATCACCTTGTAACCTCCCCAGCGCTTAGAACAGTGCTTTGCACAGAGTAAGTGCTTAATAAATGCCATTATTATTATTTATTATTATGAACTTTCCCAGCTGTCACAGTATTTCTTATCCTGGGGATTCCCCTGTCTCTCTCTGGCAGGAGGCTTTAGTTACTGTGCTTCTTGTCTTTTAATGCAGCTCTTCGGTAATAATAATAATAATGATGGCATTTATTAAGCGCTTACTATGTGCAAAGCACTGTTCTAAGCGCTGGGGAGGTTACAAGGTGATCAGGTTGTCCCACGGGGGCCTCACAGTCTTAATCCCCATTTTACAGATGAGGTCACTGAGGCACAGAGAAGTTAAGTGGCTCAGTGGTAAGAGCACGGGCTTTGGAGCCAGAGGTCATGGGTTTGAATCCCGCCTCCTCCACATCTGCTGTGTGACCTTGGGCAAGTCACTTAACTTATCTGAGCCTCAGTTACCTCATCTGTAAAATGGGGATTGACCGTGAGCCCCACGTGGGACAACCTGATCGCCTTGTATTCCCCCAGCGCTTAGAACAGTGCTTTGCACATAGTAAGCACTTAACAAATGCCATTATTATTTTATTATTATTATTAAGTGACTTGCCCAAAGTCACACAGCTAGACAGTTGGCGGAGCTGGGATTTGAACCCATGACCTCTGATCCCAAAGCCCGTGCTCTTTCCACTGAGCCACACATATGTTTATCAGTTCTCAATTGTCTATCTTATATTTGTTTTTAACATTTCTATCTATGCTCACACTCTTTTACCTATTGTGTATCTGGCCGTTTTTGTTTGCTTGCCTCCCTCATTAGATTGCAAGCTGCTTGAGAGCAGGGCACTGGCTTTTACCTCAGTTGTACGGTCCCAAACACCAAATAGAGAGCACGGCACAAATGCCCTCATTAAAAGCCATTGATAATGATGAATACAAAAGCTGTGTGAAGCATATAGCATGCATTTAATACACACCAAAATAAACAAAATCTTCTTTCCCTTATTTCCCCGGCTAAATCACCGGTAACAGTTATCATAGAACAATCACATGGATCTTAACAGTCCACTGAGTTTCACTCCCTTGCTGCCACAAGTCCCTATTTCTTCCCCTCTGTATAGTCATTGATGATGATGATGACGATGGTACTTGTTAAGCGCTTGCTATGTGCCAAACACTGGTCTAAGCGCTGGGGCACATACAAGTTAATCGGTTGTCCCACGTGAGGCTCACAGTCGCAATCCCCATTTGACAGATGAGGGAACTGAGGCCCAGAGAAGTTAAGTGACTTGCTCAAGGTCACACAGCAGACAAGTGGCAGAGCCGGAATTAGAACCCATATCCTCTGACTCCTAATCCCCTGCTCTTGACACTAGGCCATGCTGCTTCTAGATCGGCCCTCAGATATGTTCCCCTCCCTAAACAGTCATTCATTTGTCTGTCTCTGGACCACCCCAAAGAACAGTTGTTGTCTCCCGCACAAATCCCAGCTCCAGCTGGAATTCTCCTGGAATTGATAAACTTCTCAATTCGTCCCCTCGATTCCCAAAAGGGCCTCTCAAGAGTAGAATTCTACTAAATGCTAGGTTAATGAGAAAGACATTTAATTGCACTCTTAATTCAAGTCTTCTGACAATCAAAAATTTCTGTTTATTCCTCAGAAAGAAAATCAATACTCAACCAAAGCCAGTAAGTTGATTTTGCATTTTTCAGTATTGTGTTGTTTCCCCTGGCAGTTGCCTTTTAAAAGTTGAAATAGATTCCGAAAAGGAGTGTGAAGTTAGGCTTCCTTTAATGTGCATATGCCAGTTAGACAAGTTAACTTACTGACCTCTCCATCGTCCCCCTCTCCATCCCCCCATCTTACCTCCTTCCCTTCCCCACAGCACCTGTATATATGTATATATGGTTGTACATATTTATTACTCTATTTATTTATTTATTTATTTTACTTGTACTTATCTATCCTATTTATTTTATTTTGTTGGTATGTTTGGTTTTGTTCTCTGTCTCCCCCTTTTAGACTGTGAGCCCACTGTTGGGTAGGGACTGTCTCTATGTGTTGCCAATTTGTACTTCCCAAGAGCTTAGTACAGTGCTCTGCACATAGTAAGTGCTCAATAAATACGATTGATGATGATGATGATGATGACCTCTGGGGAGATGGGGTCATCATAGTTCCCAAAGTTTGGAGTCAGCAACTAGCTTTCCTCTCCACCTCTTCGAGGGCATGAAAGAAATGGAGTGGGAAGAGGAGGGATAGAGTTGCTCATTATAGGCAGGGAACATTTCTCCTAATTCTATTGCATTGTATTCTCCTTAGCACTTGATATAGTACTCTGCACCCCATAAACACTCAATAAATACCATTTATTGATTCCACCACCATGGTTCACACATAACCACTGCCTTCCTCCACCGGGATTTCTCTTTCTCACTTCTTTCCCGGAGATCAGCTAACCTCACGATCAATTAATCAATCAATCGTATTTATTGAGCGCTTACTGTGTGCAGAGCACTGGACTAAGCGTTTGGGAAGTACAAGTTGGCAACTTATCCAATATCCAATATAACACAGTCAGTAGACAGGTTCTCTACACTCGATGAGCGGACGGTCTAGAGGGGCAGATTCATTCCCCCTCTAAATAAATAAATCGTATTTATCGAATGCATACTGTATGTAAAGTCTGGTACTAAGCACTTGGGTGAGTACAGTATAACAATAAACAGACACATTCCCTGCCCACAACAATCAATCAATCAATCAATCAATCACATTTATTGAGCGCTTACTGTGTGCAGAGCACTGTACTAAGCGCTTGGGAAGTACAAGTTGGCAACATATAGAGACAGTCCCTACCCAACAGTGGGCTCACAGTCTAAAAGGGGGAGACGGAGAACAAAACCAAACATACTAACAAAATAAAATAAATAGAATAGATATGAACAAGTAAAATAAATAAATAAATAAATAAATAAATAAAATAATAAATATGTACAAACATCATCATCATCATCAATCGTATTTATTGAGCACTTACTGTGTGCAGAGCACTGTACTAAGCGCTTGGGAAGTACAAGTTGGCAACATATAGAGACAGTCCCTACCCAACAGTGGGCTCACAGTCTAAAACGGGGAGATGGAGAACAAAACCAAACATACTAACAAAATAAAATAAATAGAATAGATATGAACAAGTAGAATAAATAAATAAATAAATAAATAAATAAATAATATGTACAAACATCATCATCATCATCAATCATATTTATTGAGCACTTACTGTGTGCAGAGCACTGTACTAAGCGCTTGGGAAGTACAAGTTGGCAACATATAGAGACAGTCCCTACCCAACAGCGGGCTCACAGTCTAAAAGGGGGAGACGGAGAACAAAACCAAACATACTAACAAAATAAAATAAATAGAATAGATATGTACACGTAAAATAAATAAATAAATAGAGTAATAAATATGTACAAACATATATACATATATCAGAGAGCTCAAGATTGAAATCCCCTGAGCATGCCCACATTCTCCACTAAGTAGCAGACCTAATTCACTCTTCCCATCCAGTTTGCCATTAAGAAAGAGGGAGAAAGAAGAAGAAAGATTAAGAAAGAGGGAGATCTGTGTGGACAGAGGGAGACCAGAACAGAAAGAGATGCCTAATTTCTAGTACAGTCTCAGAGGTGGGCTGATGGGGTTTGAGAACCATTTTCAAACCTGTTTATAAAACTGATCAATTTCTCATCACTAGGGCTTCTGGACTCAAATTGATATTGCTGTTTGCCTTGGACATTTCTTTTATCAGTAACCCCTCTAGTCTGTAAGGTCGTTATGGGCAGGGAACATGTCTGCTAATTCTCTTTTGTACTCTCTGAAGCGCTTAGGCAGGGCTCTGCACATAGTAAGTGCCCAATAAATACAACTGATTGATGGATTGATTGAATAATTCCTTGGATTTCATTTAACACATGTGCTTTGAGTTCTAAATTCTGTAATGTTTTCATGGCTCTTCCTTTTATTCCAGACCCCAATTTTACCTCATCGAGACCTGCTAAGTGTGAATGAAGGTAAATCTGTTTAGGCAATTTTGAGGGGGAAACCAGAAAGGAGGAATGGGTTGGCGGGAGTGTGGGGACAGGGCAGAGAGGAAGAGGAGTTAAGTAATAGTCTGTTTTTATGGTATTTATTAAGCGCTTACTATGTATGAAGCACTGCTCTAAGCACTGGGGGAGATACCAGGTTGAACACAGTCTCTGTCTCACATGGGGATCACAGTGGGAGGGAGGAGGATTGAATCCCCACTTTACAGATGAGGTAACTGAGGCTCAGAGAGGTTAAGTGAGCAGCCATGCGGCAGAGCCAGGATTAGAAGCCAGATCCTTTGATTCCTAGGCCTGTGCTCTATCCATTAGGCCATGCTACTTCTCTCTGCTAATATCTTCTAGCCCGTTGTTGGGTAGGGACCGTCTCTATTGGTTGCCAACTTGTACTTCCCAAGCGCTTAGTACAGTGCTCTGCACACAGTAACCGCTCAATAAATACGATTGAATGAATGAATGAATTCACTCTGCGAACAGAAATGAGTATACATTGTTGTTTTGTGGTTTGAGGATTTTGCCTGATAAGAATTTTCCCATTGCAGAGAAGCCTGTTCCTGTGGAGCGCCGCCGTGGGTCGGGCCAACGACAGGAATTCCTGCATCCGACAGCGCCTTCCATAGCCCCAAAGTAAAAATTATTTTCCTTTCAATAGTAGTATTTATAGAGCGCTTACTGTGTGCAGAGCACTGAACTTAAGCACTTGGAAAGTACAATTCAGCAACAAATAGGTACAATCCCTGCCCACAACGGGCTCACAGTCTAGAAGGGGGGAGACAGATGTTAAAACAAGTAAACAGGCCTAGTAGCATCATTATAAATAGAATTATAGATATATGCACATCATTAATTAAAAATAAATAGAATCATGATTATATGTACACATAATCAATCAATCGTATTTATTGAGCGCTTACTGTGTGCAGAGCACTGTACTAAGCGCTTATAAGCACTTACTAAGCACAATACTATTGCCTTTTTTTACTGGGGCTCACAGTGATGCTCATTTATAGTGAACCCCCTAAGCAATTAAAGAAGTAGTTGGAATTAGTAACCAGTTTACAAGTCTCCCTTCTCATCCCATAAGTGCAATGCACAGAGTAACTGTTCAATATATACAATTTAATGAATGAATGAATGAATTTTCCCTCCTTTACTGAACCCACCAGCCAATAAATCCCCTCACTTTCAATCATGGGGGTTTCTCAGTTCCCAGTTTCCATGTTCAGCATCATAAATAGTATTTATCTTCAAGGCCCTATTGAGAGCTCACCTCCTCCAGGAGGCCTTCCCAGACTGAGCCCCTTCCTTCCTCTCCCCCTCGTCCCCCTCTCCATCCCCCCTTCTTACCTCCTTCCCTTCCCCACAGCACCTGTATATATGTATATGTTTGTACATATTTATTACTCTATTTATTTATTTATTTATTTTACTTGTACATGTCTATTCTATTCATTTTATTTTGTTAGTATGTTTGGTTTTGTTCTCTGTCTTCCCCTTTTAGACTGTGAGCCCACTGTTGGGTAGGGACTGTCTCTATGTGTTGCCAATTTGTACTTCCCAAGCGCTTAGTACAGTGCTCTGCACATAGTAAATGCTTAATAAATACGATTGATGATGATGATGATGATTTATTGAGTGCTTACTATGTGCAGAGCATTGTACGAAGTGCCTGGGAGAATACAATACAGCAGAGTTGGCAAAGGTAATCCCCGCCCACAATGAGCTTACAGTCTAGAGGGCGAGACAGGCATTAGTATAAATAAATAGTTTATAATATATAATTTAAAGATATGTACATAAGTACCGTGGGGTTGAGGGTGGGGCGAATATCAGTTGTCCAATTCAAATGCATAGATGCATGGAACAGAGAGGGAGCCCGGGAAAAGAAAGCTTAATAGCAGAAGACCTCTTGGAGGAGATATGTAAGGTTTTGAAGATGTGGAGAGTGGTGGTCTAATGTACGTGGAGGCGGAGGGAGTTTCAAGCTAGGGGGAGGAGATGGGAAAGGGGTCATTCATGAGACTCAATTCCCTGTGGACTTCTTGGTGTTCCCTGGAGCTTTGTCTTACTCTGATGCCTCAAAGAGAAGCACAGAGGCAGGTGGTGATAAGCAAAGATGCTGAGGGACTTTTTTCCCCACAGGAATCAAATTCCTACTCCTGAATTTGGTCCCCAACCCCTTGAAATTCAGGAATGTGCACTTGAATGGAGTCTCCTACTGTTCACTTCCTTCAGATTCAAGCATAATCTTCATTTTAAGAATTTTAGGGCCAAGATTCCTTTCCTTTCCAGACTGCTAGACTGTAAGGTAGAGATCACATCTACTGATTCTGTTGTAGTGTGCTCTCCCAAGGGCTTAGTACAGTGTTCTGTACATCATCAATCATCATCAATCATATTTATTGAGCGCTTACTGTGTGCAGAGCACTGTACTAAGCGCTTGGGAAGTACAAGTTGGCAACATATAGAGACAGTCCCTACCCAACAGTGGGCTCACAGTCTAAAAGGGGGAGACGGAGAACAAAACCAAACATACTAACAAAATAAAATAAATAGAATAGATATGTACAAGTAAAATAAATAAATAAATAGAGTAACAGATATATACAAACATATATACATATATACAGGTGCAGTGGGGAAGGGAAGGAGGTAAGATGGGGGGGATGGAGAGGGGGACGAGGGGGAGAGGAAGGAAGGGGCTCAGTCTGGGAAGGCCTCCTGGTCTGGGAGTTCTGTACACTAGAAGTGCTCAATAAATACTATGCATTAATTGATACTAATTTCTAATCTTCTCTCTAGTGCACACAGTATTTGTCTCTTAGATGGAATTTACACACATTCCACCCATAGTTAAACTGTGATTTGAGTGTCTCAAGAAAGGTATGGCTCTCTTTGAGCAAGAGCTTTAAACGGAATGAGAGACAAGGAGGAAAAAGAGAAAACAGTACTAGGTGCCACAGAAATGAAACGTGACACACAAGGGAAAGTCTTTTTCCGTGCAAATATGGCTGAAAAGGCCTCTACAGCCACATAAAAACAATCATAGGTGAATTTCACCTTCAACGATAAAGGACAACTATATGGTTTGAATTAAGGCAGTGATAGCTTATCAGTTTTACTCATCTTCTAACCTTAGAGTTCCTTTACAAGGATCTGAAAAATTAAAACCTGTTCATAATCTTTAATAGACAAAATTAAGCATTCTTTATTGGGGCTTGGAGGTGTATTGATCAGTCATATTTATTGAGCGCTTACTGCGTGAAGAGCACTGAATGAACACTTGGAAGAGTACAATGTAACAGAGGTAGTAGACACATTTCCTACCCACATGGAGCTTCCAATCTAAGCTGAGCTCACCACCAGCCAGATGTTTTACTAGGTATTTTCAGGTATCCCAATCTCTGCCAATCAAAGCGAAAGTTGCTGGTAATGCTGCTGCCTGTTATTATTCACTCATTCAATCGTATTTATTGAGTGCTTACTGTGTGCAGGGCACTGTACTAAGCGCTTGGAAAGTACAAGTCAGCAACATATAGAGATGGTCCCTACCCAACAACAGGCACACAGTATAGAAGGGGAGATGGACAACAAGACAAAACAAGTAAACAGGTGTCAATACCATCAGAATAAATAGAATTAGAGCTATATGCACATCCAAACTAGCTCTCTTCCTCCCTTCAAGGCCCTACTGAAAGCTCACCTCCTCCAGGAGGCCTTCCCAGACTGAGCCCCTTCCTTCGTCTCTCCCTCATCCCCCTCTTCATCCCCCCCATCTTACCTCCTTCCCTTCCCCGCAGCACCTGTATATATGTATATATGTTTGTACATATTTATTACTCTATTTATTTATTTATTTTACTTGTACATATCTATTCTATTTATTTTATTTTGTTAGTGTGTTTGGTTTTGTTCTCCATCTCCCCCTTTTAGACTGTGAGCCCACTGTTGGGTAGGGACTGTCTCTATACGTTGCCAACTTGTACTTCCCTAGCGCTTAGTACAGTGCTCTGCACACAGTAAGTGCTCAATAAATATGATTGATTGATTGATCATTAATAAAATAGAGTAATAAATATGTACAAATATACACAAGTGCTGTGGGGAGGGGAAAGGGGTAGGGTAGAGGAAGGGAGGGGGGTGATGAGGAGGAGGAGAGGAAAAAAAGGGGGGGAGGCTACCCTACCTCTAATCAAAGAGCCATAAACAAAATAAGAGCCATCTATTTATTTATTTATTTATTTTACTTGTACATATCTATTCTATTTATTTTATTTTGTTAGTATGTTTGGTTTTGTTCTCTGTCTCCCCCTTTTAGACTGTGAGCCCACTCTTGGATAGGGACTGTCTCTATATGTTGCCAATTTGTACTTCCCAAGCGCTTAGTACAGCGCTCTGCACATAGTAAGCGCTCAATAAATACGATTGATGAAGATGATGATGATGATAAACAAGGCAAGCGGTCAGGACAGCAATTGGTTGGAGATGCCTCTTTTCTCTTTCTGACTTCCATTTCTCCCAAATAATCCATCAGTGGTATTTATGGAGTGCTCACTGTGAGAGCGCTGTACTAAGAGTTGGGGAGAACACAGTATAACGGAGTTGGCCATGTTCCCTGCCCTTATGGCTCAGCAGTCTCCTGCTTCCCTTCCTTTAGCCTAGGGAGCTAGACTGGCCTGAGCAGGCCGTGCGAAGCAGAGCTGACCACCCCACCTCCCGCCCCTCAAGCAGCCGCAGTGAGAAGATCTAAACAGTGCTCTGCACATAGTAAGTTCTCAATAAATACGATTGATTGATTGATCTAAAGCGGGAAGGCGTGGGAGGAGGAAAGGACCTAGGATATCCATGGAGCGATATGCTGCAGTTCCAGAAATTCTTCCAGGCTCCAGGAGGATTGGAAGCAACGGTCAAGCCATACCCCCGCTCTTCGTTGCTGGGGACCCCAGAGAATGCTTGAGGACGTGACAGTCGATCAGTCAACCAATCAATGGTATTTATTGAGTGCTGACGGTGTGCAGAGCACTGTACCAAGCACTTGGGAAAATACAGTACAATGGAGCTGGTAGAAATGATCATCATCATCATCAATCGTATTTATTGAGCGCTTACTATGGGCAGAGCACTGTACTAAGCGATTGGGAAGTACAAGTTGGTAACATATAGAGACAGTCCCTACCCCACAGTGGGCTCACAGTCTAAAAGGGGGAGACAGAGAACAAAACCAAGCATACTAACAAAATAAAATAAATAGAATAGATATGTACAAGTAAAATAAATAGAGTAATAAATATGTACAAACATATATACATATATACAGGTGCTGTGGGGAAGGGAAGGAGGTAAGATGGGGGATGGAGAGGGGGACGAGAGGGAGAGGAAGGAAGGGGCTCAGTCTGAGAAGGCCTCCTGGAGGAGGTGAGCTCTCAGTAGGGCCTTGAAGGGAGGAAGAGAGCTAGCTTGGAGGATAGGCAGAGGGAGGGCATGCCCACAAGGAGCTTACAGTCTAGTGGGGAGAGGCAACGCTTTGGGTATACGGTATCCAGCATCATTAATATTTTGGACCTGCCCCCATTTTAATTTTAACCTGAAATTCTCCTGGAGAATTTTTTCATCCCAGATTAGAATTTAACCTTGGATTCATTCAATTGTATTTATTGAGCGCTTACTGTGTGCGGAGCACACAGTAGGCCCTACTGAGAGCTCACCTCCTCCAGGAGGCCTTCCCAGACTGAGCCCCTTCCTTTCTCTCCCCCTCGTCCCCCTCTCCATCCCCCCATCTTACCTCCTTCCCTTCCCCACAGCACCTGTATATATGTATATATGTTTGCACATATTTATTACTCTATTTATTTATTTATTTATTTTACTTGTACATATCTATTCTATTCATTTTATTTTGTTAGTATGTTTGGTTTTGTTCTCTGTCTCCCCCTTTTAGACTGTGAGCCCACTGTTGGGTAGGGACTGTCTCTATATGTTGCCAACTTGTACTTCCCAAGCGCTTAGTACAGTGCTCTGCACACAGTAAGTGCTCAATAAATACGATTGATGATGATGATGATGAAGCACTGAACTAAGCGTTTAGTACTGTGTGACCTTCGGGCAATAGACATTCTCCCCAACAGTGCTTTGCACATAGGAAGCGCTTAATAAATGCCATTAAAATAAAAAAAACTCAACCCCATTAGTATAATAATAATATTATAGTACTATATTATTATTATACTAGTATTTGTTAAGTGCTTACTATGTGCCAGGCACTATACTAAGTGCTGGGGTAGATACAAGATAATTGGGTTGGAAATGATCTCTGTCCCACATAGGCCTCCCAGTCTTAATCCCCATTTTACAGACGAGGTAACTGAGGCACAGAGAAGTTAAGTGACTTGCCCAAGGTCACCCAGCAGGCAAGCGGCAGAGCTGGGATTAGAACCCATGACCTTCTGACCCCCAGGCCCATACTCTGCTTCTCACTTGGCTATAAAATAGCCAAGTGGAAAGGACCACTAAGGAACCAAAGACATTAAAATTGGAACAGCGTCTCTGAGAGCTCAGCGAAGGTAGTTTTCAGCTTCTAGAAATCCTTGAGTCCGAGCCTTGTAGCCAAAGTGGAGTGCGTTTCCCAGTATCAACAAAGTCTTGGGGATTCCAAGTGATCAACTCTCACCAGGAGTGGGTTTCTCCAGTTTACTTGCCATGCGAGCAAAAATCGCACAGGATTCAGGCCTTAGGAAAGTAAACTGAGGGCTGAAGGTTGCCGTGGCAACGTTCGGGCTACTCCAGCATAGTGATCATTTTTAACAGCTCTTCAGAGAATGGTTTCCCTGATTAGTCATTCAACTGAATCTTTGGAGGTATCAGTTGGGAAATTTTCTCATTGCAAAATGCTTCTCAATCAAGTCCAGTTGAGGTCTTATGCCAGTGAACTTCTCTGCCTGTAAACTTAATATTCTTAAGAATAGGCCTTCCCTGATTAAGCCCTCTTTTCCCCAACCCCCTCTCTCTTCTGCATCATCTATGCACTTGGATTCATTCAATCGTATTTATTGAGTGCTTACTGTGTGCAGAACACTGCACTAAGCGTTTAGCACTGTGTGACTTTTGGGCATTAGACATTTGCCCCAACAGTGCTTAGCACATAGTAAACGCTTAATAAATGCCATTAAAAAAAAACAACCGCAACCCCACTACAATTATGTACATATCTTTAAGATATATATTATAAATTGCTAGTTTATATTAATATCTTTCTCCCCTTCTAGACTGTAAGCTCATTGTTGACAGGGAATATGCTTGCTACCGCTCTTGTTTTGTACTCTCCCAAGGGCTTAGTACAGTGCTCTGCACATAGTAAGCACTCAATAAATATCGAGATTTATCTTTGCAATTAAAAATGCATCAATTCACTATGCTTAAATGATCCTCTATCTATTCATTTCAGACCAATCCACCAGAAACCCATTCCTCTGCCAAGTAAGTAAACTGCCCATATTTAGAACTAAATTTAAAATGAACCCAATTTTCATTGCACCCTAGGGGTTTGCCCAAAGTTCACTAGCACAACAAGAATGACTGTACAATGGGGAGGTGATTTGTGCCGTCCTGTGGATGGATGGGAAAAATTAATCTCAATGCCTGTATCTTGCTCAGAAATGAATTTCTTATCAAGAAAAGTTGGACTCAAGTGGATTACTTTAGATCATCGTAACCAGTTAGCCTGCATTTGGAATATATTCTTTGTGCACCAATCCAGCCCCCAAATGAGTTTTCAGGATTTACGTTTTTTCCTCATTCAAGCCGTCATTTTTCTTAAAAGGTTATCGTCGGCGTCATCGTTGTCCCAATTGTTTACTGAGCTCCAGCCTTTCAGTCTTACAATGCAAACACGACATTTTATTAGGAAATTGCTACTGAAGAAGATATGTTGAAATAGTTCCATTTGTCTTTTTTCGAAATGTAGGGCAAGTATTCAGGAAGCTTATGTGACTGAGAGAATGAATTCATTTTAATAGAAACCACAAAGATTTAGACATCCGTTGACATTCCCCATTGCTCTCGTAAGGAGAATTTTAGGGTTAATGCTATTCTCTGGGCGCTGAAACTGTTTCCAAGAGAGGAAGAGAGGGTGTCTCCCCACCCCTTGGCACTCAGCTGTGGCATATGGGCACTGAGGGAGGTATAAAGGGCATACAGCACATGCGATGGCAAGACGGGGCAGGGCTGAGGTTGAACCACCAAACACATACGTCCCATATTCCGGGTGCTTCCTTTTCTCCTCTGCTGGGTAGCTTTCTCTTATGCCTATAATTTGCAAATGGAGCTGGGAACCCGGTCCCAAAAGCTCATTCTCTGTGCCTGGGAAACACACATTCCCCCATGCAGAGGAGAGAATTGGGCTAAATCGTTTATACTTGAATGCAGTGGTGAAAGTAAGCTGGCACCATCCGAAATGCCACTCCAATAAAACCAAAACCACCTTGGAGTTCCTCTCATCCTTTCTGGGTGACCCAGAGCAGCTGTCACCCCACTTGCCCTACCCTGTTCCCCTCCCTGGCCACTTGTTGCAATCCCAGTAGAGGCAGCTTTAAATATCCTGTGTGTCCTCCCCCCACTTCCCTGTCAACCCTGCCTCAGTGACAGTGGCGGTTTGAAATGATGTAATTTGCTTCGCTTTCCCCCTTCCCCCTCCTCCCCAAGCCTCCATGCCATGTGGGGTGGCCGCTGCCACAGTAGTGGAAATGGCTGTTCCTTCTGATACAACTTCACTTTCACCCCTGCTTGGATAGTTGCTGAAGAATTAGATGTGGAGGGGCCTGGGAGAGAGTAAAGAAGAAAAAAATAGTGAGGTGGAGTAGCTGAATCAGAGAAACTCTTACGCTGAACTAAAATGGACATTCAGAAGGGATGGAGAGGGGAGACTATAAATTATTGAGCGAGGAAGGGGAGAAGGCAAGGAATTTAAAAAGAATGGAGATCAAACTATTCAAAAGAGGGAACAGATCTTGTCTTCCTGTCTCTCTCATAACCGCCAGGATTAGCTTCCAAGTGATGGTTTCACTAGGCTTCAGTGCAGTCTCCAAAAATATCTAGTTCTCCTTCCTGCCTGCTCAGTTTGAATAATTAAACGATATTTCCTAATCATTTTCAGAGCCCCCAGAAGTGGCCAGTCGCACTTTGGATGTCCCATTGCACGGCTTTTCAACCAGCTTCAATTTTCCAGATCAGGTATAAAGTGAACTCCTGAATAAATGTGACATAATTTCTAACGGCCTCAGGGAAACTCAGGTTATGTTTTCTTTTTAGACTGTAAATCTTTGTGAATAGGATCTGTGTTTGTCGGTGTGGCTTGTACAGGGCCACATGTGTTGATTTTCCTCAGTTTAATATTCATTAAGAATATCGAGAAGCAGCGTGGCTCAGTGGAAAGAGCACAGGCTTGGAGTCAGAGGTCATGGGTTCAAATTCCAGCTCCACCAACTGTCAGCTGTGTGACTTTGGGCAAGTCAGCTTCTCTGGGCCTCAGTTACCTCCTCTGTAAAATGGGGATTAAGACTGTGAGCTCCCTGTGGGACAACCTGATCACCTTGTAACCTCCCCAGCACTTAGAACAGTGCTTTGCACATAGTAAGCATTTAATAAATGCCATTATCATTATTATTATTATTATTATTCATTCACCCCAATTCGCCTTTCCTGGCATTGGAGAGTGTGACAGTATGCCATTCCCATTTTCCCTTGAGCACCAGTTTCACAGCTTCCTTTGGCATCTCAGCAGGCAAACCAATGATGTCTGTTCCACCAGTAGAATCACCATTTCACGCCAACCTGTGAGAAGCAGCATGGCCTAGTAGATAGAGCACTGGCCTGGGAATCAGAAGGACCTGGGTTCTAATCCCAGCTCCGCCACTTGTCTGCTGCGTGACCTTGGGCAAGTCACTTAACTTCTCTGTGCCTCAGTTACCTCATCTGTAAAAGGGGATTTAGACCGTGAGCCCCCCTGTGGGACACGGACTCTGTCCAACCTGATTAGTGTGTATCTACTCCAGTGTAGTGTCTGGCACATAGTAAGTGCTTAACTAATACTATATATATTTTTTAAAAACCTGCTGAAGGTTTCCTCATTTGGTTTTCTACTGTCCAATCACCCTCCTCTCAGGTTAGAAAATGAAGCTCATCTAGAGCCCACAGAACGCATTGTGTACTGTGAGGTTTGCATTTTTGCAAAACCCCACTCTCCGGAAAACCTGCACTGTATAACCTGTTCCAATGCCACACACATGCATAAATATAAATTGTTTCTTTTCACATATCAGCATGCTGTGTATAAAGGCTTGCATTTTCAGATGTACATCCCCTGATTTCTACACAGCATTCTAACCAAACACTAACTGAAAACATGTGGCATGGCAGACCCGAGAGTACTTCCCATTTCTGAAGAAAATGGTGAAGAGGAGGACTTTTTCCCTAGGTTCCCTCTCACATCTGGTAGGAACGAGGCTTTTCATAATTTATCCAGGCTGGGTCAAAAGTATATCTCCCACATTTTTTGAATCAGGACTATCACATGCCACGGCTTCTTTAACCCAAGTCTCCATTTCACAGGAAGCCGGGGTTCATAGCAGAACTTGGTATGCTGGTTCCTGTGATCGAAAATCAGCAGAAGCTGCCTTATACAGATCCAATAGGGTATTTAAAATAATTACCAAATGTGCTAATTTCAACCTGGTAACGAACGATTACTGAGATGCTCTCAACTGTGAAAACTATCCTACTTTTCCCTCTCATCTCTGGATAGTCAAGAATGACTTTATCCTACCTCCCTTCCTCTCGCTCCTTCTGTTTCCTTGGCTCTCCTATGGCACAGCATCAACACTTTGCTTCAGTGAAGATTCAGTACAGTGCTCTGCACACAGTAAGCAATCAATAAATATGATTGACTCTGTGCAGAACACCATACTAAACTTTTGGGAAAGCACAATACACTAAAGTAGGTAAAGACTGATCCCTGCCCTCAAGGAGCTTACAGTCAAGAGGGGGAGATGGATGTTAAAATAAATTAGAGATAGGGGAGGTAGCAGATATGGACAGGAAGGATTGGGGGTTAGGAGAGTATCAAAGTGCTTCAGGGGTACATATCCAAGAGAAGCAGCGTGGCTCAGTGGAAGGAGCCCGGGCTTTGGAGTCAGAGGTCGTGGGTTCAAATCCCAGCTCTGCCAATTGTCAGCTGTGTGACTTTGGGCAAGTCACTTAACTTCTCTGGGCCTCAGTTACCTCATCTGCAAAATGGGGATTAAGACAGTGAGCCCCACGTGGGACAACCTGATCACCTTGCATCCCCCCAGTGCTTAGAACAGTGCTTCGCACGTAGTAAGCGCTTAACAAATACCATCATTATTATCCAAGAGCATAGGTGGTGCAGAAGGGAGGATGAATACAGCGAAGAAATAAGAGGTAGTCAGGGAAGGATATTTCATTCATTCATTCATTCATTCAATCGTATTTATTGAGCGCTTACTGTGTGCAGAGCACTGTACTAAGAGCTTGGGAAGTACAAGTTGGCAACATCTAGAGATGGTCCCTACCCAACAACAGGCTCATAGTCTAGAAGGGGGAGACAGACAACAAAACAAAACATGTTGGCAGGTGATGGCAGTAAGATAAGCAGGTGATGACATCGAGAGACGTTAACAGTATCGACGGGAATAGTAAAATAAGCAGATGATGATATCACAGAGAGCAGTTAACAATTAACATGCAGAAGTGACCATAAAATAGGCAGAAGAATGACTTGTCCATAGGTCAGTCAAATCAGATCAAAGAGGTTAATGGCAAGGAGAGTCCAGGGGCTCTTGGTAAAAATGTCTCTGAGGTGGTGGAGGATGGAGTCTTGTGGATGGCAGTTCTGGAGTAGGACGGAGCTGTTAAGGGGGGTCATGGGAGAGGAAATGCCTGTGGAGAAGAGTGAACAGCCAAATAGCGTGGGTGGGCTGACTAGGTGTAAATGAGGTTGTTGTCAAAGTAACTGGGTGATAACAGGGTCCTTTAACAGGGGATAAGCACCTTAAAGAGTACAATATAACAGAGATTAAAACAAATAAATTATGGTTATGTACCTAAGTGCCGTGGAGCTGAGGGAGGGGTGAGAAAAGGAAGTAAATCCAAGTGCGAGGGTGATGCTGAAGGGAGTGGCAAAAGAGGAAATGAGGGCTTAAAGAAGGCCTTTTGGAGTCAGGGGGGAGTGGGGGAAGCTCCTCAAAAAAGGTTGCTTATGGGGTGGGGGATGGAAGCAGGGGGACACAAAGGAGATATGCTTTCAATAGGGCTTTGAAGATGGGGAGAGTGGTGACCTGTCAATCAATCAATTGTATTTATTGAGCACTGTGTACAGAGCACTGTACTAAGCGCTTTAAAGAGTACAATATAACAGACATTAATACAAATAAATTATGGTTATGTACCTAAGTGCCGTGGAGCTGAGGGAGGGGTGAGAAAAGGAAGTAAATCCAAGTGCAAGGGCGATGCTGAAGGGAGTGGCAGAAAAGGAAATGAGGGCTTAGTTAAAGAAGGCCTTTTGGAGGAGATGTGCCTTCATTAAGGCGCTGAAGGTGGGGAGAGTAACTGCCTGTTGGATATGAAGAGGGAGGGTGTACCAGGCCAGTGACAGGACAAGGGTGAGATGTCGGCAGTGAGATAGATGTGATTGACATAGAGTGAATAGCCTGGAATTAGAGGAGTGGAATGTGTGGGCTGGGTTGTAGTGGGAGAACAGCGAGGTAACGTAGGAGGGGGCAAGGTGATTAAGTGCTTTTAAACGGATGATGAGGGGTTTCTTTTCGATGTGGAGCTATATGCACAACAGCTTGAGGAGTGGGTATACATGGACTGAACGTTTTTGCAGAAGAATGATCCAAAAGTGCTTGGATTAACATGGTAGCAGTTTGGGTGGAGTGGAAAGATCAGATTTTAGTGATGCTGTGAAACTTGAATTTACAGGATTTAGTGACAGTTTGAATATGTGGGTTGACAGAGCAATGGGTCGAGGATAACACCAAAGTTAAAGGCTTGTGAGACAGGAAGGTTGGTGGTGCTGTCTACAGTGACAGGAAAATCAGGAGGGTTTAAGTGGGAAGATGCGGAGTTCTGTTTTGGATATGTTAAGTTTGAGGCGTCAGAGGGACATCCAAGTAGAGATGTCCTGAAAGCAGGAAGGAATGCAAGACTGTAGAGAAGGAGAGAGATCAAGGCTGGAGATTTAGATTTGGGAATCATCTATCTAGATTTGGTAGCGGAAGCCAGGCGAGCGAATGAGTTCTCCAAGGGAGTGAGAGAAAATGGAGAGTAGAAGGAGAGCCAGAACTGAAATTTGAGGGGTTCCCACAATTAGGGGGTAGGAGGCCGAGAAGGAGCCCATGAAAGAGCCTGAGAACAAGCAGCCAGAGAGATAGTAAGAGAACCAGGTGAAGACGGTATCAGCGAAGTCAAGACTGGATAATGTTATCAGGAGAAGGGGATGGTTGACAGTGTTGAAGGCAGCTAAGAGGTCAAGGAGGATTAGGATGAAGTAGAGGCCGTTATATTCGACATAAAGGAGATTACTTGTGACCTTAGAGAGGGCAGTTTCTGTGGAGTGAAGGGGATGGAAGCCAGCCTGTCAGAAGGGAAGGGAGCTCCAGACCAGAAGGAGAAGGCGGGCCAAGTGCTGGTAGTGAGACAGATGAGATGGAGGTGATGCCTAGGCAGAACTGGCAGGATTTGGTGACAGGCTGGATACGTGGGTTGAAAGAGAGAGGAATCAGGGACGATATCATGGTTGTGGACTGGAGACAGGGAGGAATTTTCTGTGCAGATTATTTGTCCTGAAGTCGCAGGATGAGGCCCTTTAGACTCCTTCACTCTCTCTCTCCCTCTTACCACCAATCTCTTCCACGCATCTTCCAGCCCTTCCTCTCTCCTCTTTCATTCAATCGTATTTCCCCACACTCTCTAACTGCTCTTCTAAACTCTCCTCTCCCTGCATCTCTCTCCTCCTCATCCTTCTTTTCCTTCATCCCTCGGCCTCTTTCCCACTTCTCTCTCCTTCTCTGTTCCTCCATTTCCTTAATACCTTTGTTTCCTGATTTCCTTTTCCAACCCTTCATATCTTTCTCCTCATCTCTCCTATCTACTCTCCTCCCACTCTTTCCTTCAGACTTCATACAGTCCTCATTTTTTGTGTGTTTCTAATTATCTGGCACACTTGAGTGAAAAATACTTCACTGCAGGCAATACATAACAAAAATATTAATTGCAATGATCATTTTTTTGTTTAAAATAGGATGGATCATTTCTTATAAGGAAGAGTTCTGGTCACAATTCAAAACAACCATATACCTTAGTTGTATTTTATAACAAGAGAGTGTATAATATCCCTGTACGATTTATTGAATCAACTAAACAATATGCTTTGGGCAGAGAAAAAAACGGCGAAGAGGTGAGTAATTTTTTTTCCTTTGTCTCCGTAATTCAACCTAAGACTAGAGAACATTTTTAATTATCTGGAAAGCCTTAATGGCATGCACTGCACCTGAGCCCTCCAGTTCCCAGAATTCTCCACCTCACACGCTCCAAATGCCTGTGCCATTTTACTAGCAAAAGAAGAATTTAACCTATTTGCAAAAGAAGAATTTAACCTATTTTCCAAGGTTCTCGGTCAGCTGTTGGCAAAATCCATGTCACTTTTTGTATTTACCCAAATCTGGCTGGTGGATTCTGAGTGTAGGAGGGGGAAATTGCGAGGTACTGAAGGTTACCTATGGGTTTGAAGAAAACAGAGAGAGGATGTGAGTTGCGGGGAAGGGATTTGTCTGGATGTGCTCAGAAATCAGCTGTTCAACAGTAACAGTGGTGGGGAGGGTGAGGAGACAGCAGCGGTAACAGTATCGGGCCAGCTGAATGGTCGTTGGTCAGCACACTGGAAATCTCTCTGTTGCTGCCAGCTGTCACCCAAATAAACCACTAAACCATTTTTTCTTTACTTCATCATCATCAATCGTATTTATTGAGCGCTTACTGTGTGCGGGAAGTACAAGTTGGCAACATATAGAGACAGTCCCTACCCAACAGTGGGCTGCTCCTCTCCATGCCTAACCCAGTCCTGCCCGCACTCTCTCTACTAAAGTAGACAAGGACAGAACCGATATGGTGGGGAGAAATACAAACTTAATGGCGGGCATAGTGACAGAGGATATGAGGGGTGTGGGGAGAAGAGAGTGAAATTAGTAGGGGAGAAGAGAGTGAAGTAAGTAGGCGAGAAAAAAACATTATTTTTCAATGGCTTCCCTGTGTGTCAGTTGGCAGCAACAGGGAGATTTCCACTGTGTTGGCCAATGAGAGCTAGCCAGTATATGCTTCTAGCACATCAACAAATCATTCATTCATTCAATCGTATTTATTGAGCGCTTACTGTGTGCAGAGCACTGTACTAAGCGCTTGGGAAGTACAGGTTGGCAACATATAGAGACGGTCCCTACCCAACAGTGGGCTCACAATCTAGAAGGGAAAATAGATGTAGAGGAATGGAGAAAGAAAAAAAATCGAGAACCTCAATTTCCAAAAGACTGAACACCAAATAACGAGATCACTAAATTCTTATTTCATAAACGAGAAACTCGTGAGTAGAGGACAAATCAAGCCATTTGGGGGCAAGTTTAAGAGTGGGGGAGGGGGAAAGAGAGGGGAGTAAGACCAAATAATTCACAGTTTAGATGGTCTGGGTCTGTAAATGATTCAGTTTAGTTGAACTAAAAAAATAACTGAATTTAAAGGAAAGTGACAGAATCAAACCAATAATTACGTGTTTTTTTAAGAGACATAATGATTATTTTCCAAATTTTTACATTTAAAAACTGTAATTAAGTTCATTCATTCATTCACTCATATTTATTGAGCGCTTACTGTGTGCAGAGCACTGTACTAAGCGCTTGGGAAGTACAAGTTGGCAACATATGGAGACGGTCCCTACCCAACAGTGGGCTCACAGTCTAGAAGTTAATTTCTCTATTCTTCAACAGTTGAACCTGAACCAAAGGTGTTCACCTTCTTCCTCCCACCAGAATTCCCTAACCCCACTCAGTCTCAAAAACATTTCTGAATAGTTGATATTATATTTGTGGTCTGCAGTAGCCAGGGAACAAGTATTCTCTTCTGCAATACTATTAAGGTTCGATCTAAAACATAGTTTCAGGTAATTTTATTCCCCCAGACCTCGAATGTCTATAACAATGTATTCTGCTCTACTACACCGACATATTCCATTTGCAGAGCCTTTCTGACTGGAGGAAGGTTGGGTTCATTATTCAATCCCGAGGAGAAATGAGTCTGATGAATCCTAGAGCAGGAGGATCCCACTGAAGGGGAGACTCGAACACAGACTACGAGAAACAGGGCCTCAATTCTTCCTCCCTCTCAATCGATCAATTGTATTTACTGAACGCTTACCATGTGCAGAGCATTGTACTAAGCTCTTGGGAAAGCACAACATAAAAGAGTTCGTAGACAAGTTCCTTGCACACAGTGAGCTTACAATCTAGAGAGGAGAGTGGGTATAAACTCAGACAGAGTGGAAATCCTGGAGGAAAGGGGACAGAATTCACCCTTCCCATCTGTTCTCAGAGAACATTTATTCTCCAGCCAAAGAGAAAAATTGGGCCCCAAATCAAGTAGCTGTAAAATTAGGAAAAGCAGAGAAAACATTAATGAATGACTTCTGGGCACAGCACTCTGCCAGGTTTTCGCAAACTTTGCAGAACACAGAAAAGACCCCAAAACTACTTCCCTGCTTATAGTTGGTTCAAAACAGAAATTCATTTGTGCTGAGGCTAAGTATATATCAGCCTCATCCATTATTAATCAGGGAGGACTGTATGGAGGAAGTGGGATTCAGATGGGCTTTGATGGCTGAGAAGGTTGTCCATGGTGGTGAAAGATAATTTAATTAATCTCTGTTTCCTTACTCCAGCACTTTAGCAGTGTGGCTGAAATCATAGAGAATCATCAACACACACCCCTTGTTCTAATCGACAGTCAGAGCAACACAAAAGACTCCACCAGACTGAAATACGCTATAACGGTTTCCTAAGGACAGAAAGAAGCCAAACAGAAGAGTAGTTGCTTTGATGTTTAGCCCCATCTTCCACTTTCCAGCAGTGCAACTTCAAATGTTCCCACTTGCCACATTTCGGGCAAAGAACCACCCAAGAAAATGAGGAGCCGTCACCATAAACTGTCATCTGTTTCTTCTAAAAAGCTTGCAAGGAACTGTAATTTGGTGCTGTTTCACTATTTCAACTGATACCGAGGATTTGATGTAGAAGAGTATTTTTTTTTTAACAAATGTTCATAAGGGAAAATCTTCTCTAGGCTAAGTTCTGGACAGAAAGAAACAAATGCTCAATTAAGAACTGACCTGCTACTGATCCTTCTTACCTGAAAGAAAATGCCCAGGATTGAAACAGGGGTGCTGGAAATCAAGGTTTTGCGATGGTCCGGGGGAATAAACAGCATTAAGCACTAATTTAGTTGCACTGTCTGCGTGTTCACGCTCAATCTCTGGCAATGGCATTTTGCTTCTTTTTTGATATATACGCAAAGATCAGTATACTATGAAATGATGCATTATGTTGTAAATAGCAGACACATACTACTCTCCAGCCACGTGTTTTAGAATATCTTGGTTCTTGTCCACATGACTAAACAAGAGAAAATGTAGAGGATTCAGCGATCCTCTGGAATGAGATGGCTCAACTTCTTTTCACTGAAGAGGCAGATTATTCATTCATTCATTCAATCGTATTTATTGAGCGCTTACTGTGTGCAGAGCACTGTACTAAGCGCTTGGGAAGTACAAGCTGGCAACATATAGAGACGGTCCCTACCCAACAGCGGACTCACAGTCTAGAAGGGGGAGACAGACAACCAAACAAAACATATAAACCAATTAAAATAAATAGAAGAAATATGTACAAAAAACAGAGTAATAAATATGTACAAACATATATGCATATATAACAATATGTTAATAATAATACAAAATATAAATATAATAATATAAATAATAAAATATAGTATATGATATAAATAAAATATAAAATAATAATGTAAAATAATATAATACAAACATATATGCATATATAGCAATGTATTAATAATAATATAAAATATACATATAATATAAATGATATAAAATAATATAATATAATAATGTAAAAATAATACAATACAAACATATATGCATATGTAATGATATATTCATAATGATATCAACATACATATAATAATATAAATAATATAATATAGCATAAAATAATAATGTAAAAATAATATAATAAACATATATGCATATGTAACAACATATTAATAACAATATAAAATGTGCATATAATAATATAAATAATATGATATAATGTAAAATAATAATGTAAAAATAATATAATAATATAAACTAATAAAATGAATAGAATAGATATGTACAAACTTGTACAAGTCACTTTCATTCATTCATTCATTCATTCATTCAATCGTATTTATTGAATTACAAGTTTGCAAACTGATACCCAGACCATACAGATGGTTTTGTGTGCAGGAAAGATGTTGTGAATGTACAATTCTAACCAACTTATAGAAAGGACTTATATGACTTTCACTAGACATTCTTTTCATTATGACCTTTAATAGCACCTTAAATATTTATGATATGAAAATGAGTCAAATTCATTCCCCTCTCGGGAACGAAAATCTGTGTTTGGGCACCACTGCGTTATGATGCAGGGTGCAGAAACCATCAGACAAGAAGAGTGGGAGACTATTAAAGTGGTGCACAGGGTACCAAGGAGCTTGTAAGGACCTTGGTGTGACTAAATAAGTAATAATAATAATAATCGTATTTGTTAAATGCTTTACAAGTGCCAAGCACTGTACTGTGACAGGGTAGATGGACGATAAACAGAGAGACGATAACCGCTTAGTACAGTTCTCTGCACACAGTAAACGCTCAATAAATACGATCGAATGAATCGTCCCCCTCTCCATCCCCCCCATCTTACCTCCTTCCCTTCCCCACAGCACCTGTATATATGTATATATGTTTGTACATATTTATTACTCTATTTATTTATTTATTTATTTATTTTACTTGTACATATATATTCTATTTATTTTATTTTGTTAGTATGCTTGGTTTTTTTTTTTTTCTCTGTCTCCCCCTTTTAGACTGTGAGCCCAATGTTGGGTAGGGACTGTCTCTATATGTTGCCAATTTGTACTTCCCAAGCGCTTAGTACAGTGCTCTGCACATAGTAAGCGCTCAATAAATATGATTGATTTATTGATTGATTGAATAAACAGCCACACAGGGCTCAGAATCTTAAGTGGGAAGGAGAACAGGTATTGCATCCCCATTTTACAAATGAGGAAACTGGGATGAGAAGTGACTTGCCCACGGTCACACAGCAGACAAGTGGCAAAGCCGGGATTAGAACTCAAGTCCTCTGACTCCCAAGTTCATGCTCCTTCTCCTAGGCCATGCTGTTTAAGGACAATCCACAACTCCTTGGGAGTGGCTGGAAGCAACCACTAGCATTTCTGCTTGTGGCATGGAAGCTAGTTAATAAATAGTATTTTCTGAATACCTTCTACTTGCAGAAAGAACACTGTATTATAGTACGTGCCCAATCAATCAATCAATCGTATTTATTGAGCGCTTACTATGTGCAGAGCACTGTACTAAGCGCTTGGGAAGTACAAATTGGCAACACATAGAGACAGTCCCTACCCAACAGTGGGCTCACAGTCTAAAAGACTGCCCAAGCAGGAACACCCCTGACAAGGATGAGAGAAAGGCTCCTTGCAAACCACTAGCACTTTATTCTTTCATTCATTCATTCAATCGTATTTATTGAGTGCTTACTGTGTGCAGAACATCAGATAAAGAGCTTGGGAGAGTACAATACAACAATAAACAGATACATCCCCTGCCCACAATGAGTTTACAGTCTAGATGGGGAAAGACATTAATATAATTAAATTACAGATATGTATACAAGTGCTGTGGGGCTGGAAGCGGGGAAGAAAAAAGGGAGCAAATCAGGGTGACGCAAAAGGGAATGCGAGAAGAGGAAAGGGGGTCTTAGGGAAGGCCTCTTGGAGGAGATTTGCCTTCAATTAAGCTTTGAAGGTGGGGAGAGTAATTGTCTGTTGGATCTGAAGAAAGAGAGCATTCCAGGCCAGAGGCAGGGCATGGGAGAGGGGTTCATTCAATTCCTTTGCACAGATACTCAGTCCTGAAATCTTGGTCTCATTCATCATTCCCAAAATCCCTGGGAGATTCCATCATCACAACAAAGGAAAAACTCACTGCTGCTCCATCTCCAACCATTTCGCTGACATCTATCAAGCAGTGGACAGAGGCTGCCTTGCTGGGAGCTAGAACACGAGAAGACCTCTTTGTATGAGGTATGAATCCAAAATCTGGAAGTAGGAATGAAGGAAAGGGCTCTCCTCATTGCGCTGAAAAAAACACTGTGCTTAAAACGTTTAAAATCTGTCAGTGCCCAGTTGGCACCCTGCTCCACTGAACTTACCTGACTTTGGAAAACTGAGTTGTGATTCACCTTCCAAATTGGAGATTTCACTTTCCTCCAGTGACTTTTTTCAATGGTAGTTGTTAAGCGCTTACTATGTGCCTGACACTGTACTAAGCTTTGGGGTAGATACAAGTTAATCAGGTTGGATACGATCTCTGAATTACCTGGAGCTCATGGTCTTAATCCTCATTTTACAGATGAGGTAACTGAGGCACTGGGAAGTTAAGTGACTTGCCCAAGTTCACACAGCAGACAAGTGGTGGGGCTGGGATGAGACGCCAGGTCCTCTGATACCCATGTTCTTTCAACTAGACTAGTTGCTAGTCTAGACGAGGACTAGACTTCTCACGTTAAAGGGAATTAAAGGGAAAGCAGTATGGGATTTTCAGCTATAATAGCTAAGGGATAAAAATGATCCGAAGAGATAAGGGCCAAAATGTTTAGCCTACAAAGCACATTCTCCAAGTCAACAAGGTCGCGTATTTTCACCCAACCCCAAGCCCTGATTTTGGCTAAGAATCTCTAATTATTTCTTCTGAGGCTTTCAAAGTATTTACAACTGCAGGGAAATTCATTCACGGTGATTTTGGTAAGAAAACGCCCATCTGTGGCGTAACCCTTTGGGGAATATCTGTATTATTCAATCAGTGACAGTTTGGGGTAACCTCGGAGATCCGAAAAATGTTGGCACCTTCACCACTCCCAAATGAGTCACCAATTTAGCATGGCAGTCATTGGGGCAGGGAAAATGAGTGTCCCCGAAATTTCTGAAATTTATCATTCCAGATTCTCTACTGTGGGTTCTGAACATATTTGGAACTGATGGGGCACAGATCTTTAGCCCGACTATGCCTCTGCCATCAACTTGACCTTCTCCGAGGCCCAGACTGCTCACACAGCATCATGGAAGCAAATTTCGGTCTGGGAAACATTTTCCCCGCTTCTTCGCTTGGTAGCATATTCCTGGCATTTATGCGGCTGTCGGTTATCCTACCTCCCATAGGTAGGTAGTCCTCTCAAAGTCCTTTTTGAGTGCAAACGATTGCCCATGATGCGAGCGCCAAGGAAATCCACCTAAACGCTGTTACTTAATGAGAAGAAATAGAACTTTGCTGAACGGAAGACTCATTTATATTCATTCATTCATTCAGTCGTATTTATTGAGCGCTTACTGTGTGGAAAGTAAGATCTGGCCAGTCGGCTAAACGTGGCCTTGGAACCGTGTCGTGGAGCAGAAAAGGCCTGGAGTCTGATTAAATGCAAAATGAAAAGTCATCACGGTTCAGAGATCCATGGGCATTGAAAGGATTCAACTTTTTTATTATGATAATAATAATAATAATGGTATTTGTTAAGCGCTTACTATGTGCCAAGCACTGTTCTAAGCAGCATGGCCCAGCAGTGAGAAGCAGCATGGCCCAGTGGAAAGAGCATGGGTTTGGGAATCAGGGGTCATGGGTTCTAATCCCCGCTCCCCCACATGTCTGCTGTGTGACCGGCTCAGTGGAAAGAGCCCGGGCTTTGGAGTCAGAGGTTATGGATTCAAATCCCGGCTCCGCCAATTGTCAGCTGTGTGACCTTGGGCAAGTCACTGAACTTCTCTGTACCTCAATGACCTCATCTGTAAAATGGGGATTAAGCCTGTGAGCCCCCTGTGGCACAACCTGATCACCTTGTAACCTCCACAGCGCTTAGAACAGTGCTTTGCACATAGTAAGCGCTTAATAAATGCCATTATTATTGTTATTATTAAAGCACTGTACTTAGCGCTTGGGAAGTTCAAGTTGGCAACAAATAGTTCATGACTAACACTCCACATTCCACGGCTCTCAAATTTTTTCATTCTTGCCTCCATCTTTCCATATCATCATCACCAATCGTATTTATTGAGCGCTGACTGTGTGCAGAGCACTGTACAAAGCGCTTGGGAAGTCCAAGTTGGCAACATCTAGAGACAGTCCCTATCTAACAGTGGGCTCACAGTCTAAAAGGGGGAGACAGAGAACAAAACCAAACATACTAACAAAATAAAATAAATAGAATAGATACGTACAAGTAAAATAAATAAATAGAGTAATAAATCTGTACAAACATATATACATATATACAGGTGCTGTGGGGAAGGGAAGGAGGTAAGATGGGGGGATGGAGAGGGGGACGAGGGGGAGAGGAAGGAAGGGACTCAGTCTGGGAAGGCCTCCCATCATCAGATATCAGACTTCCATCATAAAGGAGACACCCCCAGCATTCCCATGTTTTGTTTTTTTTAACACTGGAAGGCAGAGCCAGGTCCCCTGGGCCTAGCCATCTTGGGGATTTCCTGGTCAATCAATCAATCAATCAATCAATCAATCATATACATTGAGTGCTTACTGTGAGCAGAACAGCATGGCCTACTGGAAAGGACACGGACCTGTGAGTTAGAAGGACCCCGGTTCTAATCCCGTCTCTGCCAATTGCTTGCTGATGACCTTGGGCAAATCACTTATCTGTGCCTCAGTTCCCTCAACCGTAAAATGGGGATTAAATACTTGTTCTCCCTCCTATTCCGACTGTAAGCCCCATGAGAAACGGCAAGAGAAGTGAGAGAAGCAGCGTGGCTCAGTGGAAAGAGCCCGGGTTTGGGAGTGCGGGGTCGTGGGTTTTAATCCTGCTCTGCCACTTGTCAGCTGGGTGACTTTGGGCAAGTCACTTAACTTCTCTGAGCCTCAGTTACCTCATCTGTAAAATGGGGATTAAGACTGTGAGCCCCACGTGGGACAACCTGATCACCATGTATCCCCCCCAGTGCTTAGAACAGTGCTTCGCATATAGTAAGCGCTTAACAAATGCCATCATCATTATTATTATGAGGGATGGGGACTGTGTCCAACCTATTTAACTTGTACCTAACCCAGCGCTTGGAACAGTGTTTAACACGTAGTAAGCACTTAACAGATACCATTAAAAACAAAATACTGTACTAAGCAGTTGGGAGAGTATAATGAAACAAAGTTGGTAGGAGGCCTTCCCAGACTGAGCCCCTTCCTTCCTCTCCCCCTCATCCCCCTCTCCATCCCCCCCATCTTATCTCCTTCCCTTCCCCACAGCACCTGTATATATGTATATATGTTTGCACATATTTATTACTCTATTTATTTATTTTACTTGTACATATCTATTCTATTTATTTTATTTTGTTAGTATGTTTGGTTCTGTTCTCTGTCTCCCCCTTTTAGACTATGAGCCCACTGGTGGGTAGGGACTGTCTCTATATGTTGCCAACTTGTACTTCCCAAGCGCTTAGTACAGTGCTCTGCACACAGTAAGCGCTCAATAAATATGATTGATGATGATGATTGAGCAGTCCGGAGAATCTTAGGTGGTTCTGTCTGGCCCTTGTACTTGTACAACTTGTCAACTTGTACTTGTCCTTGCCAACTTGTACTTCCCAAGCGTTTAGTACAGTGCTCTGCACACAGTAAGCGCTCAATAAATACGATTGCTGACGATGATGATGATGATTGAGCAGTCCGGAGAATCTTAGGTGGTTCTGTCTGGCCCTTGTACTTGTACAACTTGCCAACTTGTACTTGTCCTTGCCAACTTGTACTTCCCAAGCGCTTAGTACAGTGCTCTGCACACAGTAAGAGCTCAATAAATACGATTGATTGATTAATTGGCCCTGGGAACCTCCTTGGTTCTGCCCAACTCCAAGGTAATTGGAAGCCCCCGAGAGAGCTTCAGCACAGAAGCTTTCTCCATGGACTCTTTAAAGCAAAGGGTTGCATAGCCCTGGAGTTGTCCAGATCTAAACTGATACCCCAGGTTCATCCTGGGGATGTCTGCAATCAATCAATCAATCAATCGTATTTATTGAGCGCTTACTGTGTGCAGAGCACCGTACTAAGCGCTTGGGAAGTACAAGTTGGCAACATATAGAGACGGTCCCTGCCCAACAGTGGGCTCACAGTCTAGAAGGGGATCTCTATAGCCCTTGAGGACTCCTAGCAGCCCGTCTAAAATGGATTATCTTTGCATCGGGAGTATTCAGCAGAACCCAGGGGTGAGGGGGGAATAGTATTTAACCCAACTCCCCATTTTTAAATCCTATCTACAAGAGTGGCTTGCAATAGGTGGCTTCGGTTCAGATAATAAAACACATGCAACAAATTATAAGGTCTTCATTATCCACACTAGGGATGGAAAAGAGCAAGAGGCTCTGATAAAAAAGGAGTAGATAAATCCACAGCTATTTCTACAGGTAACCTACATTAGCCACGCATCTTACACACAAGATCCTTCAGAGTCCAGATTCTCTTCCTATTGAGCCCTAATGTCAGCTCCTGCTAAATAGTGAAAATAATCTAATGCAAGCCACCAACACCGTGCTGTTCAGCAAATTTACTCATATTAATATCCTGGGACTAAGTTATGAAACACTGGCATTTTCTCTAAGGCCACAGAAGAACAGCAGAAGGGAAATAGCACGGCCCGATGGTTAGAGCCCGGGTTTGGGAGTCAGACGGACTTGGGTTCTAATCCTCAGCTCCGCCACTTTTCTGCTGTGTGACCTTGGGCGAGTCACTTAATAATAATAATAATAATAATGATGGCATGTATTAAGCACTTACTATGTGCAAAGCACTGTTCTAAGCGCTGGGGAGGTTACAAGGTGATCAGTTTATCCCACTTGGAGCTCACAGTTATAATCCCCATTTTCCAGATGAGGTAACTCAGGCCCAGAGAAGTTAAGTGACTTGCCCAAAGTCACACAGCAGACAAGTGGTGGAGCCGGGATTTGAACCCATGACCTCTGACTCCGAAGCCCGTGCTCTTTCCACTGAGCCACGCTGTTTCTCTTCTCTGGGCTTCAGTTACCTCATCTGTAAAAATGGAGATTAATAATAATGATGGCATTTATTAAGCGCTTACTATGTGCAAAGCACTGTTCTATGCACTGGGGAGGTTACAAGGTGATCAGGTTATCCCACTTGGAGCTTACAGTTTTAATCCCCATTTTCCAGATGAGGTAACTGAGGCCCAGAGAGGTTAAGTGACTTGCCCAAAGTCACACAGCAGACAAGTGGCAGAGCTGGGATTTGAACCCATGACCTCTGACTCCAAAGCCCGTGCTCTTTCCACTGAGCCACGCTGCTACTCTTCCCTGGGCTTCAGTTACCTCATCTGTAAAAATGGAGATTAATAACAGTGATGGCATTTATTAAGCGTTTACTATGTGCAAAGCACTGTTCTAAGCGCTGGGGAGGTTACAAGGTGATCAGTTTATCCCACTTGGAGCTCACAGTTTTAATCCCCATTTTCCAGATGAGGTAACTCAGACCCAGAGAGGTTAAGTGACTTGCCCAAAGTCACACAGCAGACAAGTGGCGGAGCCGGGATTTGAACCCATGACCTCTGACTCCAAAGCCCGGGCTCTTTCCACTGAGCCACGCTGCTACTCTTCTCTGGGCTTCAGTTACCTCGTCTGTAAAAATGGAGATTAAGACTGTGAGCCAAATGTGGAATAGGGACTGTGTCCAGCCCGATTATCTTGTATCTACCCCACCATTTGCTACTTGTTTGGTCTACAGTAAGTTCTAAAAAAAATACCACAATTATTATTCTATTTATTTTTGCCTTAGGTTATGGAAAGGCTGAAGAGCATGCATGAACAGGATGTGACCGCCGATATTCCCGGACTCTCCCCACCCAGGGATGTGAATAATCCAAGTGAACAAGAGTCTCCTAAACCAACGAGCGGCAAGGAAATTCATATTAGCTTCAACGAGCGGCAAGGAAATTCATATTAGCTTGTAATGGGCAGGGGGGTGTTAATGACCTCAGGACCACAAGGCTAGGGAAGGGGCTATTAAAATCATAATTCTATTACAGGGCATGAATGGAAATTGGATTGGGGCTATTATTATACTTCATCTTGTTGAACAAAATCTTTTACAATTGTGACATTTGCTCAGCACTTACTAGGTGTATTAAGCGCTGCGGTAGATACAAGATGATCACGTCCCATGGGGCTCATGATGTAAGTAGGACGGAGTAACTTGTACTTCCCAAGCGCTTAGTACAGTGCTCAGCACACAGTAAGCGCTCAATAACTACGACTGAATGAATGAATGAATGAAAGAACAGGTACTGAATACCCATTCTGCAGATGGAAGGAACTGAGAAACAGACAAGTGACTTACCCACGGTAACACAGTAGACAAGTGGTGGAACCAGGATTAAAACCCAGGTCCTCCGACTCCCAGACTCACGTTCTTTCCACTAGGCCACGCTCCTTCCCTTTTACCACCTGTATTTTTGAATTTTGGGGTGTATTTTGTAAATCATCATCAATCGTATTTATTGAGCGCTTACTATGTGCAGAGCACTGTACTAAGCGCTTGGGAAGTACAAATTGGCAACATATAGAGACAGTCCCTACCCAACAGTGGGCTCACAGTCTAAAAGTGTCTAAAAGTAAATGAAGAGAAGTAATGAAAGTGAGAGGTTCTCTAGACGATTTTCTCCAGGTTCTCAAAGCAATGGAAAAACTGGAAAAACTGGAATTGCACCCGTGTAATAATTTCAAAATTCTTAAAAGTGAAAAGAACTTAAAAAACTTGACTCCTTAGCTACAATCAATCAATCGTATTTATTGAGCACTTATTCCGAGTAGGGCACTGTATTAAGTGCTTGGGATATTACAACAGAATTAGCACACACTTTCCCTGCCCATAACCAGCTACAACAATGCAATATGAAAGGGAACATTTCAAAGAACTAGATTCATTCATTCATTCAATCGTATTTATTGAGCGCTTACTGTGTGCAGAGCACTGTACTAAGCGCTTGGGAAGTACAAGTTGGCAACATATAGAGACGGTCCCTACCCAACAGTGGGCTCACAACTAGATGTATCCACTTTGGTGGGATGAAGGACTATTACCCAGCTCTACTGGAAATGTAGAGAGGAAAAAAACAGCTATGAAAAGACATTACGTGAGTTTATGTTTGTTACTGGCGAGACCACCAATACCTATTTTAAATGAAGGATACCTCTAAAATAGTTTCAATGGAGAAATGATTCTTTAAAATACTGAGGTCTGCTTTTCACCTGTCTGTTGTGTGACCTTGGGCAAGTCACTACACTTCTCTGAGCCTCAATCAATCAATCAATCGTATTTATTGGGCGCTTACTGTGTGCAGAGCACTGTACTAAGCGCTTGGGAAGTTGGCAACATATGGAGACAGTCCCTACCCAACAGTCTCAGTTACCTCATCTGTAAAATTCATTCATTCAATCAGTTGTATTTATTGAGCGCTTACTGTGTGCAGAGCACTGTACTAGGCGCTTGGGAAGTACAAATTGGCGACATATAGAGACGGTCCCTACCCAACAACGGGCTCACAGTCGAGAATGGGGATTAAGACTGGGGGCCCCATGTGGGACATGGACTGTGTCCAACCTGATTAGTTTGAAATCTACCCCAGCACTTCGAACAGTGCCTGACACATAGTAAATGCTTAACAAATGCACTTAAGTCCCCTCACAAAGGAAAATTTTCACCAGCCTACTCATCACCTTAGGTCTACTTGCCCCATACCCTGCCAGGTAATGCTCTTCTAGCTACCTTTTATCCTCTACCAAGCCACCTGACTTATTTGAACACTATTACATATTAAAGATACCCATTTCCCACCTTCCCAGAGGAAATATATAGGTGCAACCCAATACCCAAAAAGGACACCATTCACATCCCTCCTTTTTTCTGTCCATTTCATTTTTTCTGGCTCCCAAATACTCCCCAGTATCCAATCCCCGCTCCTCTCCATTAGTACTTTCAAGACCTTATCAAGTGCCTCAAGCCTGCCAATTTCCACAATTCTCCCAAAACCACAGAATTGCCTGGGCCTGGTCATTAAGTTGTATCATATCAACACATCGATAAAATCTCTCTCAATTTTTCTGTCACAGACAGAGGGTAAGACATGACAACGGAGACATCATCATCATCAAAAGTATTTATTAAATGCCCGTAAGTAGTTGGCACTGTGCTGAGAACTGTACAGCTGTAAACATCCAGGGTCTCTGACTGCAGAGTTTACAATCTAAAATAATCAAAGTGGACACACAAACGACAGGAAAAACACACAGTCCTCACTACTTCCCTTGCATTCCCTTTCTCAAATCTTCACGTCCTGCCTGCCCCCAGTTCAAGAAATGTAAACAAGGACTTTTGTGAACACAGGGGAGGAAAGGGAACCAGGCCGTTGGGTCATCCCACTGACCCAATAGGTTGCAGCTCTTTAGATCTGTTTAAGGGAAGGCATTTTGGAATCGGTCATTTAATTTCTCCTCAGGAGAAGCCTTTGAGGTTTGGGTTGGCTAGCCGGCACCCACATGGAAACAAGTAAAATTTACTTCAGCACTGAAGCATGGCAAAGCTTTTTAAAGTTTTAGGCCTTCAAAATGGCTGTCTGATAGGGACCACTCTTCCTCTGGCCACTCCAGCCTTCTACCAAAATCAAATCAGGTGTTATTTTTGATCCTACGAGGAGATTTAGAGGGTTTTTTTTCTGTTCTGCAGGACTTTATTTTATTCTATGACTTCACGACTCAGGGAAGTGGGAGCAGAAAAGCATGGGAGGAAGAAACAGTAGGGAGGAGAAATGGAACAAGAACTGCTGGGAGCCGTTACCAGAGGAACTAGGAGGAACAGTTTGGTAGGTAGTGCTGGAAAAAGCAGCAGAAGCACTGGCAGGAAGTTTTCCACTCATTCCCACCACCAAGCCAGGACCTCCAAGCCACGGCCTGGAAGGAAAGGAATCAGGGAACCGGTGGGATGTGAAAGACTGGAACCATGGAAGCGATAAGGGTTGGAATTAAGTTGGTTCAACACCGCACGACTAGCGAAGGTGCTATTGTTCCGTCACCCAGCCTAGGACCGCATTAGAAATAAAAGGGATAGCAATAGAGTATTTCTCAAATTGTTTTTCCCCGGCTTCCAGGCACGCTTCCCACAGGGAGACAAAACAGCTTCTCTGGACCCTGCAGAAGCAGCCTATCTGCCTTAATCTAAACATGGTTTTTCATCACTTCTAGGAAATGAATGTTAACCTACCTGACTTCTTTAATTTAAAAGTAACGGGGAGAGTGTGCAGGAGCAATTGGGCTGAGTAATGAAAACCAAATATGTAAAAATTAACGATGAAAGGATTTGCAAATGTTAAGACTGATCTGATAAATCTGTCCTGAATGCTTGGTATCGATTTGGTATTTACTTAAACCACTGGGTAAGTATTACAAGACATTTGTAAACGTTCAGAGCCCACTGAAGATATTAAGAACTCATGCCAGACTAACCCAAACCACTTTTATCCACAAAACTACATTAGAACATTAGTGGGTGTATAGTTTGGCATTTCTGACAAGTCACATCATGCAATTTTCCTTAGGAAATCATTTTTAAAGCTTTGGGTGAGAATATATATATGAACTTGGAACTGACTGAGTTAGTTATTTGGGGGAAAGGAACATAGAAATGAGATTTTAATAGAAAACATGAATCACCCATCCTATAGATATGAAAATGTGATGCCTAAATTTGTGATGATTTGACAATGGGTTACCAACAAATATTTCAGTAATATGAAGAGTTCCTGGAGAGGTGGGGAACAGCAACATGAACAACTCTAACAAAAACTGAATCTGGAATTCTTCATTCAATTTTTGCTTTCCGAGTATGAATTTAGGAATTTATAGAAAAGTAAATACTTTCAGTAAGCAACTTTAGAAAACTTCAAAGAACTAAACATGATTAGCCTGAAGGGGTGGGAGATGGCTGGAGAAAGAAAATGGCCTGGAAGGAAATCGTTAATGCCTTCTGAAGAATTTTTCAAAATGATAAAAGGAATATATAGGATGAAATTAGGCAAAATAAAGTTTTCAGTAAAACACGGCTCTACAGAGGCAAACTGAAGTATTTACGGAGCTGATCTAGACTTCATTCATTTCTTCAAAAACTAAAGGAAACGTTATTCTTAAATTAGTTCTGTAAGGGCCTACAGAAGGATCCCTGATTGTCAGATACAAGAGTATTTTCTAGAAAAGGGAAACTAGCCGTATCACTGGGATGAAAAAGATGATCTGTTTAAGAGTCTTTAGATTTCATAAATTTGATGAACGCCACTGTAATATTTAAATGAATGAAGCTCCCTCATGGTTATTAAAAAGTTATTTCTTTAAAAAATCTGCATAATACATCTACAAATAGATTTAAGGCAAAAATTTGAGGCTTCCTGCATTTTTATGCAATAAAGAGAACTTTCCAACTAATTTTGCAAAATTCACAAAGGTCCGAGATGGTGTTGGTTCTAATAACTACTCCTAGGTATGCTATAAAAAAATAATGCAAGGGAAAATGTGCTAGGGGATTTTCAGGCCTAGTATTTTTTCCTCTACCTGAAGAAACTATTCTGTATCTTTAATATTACTTTTGATATTAAGGCACACAAGTAAAAATGTTTCAACCTCTATCTGGTACAAAATCTCAAATTCAATTTCATAAGGGGGATGATGGGATGTGCCAGCAGAAATAGCTAACAAAACTCAGAGATAGATTTTCCCATGAAAAATTGCTTCACGATAGTGAAATAACACTTCTCAGCTACTTCAACACTGTTGACATAAATAAAAATTTACACTTTCCAAAAAAATAAATTATCTCAAGAAAATAGTCTCATTTTTAATATGTCTGGGAGCATATATCAGTGAAAATACAATTTGTGGTAAAATTAGGTCAAAATTTTAAAAGGAAAAATAAGACAATATACAGTGATAGAATGAAAGGTTCTGCCCACATCAGATCACAATTTTTTAACCTTATGCTTCATTTTAAGACCTGTTTAAATATTCATCAACACAAATAACTCTGAAAAAACATATTTCTCACACCCTCTGAAATAAAATCTCCATATCTACAGTTTCCATCTTACTTTTTGAAAGTTATGCTTTCAACAGAATGTACTTCCATGGAGGTTTTTTAAGAAAACTAAATCTCAAAAAGGGAACTACCCAAACTCCCACAAAATTGAACTACAGTACACCAAAACTATGTCGTGTAAACATGATGTTAAGACAAATTTAATATTGATGACAAAAGTCATTACAGGAATTAGGGCTACTCATTTTTTAATCAACACCATACACATTATGAATATATGCTGGATATTCCCAATTAATTCCATTCTTAGGCTCAATGTAATAAACACAATTGTAACAGTTTTATTTATATGAAAAATTATTCACTAAGAAAGTAGACAAACTGCACAGAAATAGTACAAGTGTCATGTGCATAGCAAGATAGCTTAAAGCATTCATATATGGCTTTCAAAATGAAACTCTTGGGGGGAAAGGCCAAATCTGGGCCTACAGATACGGCTGACCAAGTAAACTGCTTCACATCTTTTAGGCACTTGCTAACAATAGTGTTCAATCCCTGAAAAATAAATTTACAAAACAAAACGAAACAAACCCTAGCAACTGAAATTAAAACCAAAATTGTGAAAACAGCTTTATGTAGTTCTGAACGTTTTCTGTAGCCAGGTTTAGTAGTGCAGTACGGAACTAAAATGGAAGAGAGAATCAACTTTTCAGGCCCCAGCAAACCTGGGGCAAGAAGTATAGCAAATGACTGAACAGTACAAAGATATGTACATTAAATTCCTGATTATTTACAGAAATCCTGAACACATACCCTAATCAGTAGGAAAAAAATATAAAGCCCACTACTAGTAACAATGTAAAACGAATCATAAAGCATGTTTTATAGTACTCTAACCGCGGTTAGTTTCAAAACCTAAGCATGGATGGTTTTTTATGTCTTTCCAATTTGCTGCCAACAGAAAAGTTTGTTCTCCCATCAAAATACGGCCATTTGCTTTTAATTTTTAACTTCAGTTACTAAGCTGTAATACAAAACACCTGCATATCATAAGTTAAAATTCTTTCAAAAGCAACCGAGCTTTGCTTTTTCATGAATCAAGGTAAATTATCCCAACAAATCCCAATTCCGAGTAGCTTCCATTAGGTGTCTCTGTCCATGACCAACCCAATTATCCTGATTGTCAAATATCCTACCACAAAACCAACAGCTAAACTTAGCCTTCAAAGTATTATCAGAGGTAGTTTTCACAATCTGATACTTATTTTTGCTAGTCTTCTTCAGTGTTAACTTTAGCACGAACCTTTCTTTCACAGAACAATAAGATTTACGCCTTCTGTACCTCTTAGCAGAAATCTCATCAAGAGATGCGTTAGGAACATTGCAATTCGCTGGTTCCAAAAGGGTATTAATAGTTCTTTTGGACAGTGACACCTTGAGTACATTTCCTTGATACTTGGTGATCGTTTTCATGACATTAATTACTTCTGGAGAATCTGCATCGGGATGGTTCAATACAACGACCGGCTGATTTCTTCGGGGGCATTTCACAAGTTGCTTAGAACTAAAAGGGAAAAGTCTCAAAATCCTCAGAGTATCCGTTGATAACTTTGGTCTGCAAAAACCAGGTGACTCCTGGGCATCCTCAGTTTGAGTCTTCCGCTTACATTTCCTGCTCACTGCTACTTTCTTTTTAGGTGGTTCCTGGAAATCAACTTCGGCTTTTCTTCGACCGTTTCGGGTTTTACACGCCAGCCCGGTTTCAGGATCCTTAGGTTTCAAGTGAGTTCTTATTTTTGAACTTTTGTTTCGGGTATTCCACGAGGGTTTCTCATTACTTAAGCCACTCCCCCAGGTACAGTAAGTTTTACACCTTAATAATTGTGCCTCTCTCTGGTACGTAGGATACCCTGACTTTTTGCTGCAATCTGTTGCAGTGGACGTTACATCCAACATACTCGCTGGCACCAATCTGTCTGAGAAGAGTACGGCATCACTAGAAGACACGGGCTGTTTCTGCTCTGCTGAGGAAGTTTTCTGAGACCGTAGGCTGTCCTGTCGTAAAGTGGGCCTGGAGTTGTTTCCTGACTGATTATCAGCAAGGACCTCAATGGGAGGATTCTTAACTATTTTCAGTAATAACTTTTGTTGCATGCCTTCAGATTTCTTTGGTTGAGGACTTCGACTACCGGCATTATCTTGGACTACTTCAGGTTTGTGAACTTTAGGCTTGTTTGTTGTCACACATTTTAGAAGAACTGTTGGTTGGCCTTCAGGCAAGGCTGCACGGAGAGACGGTTTCTGCTGAAATTCACGTTGCTGCTGTACTGAATCCAAAGTACCCAACACACAGCCTCCACGTTCAGACAACACATTAAGAGAAGCAATGTCTCTCCCTGCAGTTTCTGCAGGCCCTGAAAGAACATAAGGTCCCTTAAATGGCACGCTGTTGGCTGAACTAACTGTAACATCGGGACTACTACCGAAAGCCGAGGAACAAACCACCCCTGTGGAATGGTCACTTTTCCTCTCTGCCTTTAAAGGTGTTCTGTTAGACTCTTTGGTTGTAGCACCACCAAATACTCGAGCACTGTCATCTGGGACAGTCGCAGCTGCCCCAAGCATCTTATTGCTGAGTGTTAGAATCATTCCAGGTCCCCTGTTTCGAAGAAGAGATGCAGGCAGGCCTGAGGTTGAATAAACGTCTGGTGGATTCACTGACGAACGAGATCTTCCTGAAACAACACGCAATCCAGGTTTGTTAGCAAGGTGTAGTGGTATGAGAAATCCTTTCGAAGTTGACTGAACAAAAACAGCTTTATTTGGCTCTGAATTTACGGGCGTATCCATCGCAGTAGTCCGAGCTGTGTCTCTTACAAGCTGCTGGGTTACTGTCCGATCCGCCCGAGTCTTCCGTAATGTGTTAACGCCAGAACCTCTTGATATTGTCTCTGAATTTCCAAACTCATTTGATGTTGATGGTACTTGCCCTTCTTTCCCATAGTACATAACTGAATTTGCTGGGTTATCTTTTACATTCAGATCTCTTGGAGGTACGGTTACACCCATTCTACTAGAAGGAAAGGGTAAACAGCATGTAGTTGAGTCTTTTACACATGGGACTATGTTGCTCGCCTCCTCCTGTTTCCAAAATGGCTGTTCAAGTTTCAAACCTTTATCTAAGATATTGTGAGATTCTTCATGAGTGCTGGACTTTACCTTCAAAACCTCTTGGAGTACCTGTTTTACTTCAGGTGACAAAAAATGAGATGCCTGCTTGCTCTGCAGAGAGAAAACAGATGTGATTTTAGGCATGGAGGACGAATTAACGAAAGAGGTACAGTCCCATTTAGATGTCTCAGATATGTTCTCAAAACCTTGATTTTCATTAGTGTGCAAATACTGTTGGCCATTACTTTGTCCTCTTCCTAAAAAACACGGCCTATCTGCATCACGGAAAGACTCACTTTTCAAAGATCCACACGTATCTTTAATGTTCAGCGAGCAATAAGCCTTACTACTCTGTGATGGAGATTCTAACAGACTGCCTGGGTTTTTGCTCCCCTTTGCCAGTGGAGGAAATGAGGGACTAGGTTCATGCCCTAAGCTACAATTGTGATGAAACATTTTGCTCAATTGGGGTTCTCCTTTAAGATTTTCATGTGCCCCCACCGAAATACGACATGGATTACCCAAAATGCGCATTTTGGAGTAATTACGTAAAGGTAATGCTTCTGGAGGATGACTGGAGTCGTCAACTGATGACATATAGTTGAGACAGTTCACAGTGTGGTTACCAGTCCTTCTACTATTTTGTGCTTTTAGTTCAGCAGGATAACTTGCTTTCAGAGACTCCATACTGACTGGGCTCGTGACAGTGGTACACAACACCTGAGGATGACTTTGAGTGATACAACTTCCACATGGGCCAACACTACCTCTGGGTCCAACTTTCACTGATAAATTCAAAGGTGCTGTTGCCAACTCTGGTTTTGTGGACAAGTGCGGTGGATTTTTTCCAGCAGCCTTGCTCTCGGATGCACCAGTCACAGATTTTCTCTTACACCGAGCTAAAGCGGTCTTTCGCTTTTCTGGTTCCACTTTCCCCGAAAATGGAAGTGCAGAGAATGAAAGAGTAGTAGAAGATCTAGTGCAAACTGTATTATTCAGTTGATGTGCGTGCAGTGAAGCACCTGGGGCTGATAATCCAGTGGTGTCACCAGGATGGAGCTGAGAATGAGTAGTGCTACCTCTGAATTCATCCGACTGTCGGCCTGATGAATGCAAATTATGTTTACTGGTGGGCAACAACTTTATCACTATATGTTGCTTTCCATCCACCAACTTGAATCCCATAAACTTGGCGCTGTAGTTTGCAGGAACAGTTATTTTATTGTTTTTCACCATCAGCACAGTTGGTCCATGTACAGTATTCTTCAGTGATCCCAAACCAGAACTTGATTCCTCTTCCGTTTTATTGTTTTGTGGGGTTGACGGGGTTCTCATTTCTGAATCTGCGTAGTTCTGAGTTTGCTTCTCATTACATACGGTCTTTTCTTCACTTACATGCAGCCCCTTGAGAAGTTGGTTTTGTTCTTCAGCATTACACTGAATTTTATTTAAACTTTTAAGCACTTGTGTATCTTTTTCAGTACACCCATCACTCGCACTATTCATTTTCTCTCTTCTCCAAAGTGTCTTCCTTGAGGTTCCCATTTTATATCTCTTCAGTATAAGCTTTAGCCCTGAAGATGCCTTCATGATTCTTTTTTCACAGTTGTCCTTTTCCAGTTTCTCTTTTGCATATAAATTGTCTTTATGCGAACCTATGACATGTCTTATAAGGTGATCCTTCCGCATCGCACTGTAGCTACAATACTGACAACTGAAGGGAAACGTGTCAGAGTGAACAAGAAGATGCCGCTGGAACTCTCCTTTGGTAAAACTTACATGAGGACACTGACCACATTTATAATGGATTTCATTATGCCTATGAATGTGCTGAACAAATGTGCCCACATCCTTGGTAGAAAACTTACATTTTTCACATTGAAAATTACCTTTCACACAATGTTTAGATGTGAAATGTTTCGTCAAGTCCAGTAAAGTGTAGGTAGTCTCATCGTTACAAATCTCACATTTTACTAAAGTGCTTCGGTGGGTGCGTCTGTGTTGTTTGAATGCCTGAAAATCATTAGCTGAAAAACTACACATTTCACAAGGGTATGAGGGCAATTCTCCCTGGTGCCACAGTTGAAAATGTTTCTGCAAATCATTTGGGCTGTATCGAATATTGTTTCTACATTTTGAACAGTTGAAATTGAGGATTTTGGCTGCAGTTTTCATCCCTTCTTCTTCAAACTGCCCTTCAGATTTATGCAGCAAGCTCTGTTCCTCTAGACAATGTAAAGAACTTGCATTCACTGTCTCTGTACTGAGGGATTTTCTTGCAGTTTGTGGTTTATTCTGAAATAATTTTCTGAATCTGTCACCTTCATGTTGCAGAGCCACTGCTTTGGGGATATTTACCTTAGGCAAATTAATTTTCACAGTTTTCAGTTCATAAGAAAGGCTATCTTCTAAAAATGTTGGCTGAGAGGCAGACATTAACGTATCATGAACTATTCCAATTTCCACATCATTAACAAATCGTTTCTTTGCACCGATATCTCTTAAAAGGATAGTTTTCTCTTCATCATTAAAAAAATGCTTCTTTTTAGATGGCATGATTCAATAAATGTCCCTTATTTCTTTCATCAGCAAACTTCTGAAATCACTTGAAATGTAGGTACAAAACAAGGAATCCTGGACAGAAACATCTTCAGATTCCCAGGACTTTCTCCAGTTTAACTTACCTAAAAGTAAACACAATTTTAATCTCCATCAATTCAAAATATCAACTTTATGTTTTCAAACTTTCCCTTAACGCTCAAAAGCAAAATTCCCACAATATGCAGAGAAACCCAGGAAAACTGAATGTAGGAATTTAATAGCATTCTTCCTCCGGCATTCACGACTTGTAAATATTTTTGTCTGTCTCTTCCATTAGATTGTAAGGTCCCTGAGGGCAAGGAATGTGGGTCTCCTTACTGTTGTACTCTCCCACATGCTTAGCCAGTACCTATCACTCAGTAGGCAGGTACCTAATAAATACCACAGATAGATAGATCGATCAGTCAATGGTAGTTTTTGAGTGCTAACCGGGTGCAGAGCACTGTACTAAGATTCAGCTACCTATCCTTTTCAATACTATCCAAATTTTACACAAGGTATATATTAATTAGTTTCTGACCAACCCATGGCATATTCTAGGCTGTGCCCTACAGTTGCAAGATGGCTGAAGCATCTACACGGAGGTGAATGAAGTCTTCAGGTCAGATCTGTCCTGCTAAGCTGAGCCAAACACTTTCTGGAATTTGTTCAGCGCTTACTATGTGTCAGGCACTGTATTAAGTGCTGGGATGGATACAAGCAAATCAGGTTGGACCCAGTCCCTGCCCCATATGGGGCTCACGGTCTCAATCCCCATTTTACAGATGAGGTAACTGAGGCACAGAGAAGTGCAGTTACTTGTCCATGGTCATACAGTACACAAGTGAGAGTGGCAGAGTCTACCACGCTCCATTCAGCCCCATATTCATTAAGAAACTGCCGACTGTACTATGGCTGCAAGACCCACGGTATGGGGGGGCAGGGTTGGATAGAAAGTGTCTGATGTCAGAAAGGACTGCGCCAAATCAGAGTGGCACGAAGGCCAAAATAACCACTAGCCCCAACCTATGCCATAACCAAAGATCTACAAGTACCGAGCTCTTGAGCATTTTGTCGAAGCAAAGTGGCTATTATGGGCAAAAAGGTTTAAGGAAACACTTCTCCTTTCCTCTTGTCGTCTTAACCTCTCAATTTTCTATCTACCGCTGCCAACTACTTAAGAGTGAAGAGTGATGGTACTCAGGTTTGGTCATCTAAACAGTGCAGAAAATTATTTCTGTCGCGTTGTAAAAACCACTGGAGAAATAGGCTAGATCTTTTGCTGGCTGAACAGTGATATTTAACTGAACTAATGATTTCTCCAAAGGTAGGAAAATTAAGAGTGAACTAACCCCAGGCATTTACCCACTTAGTTTAAGGAGAGAAAGTCCATAGAAGTCAAAAGTGATTTTTTTATTATTATATACTTCTTGACTCAGTCTGGAGGAGGGCTGCAAATGAGGAAGATCAGCTGCTTAGAAAACTCAGCGTCGCACAATAGAAGTTCCTTGGCTGCTGGCATTTATCCAAGAAACACACCTGAGTGGGGAAGGATGAGAGTAGCAGTGTAGAAGGGGAAAGGAGAAAAGGGATTTTGCACAACGCGAATGTGGCTTGGAGATATAAGGTGAAAGTTCCTCCCTCCTTTCTAAAAAAACAAACTTGTCTTTCTCTTGGAGTTAAAGCTCTCAGGTGCCCCCCTGGCAATTCTCAATTGGCAGGGGTCACCCATCAGGTGGAATGGTTAATTATCAGTTTTCCTCCTCTTCCTTTTTAGTATAACTCTTTGAAGACATTTTTTAAATACGACATTTTGTTCCAGTCAAATATTACCGATTAGTTACAGAATTATACCTAAGTATTTGTCCTTGATTTTCGAAGAAGACACCACTGATGGTGAAATTCACTTATGAGCTGCTTGTGAGGCTCAAAATGTCAATGCAGGACTCAGAGTCCCGGCCATATTACTACCTTTAATGCTTACAATGCCTGGAGCTTTTTTCATTTTCACTTCACCTCTCATTTCAATTAATCAGTGGTATTTACTGAATGCTTACTATGTGCACAGCGCTGTACTAAGCACTTGGGAGAGTACAACTCAACAAAATTAGTGGACATGGTCCCTGCCCTTAATGAACTTACAGTCGAGAGGAGGAAGCAGACATTAATATAAATAATTTGTATTACATAATTTAAAGATATGTACATAAGGGTTGTGGGGTTGGGGCGGATACCAAATGTCCAAAGGTCACAGATCCAAGTGCATAGACAATGCAGAGGGGAGAGTGAGCTTTTGCTCCAAGAGACCCAGATCATAAGATTATAAAATACTGAGCCAAATTACCTGCTGCAGTAGTCATCTGGTGGCCTGCAAGAGATCAGAAGAAAGCCAGAGCTTCTTCCCAAAGTATCCAGGGAAAAACTTTAGGCAATGAAAGAATTAGGCTTACTATATTCCATATCACCACTGGGAATATATAACTTTCTGTTATAATCAATAGGCTATATCACACCAAAGCACTTCTTTGATTTGCTATGTATATGGATATAACTGAAGCAAAGTAAAGAATTTAGAAATAAAATTGAAAGAGCATCTAAACTTCAGTTAATTCCCCCACTATTTCCTCAGTAGAAATATAAAGCTATGAGTGGACAAATATTTATATCTATCTAGATATGGCTATTTTAAAGAATTATTAATCATAAGGGGACTTACATATATCAAAAATGAACTTAACATACCCATTCTATTTCAAACATATGAATCATTACGCATATTCAAATAAGAATATGGTACATAACTCAAAATGTGCACAAAGTATTTTTAAGGCAGTTTAATCACATTACCTTTTTCTGCTAATATCCCTATTTCTACTTTCCTACATTTTGAATGGCCTTTAAAATGCGCTCTGACTCCTTATCTTGAGCAGTCAGGGCAGGGTGAGGCCTGAACTGCTTTTCAGATCTCAGGCTTCAGGCAACAGAAATCAAATTGAAACTTCAATGTCCTGGAAGGATCAGAGTTCAGAAGGACGGGTGGGGCAAGAGAGAGAAGAAGAGAAGAAGAGCAAAGAAGAGAAGCCTAGAAATCCCTGCCCTTGCTTCTGCTTAGCTAGCTTCTGCCTAGCTTAGCTAGAGTGGTTGGGGGGAAAGAGCAACAGGATTCAGCTCCGCTAGGCCAAATTTAGAAATAAATATGAAAACTGGTGAAAAATTAATACTTTCAATTTTTCAGCTCACAATATTTCAGCAGATGATTTTTTTTTTTAAATTGTCAACTACCTTTAATCTCCTGCTACTTCCCGTCAGCCTATAGTGATGCATGAGACAATGGCAGCAAGGAGTAATCGCTGAATGGGACACTTATAGCCAAACTGGATTCATTTTCCTCTGCACCTTTACCATGACTTATTCGGCATATGACTTCTGATTCCAAAATCATCCTTCACTTTCTTTTGGCCATTTCCACAGCCTTAGACACTCAGCAGTGAGAAAGTACCCTCACTGACTGCTTAACCTAATCACGTTCAGCAACCATCCTGTGTTTTCCATCTGTTATCTCTTGAGGTAACTTCAGGGAAAAGGGAAAAAACTTTACATGCTTCTACAGATGCCAAGGAAATAAAACACAGAGGACGCTGATCAAAATATAGCAAAAAAAGGATTGGGAGTAAGGCACTGTGGTGACAAAAATGGCCTTCAGAACTTTCTGTGGTAAAACCTGTAGCAAGACTAAACTTCATTCCTAGTATAGAATTACAGAATTGCTACGGATAAGTGGAATGGCTATCAATAAGTGAAGAATAGATTGTAATGGGCTGCAGATTTAACGCAAAGAGCACTGTACCCACGGCCCTGAATCTCTAAGTAGGCATCTCCATATTTTGGATATCGAAAGATAAGCATGGTCTAGTGACTGAAACCTGACTATGAGCTGAAAACTTGTTTTTGAACAGCTCTGGCATTAACTCTTTATGTAATCTGACAAATCCCTCAATTTTAGAATTTGGAAAAACACTACTTACTCTCTATCTCATAGTGTTGTAATGATTAATTAGCTAATGGCGATTCCTTTTTTCTAATATATCGCCTCCAAGTACTCATAGATGCCAAGGGAAAGAGCACGGGCTTGGGAGTCAGGGGTCGTGGGCTCTAATCCCGGCTCTGCCATTCTTCAGCTGTGTGACTTTGGACAAGTCACTTAACTTCTCTGTGCCTCAGTTATCTCACCTGTAAAATGGGGATTAAGGCTGTGAGCCCCACATGGGACAACCTGATTACCTTGTGTCCCTCCCAGTGCTGAGAACAGTTCTTGGCACATAGTAAGTGCTTAAAAAATACCATCATTATTGTTATTAAGGAAAAGAGTGTGTTGTCTTAAATCTACCTAGAGACACTTGACACATCGTAAGCACTTAAATCCATAATTTAGGGACACAATTCATCAATGGTATTTATTGAGCACCAATCATGTGCAGAGCAGTGTACTAAATGCTTCATCCTCACCATGTACATCAAGTTACTATATTGTGTCCTAGCCCAGATAACAATATAATTGTACTTGTTAAACACTGTACTAAGTGCTGGGGTAGACACAAGATCATTAAATCAGACAAATTCCTCCATCCCATATGGGGCTAACAGACTAAGTTGGAGAGAAAATAGGTACTGAATCCCCTTTTGACAGATGAGGAAACTGAGGCCCAGAGAAGTGAAATGACTTGTCCGAGGTCACATGGTATGCAAGTGGCAGGGCTGGAATCAGAATCCAGGCCCTTGCTCTTGTTTTGGTTTGTCTGTTTGGACACTCCATCCATTTGCTCTTGTTTTGGTTTGTTTTCGTCTTAATGGTATTTGTTAAGCGCTTACTATGTGCCAGGCACTGTAGTAAGCACGGGGGTAGATGCAAGCTAATCAGGTTGGACGCAGTCCCTGTTCCACACAGACCTCACCGTCCTAATCACCATTTTAAAGATGGGGGAATTGAGGCAGAAGTGTCTTGCCCAAGGCCAAAGATGACAAATGGCAGAGCCGGGTTTAAAACCCAGGTGCTTCTGACTCCCAAGCCTGTGCTCTATCCATTAGGCCATGCTGCTTCCGAGATGCGCTAGAGGTGATCTCAATAAATACGATTGATTGATTGATTGATCCAGAGTGCTGCTTTGGGGCTGAAAGGCTCCAGGAAGTTTAGCCAGCAGAGCCATGTGCTGTGTTTAGCCATGTTCCCCTCCAACTCTCCAACAAGCCTGAAATAATAATAATAATAATGGTATTTATTAAGCGCTACACGAGGAGGAGTTGAGTAGGCACTACCACAGACTGTGCCCTCCAGAAAGGGGAAGACTGTTTTCCCTTTCCAACAATCAACGGTGTTTTGTAGACTCTCAGGAACTCCAAGCAAGAGACTATGGCCTCTATATCCTCATTTTAGAGTGCATGGTACAGTACCAGGGGCCCTGCATTATTAGCGATGATGATGATGACGATGATGAAACAGAGCAGGCATTTTTCTCAAGCTCTTCTTATGCCTTCAGTTCAATATTCAAATGGTTCCTAAATCTTTTCCATGAAGTCTTCCCAGAGTAATTTCCCCTGCCTCCAATCATCCCAAGTCACCGTTCAACATTTAGGAATATTGCGAATTTGATCATTAAGTTTACATGTCTCCACCACTTGAGTTTTTGTAAACCTTTTACTGGTTTATATGCATATGTGTATACATATAGCCCCACCTGCATTTATATATGCCTGTCCTATCTCAGAATTTATCTTGTTTTCCTTTCATATGTCCCCTCAGCAACAAGCTAGGGAATGTGGGAAATAGCAAAGAAAAAATTGGGAGGCGGGGGGGAGGTGGGGCAGGGGGAGGGAGAATGGAGAGGGATTGCTAAAGAATGCAGGGAACCAGAGGGTCACTTACTTGGTTGCAAGGGTAATGGACTCTTCTCCCTTGCACAGCCTAAAAATCCCCATCCTTGCTTCTGCCTAGCCTGGCCTAAATGGAACCTCAGACCACAGCACCCGGGTTTGGTGCATGCTAAAAGTGAGCTCAAGCGTCCCTTCCACGGGGAAATATGGAAAACCATAAAAGCACTCTCACCTCTGCATCTGGTGGCCCCAGCCCACGACGAGAAGGCCTTTGATGGTACCAGACTGGCATGGAAACTCAACCTGAACTCAGTCGAGTTCAGCTTTGGGATACCCCAACGTGGCTATGGGTTCGTGACCCATATATCAAGCACAGCCCATTCAAGGCTCTATTTGTCCAGCCTTGAACTCTCTTAGAAGGCACTATCCGGTAAGGATAGAGGTATTTCGCAATAACTGAAAAACAAAAAAAAATTAAGATCTTTTTAGAGCTACTCAACTATCCACCTAAAAATATGCAAACGACTTTTCTTCTTAAAAATTCAAACCTAAGCAAAATATGGGTGGCTTTATTTAGACAATAAAATCATTAACTTACTATTTTAAAGAGAAACTATGTTCCAGGACTTCAATCACTGAAGGAACAAGAGGCAGAAAATAAAATGCTTGAACAAAACGACAGTCAGGAACACTGATTAAAAGAGATGAAATCTAAAAATGAAAAGCACAGTTTTAAAATTATGAATGCATTACTGTATTTCACATTTAAAGGCAAGGAAAAGTAATGAGCAATCTTTATATTTCACTCTAAAGACAAAGTCTAGTTGGTTGATTTGTTTGATCACAAGATGACGTGAACCATTACAAACACTCTGGCAACTTAACCAGAACGACTATCTTAATTTTTTATGCTGAATTGTCGACACTCAAGTAACTCCACAGATATGCTTTGAAGTACACACAACAGGAAACAGCATCATAAACGTCCAGAGCAAATTACTTCGCATTTTGGTCTAATTAATCAATTACAACTTGACCGATTTTCCATCTTAGAAGAACGGTAGTAGCACAGTAAAACTCCATTAAGTGTGGGTGCCAGCGGAAAGAGCCAAAATTGATTTAACAGGTGGTCTGAGTTTGGGGGATTTTGAGTCCACAGTTCTGTGGGAGTTCCAGATTTGGAAACTCCATCCATTTAAGCTCCACAGTCCGCTACCACCACCGCAGGAAGGAAAACCACGAGGAGGAACAGCATACTTCCACGACTCTCCTCTAGCACAGGTTTCCAGGTTTTTACTGTAATATACGCATACACTGCAAGACACTTTAAATAATTTACTCATGCACCAGAACAGTCTTTTGCCAACAAATAATTCAATATTTGTTAGATGCATATTACCACATATTTGCTGTACATGAAATTACACAAAATCACAGAGTTCCTAACTGTAATAATATTACACACTACAAATCACATTTTAAACACATCAAATAAAAATTATTTACATGCTTCAACTTGCACTTTTATACTATTATACCTTTGTTGGATTTGGAGGGAGCTATCTTGTCTTTACAGACTAGGGCAAGGAATCCCTAACTGAAGTCAATTAATTCATGGTAAATCTCTGTAATTTTGTGAGCATTAAAAAAAAAAATCTTGGACTCATTTCCCACATATTGGGGATGGTTACTTCCCATTCCATCTGATCTCACTGGTTTGGGTTTTTTTTAAAAAAAAAACCACACCCACACCCACCAAGAGACCATTTAGACTCTTCACAATCAAATGGTTTCAATTTTCATATGGAAACAAGAGAAAACACATTCAATAAACTTCAGGCCTATTTCACATTAACATGACAAGACATTGTAGGGCTTTATATATTTTCAACAAAAGGAAAGGTTCGGGACTCAAAGTTGAGCGCTTTAATATTACCAAAAGGAGTTGGAAAATTCAAAGGATCAATCTGATTTTCTTAAAAAAAGACAATTAAAATGGTTCCTCAACTAACTACTGTTCCAGATCCAAAATACGATTGCTGGACCACAAATCAAAATGGTCCGAAAAAGTTTCCTTGACGCCCTACCTCAGCAGGTTGAAAAAGTCAAATCTTGTTCCTTATATCTGATCTAAATTCAACATTGATAACATTGATAGTAAGACTGTGAGACCAACTTGGGCCGGGGACCGTGTCCAACCTGACGATCTTCTACTAGTCCTCAGAATGGTGCTTGACACATATAGTAAGCGCTCAGTACCATTATTATTACTATTATTATTTTCCAGCTGAAACCCTTCATCATTTGGGTGACCTCAACTTGAAGTCAAACCTCCACGTACAGAAAGCCTCAGCGGATCAACTTTTTTATTTCATCTGCCCTTAAATAATAATAGTGATGGCATTTGTTAAGCGCTTACTATGTGCACTGTTCTAAGAGCTGAGGAGGATACAAGATGATCAGGTTGTCCCACAGGGGGCTCACAGTCTTAATCCCCATTTTACAGATGAGGAAGTACAGTGCTCTGCACACAGTAAGCGCTCAATAAATATGACTGAAGAAAAAAGAAGGAAGCGATTTGCCCCAATTCATTCATTCATTCATTCAACTGTATTTATTGAGCGCTTACTGTGTGCAGAGCACTGTACTAAGCGCTTGGGAAGTACAAGTTGCCCCAAGTCACCCAGCTGACAACTGGAGGGGTCGGGATTTGAAGCCATGACCTCCAACTCCCCAGCCCATGTTCTCTCCACTGAGCCACGCTGTTTCTCATGATAAATAATTCTTAAATGAAAACATCCCTGTCGAAAAACTCTATTTCTACGTTAACTCTGTACCAACAGTTTTGATGATATTGACACCTGTGTCGAAAAACTCTTTCTCTGTTAACTCTGTACCAAGAGTTTTGATGATATTGACACCTGTCTACTTGTTTTGTTGTCTGTCTCCTAGACTGTGGGCCCGTTGTTGCGTAGGGACGGTCGTGATCTGTTGACGAACTGGACTTTCCAAGCGCTTAGTCCAGTGCCCTGCACACAGTAGACGCTCAATAAATTCATTCATTCAAATGCGTACGACTCATACGTATAAATCCGATTGGATGAATGACTACCAGAGAAGCAGCGTGGCTCCGTGGAAAGGGCATGGGCTTTGGAGTCAGAGGTCATGGGTTCAAATCCCGGCTCCGCCACTTGTCAGCTGTGCGACTTTGGGCAAGTCACTTAACTTCTCTGGGCCTCGGTTCCCTCATCTGTAAAACGGGGGTTAAAACTGTGAGCCCCCCGTGGGACAACCTCATCACCTTGTAACCTCCCCAGCGCTTAGAACAGTCCTTTGCACTTAGTAAGTGCTTAATAAATGCTATCATTATTATTATTATTACTATTATTATTATTACCAAGAGCGACTCTACATGACCTGGCGTCATCATGGGGCTTTGCCAGCGGCCTTGAAAAAGCCACCCGACGAGGGCCTCTACCTGACAGTGAGGAAGAGGTGAACCCACTGTTGGGTAGGTTGTCAACTTGTACTTCCCAAGCGCTTAGTACAGTGCTCTGTACACAGTAAGAGCTCAATAAATACGGTTGATGATGATGAAATAGGTTTACGCGACCAGCCGTTGAGGGTCTCCATCTGAGATAATTGGGTGGGATGGATGGATGGACGGTGGGACGGGGGTGGAAAGGCGGGTTTTGGGGGGGGGGGGGCGATGGGGGAAGAGGGAGCGATGTTGCCAACTTGTACTTCCCAAGCGCTTAGTACAGTGCTCTGCACACAGTAAGAGCTCAATAAATACGATTGATTGATTGACTGATGTCTCCCCCTTCTAGACTGTGAGCCCGCTGTTGGGTAGGGACTGTCTCTAGATGTTTTAGACTGTGAGCCCACTGTTGGGTAGGGACTGTCTCTATATGTTGCCAATTTGTACTTCCCAAGCGCTTAGTACAGTGCTCTGCACATAGTAAGCGCTCAATAAATACGACTGATGATGATGTTGCCAACTTGGACTAGTCCAGCGCTCTGCACACAGTCGGCGCTCAATAAATACGACTGATGATGATGATGATGATGCTGCCAACTTGGACTTCCCAAGCGCTTAGTGGAGTGCTCTGCGCACAGTCAGCGCTCACTAAATACGACTGATTGACTGATTAATGTTCATGGCAAAGGAGCACAATGGGGCTGGTCGTCGACATCTCCCCTGGCCAGGTGGTGAGCAGGATCATCATCATCATCATCAATCGTATTTATTGAGCACTTACTAAGTGCAGAGCACTGTACTAAGCGCTTGGGAAGTACAAATTGGCAACATCTAGAGACAGTCCCTACCCAACTGTGGGGTCACAGTCTAAATGCAGGCTGGGCCCCGGGTTGGCCCCCCGACTCGAAGCGGGGGGTCGGCCATGTCTGAGGTGATTTCCCCCGTGGCCCCTCCACACAACTCCCTCATCCGCCTTCACCGGCCACGCGGAGGGACACGGCGTGGTGATGCGGCCGGGGAGGGGAGGGAGCGCCTCAAGGGGCCGCTTTGGCCTGGCCACACCGAGGAAAAATAGGCTGGAAATGGCCCCCCAAGGCGGGGAGGGAGCGTGGACCCCCCAAAGGACGGGGCCACCCCGCCTTCGAGAAGACAGGCTCCATTGGGGAAACTTTCCCACAAGTTCCTCGGGAGGCTGGGGAGGGCTGAGGGGAGGAGGAGGGACTATTTAACGGGCTCTTCCTAGGACGGGTCGCCTTTCCACTTTCGGTCGCGGCCTCCTCCTTGAAACCCCCCGCCTTGGCCCGCCTCCCTCCCCCCCTCACCGGCTGCCCCGGCACCGGTTGGGGCCGCTCGGGTCGAGGGGAAATACCTGGCGGAGTCTCCATTGCCGGCGAGTCACCGTTGGCGGCCATAACTCTTCCATCCGGGGATTTGCCGACGAGCCGCTCGGAGGGCTCCCGGCGCCGCAGCCACGCCGCGGCGGAGGGATACGCGCTGCACCTGGGGGGTGGGTCGGCTGAGGCGGCGGAAGGAGGCCGCAGGGGCCCCCGAGGCCGTGGAGCCCTAGGCCAAGATGGCGCGCCAAGGGGGAAGCTTTCAACGCCCTTCCTCTCCCTCAGTGTCCCCTAACTCAGGGAAGTCTCCCTGTTGGACAGACAACAGCTCTTTCCCCTCAGGGAGCAACAACCCCACACTAACTTAGCGTCCTCTCCTCAGGGCTGCACCTGGGGGGTGGGTCGGCTGAGGCGGCGGAAGGAGGCCGCAGGGGCCCCCCAAGGCGTGGAGCCCCAGGCCGCAGGCCAAGATGGCGCGCCAAGGGGGAAGCTTTCAATGCCCTTCCTCTCCCTCAGTGCCCCCTAACTCAGGGAAGCCTCCCTGTTGGACAGACAACAGCTCTTTACCCTCAGGGAACAACAACCCCTCACTAACTTATCGTCCTCTCCTCAGGGCAGATATGCGCTGCACCTGAGGGGTGGGTAGACTGAGGCGGCAGAAGGAGGCCGCAGGGGCCCCCAAGGCCGTAGAAACCCAGGCCGCAGGCCAAGATGGCGTGCCAAGAGGGAAGCTTTCAATGCCCTCCTTCTCCCTCAGTGCCCCCTAACTCAGGGAAGCCTCCCTCTTGGACAGACAACAGCTCTTTCCCCTCAGGGAACAACAACCCCTCACTAACTTATCGTCCTCTCCTCAGGGCAAATACGTGCTGCACCTGGGGGGTGGGTAGACTGAGGCGGCAAAAGGAGGCCGCAGGGGCCCCCAAGGCCGTGGAGCCCCAAGCCGCAGGCGAAGATGGCGCGCCAAGGGGGAAGCCTTCAATGCCCTCCCTCTCCCTCTGTGTCCCATAACTCAGGGAAGCCTCCCTCTTGGACAGACAACAGCTCTTTCCCCTCAGGGGACAACAACCCCTCACTAACTTATCGTCCTCTCCTCAGGGCAGATACGAGCTGCACCTGGGGGGTGGGTAGACTGAGGCGGCAAAAGGAGGCCGCAGGGGCCCCCAAGGCGTGGAGCCCCAGGCCGCAGGCCAAGATGGCGTGCCAAGGGGGAGCTTTCAATGCCCTCCCCCTCCCTCTGTGTCCCCTTACCCAGGGAAGCCTCCCTCTTGGACAGACAACAGCTCTTTCCCCTCAGGGAGCAACAACCCCACACTAACTTATCGTCCTCTCCTCAGGGCAGATACGAGCTGCACCTGGGGGGTGGGTAGACTGAGGCGGCAAAAGGAGGCCGCAGGGGCCCCCAAGGCGTGGAGCCCCAGGCCGCAGGCCAAGATGGCGTGCCAAGGGGGAAGCTTTCAATGCCCTTCCTCTCCCTCAGTGCCCCCTAACTCAGGGAAGCCTCCCTCTTGGACAGACAACAGCTCTTTCCCCTCAGGGAGCAACAACCCCACACTAACTTAGCGTCCTCTCCTCAGGGCTGCACCTGGGGGGTGGGTCGGCTGAGGCGGTGGAAGGAGGCCGCAGGGGCCCCCAAGGCCATGGAGCCCCAGGCCGCAGGCCAAGATGGCGCGCCAAGGGGGAAGCTTTCAATGCCCTCCCTACTTATCGTCCTCTCCTCAGGGCAGATACAAGCTGCACCTGGGGGGTGGGTCGGCTGAGGCGGCAAAAGGAGGCCGCAGGGGCCCCCAAGTCCGTGGAGGCCCAGGCCGCAGGTTTAGAAGGCACGCCAAGGGGGAAGCCTTCAATGCCCTCCCTCTCCCTCAGTGCCCCCTAACTCAGGGAAGCCTCCCTGTTGGACAGACAACAGCTCTTTCCCCTCAGGGAGCAACAACCCCACACTAACTTATCGTGGTCTCCTCTGGGCAGATACGCGCTGCACCTGGGGGGTGGGTAGACTGAGGTGGCAAAAGGAGGCCGCAGGGGCCCCCAAGGCTGTGGAGCCGCAGGCGAAGATGGCGCACCAAGGGGGAAGCTTTCAATGCCCTCCTTCTCCCTCTGTGTCCCCTTACTCAGGGAAGTCTCCCTCTTGGACAGACAACAGCTCTTTCCCTTCAGAGAACAACAACCCCTCACTAACTTATCGTCCTCTCCTCAGGGCAGATACGAGCTGCACCTGAGGGGTGGGTAGGCTGAGGCGGCGGAAGGAGGCCACAGGGGCCCCCAAGGCCGTGGAGTCCCAGGCCAAGATGGCACGCCAAGGGGGAAGCTTTCAATGCCCTTCCTCTCTCTCTGTGCCCCCTAACTCAGGGAAGCCTCCCTGTTGGACAGACAACAGCTCTTTCCCCTCTGGGAACAACAATCCTTCACTAACTTATTGTCCTCTCCTCAGGGCAGATACGTGCTGCACCTGGGGGGTGGGTTGGTTGAGACGGTGGAAAGAGGCCGCAGGGGCCCCCAAGGCCGTGGAGCCTCAGGCCGCAGGCCAAGATGGCACGCCAAGGGGGAAGCCTTCAATGCCCTCCCTCTCCCTCTGTGTCCCCTTACCCAGGGAAGCCTCCCTCTTGGACAAACAACAGCTCTTTCCCCTCAGGGAGCAACAACCCCACACTAACTTATCGTCCTCTCTTCTAAGCAGATACGCGCAGCACCTGGGGGGTGGGTCGGCTGAGGCGGCGGAAGGAGGCCGCAGGGGCCCCCGAGGCCGTGGAGACCCAGGCCAAGATGGCGCGCCAAGGGGGAAGATTTCAATGCCCTTCCTCTCCCTCAGTGCCCCCTAACTTATGGAAGCCTCCCTCTTGGACAGACAACAGCTCTTTCCCCTCAGGGAGCAACAACCCTCCACTAACTTAGCGTCCTCTCCTCAGGGCTGCAGCTGGGGGGTGGGTCGGCTGAGGCGGCGGAAGGAGGCCGCAGGGGCCCCCAAAGGCGTGGAGCCCCAGGCCGCAGGCCAAGATGGCGTGCCAAGGGGGAAGCCTTGAATGCCCTTCCTCTCCCTCAGTGCCCCCTAACTCAGGGAAGCCTCCCTGTTGGACAGACAACAGCTCTTTCCCCTCAGGGAGCAACAACCCTACACTAACTTAGCGTCCTCTCAATCAATCAATCGTATTTATTGAGCACTTACTAAGCGCTTGGGAAGTCCAAGTTGGCAACATATAGAGACGGTCCCTACCCAACAGTGGGCTCACAGTCTAGAAGGGGGAGACAGAGAACAAAACCAAACATACTAACAAAATAAAATGAATAGATATGTACAAGTAAAATAAATAAATAAATAGAGTAATAAATACATAAAAACATATATACATATATACAGGTGCTGTGGGGAAGGGAAGGAGGTAAGATGGGGAGATGGAGAGGGGGACGAGGGGGAGAGGAAGGAAGGGGCTCAGTCTGGGAAGGCCTCCTGGAGTAGGTGAGCTCTCAGTAGGGCCTTGAAGGGAGGAAGAGAGCTAGCTTGGAGGATGGGCAGAGGGAGGGCATTCCAGGCCCGGGGGAGGACGTGGGCTGGGGGTCGAAGGCGGGACAGGCGAGAACGAGGTACGGTGGACAGACAACAGCTCTTTCCCCTCAGCGAACAACAACCCCTCACTAACTTATCGTCCTCTTCTCAGGGCAGATACGCGCTGCACCTGGTGGGTGGGTAGACTGAGGCGGCAAAAGGAGGCCGCAGGGGCCCCCAAGACCATGGAAACCCAGGCCGCAGGCGAAGATGGCACGCCAAGGGGGAAGCCTTCAATGCCCTCCCTCTCCCTCTGTGCCCCCTAACTCAGGGAAGCCTCCCTGTTAGGCAGACAACAATTCTTTCCCCTCAGGGAGCAACAACCCCACACTAACTTATCGTCCTCTCCTCAGGGCAGGGAGAGGGCGAAGGGAAGAGAAAAGAAGAAGGATGGAGGGCTCAGTCATGTCCTCACAACTACATTTGTAAATTCGAAATCAAACTAGCTCTTGAAGTTCTCCCTTGATAAGGGAGGTGTTGGAAAATGGCATGGAATTCGACTTTATATACAGTTTCTTCACTCATTACACCCCCAAGTTGATGCAGTTTTCATGCCCCAAGTACAACAACCACAAAAATCAGGCAAGAAAGTGACTGTTAATGGGAGACAATGTGCTGAGTTCTGGGGTGGATACAAATCCAACAGTAATCGTAGTGATAATAGTGTTTATTAAGCACTATCTGTGTGAGAGCGCTTTTAGGAAATACATAACAGTAACACAGATTTACTGTTTGGCATGGTCTCTGTTCCTCCACGGGCTCGCGAACTGAAAATAGGGTGGAAGGGTATGGTGGACAGACAGTAGAAAAGATTAAATAATGTAAAAATAAAACAACCTAGAAGTAGAGTCCAAGTCTTGTGGTAAAGAGGACCTATAGAGAAGCAGCGTGGCTCAGCGGAAAGAGCACAGGCTTTGGAGTCAGAGGTCATGGGTTCAAATCCCGGATCTGCCAATTGACAGCTGTGTGACTTCGGGCAAGTCACTTAACTTCTCTGTGCCTCAGTTACCTCATCTGTAAAATGGGGAGTAAGACTGTGAGCCCCCCATGGGACAACCAGATCACCTTGTAACCTCCCCAGTGCTTAGAACAGTGCTTTGCCATAGTAAGCGCTTAATAAATGCCATTATTATATTATTATTATAGGGCACAGCACCAAGGTCATGCAGAGTACAGTTAAATCTGAAGGTTCCCACATTTATAAAAATTTGCTGCTGCTGCTTAATTCCCCAGCAGCCCTGAAGGCATGGGCCAGGTTGGAAATAGAGGCCCTGGATGAGTTTGAAGGTTCAAAAGAAAAATTGCTTTTTCCTTTGCCCAACCAGACCTCTTTAGTTTACATTTATTCCACAGAATCTCCAATGAACTAATCAATAAACAGTAGCATTTACTGAGTGCCTACTGTTTGCAGAGGGCTGTACTAAGCATTTGGATGAGAACAACAGAGTTAGAGGACAATCCCTGCCTGCAAGGAGTCTACAAATAGCAAAGCAGACAGATAGGAGGAATAATAGAGGGTTATATGGAATTAGTAAACATTTAAATAGTAGAATGCGTGAAGAGTAAAGTTGGTTGTGAGTGGCTAAATACAGAGGTGGTACAAAAGTGCTAAGGTGTTATATGGAAGGGTATAACTTGGAGAAAAGAAAAATTAATCAGGGAAGGCCTCCTGGGTAAGATTTCAGTAGGGCGTTGAAGATGGGGAGTGATGGGTCTGGCAGATAATAGGGAGGGAATTTCAAATAGGGTAAGGGCATGAGCAAGAAGTTATAGGCAGGAGAATAAAGAATACCCCCGAGTGAAAAAGGTGAACTTGAGAGAAATAAAGTGAGCAGGGATTGTCTCTCTTTATTGCTGTATTGTACTTTTCAAGTGCTTAGTACTGTGCTCTGCACGCAGTACTTGCTCAATAAATACTGAATGAATGAAATAAAGAGTACAAGCTAGGGTGTAGTGGGAGAGTAGAGTGGGTAAATAAGGAGGGAGTGCCCTAAAGCCAATGGTAAGGAGTTTCTGTTTAAAGCAAAAGGAATAGATGACCATTGGAGGATTTTGAGGAATGGGGCAGCGTACCGAATGGTATTTTAGAAAAATGATTTATGAAGCAAAGCGAAGTATGGGCTGAAGTGAAGAGAGGCTGGAAGCCTGAGGGAGACCAGCGATGGTAATCTAATCAGAGTAGGATGAACAGCTGGACCAGGGTAGTGCCAATCGGATGCGGAAGGGGTGAATCTGAGAACTGTTGTGGAGGAAAAACTGACAAGGTATAGTGACATACCAAATATGAGAATGGAAAGGGAGGGAGGAGTCAAGAATAACACCAAGGTTACAAGTTTCAGAGATAGAAAGGATTGTAGTGAGAAGTTTGGGGTGGAAGTTGAGGAGTTTAGACATATTGCCAGTCAGATGGACATCCATTTGGAGATGTCCCGAGGACAAAGACAAAATGTAAGGTTGGAATTAGTGAGATAGATTTGATAGTCATCTGTAAATAAGTGGTAGCTGAAACCATGGGAATGGATAAGCCCTTCCCACCCCTCCACTCCCCGCCAAGGAAGCAGTGTAATCCAGTGGAAAGAGCACAGAACTGTGAATCAGGAGACCTGTGTTTTAACCCTGTCTCTACCATGGGCGTCTGTGTGACCTTGGGAAATTCATTCAAGTTCTCTGTGCTTCGGTTTCTTCATCTGTAAAAGTGGAGATTAAAATACCCCTTCTCCCTCCTTCTTAGAGTGAGCCCCATATGGGTCAGAGCTGGTGTCTGATCTGATTATCTTCAATCTTCCCCAGCAAAGATCACAGACCTTGGCGCTTGGTAAACACCCACTAATAATTGTGGTATTTGTTAAGCACTTATTATGTGCCAAGCTCTGTACTAAGTGCTGGGGTGGATACAAGATAATCAGTTTAGACACATGGAGCTCCCTGTCTAAGGGGGAGGGAGAACAACTATATAATCCTATTTTATATGTGAGGAAACTGAGGCACAGATAAGTTAAATGGCTTGGCCAAGGTCACACAGGAAGGAAGTGGTATAGCCATGAGTAGAACCCAGGCTCCCTGATTCTGCACTTAAAGTTGCTCCCTTTATTCACCCCTCCCGCAGTCCCAAAGCACTTATGTACATATCCATATTTTAGTTATATTAATGTCTATCTCCCCCTCTAGACTGTAGATAGTGTACTCTCCCAAGTACTTATGACAGTACTCTGCACACTGAAAGTGCTCAATAAATACGACTGATTGATCTAAGGCCCAAGGTCTTTCCACTAGGCCATGCTTCTTCTTTTTATTATTATTGCAATTATTATTACTTTCATTATTATTAAGGGAGTGAGGGTAAACCGAAAAGAGAAAGGATCCAGAATGGAACCTTGAGGGTAACCAGTGAAAGATTGGAAAGGAGTAACCAGAGAGGTAAAAGAAGAATCGGTAGAGATCTGTGTTGGTAAAATCAAGAATAGATGGGGTTTCCTGAAGAAGATAGTGGTCCTTGATGTAATAGGCAGTTGAGAGATTGCGGAGGATTAAACTAGAGTAGAGTCCATTTAATTCAGTAAGGAGGAGGTCATTGGAGATCCTGGAGAGTGCAATCTCGGGAGAGTAAAGAGGTGGAAATCAACTGATTGATAATGTTTATTGAGCAACAGCGGTGTGCAGAGCAGTCTACTAAGTGTTTGGGAGAGTACAATAGAATTAGTAGATACGACCCCTGCCCGCAAGGAATTTATAGTCTAGAGTAAAAGACAGATATGAAAATAAATTTCAGGTAGAAGGAAGTTATGAAAAGAAGTGTAGCCTAGTGGAAAGAGCACAGGCCTAGGAGTCAGATGCTCTGGGTTCCACTTACCTGCTTTACGACCTGGGGCAAATAACTTCTCTATGCCCCCGTTACCTCATCTATGATAATAATAATAATATGGTATTTGTTAAGCACTTACTATGTGCCAAGCACTGGGATACAAGTTAATCAGGTTGTCCCACAAGGGGCTCACAGTCTTAATCCCCATTTTACAGATGAGGGAACGGAGGCACAGAGACGCGAAGTGACTGGTCCAATGTCACACAGCTGACAAGTGGCGGAGCGGGGATTAGAACCCACGACCTCTGCCTCCCAAGCCCGGGCTCTTTCCACTAAGCCACGCTGCTTCTCTTATCTATAAAATGGGGATTGCGACTGTGAGCCCTGTGTGGTACAGGGACTATGTCCAGCCTGTTTATCTTGTATCTACCCCAATGCTTGGTATAGTACATGGCACATTGACAAATACCATTTTTTGGAAAAGTAATAGAGTATAAAAATATGTGCCTAAGTAGTATCCTCAAAAATCTCCAGTGGCTACCAATCAATCTGCACATCAGGCAGAAACTCCTCACCCTGGGCTTCAAGGCTGTCCATCCCCTCGCCCCCTCCTACCTCACCTCCCTTCTCTCCTTCTCCAGCCCAGCCCGCACCCTCCGCTGCTCCGCCGCTAATCTCCTCACCGTTAGGCCTTGTTCTTGCCTGTCCCGCCATCGACCCCCGGCCCACGTCATCCCCCGCGCCTGGAATGCCCTCCCTCTGCCCATCCGCCAAGCTAGCTCTCTTCCTTCCTTCAAGGCCCTACTGAGAGCTCACCTCCTCCAGAAGGCCTTCCCAGACTGAGCCCGCTCCTTCCTCCCCACCTCGTCCCCCTCTCCATCCCCCTCATCTTACCTCCTTCCCTTCCCCACAGCACCTGCATATATGTATATATGTTTGTACATATTTATTATTTTATTTGTACATATCTATTCTATTTATTTTATTTTGTTAGTATGTTTGGTTTTGTTCTCTGTCTCCCCCTTTTAGACTGTGAGCCCACTGTTGGGTAGGGACTGTCTCTATATGTTGCCACTTTGTACTTCCCAAGCGCTTAGTACAGTGCTCTGCACATAGTAAGCGCTCAATAAATACGATTGATGATGATGATGATGATATTTATTACTCTATTTATTTTACTTGTACATATCTATTCTATTTATTTTATTAGTATGTTTGGTTTTGTCTCCCCCTTTTAGACTGTGAGCCCACTGTTGGGTAGGGACTGTCTCTATCTGTTGCCAATTTGTACTTCCCAAGCGCTTAGTACAGTGCTCTGCACACAGTAAGCACTCAATAAGTACAATTGATTGATTGATTGATTGATAGAGAATCAAGACAAGAATTGTAGGAGAGGAATGGGAGGCGGTAAATGTTTACAACCCATTCATGGAGTTTGGACAGAAATAGGAGGAGAGGGAACAATAGCACTTACCTGGCAGAGGAGACACCATGATCACATAGATGGTTATCCCAGGGTGAGGTTCAGCCATTGCACTCCCGCTATGCTGATCCCTGCAATTTTCCCAAATGCAGGAAACTCGACTGCATAATTTGTGGTACCGGGGGACTGCGTTGGCGCTCTCCCCTGGTTAATTTTTTTGAGAAGCAGCGTGGCTCAGTGGAAAGAGCCCGGGCTTGGGAGTCAGAGGTCATGGGCTCAAATCCCGGCTCCACCACTTGTCCGCTGTGTGACTTTGGGCAAATCACTTAACCTCTCTGTGCCTCAGTTAGCTCATCTGTAAGATATGGATTAAGACTTGTGAGCCCCACGTGGGACAACCTGATCACCTTGTATCCTCCCCAGAGCTTAGGATAGTGCTTTGCACATAGTAAGCGCTTAACAAATGCCATCATCATTATTATTATTATAAGGAAAAGCTTTTTCATTATGAGGGAGATGTGAGCGTGTTTGAAGGAGGAGGGAAGGGAGCCAACAGAGAGCAAGCAGTTGAAGGTGGTGGACAGGGAGAGAATAATCAATCAATCAATCAATCATTTATTGAGCACTTACTGTGTGCAGAGCACTGTACTAAGCGCTTGGGAAGTACAAGTTGGCAACATATAGAGACAGTCCCTACCCAACAGTGAGCTCACAGTCTAGAACGGGGAGACAGAGAACAAAACCAAACATATTAACAAAATAAAATAAATAGAAGAAGAGGGGGCCAACTGTTTTTTAGAAGGTAAAAGGTGATGGATAAGGGTACACGAAGAGGGAGTGGACTTTGAAAGCGGGCATGGAATCTCCTCCTGAGAGATCTTTAAGCATTCTCCCCCATCTCCCCCACTCTCAGCCCCACTCTGTTGTACTCTCCCAAATCATCATCATCATCATCAATCGTATTTATTGAGCGCTTACTATATGCAGAGCACTGTACTAAGCGCTTGGGAAGTACAAATTGGCAACATATAGAGACAGTCCCTACCCAACAGTGGGCTCACAGTCTAGTACAGTGCTGTGGATGCTCAATAAGTACCACCGATTGATGACTAGGAAGGGTGAGTGAGTGGATGTACCTGTAACAGAGAGTTGGGAAGGTAAGGAAGAGATTTTCATTCATTCATTCATTCATTCAATCGTATTTATTGAGCGCTTACTGTGTGCAGAGCGCTGTACTAAGCGCTTGGGAAGTACAAGTAGGCAACATATAGAGACGGTCCCTACCCAACACTGGGCTCACAGTCTAGAAGGGCTGGAGACAGAGAACAAAACCAAACATACTAACAAAATAAAATAAATAGAATAAATATGTACAAATAAAATAGAGTAATAAATACGCACAAAATATATACATATATACAGGTGCTGTGGGGAGGGGAAGGAGGTAAGGTGGGGGGGATGGGGAGGGGGAGGAGGGGGAAAAATATGGAGCGCTTCACAAATTTGCGTGTCATCCTTGCGCAGGGGCCATGCTGATCTACTCTGTATCGTTCCAATTTTAGTACATGTGCCGCCGACTTAGAGGAGCTCACACCTGCTGGCTTCAATTTCACTGAGAAAGTATTTCATAAAGCCATTAAGGGCAAGTGGGGGAAGGGGGTGATGGGATGAGAGTTGAAGGAAGAGCATATTGGCTGAGTAGAAGAGAGGGCAGTCTTGTGATAGGGAAGGGTGAATTTCAAGTGGCAGAAATTCGCCCGACGTCTGGATTTCCACCAACGGCGCTCTGCAGCACTAGCACTGAAGTAGAGGAAGCATAATGAAGTAGAGAAGCAGCGTGGCTCAGTGGAAAGAGCACGGGTTCGGGAGTCAGAGGCCATGGGTTCTAATCTCAGCCCTGCCACTTATCAGCTGTGTGACTTTGGACAAGTCACTTAACTTCTCTAGACCTGTTACCTTGCCCGTAAAATGGAGATTCATTCATTCATTCATTCAATCGTATTTGCTGAGCGCTTACTGTGTGCAGAGCACTGTAGTAAGCGCTTGGGAAGTCCAAGTTGGCAACATATAGAGACGGTCCCTACCCAACAGTGGGCTCACAGTCTAGAAAGGGGAGATTAAGACTGTGAGCCCTAAATGGAACAACCTGATTATCTTGTATCTACCCCAGGGCTTAGAACAGTATGTGGCACTTAGTAAGCACTTAACAAATACCATCATTATTATTATTTTTATTAAAATGTGGAGGTCTCCCAGGAAGAGGTTGAGGTGAAGGATAATAGGAAAAGGGAGAATCAAACCATCACACTTCCCCTTTCAAAGCCCCACTGAAGGCTCACCTCCTCCAGGAGGCCTTCCCAGATTAAGCCCCCCTTTTTCTCAGGTCCCCCTCCCCTCACCATCACCCCAACTCCCTCCCTGTGCTCTACCCCCACCACCCCACAGCACTTGTGTATATATGTACATATCTATAATTCTATTTATTTATATTAATGCCGGTTTACTTGTTTTGATGTGTATATACAGAGCTATAATTCTATGGCAACTTGCCCAAAGTCACACAGCTGACAAGGGGTGGAGCCAGGATTAGAACCCACAACCTCCCAAGCCCAGGCTCTTCCCATTACCCCTAGTTTATTTCTCTGTCTTCACTCCACAGAAACTGCCCTCTGTGTCCAACCTGATTGCCTCGTCTCTACCTCAGCGCTTAGAACAGTGCTTGGCACATAGTAAGCACTTAACGAATGCCATCATTAGACTGTGAGCCCGTTGTCGGGTAGGGATTGTCTCTGTTGCCGAATTGTACTTCCCAAGCACTTAGTACAGTGCTCTGTACACAGTAAGCGCTTAATAAATATGATTGAATGAAGTATAGCTTCATAGAATAATCAATCAATCAATTCATGGTGTTATGTGCTTACTGTCTGTCTCCCACTTCTAGACTGTGAGCCTGCTGTTGGGTAGGGACCGTCTCTATATGTTGCCAACTTGGACTTCCCAAGTGCTTAGTACAGTGCTCTGCACACAGTAAGCGCTCAATAAATACGATTGAATGAATGAAAAGCATTATATCACGCGCTTGGGAGAGTACAACAGAGTTCCTTAATGAATCAATCAATGGTATTTATTGAGCACTTATGGTGGGCAGAGCCCTGTACTAAGTGCTTGGTAAACGTGTTTGAATAGCAACTGTGCATGGAGTCCTCTACTAGGGACTTGGGAGAACAGAAAAGGTAAAAATCACAGTCCCTGCTGCCAAGATGTTTGAAATCCCAGCTCCACCCCATGTCTGCTGGGCGACTTGGGGCAAGTCACTTAGCTTCTCTGAGCCTCCGTTCCCTCATCTGTAAAATGGGGATGAAGACTGTGAGCCCCCTCGTGAGACAATCTGATTGCCTTGTATCTACCCCAGCGCTTAAGCGTGTAACAAATGCCATCATCTTCAAATCTACTGGGAGAGAGAGACAGATATAAATTGTAATAGTCAGTGGGAGTGTAGGTAAAATTGGAAGTTGTAAGATACTGGAAAAGTGAAATAAATTAATAAATACATGAAGTGTGCAAATTGACGTACACAGAAGTGCTAAGGGGGGCGCTGCTGGGATGACCTAGGTGTGGGATGGTGGAAATGCCTCCTAGGGAAGAAAGTAGATTTTTCCAAAGGGCTTTAAAGGAGGGAAAGAACTGTGATCTGACAGATTTAAAGGAGGAGACTGTTCCAGCCAGGGTGAAGAGCATGAGCATTGTGTAGGATACAGGAGAGTCAAGAGCAAAGTACTGAAAAAAGTCTGTCTTAGGAGGAGCAAGGAGATTGAGCTGGGGTGTGGCAGGTGAAGAGAGCTGATATTAAGAGAAAACTAGGGGTCAATTTTATGTTTGATACAGAAGATTGGTAGCCACTGGTGATTTTTGAGAAGCGGAGTGACAGAAACAATCAATCAATGGTATTATTGGGCACTTATGTGGAGAGCGCTGTATTAAGTGCTATGTTGCTTGGTATCATCTTTCTAAAATGTATTGAGACTGTAAACTCTGTATGAGCCGAGATCCTATCTACCAATTACATTATACTCTTCCAACTAAGCGCTTGGAGTTTACAGTCTCAAGATATTTTAGAAAGATGATGTCAAGCAGCAAAGCCAAGTATAGACCAAAGAGGAGAGAGGTTGTCGGAGGCGGGGAAACCAGTCAGAAGACTGAAGCAGTAGTTTAGAGTTTACATGATGTTTAACTATAAGGAAAAAAAGTGGATCCTGGAATTATTGGGGAAAGAACCTAGTAGGATTTAATGATACTCTGAATGGAAAAGGTAAAAGAAAGAGAAAAATCAGCGATACCGAGATCCGAGCTTCCAGGACGGGAAGAACGGAGCTGTTGTCAACTCTCATGGGAAAGTTGGAAAAGAAGTAGGTTTGGGAGGGAGATGAGTTCAATTTCACCCATGCCAAGTTTGAGATAGTGGCGGGGCATCCAGGTGGAGAGAACCTAAAAGTCAAAGGAAATTTGAAATTGAAAAGCAGAGGAGAGGTCAGGGCTGAGGATGCAGATTTGGAGTTATCTGCATCATAATGGCGGCTGAAGTCATGTGAGCAAATGAGTGAATGTGTAGCAAGAAGAGTTTGGTCTCAGTAGTGCCCAAGTGGATAGAAAGTGAAGGCTCTAAGGTCATACAGCCCCCCTCAAATATTTAGGACAGGAATGGGAGCTGAAAGATGAGGTGATCGCACAAAGGTGAAATGGGATCCAAGGAAGGCTTTTACGGTGTGGGAGCATATTTGAAAACAGAAAGGATGGAGCCAAGGGAGAGGAGGGAGAAAGTGTTTTTAAGAGAGATGTTCAAAGTAGCATGTCCTGGTGGAAAGAGCATGAGCCTGAAGTCAGAGGACCCGGATTCTAATTTTGATTCTGTCAATTGCTTATTGTGTGACCTACCAAGGCCGTACTGAGAGCTCACCTCCTCCAGGAGGCCTTCCCAGAATGAGCACCTTCCTTCCTCTCCCCCTCGTCCCCCTCTCTATCCACCCCATTTTACCTCCTTCCCTTCCCCACAGCACCTGTATATATGTATATATGTTTGTACATATTTATTACTCTATTTATTTATTTATTTTATTTGTGCATATCTATTCTATTTATTTTATTTTGTTAGTATGTTTGGTTTTGTTCTCTGTCTCCCCCTTTTAGACTGTGAGCCCGCTGTTGGGTAGGGACTGTCTCTATATGTTGCCAACTTGGACTTCCCAAGCGCTTAGTACAGTGCTCTGCACACAGTAAGCGCTCAATAAATACGATTGACTGATAGATTGACCTTGGACAAGTCATTTCACGTCCCTGTGCCTGTTTCCCCAACTGTAAAGTGGGGGGATTAAATACCTATTCTCCCTTCTATTTGGACTGTGAGCGGGATAGAGACTGTAACCAACCTACTTAATTTGAACCTACTCCAGTGCTCAGAACAGTGTTTGGCACATAGCGAGTTCTTAACAAATAGCATTAAAAAATGAAACACAGGTCACCGGGTAATCTCGGAACTCCAGTCTACTTCTCAGGAGAGATAAATTTATCAGGAAATAGCCAGAGCCTAGGAAAGCTGAAGATGTGAAATGCATGTAAAGTATATCAAAACTGTCTGTTATTTTAGGATGATCTAAGAAGATCTTGTCTACTGCACCTGATTGTCCCCTGAAGGCACAATGTCATTCCATGAGGATTTTCCCAGCAACGAAGAGTCGTAGCGTGCTGTTGCCTTCAGGATATCTCCGCAATCAATCAACCAATCATATACATTGAACGCTGTGTGCAGAGCACTATACTAAGCATTTGGGAGAGTAAAATAAAACAAAGTTGGTAGACCCGTTCCCTGCCCGCAACAAGATTACAGTCTAGAGGGGGAAACAGACATTACTACAAATAAATAAATTATGGATATCATAAGAGCTGTGGGGCTGTGGAGGGGTGAACAAAAGGAACAATTCCAGTGCAACAGTGACACACATGGATATCTCACTTTCAGTTCAAAATGTCTAAAACTGAGTCCCTCATCTTCCCTACCAAATTCCCTCTTCCACCTAACATTCCCAATCACAGTTGACAACATCACCTGTTGTATGGCATAGGCAGTGTTTAGCTAGGAAGAATGAAAACATGGGTATTTTAGAAGACAAGGAGAAATCAACCGATGGTGTTTACTGCATGCTTAATAATAATAATAATAACAATAATAATGGCATTTATTAAGGCTTACTCTGTGCAAAGCACTGTTCTAAGCGCTGGGGAGGTTACAAGGTGATCAGGTTGTCCCACGGGGACTCACAGTCTTAATCCCCATTTTACAGATGAAGTAACTGAGGCCCAGAGAAGTTAAGTGACTTGCCCAAGGTCACACAGCTGAGAATCGGTGGAGCCGGGATTTGAACCCATGACCTCTGACTCCAAAGCCTGTGCTCTTATAATTCTGCTGGCCAATTCTTATGTATTGAACAGTTTGAAGCACAATTGTGTAGTACCCATTTGTAACATAATCGATATTATTTTCTTAAAGTGAGTGACCCAAACAGCAATAATGACAAATCATCAGAAGGAATTTTATAAAGAATGGTGGTGTTTTCACTGAGAGGGAGTAATATCAAAACAAGGTATCAATCTTGAAACTAAGTAACTCTTTAACTTGGCTAATAAGTAGTAGAATCCACTGCGAGTATATTTACTTCGTCTGAGTCAATAGCTTAAGAGCACTGTACTGAGTGAGAGAATACAACAGAGTTGGTAAAAACATTCTCTGTCCACAGGGAGCTTACAGTCTAGAGGCGGAGACAGATATTAATATGAATAAATAATTAATAATATATAATTTATAGATACGCTCATAAGTGCTATGGGGTTGCGGGTGGTGAATACAAATACCCATAGGTCACAGAACTAAGTGCATAGAAGAAGCAGAAGGGAAGAGGGTTTAATTCATTCATTCATTCCTTCAATCGTATTTATTGAGCGCTTACTGTGTGCAGAGCACTGTACTAAGCCCTTGGGAAGCACAAGTCGGCAACATAGAGAGACGGTCCCTACCCAACAGCGGGCTCACAGTCTAGAAGGGGGAGACGGACAACAAAACAAAACATATTCATTCGTTTCATTCATTCAATCCTATTTATTGAGCGCTTACGGTGTGCAGAGCACTGTACTAAGTGCTTGGGAAGCACAAGTCAGCAACATATAGAGACGGTCCCTGCCCAACAGCGGGCTCATAGTCTAGAAGGGGAAGACGGACAACAAAACATATTCATTCATTTCATTCATTCAATCCTATTTATTGAGCGCTTACTGTGTGCAGAGCACTGTACTAAGCGCTTGGGAAGCACAAGTCGGCAACATATAGAGACGGTCCCTGCCCAACAGCGGGCTCATAGTCTAGAAGGGGGAGATGGACAACAAAACAGAGAAGCAGTGTGGCTCAATGGAAAGAGCCCGGGCTTTGGAGTCAGTGGTCATGGGTTCATATCCTGACTCCGCCAATTGTCAGCTGTGTGACTTTGGGCAAGTCACTGCACTTCTCTGTGCCCCGGTTACCTCACCTGTAAAATGGGGATGGACTGTAAGCCCCCCGTGGGACCACTTGATTACCTCGTATCTACCCCAGCACTTAGAACAGTGCCTTGCACATAGTAAGCGCTTAGTAAATGCCATTATTATTATTATCAATAAAACAAAACATTCATTCGTTCAACCGTATATCGTTTAATCGGGGAAGGCCTCTTGGAGGAGGCTGTGCCCTTAATAAGGTTTTGAAAGTGGGGAGAATTTGGTTGACTAATTTGCTCTTTCAAGCTTTTTAATCAGTCAGTCACCAAATTCTGTCAATTCTTTCATCACAACACCTCCTGATCCACTCCCTCTTCTCCAACCAAACTGCCACCATGCTTCTCCAAGCACTTGGCAACTACCAGTCTTTTAGACTGTGAGCCCACTGTTGGGTAGGGACCGTCTCTATATGTTGCCAACTTGTACTTCCCAAGCGCTTAGTACAGTGTTCTGCACATAGTAAGCGCTCAATAAATACAATTGATTGATTGATTGATTACCAGCTCAACGACTGAATAACCCTCCTGGCAGAGACCGTACTTCACTCGGCTGACTGGATCATATTTCTAGGACCTTATTCTGTGCTTGTCTTCCCATATGCCCACTGGTGGGTAGGGACCGTCTCCATATGTTGCCAATTTGTACTTCCCAAGCGCTTAGTACAGTGCTCTGCACATAGTAAGCGCTCAGTAAATACGATTGATGATGATGATATGTCAAAAGCCTCCAATGGTTGCAAGCTCTTTGTGGGCAGGGGCTGTGTCTGTTTATTGTTACATTTTACTCTCCCAAGTGCACACAGGAAGCACTCAGTAAGTACGATTGAATTGAATTGAATTGAATTGAATCAGTCCTGGGCATCAAGCAGAAACTACAGATGATTCTCCTCAAGGCTCTCATTCGGGTCTCGCATGCCAACTTTTCCTTGCTTCTCTCCTACTAACTCAGCCGGCAGGCTTTGTTCATCACAAGCCAACACACCAACTGTTCTTCATTTTTTTCTCACCATCAGCCTCTTCCTCTTCTGCCCGGAATTCCTCCCCCTTTCTCATCCAGCTCATCCCCCTCCTCAAAGTCCCACTGAAATCACATCTCTAGGAAACCTTCCCTCACTCAGAGCCCTATCCCATTTCCCCTCATCCTGCCATTTCAACACTTTTTTTGTCAGCCAAGCACTTGGATTCAGACATCCCCACTAACTCTTCGCAATGCAGTCATATTTATGGAGCACTTACTATGTGAGGAGCACTGTACTAAGTGCTTGGGAGGGTACAATATAACAAAGCTGGTATATACGCAGCTTTAACCCTCTCAGGATCTCACCTGGTTAGTTTCCGGTACTCTCCCAGTCTCGGCGATTCATTCAATTTCATTCAATCGTATTTATTGAGCGCTCACCTGCTGGGCAGCAGCAGCATGGGAGAGAGTCGAGGGCGGAGACTCAAATTTACTGTTCCGAAGAAGGCAATGGTAAACCACTTCCATATTTAAACCAAGAAAAGTCTCTGGATACACTACCAAAACAATTGCAGACGTCGGCGGGGCGTTCGGGGAGAGATGTGTCCATGGAGTCGCTATGGGTCAGAGACGACGCAATGGCATAAGACAAGACAAGACACATCTCTAAATTCTTGTTTCCTCTATCTAATTTATTTTAGCGTCTGCTACCGTAAGCTTCGTGAGGGTAGGGAATCACATCTACTAACTCTATTGTACTTTCCTAAGTGCTTAGTTCAGTGCTCTGCCCAAAGTAAACACTCAGTAAATTCTACAGATTAACAATGGTAGCAAAGAACTTTTGTTTCAGAACAAGCATAGTTCATTCGATGGTCTGTACACCTTATGATGATGGTATTTGTTAAGTGCTTACTATGTGCAAAGCACTGTTCTAAGCGCTGGGGAAGATACAAGGTGATCAGGTTGTCCCACATGGGGCTCACAGTCTTGGTCCCCATTTTTACAGAGGAGGGAACTGAGGCCCAGAGAAGTTAAGTGACTTGCCCAAAGTCACACAGCTGACAAGTGGCAGAGCTGGGATTCGAACCCATGACCTCTGACTCCAAAGCCCATGATCTTTCCACTAAGCCACAGCTGCTTCTTATGCACCCAATATTCTTATGCACCAATGCACCGTATGCACCCAATACTCACCCATCCTCAGCCTCACAACTTTTATGTACGTATTCATAATTTATTTTAATGTCTGTCTCCTACTCTAGATGGTAAACTCCATGTGGGCAGGAAATGGGTCTTCCAATTCTGTTATAATAATAATAATAATAATAATAATAATGATGGCATTTATTAAGCGCTTACTATGTGCAAAGCACTGTTCTAAGCTCTGGGGAGGTTACAAGGTGATCAGGTTGTCCCACGGGGGGCTCACAGTCTCAATCCCCATTTTACAGATGAGGTAACTGAGGCCCAGAGAAGTTAAGTGACTTGCCCAAAGTCACACAGCTGACAACTGGCGGAGCCGGGGTTTGAACTCATGACCTCTGACTCCAAAGCCCATGCTCTTCTCCACTGAGCCACGCTGTATTGTGCTCTCCCAAGCACTTAGTACAGTGCTTTGCACACAGTAGGCACTCAATAAATACCACTGACCACTGACTATCACTGATTCCTCTGGACAAATTTTTTCAATCTGAGACTAGCAAATGCTTGATTGTGAGTAATAATAATAATAATAATAATGGCATTTATTAAGCACTTATTATGTGCTTAAGGGGAGGTTACAAGGTGATCAGGTTGTCCCACGGGGGGCTCACAGTCTTAATCCCCATTTTATAGATGAGGTAACTGAGGCACAGATAAGTTAAGTGACTTGCCCAAAGTCACACAGCTGACAATTGGTGGAGTACAATATCTGATAACCAGTACTCTGAAAAGAAACGACCTTTCTGGAAGAAGGTGGTTCTAGTAAACCTCTCCACGAGCTGTCCTTCGTTAAGAAATCTTGATTTGTCTAGTGTTGAAATGTTAACTATATTTCTGGCCAGTTCATCTGCAACGAGTGCTGTTCTTTCTGGACAATGAAAGGAAAATAGTGCAGAGCACGGATTCACTTAAGATATATCTTTAAGAAGTAGCATGGCGCATTGGATAACGCATGGTCCTGGAGGTCGGAAGGTCATGGGTTCTGATCCCAGATCCACTACTTGTCTGCTGTGTGAAGTGAAAGTCACTTCACTTCTCCGTGCCTCAGTTACCTCATCTGTAAAATGGGGATTAAGACTATGAGCGCTATGTGGGACAGGGACTGTGTCCAACCTGATAAACTTGTATCTACTCCAGTGCTTAGTACAGTGCCTGGCACACAGTAAGTGCTTAACAGATACCATTATTACTATTATTATTATTATCATTAAGAGATAGAGCAGTTCCAGAAGCCAGCAGGAAGTACAAAGGGAAAAAAGAAGAGGCCAAAGCCAAGCAAAGAGGGGCTGAAAGACAGTCCCTTATAGCTAAAGTCCACAAATAAACAAGCTATTCAATAACTTTAATATATCTTACAGTGACCGGTTTCTTCTCAATGAAGACAAGTGACACAGTACTGGAAGAGAAATGAAGCCAAGCTGTGGATTTATGGATTCGAAGAAAATTATCCAGCTAGCAATGGACCAGTTAAAATACCTCAAACTGACAGTGGAGTTATTATTGGGGAGGAAAATCGGAACTAAAATTCCAACAGATTTGGAAATGAAATCAGTGAAGGAGAAGTTTAAATATTAATTAAAGGTAGGATGATTGTGTCTTGACAGGTAATTAAGGTAAACAAAGGAAGGAAATTTGATGGGTGAATTAGGGAAGGATGATGAAGTTTAATGAAAAATAATGGGACTATGCAGATGTTATGTGACATCAATCAATCAATCAATCAATCGTATTTATTGAGCACTTACTGTGTGCAGAGCACTGTACTAAGCGCTTGGGAAGTACAAGTTGGCAACATATAGAGACAGTCCCTACCCAACAGTGGGCTCACTTTCTAGAAGGGGGAGACAGACAACAAAACCAAACATATTAACAAAATAAAATAGAATAGATATGTACAAGTAAAATAAATAAATAAATAGAGTAATAAATATGTACAAACATATAGACATATATACAGGTATATATGTGGCACTAATATTTTTTGTGATTAAAACTAAAGACAGATCTATTGAAGGCACAAAAATTTACAACTAACATGTAAGCTCTCTGTGAGCAGGGAGCTTAACTGTCACTGTTTATGCAGTTACAGGGTTGAGTAGAAGCTTGAAAAATACATGATGAAATTGCCCCTGAAAACGTACTCTACAAGTGAGGACCTAATCCATAAACTTTGAAAAGATATTTGCTGAGGTCATTGGTAACTCTTCAGTTTGATGGAACTCTAGAATGAAAGCTTGTTATGGGCAGGGAAAGTATCTGCTAACTCTTTGTATTCTCCCAAGTGCTTAGTACAGTGCTCTGCAAATATTAAACACTTGATGAGTACCATGGTTTGATGGTTTCCAGTTCTGAACACGTGCATGATTTTATCTTAGGGAAAATCTGTTCATCCCTTCATTTTCTTATTCATCCAGGTACATGGTTTGTGCATGTGGTGAATTATAAAACCAGCATCTTTGAAAAGGGTGGCTAAGGTTGGCATCAGCAAAGATTTGTTTAGTCACTTGAGGAACAGTGGAGTCAGGTTAAAGCTACATGGATCTTCTGAAATGATCCAGTGCTTAGTATAATGCCTGACACGTAGTAAGTGCTTAACAAATACTATTTTTAAAAATCCATATCCAAGCATCTCAAGCATCATCCAAGGCCTTAGGTCTGGTGCCTTGTGATGTACTGCAGGGGCTGGCAATTTGGTATATTCCCAAATTAGTCGTATTTAATGAGTGCTTACTGTGTGCAGGGCAATGTACTAAGAGCTTGAGAGAGTACAATATAACAATACAACAGACACATTCCCTGCCCAAAACGAGCTTACCCAGAACTAAAGGCTACCATGTGGAATGTTTATTATTAATCGGCATTTGTTGAATGCACACTATGTGCCAATTACCGTGCTAAATGCTGTGGTAGATACTGTTAATCAGATTAGACACAGCTCCTCCTGGATCCAGGACTCCCAGTTTAAAAGCTAGGGAGGGCAGGCATATCCTCATTTTACAGATGAGGAAAATGAGACGCAGGGAAGTTCATTCATTCATTCATTCATTCATTCAATCGTATTTATTGAGCACTTACTGTGTGCAGAGCACTGTACTAAGCACTTGGGAAGTACAAGTTGGCAACATATAGCGACGGTCTCTACCCAACAGTGGGCTCACAGTCTAGAAGGGGGAGACAGACAACAAAACAAAACATATTAACAAAATAAAATAAATAGACTAAATATGTACAAATAAAATAAATAGAGTAGTGACTTGCCCAAGGTCACACAGCAGGCCAGTGCCAGTGGGATTAGAACACGGGTCCCCTGACTCCCAGTGTACTGCCCTTTCCACTAGTCCTTATTTTCCCTATTTTTTTATGGCATTTGTTAAGCTCTTCCTGTGTGCCAAGCACTGTACCATATGCTGATGTTGATGCAAGCAAATCAAGTTGGACAGTCCATGTCTCACACGGGGCTCACAGTCTTAATCCCCATTTTACAGATGAGATAACTGGGGCACGAGAAGTTAAGTGACTTGCCCAAGGTCACATGGCAGATAAGTGGCGGAGGCAGGATTAGAATCCAGGTCCTGCTGATTCCCAGACTCGTGCTGTATCCACTAGGCCAAGCTGCTCCTCTATTTTCCCTTACTTCTATTCTTCCTCCCTTCTATGAGCCCCCCGTGGGACAACCTGATCACCTTGTAACCTCTCCAGCGCTTAGAACAGTGTTTTGCACATATTAAGCGCTTAATAAATGCCATTATTATTATTATTATTATTATTATTATTATTATTTACCCTCCCTTCTGAATCACCTATGAGCCTTGGGTCTGTACCCCTAAAGCACTTGAGAATCAACTCATTCCCTGGCTCACAGCACTTCTGCACACAGCCTTACACTCTGCTCTTTAACCTATCTGTAAGTTATATTGAGGTCTGTCTCCCCATCTAGACTTTAAATTCCTCGGGATCCAGGAGCGTCTACCAACTCTGTTGTACTGTACTCCTCCGAATGCTTAGTACAGTGCTCTGCACACTGGAAGTGCTCAAAAATGCCATTGATTGAACTTGTTTGCTTCTTTTATCCTTTTCTAATCACTTAGTTCAGTGCATTGCGCTCAGATGCCAATTAAGAACCATATCTATGCTACTACTACCAGTATTATTACTATAGCTACTACTCCACTACTACTACTATTACTAGTAGTGATGCTGCTACTGCTATTAGCCAGAAGCAGCAAGGCCTATTGGAAAGCCCTACTGAGAGCTCACCTCCTCCAGGAGGCCTCCCCAGACTGAGCCCCCTCCTTCCTCTCCCCCTCATCCCCCGTCTTACCTCCTTCCCCTCCCCACAGCACCTGTATATATGTATATATGTTTGTACATATTTATTACTCTATTTATTTATTTATTTTACTTGTACATATTTATTCTATTTACTTTATTTTGTTAATATGTTTTGTCTTGTTGTCTGTCTCCCCCTTCTATCATCATCATCATCATCAATCGTATTTATTGAGTGCTTACTGTGTGCAGAGCACTGTACTAAGCGCTTGGGAAGTACGAATTGGCAACATATAGAGACAGTCCCTACCCAACAGTGGGCTCACAGTCTAAAAGGGGGAGACAGAGAACAAAACCAAACATACTAACAAAATAAAATAAATAGAATAGATATGTACAAGTAAAATAAATAAATAAATAAATAGAGTAATAAATATGTACAAACATATATACATATATACAGGTGCAGTGGGGAAGGGAAGGAGGTAAGATGGGGGGATGGAAAGGGGGACGAGGGGGAGAGGAAGGAAGGGGCTCAATCTGGGTCTTCTAGACTGTAAGCCCGCTGTTGGGTAGGGACTGTCTCTATATGTTGCCAACTTGTACTTCCCAAGCGCTTAGTACAGTGCTCTGCACACAGTAAGCACTCAATAAATACGATTGAATGAATGAATGAATGGAAACATCATGGGCTTAGGAGTCTGAGGAAATGGGTTTCAATCTCAACTGCCCCACTTGTCTGCTGTGTGACCTTGGGCAAGCCACTTAACTTCTCTGTGCCTCAGTACCCTCATCTGCAAAATGGGGATTAAGACTGTGAGCCCCCCGTGGGACAACCTGATTACCTGGTATCTATCCCAGCATCTAGAACAGTGCTTGGCACATAATAAGTGCTTAAGAAATATCATAATTATTCATTATTATTATTATTACTACTACAACCTGAGAACACTAAAGCAACTCTATTGGAAAATACTGTTTAGGCAAAAACTGAACTGAAGAAAGATAAATGATGATATCCAATTTAATTAGGTAGTTTAGGAAAAAACATGGGTAAGGCTCTGGAGAGACAGCAATATCACAACCTCCACAATTTATATGACCAAAGTACCTTCATGGCCAAACTGTTTTCAACTAGCAGGATTGGATTATTCCTGAAAATATTCAGCAATTTGCTCCCCAGCGTGGCTGACATGGCAAGAGGGAGAAAAGAACCACTGGACTGGTTACCAGAAAGACTCTTTTTCTGGTTCTCCAGACCGTAAACTCCTTGAGGGCAGGGATCATGTCTATTTACTCCATTTTCTCCCAAGTGCTTAGAAAAGTGCTCTGCAAACAGTAAGTGCTCAGTAAATACTATTGATTGATGGTTAATTTTTGTGTCTAACCTCCTCTCTCTCTCCATCCACCTCATCCAAGGGCAAAGGCAGACTTCAATAAATCAATCATATTTATTGAGCACTTGCTGTGGGCAGAGCACTATATAAGCACTCCCCCTCATCTCCCTCTTCATCCCCCCATCTTACCTCCTTCCCTTCCCCACAGCACCTGTATATATGGATATATGTTTGTACATATTTGTTACTCTATTTATTTATTTTATTTGTACATATCTATTCTATTTATTTTATTTTGTTAGTATGTTTGGTTTTGTTCTCTGTCTCCCCCTTTTAGACTGTGAGCCCACTGTTGGGTAGGGACTGTCTCTATATGTTGCCAACTTGGACTTCCCAAGCGCTTAGTGCAGTGCTCTGCACACAGTAAGCGCTCAATAAATGCGATTGATGATGATGATAAGCATTTGGGAGAGTACAATTAACAGAGCTGGTAGACACATACCCAACCAAAGTGAGTTTATAATCCAGACTCGCCTTACAAGGAGAAATAATGAATGGGTTATGGGAGTTACAGAATCCCCCAAGCTATCCAAATATCTCTTCTCTCTTTTGAGCATTCTCAGATGCAACTAAACGATCATTATCTAAACACCTTCTTGGACCCAAAAGACTTCCCTCTGAAAACAAGTCCACCCACAGTAGCATCCACTAGTTGCTTTCCTCACTGAAACAGAGTACAGGAGTAGTTAGTACAGTGCCTGTTCTATTCCCTTCTGAATCACCCTGACTTGCTCTCTTTATTCATCCCCCCTCCCAGCCCCACAGAACTTATGTACATAATTGAAATTTATTTATTTATATTAATGCCTGTCTCCTCCTCTAGACTATAAGCTCATTGTGGCAGGGAATGTGTCTGTTTATTGTTATATCGTACGCTTCCAACACCTCTGCCCCTGCTCTCTTTCCCTCCCTACAGGCTCATATCTCCTCCTGCCTTCAGGACATCTCCATCTGGATGTCTGACCTCCACCTAAAACTCAATATGTCCAAGACTGAACTCCTTTTCTTCCCTCCCAAACCCTGCCCTCTCCCTACTTTCCTTCCCTTCTCACAAGCCCGCAACCTTGGTGTCATCCTCGACTCCGCTCTCTCATTCACCCCTCACATCCAATCCGTCACCAAAAACTGCCGCTCTCACCTCCGCAACATCGCCAAGATCCGCCCTTTCCTCTCCATCCAAACCGCTACCTTGCTGGTTCAATCTCTCATCCTATCCCCACTGGATTACTGCATCAGCCTCCTCTCTGATCTCCCATCCTCCTGTCTCTCCTCACTTCAGTCTATACTTCATGTGCTGCCCGGATCATTTTTGTACAGAAACACTCTGGGCATGTTGCTCCCCTCCTCAAAAATCTCTAGTGGCTGCCTGTCAATCTACGAATCAAGCAAAAACTCCTCACTCTCGACTTCAAGGCTGTCCATCACCTTGCCCCCTCCTACCTCCCCTCCCTTCTCTCATTCTCTAGCCCAGCCCGCACCCTCCGCTCCTCTGCTATCGCTAACCACCTCACTGTGCCTCGTTCTTGCCTGCCCCACCGTCGACCCCCTGCCCATGTCCTTCCCGTGGCCTGGAATGCCCTCCCTCCACACATCTGCCAAGCTAGCTCTCTTCCTCCCTACAAAGCCCTACGGAGAGCTCACCTCCTCCAGGAGGACTTCCCAGGCTGAGCCCCCGTTTTCCTCTCCTCCTCCTCACCCCCCACCCTACCTCCTTCCCCTCCCCACAGCACTTGTATATATTTGTACAGATTTATTACTCTATTAATTTTACTTGTACACATTTACTCCTATTTATTTTGTTATGTGCATATAGCTATAATTCTATTTGTTCTGACGATTTTGACACCTGCCTACATGTTTTGTTTTGTTGTCTGTCTCCCCATTCTAGACTGTGAGCCCGTTGTTGGGTAGGGCCCGTCTCTATATGTTGCTGACTTGTCCTTCCCAAGCACTTAGTACAGTGCTCTGCACATAGTAAGCGCTCAATAAATAAGATTGAATGAATGAATGATTAACAACTGTGGTATTTAGTAAGTGCTTAGTATGTGCCAAGCACTGTTCTAAGTTCTGGGATAGATACAAATTAATCAGGTCAGATACAGTCCCGGTCCCACATCGGGCTGGTAGAACAGGTATTGAAGCCCCATTTTACAGATGACTCAGAGAAGGTAAGTGACTTGCCCAAGGTCACATAGTTGGCCAGTGGTGGCTCCAGGAATTAGTAGTAGTCACTAATAATAATAATAATAATGATGATGGTATTTGTTAAGCGCTTACTATGCGCCAACCACTGTTCTAAGCACTAGGGTAGATACAAGGTGATGAGGTTGTCCCATGTGAGGCTTACAGTCTTAATCCCCACTTCACAGCTGAGGTAACTGAGGCACAGAGAAGTTAAGTGACTTGCCCAAAGTCACACAGCTGACAAGCGGCAGAGGCGAGGTTAGAACCCACAACCTCTGACTCCCAAGCCTGTGCTCTTTCATCATCATCAATTGTATTTATTGAGCGCTTACTATGTGCAGAGCACTGTACTAAGCGCTTTCCACTAAGCCACGATGCTTAGTCACTAGCAGTAGTGATTTGGATCAGTCATTACACTTCTCTGGGCCTCAGTGCCCTCATCTGTGAGATGGGGATTGAGACTTTGAACATCATGTGGGACAGGGACTGTGTCCAACCTGATTTGCTTATATCCACCCCAGCGCCTAATACAGTGCCTGGCACATAGTAAGCGCTTAACAAATTCCACCATTATTATTACTACTAGAGTTAGACATAGGGCCTGGCTGCCAGAGGTCTCACAATCTAAGAAGAAGGAGGGAGTGGGGCCTGGGCAACAGGCACGTAAGAAAAAATAAATCAAGGCACAAATCACAAAACAACAGAAGAGAAGGGAATAACAATAAATGCAAGAAGAGCAAAGAAAGCGTGGTGGCTTAAAGTCCCACTTTCTGGCCATTCTCCACTCTCATCATGCCCACCTCTGGCCCCTTGCTCACCATAACCCCAGGGCCCAAAACTCTCCTCCTCCCCCCATATCCACCAGATCTTAGGCACGCACTGACAAACACCTTGAAAGTCCTCCTAAATTCCTACCCTCTACAACTTCTCAAAAAATTCATCATCATCACCATCATCAATCGTATTTATTGAGCGCTTACTATGTGCAGAGCGCTGTACTAAGCGCTTGGGAAGTACAAATTGGCAACATATAGAGATAGTCCCTACCCAACAGTGGGCTCACGGTCTAAAAGGGGGCTCACAGTCTAAAAGGGGCTCACAGTATTGATTGAGTGCTTACTGTGTGCAAAGCACTGTACTAAATGCTTGAGAGAGTACATTACAACAGAGTTGATAGTAAATAAATAAATAAATAATGATGGCATTTGTTAAGCGCTTACTATGTGCAAAGCACTGTTCTAAGCGCTGGGGGGATACAAGGTGATCAGGTTGTCCTGCGTGGGGCTCACAGTCATCATCCCCATTTTACAGATGAGGTAACTGAGGCTCCGAGAAGTTAAGTGACTTGCCCAAGGCCACACAGCAGACATGTGGTGGAGCCGGGATTCGAACCCATGACCTCTGACTCCAAAGCCCGTGCTCTTTCCACTAAGCCACGCTGCTTGATACGCACATTCCATGCCCAAAGTGAGCTAACAATCTAGAGGGAGAAACAGTTCTGATTCTTATCAACCCTCAACCATCTCTTGCACCACATATTTATTTAGACTGTAAGCCCACTGTTGGGTAGGGACTGTCTCTATATGTTGCCAATTTGTACTTCCCAAGCGCTTAGTACAGTGCTCTGCACATAGTAAGTGCTCAATAAATACAATTGATGGTGATATTTATTCATATTTCTTCATTCTTCTTGACTGTGAACCCATTGTGGGTAGGAATTGTCTGTGTTGCTGAGTTGTACTTTCCAAGCGCTTAGTACCATGCTCTGCACACAGTAAGGGCTCCATAAATACAATTGAATGAATGAATCCATTCACCTGTCTACATGTTTTGTTTTGTTGTCTGTGTCATCATCATCATCATCAATCGTATTTATTGAGCGCTTACTGTGTGCAGAGCACTGTACTAAGCGCTTGGGAAGTACAAGTTGGCGACATATAGAGACATATAGAGACAGTCCCTACCCAACAGTGGGCTCACAGGCTGTTTCCCCCTTTTAGGCTGTGAGCCCGTTGTTGGGTAGGGACCGTCCCTATATGTTGCCAACTTGGACTTCCCAAGCGCTTAGTACAGTGCTCTGCACACAGGAAGCGCTCAATAAATACGATTGAATGAATGAATATTAAAATAAATTAGGGATTTGTACGTAAGTCTGTGGGGCTGGGGGTGAGTTGAATACTAAGTGCAGAAAGGGTACAGATTCAAGTGCAAAGGCTACACAGAAGGGAAAGGGAGTAGGGGAAATGATAGCTTTGTTGGGGAAGGCTTCTTGGAGGAGGTGTGATTTTAATAAGGCTCTGAAGGTGGGAAGAATGGTAATCTGTTTCAAATATATATATATATCATATATATATAATATATATATATAATACAATATTTATTGTATATATACAATAAATACGATTGATGATGATGATGATATATATATATATAAATTCATTCATTCATTCATTCAATAGTATTTATTGAGCGCTTACTGTGTGCAGAGCACTGTACTAAGTGCTTGGAAAGTACAATTCAGCATCAGATAGAGACTATCCCTACCCAACAATGGGCTCGCAGTCTAGAAGTGAGGAGACAGGCAATAAAACAAAGTAAGTAGACAGGCATCAATAGCATCAAAAGAAATAAATAGAATTATAGATATATGCACATCATTAATAAAATAAATAGAATAATCATCATCATCATCAATCGTATTTATTGAGCGCTTACTATGTGCAGAGCACTGTACTAAGCGCTTGGGAAATACAAATTGGCAACACATAGAGACAGTCCCTACCCAACAGTGGGCTCACAGTCTAAAAGGGGGAGACAGAGAACAAAACCAAACATACCAACAAAACAAAATAGAGTAGATATGTACAAGTAAAATAAATAAATAAATAAACAGAGTAATAAATATGTACAAACAGAGATGGGCTTGAGACCACCCAATTTGTTCTTGTTTGGGGAAATATTTCATCTGACACTAATAATACTAATGATGGCATTTGTTAAGCACTTACTATGTGCTTGCTACACTGTTCTAAGCACTGGGGGGGGATACAAGGTGATCAGGTTGTCCCACGGGGGGCTCACGGTCAATCCATATTTTACAGATGAGGCAACTGAGGCACAGAGAAGTGAAGTGACTTACCCCAAGTCACACAGCTGACAACTGGCGGAGCCGGGATTTGAACCCATGATAAGTATGTACTTATATACACAAGTGCTGTGGGGTGGGGAGGGGATAGAGGAGAGGGAGGGAGACAGGGAGATGGGGAGGGGAGGAGGAGCAGGGGAAAAGGAGGGCTCAGTCTGGGAAAGCCTCCTGGGGGAGGTGTGCTTTCAGTAAGGCTTTGAAGGAGGGAAGTGAGCTAGTTTGGCAGATGTGAGGAGGGAGGGCATTCCAGGCCAGGGGGATGACGTGGGCCGGGGGTCGACGGCGGGACAGGCGAGAACGAGGCCCAGTAAGGAGTTAGCAGTGGCCGAGGAGCGGAGGGTGTGGGCTGGGCTGGAGAAGGAGAGAAGGGAGGTGAGGTAGGAGGGGGCGAGGGGATGGAGAGCTTTGAAGCCAATAGTAAGAAGTTTTTGCTTCATATGAAGGTTGGTAGGCAAGCACTGGAGATTTTTGAGGAGGCGGGGGTGACATGCCCAGAGTGTTTCTGTAGAAAGATAATCCAGGCAGCAGAGTGAAGTATAGACTGAAGTGGGGAGAGACAGGAAGTTGGCAGATCAGAAAGATGCTGATACAGTAATCCAGTCGGGATTCATTCATTCATTCATTCAATCGTATTTATTGAGCGCTTACTATGTGCAGAGCACTGTACTAAGCGCTTGGGAAGTACAAGTTGGCAACATATAGAGACAGTCCCTACCCAACAGTGGGCTCACAGTCTAAAAGGGGGAGACAGAGAACAAAACCAAACATACTAACAAAATAAAATAAATAGAATAGATATGTACAAGTAAAATAAATAAATAAATAAAGAGTAATAAATATGTACAAATATATATACATATATACAGGTGCTGTGAGGAAGGGAAGGAGGTAAGATGGGGGGATGGAGAGGGAGATGAGGGGGAGAGGAAGGAAGGGGCTCAGTCTGGGAAGGCCTCCTGGAGGAGGTGAGCTCTCAGAAGGGCCTTGAAGGGAGGAAGAGAGCAAGCTTGGCGGATGGGCAGAGGGAGGGCATTCCAGGCCCGGGGGATGACGTGGGCCGGGGGTCGATGACGGGACAGGCGAGAACGAGGTACGGTGAGGGTGAAGCACTCATTCAGCTTGCCCCATCGTACCTCACCTCACTAACCTCCTACTTCTGCCCAGTCCACACACTCCTTCCTCTAGTGCCAGTTTATTCACATCTATCTCACTGTTTATTCCTTTCCCATGTCCTCCCCATAGCCTGAAACTCTCTCCCCCTCCATGTACGGCAGACCACCATTCTCTCGACCTTCAGAGCATTGTTAAGGTCACATCTTCTCCAAGAGGCCGTCCCTGATTAAGTCCTCTTTTCTCTGGCTTGCTTTCTCCCTGCCATCATCTATGCATTCAAATCTGTGATCTTTGAACATTTGATATTTGCCCCACCCTCAACCCCACAGCACTTATATATGTATCTTTAAATTATATATTATACATAACATATTCTTATTAATGTCTGTCTCCCCCCTAGACTTTAAGCTCGCAATTGGCAGAGAATGTGTCTAATTCTGTTGTACTGTACTCTCCCAAGAGCTTAATACAATGTTCTGCATACACTAAGTGCTCAATAAATATCATTGATAGATTGAAAATAGTTGTGAACTGTGGCAAAGAAACAGGAAAACTCTGATTGCCCTCTCAGCAAAAGCAGACCCTGCTGTGCCCATAATTGACCAGTACAAAGTATTGGATACCAGGTATAGGATGTGGGAATTTGGGAATACTGTTTTTTTTTTTTCCTTTTTGGTATTTAAGTGCTTACTGTGTGCCAAGCACTGTACTAAGCACTGAGGTAGATACAAGATAATCAGGTTGGACACAGTCCATGTCCCACATGGGACTCACAGTATTAATCCTCATTTTACAGATGAGGTAACTAAGACACCAAAAAGTTAAGTGACTTACCCAAGGTCACACAGTAGATGAGTGGCAGAGTCAGGGTTAGAAACCAGGACTTTCTGACTGCCAGGCCCACCTCTGTCTACTAGGCAATGCTGATTCCTGTGTACCGTTAACTGAACAATATGAAGTATAGAGTACTAGAAAATTATTTCAATATCTTCCCACTAGACTGCAAACCCCTTGAGAACAGGGATCATGTCTGTTAATCATTTAATTGTATTTATTGAGCAAAGTATGCTGTATTAAGCATTTGGGAGAGGAACTAATCTAGCAAGAGAGACAGGCACTAAAAAAAGTTACAGGTAGGAGAAGCAACCAAGTATAAAGATAAATCGTCTGTAAACTGTAAGCTCTAGACTGTAAACTCCTTTTGGGCAGGGAATGTCTACCAGTTCTGTTGTATTGTACTCTCACAAGCGCTTAGTACAGTGCTGTGCACGTAATAAGCACTCAATAGATCCATCTTTTGATCAATAAGTACAAAAGTGTTGGGGAAGTGTGGTGAGTACTTGAGTATATCTCTTCCTCCCCTCCCCATCCCCCCCCAACCCCTCCCTCTGCTCTACCCCCCTCTCTGTCCCACAGCACTTGTATAAATAAGTTCATATTTATTATTCTATTAATTTTATTAATGATGTGTATATATCCATAATTCTATGTATTTATATTGATGCCTGTCTACTTGTTTCGTTTTGTTGTCTGTCTCCCCCCTTCTAGACTGTGAGCCCATTTTGGGGCAGGGACTGTACCTATCTGTTGCCAAACTGTACTTTCCAAACATTTAGTACAGTGCTTTGCACACAGTAAGCGCTCAATAAATATGATTGAATGAATTGAATGAATGAATATTTATTCAATCAATCAATCAATCAATCGTATTTATTGAGTGCTTACTATGTGCAGAGCACTGTACCAAGCGCCTGGGAAGTACAAATTGGCATCACATAGAGACAGTCCCTACCCGATAGTGGGCTCACAGTCTAAAAGGGGGATATGATAAGCGATTGTACCAACAAGATAGCTGTTTGGATGGAGAGGGAAGGGCGAATCTTGGTGATGTTGTGAAGGGGAGACTGGCAGGTTTTGGTGACGGATTGGATGTGTGGGGTGAATGAGAGAGCAGAGTCAAGGATGACACCAAGGTTGCGGGCTTGTGAGATGGGAAGGATGGTAGTGCCGTCTACAGTGACGGGAAAGTCAGGGAGAGGGCAGGGTTTGGGAAGATAAGGAGTTCAGTTTTAGACATGTTGAGTTTTAGGTGGCAGGCAGACGTCCGGGTACATACATATGTATATATATATATACATATATGTATATATATATATACATATGTATGTACCCGGACGTCTGCCTGCCACCTAAAACTCAACTATATATTTAGACTGTGAGGCCCATGAGGGACAGGGATATCTCCTATCTACCCCAGTGCTTAGAACACTGTTTGACACATAGTAAGCACTTAAATACTATATATATAATAATATATATAGTCTTTTAGACTGTGAGCCCACTGTTGGGCAGGGACTGTCTCTATATGTTGCCAACTTGTACTTCCCAAGCGCTTAGTACAGTGCTCTGCACACAGTAAGCGCTCAATAAAAATGATTGATTGATTGATTGATATATAGTATTTAGGTGCTTACTATGTGTCAAACAGTGTTCTAAGCGCTGGGGTAGAGAGGAGATATCCCTGTCCCTCATGGGCCTTACAGTCTAAATAGGAGGGAGGACAGGAGAACTGAAGCCCAGAAAAATTAAGTGACTTGCCCAAGGCCACACAGCAAGGAATTGGCAGAGCTGGGATGAGAACCCAAGTTCTCTGACTGCCAAGCCTGTGCTCTTTCCACTAAGTCATGCTACAGTGCTCTGCACACAGTAAGCGCTCAATAAATACGATTGAATGAATGAATATGAAGGGGGAGGGAGTTCCAGACCAGAAGATAACAATAATAATAATAATAATAATAATAATAATGGTATTTGTTAAGCGCTTACTATGTGCCAAGCATTGTTCTAAGTACTGGGATAGATACAGGGCAATCAGGTTGTCCCATGTGGGGCTCCCAATCTTAATCCCCATTTTACAGATGAGGTAACTGAGGCACAGAGTAGTTAAGTTTTTAGACTGTGAGCTCACTGTTGGGTAGGGACTGTCTCTATATGTTGCCAACTTGTACTTCCCAAGCGCTTAGTCCAGTGCGCTGCACACAGTAAGCGCTCAATAAATACGATTGATTGATTGATTGATTAAGTGACTTGCCCAAAGTTACACAGCAGACAAGTGGTGGAGGCAGGATTAGAACCCACATCCTCAGACTCGCAAGCCTGTGCACTTGCCACTAGGCCATACTGCTCCTCCATGTGGGCAAGGAGTCAGTGAGATAAACAAGATTGAAGTGTGGTGAGTAGGTCGGAAGAGTGAATTGTGCAGGCTGGGTTGTAGGAGGAAGCCAGTGAAATAAAATAGGATGGGGAGAGGTGAATCAGTGCTTTAAAGCAGACGGTAAGGAGTTTCTGTTTAATTCAGAAGTGGATGAGCAACCATCGGAGGTTTTTCAGGAGAATGGAGATGTGAACTGAACTTTTTTTTAACAAAATGACCCAATCAATCATATCTGTTGAGTGCTTACTGTGTACAGAGCACTGTACTAAGCGCTCCTGAGAGTACGATGTAACAGAGTTTGAAGATGTGTTCCCTGACCACAATGAGCTTACAGTCTGGAGGGGGAGACAGGTATTAATATGAATAAATAAACTACAGATATGAAAGTTAGTACTTTTCAGGCTGAGGGGTGAATCATCATCATCATCATCATCAATCATATTTATTGAGCGCTTACTATGTGCAGAGCACTGTACTAAGCGCTTGGGAAGTACAAATTGGCAACATATAGAGACAGTCCCTACCCAACAGTGGGCTCACAGTCTAAAAGGGGGAGACGGAGAACAAAACCAAACACACTAACAAAATAAAATGAGTAGAATAGATATGTGAATAAAGGGGGCAAATCCAAATCAAGGCATCAGAATGAATTAAGAACTGAAGTAGGGAGAGACAGGAGGCAGACAGGTCATGAAGATGTAGTAGACAAGGCAGGACAAAAATGCTTGATTCAGTCTAATACCTGGCTGGATGGGGAGGAAAGGGTGATTTTAATGATGTTGTGAAGGAAGAACACGCAGGATTTCATGACAGGATGAATGTGTGGCTTGAATGAGAGAGACGGGTTGAGGATAATGCCAAGGTTACAAGCTTGTGAGACAAGGGGGACAGCGGAGTTGTCTACAGTGATGCGAAAGTCACAGGAGGACAGGCTTTGGGTGGGAAGATGAGACGTTATGTTTTAGACATGTTTGGTTTGAGATGCTGGAGAAGCAGCGAAGTAGAGGTGTCCTGAAGGTAGGAGGAAATGAGGGACTGCAGAGACGGAGGGAGGTCAGGACTGGAGATGAAAATTTGGGAAGAGGGCATGGCCTAGTGGAAAGAGCGTGGTCTGTGACTCAGAGGACCTGGGTTCTAAACCCTGCTCTGCCATTTGTTTCTGTGTGATCTTGGGTAATAATAATAACGATGGCATTTATTAAGCGCTTACTATGTGCAAAGCACTGTACTAAGCGCTGGGGAATGTACAAGGTGATCAGGTTGTCCCACGGGGGGCTCACGGTCTTAATCCCCATTTTACAGAGGAGGTAACTGAGGCCCAGAGAAGTGAAGTGACTTGCCCAAGGTCACATAGGTGACAAGCGGTGGAGTGGGATTCGAACCCCTGACGTCTGACTCGAAAGCCCGGGCTCTTGCCACTGAACCGCACTGCTTCGCTATACTGTACTATAAGTCAAATTCTCTATGCTTCAGTTGCCTTATCTGTAAAATGGCGATAAAATGCCTGTTCTCCTTCCCTCTTGGACTGCGAGGCCCATGTTGTATCTACCCCAGCACTTGTTTGCCACAGTGCTTGCCGTAAAGAGTGCTTAACAAATACTACAATTATTATTATAGATATTATTATTGCTGTTATCATCATTATTATTATCACCATCCGCATTGAGATGGTAGTTGTAACCATAGGAACAAATGAGTTCTCCAAGGGCGTGGGTGGAAATGGAGAATAGGAGCGGACTCTGAACAAGTCCTGAGGTACCCCGGAGTTGGAGGGTGGGAGGCAAAGGAGGAATTAGGGAAAGAGATTGAGAAGGAGTTATCAGAGAGATAGGAGGAGACCCAGGAAAAGGACAGTGTCAAAAGCCAAGGTTAGATGATGTTTCCATGAGAAGAAGGTGGTCTAGTGTCAAATGGAGTCCCAGACTGAGCCCCCTTTTTCCTCTCCTCCTCCCCATCCCCCCGGCCCTACCTCTTTCCCCTCCCCACAGCACCTGTATATATGTTTGTACAGATTTATTACTCTATTTATTTTACTTGTACATATTTACTATTCTATTTATTTTGTTAATGATGTGCATTTAGCTTTCATTCTGCTTGTTCTGATGACTCCACACCTATCCACATGTTTTGTTTTGTTGTCTGTCTCCCCCTTCTAGACTGCGAGCCCGTTGTTGGGTAGGGACTGTCTCTAGATGTTGCCGACTTGTACTTCCCAAGTGCTTAGTACAGTGCTCTGCACACAGTCAGCGCTCTATAAATATGATAAATAGATATATAAATATGAAAGGAGAAGCAACGGAAAGAGCCTGGGCTTTGGAGTCAGAGGTCATGGGTTCGAATCCCGGCTCCATCAACTGTCAGCTGTGTGATTTTGGGCAAGTCACTTAACTTCTCTGGGCCTCAGTTCCCTCATCTGTAAAATGGGGATTAAGACTGTGAGCCCCGCATGGGACAACCTGATCACCTTGTAACCTCCCCAGTGCTTAGAACAGTGCTTTGCACATAGTAAGCACTTAATAAATGCCATTATTATTATTATTATTATTGAATTAATGAATGAAATGAACATGAGAGGTCAAGGAGGATTAGGCTGGGTAGAGGCCATTGGACTTGGCAAGAAGGAGGTCATTTGTGACCTTAAAGAGGGCAATTTTCATGGAGTGAAGGGGGAGGAAGCCAGATGGGAGGGGGTCAAGGAGAGAATTGGAGAAGAGGAAGTGGAGATAGCAGGCATAGAAAACTCATTCGTTCATTCAATCGTATTTATTGAGCGCTTACTGTGTGCAGAGCACTGGACTAAGCACTTGGGAAGTACAATTTGGCAGCATATAGAGACGGTCCCTACCCAACAGTGGGCTCACAGTCAGGAGCTTGGAGAGAAAAGATGAGGGAAATGGGGCAGATAACTGGAGGGAGCCATGGGGTCAAGGGAGGTTTTTTTTTTAGGATAGGGGATACATAAGCGTACTAATGATGGCATTTGTTAAGCGCCTACTATGTGCAAAGCACTGTTCTAAGCGCTGGGGGGGATGCAAGGTGATCAGATGGTCCCATGTGGGGCTCACAGTCTTCCTTTCCATTTTACAGATGAGGGAACTGAGGCCCAGAGAAGTGAAGTGACTTGCCCAAAGTCACACAGCTGACAATTGGTGGAGCCGGGATTTGAACCCATGACCTCTGACTCCCAAGCCCGGGCTCTTTCCACTGAGCCACGCTGCTTCTCTTAGCATGTTTGAAAACAGTGGGGAAAAGGCATGGAAAAGTGAGCGGTTGAAGATGGCAGTCAGAAAGGAAGAAGGGAGAAGGCAAGTGTTGTGATAAGGTACAAATGGGTTCATTCCGTCATTCAATCAATCAATCGTATTTATTGAGCACTTACTGTGTGCAGAGCACTGTACTAAGTGCTTGGGAAGTACAAGTTGGCAACATATAGAGACGGTCCCTACCCAACAGTGGGCTCACAGTCTAGAAGGGGGAGACAGAAAATCAATCAATCAATCAATCAATCGTATTTATTGAGCGCTTACTATGTGCAGAGCACTGTACTAAGCGCTTGGGAAGTACAAATTGGCATCACATAGAGACAGTCCCTACCCAACAGTGGGCTCACAGTCTAAAAGGGGGAGACAGAGAACAGAACCAAACATACCAACAAAATAAAATAAGTAGGATAGAAATGTACAAGTAAAATAAATAAATAAATAAATAAATAGAGTCATAAACAAAACATATTAACAAAATAAAATAAATAGAATAGATATGTACAAGTAAAATAGAGTAATAAATACATACAAAATCTTATTTATTGAGCGCTTACTCTGTGCAGAGCACTGTACTAAGCGCTTGGGAAGTACAAGTTGGCAACATATCGAGATGGTCCCTACCCTACAGCAGGCAACGGATGGGATCAGAGGCTCAGGGGGAGAGGGTAGACTTTGAGAGGTAACGGGAGATCTCTTCAGATAATACTCATTCATTCATTCATTCATTCAATCGCATTTATTGAGCACAGATCTCTTCAGATAATATTCATTCATTCATTCAATCATATTTATTGAGCGCTTACTGTGTGCAGAGCACTGGACTAAGCGCCTGGGAAGTTTGCAACATATAGAGACGGTCCCTACCCAACAGCGGGCTCGCAGTCTAGAAGAAAGAAAGATGGGAGAGTGGAAGAAGGGGCAGAAGGAGGGAGGGACTGGAGAAGAGCAGGGAGGACTTTGGGGAGATTCATTCATTCATTCAATCATATTTATTGAGTGCTTACTGTGTGCAGAGCGCTGTACTAAGTGCTTGGAAAGTACAATACAGCAATAAAGAGAGACAGTCCCTGGCCACATCTTGAATAATATTACACAGGAAACGCTAATGTTGCCCTATACAACGTAGAAGGATGGTATCTTGTCTTGACTTAATTCCTATAGAAAGCCTTGAATAATATTACGTGGGAAACGCTAATGCTGCCTCTGTCAGAGGCAGACTTACGGGACTGGATGCACCTTGGCATTGAACCATGAAAAGCAGCACGGCCTAGTGGCTAAAGCATGGGCCCAGAAGTCAGAAGAACCTGAATTCGAATCCTGGCTCTGCCAACTGTCTGCAGTGTGACCTTGGGCAAGTCACTTAACTTCTCTGTGCCACAGCTTCCTCATCTGTAAAGTGGAGATTAAGACTTTGAGCCCTTTGTAGGCAGGGACTGTGTCCAACTTAACTTGTACTTACTCCAGTGCTCAGCATAGTGACTGGCACATAGTAAGCACTTAACAAATACCATAAAAACAACAACAGTATGGTAAAGAAGCAGCGTGGCTCAGTGGAAAGAGCCCGGGCTTTGGCGTCAGAGGTCATGGGTTCAAATCCCAGCTCTGCAGATTGTCTGCAGGGTGACCTTGTGCAAGTCACTTAACTTCTCTGTGCCATGGTTTCCTCTTCTGTAAAGTGGTGGTTAAGACTTTGAGCCCTTTGTAGGCAGGGACTGTGTCCAACTTAATTTGTACTTACTCCAGTGCTCAGCATAGTGACTGGCACATAGTAAGCACTTAACAAATACCACAAAAACAACAACAGTATGGCAGAGAAGCAGCGTGGCTCAGTGGAAAGAGCCTGAGCTTTGGAGTCAGAAGTCATGGGTTCAAATCCCAGCTCCACCAATTGTCAGCTGTGGGACTTAGGGCAAGTCACTTAACTTCTCTGTGCCTCAGTTACTGCATCTGTAAAATGGGGATTAAGACTGTGAGCCCTCCGTGGGACAACCTGATCACCTTGTAACCTCCCCAGTGCTTAGAACAGTGCTTTGCACACAATAAGTGATTAATAAATGCCATTATTATTACAACACTGCTTATTTTCTGATGATGAGAATGATTAAGAATTGGAATATGGAACTTTCAATCATTCATTTATTCAATCGTATTTATTGAGAGCTTACTGTGTGCAGAGCACTGTACTAAGCGCTTGGGAAGTCCAAGTTGGCAACATCTAGAGACGGTCCCTACCCAACAGTCGGCTCACAGTCTAGAAGGGGGAGACAGAGAACAAAACAAAACATATTAACAGAATAAAATAAATAGAATAAATATGTACAAGTAAAATAGATAAATAAATAGAGTAATAAATATGTACAAACATATATACATATATACAGGAAGGGAAGGAGGTAAGGCGCGGGGGATGGAGACAGGGAGGAATCAATCAATCAATCAGAAGTGTCTATTTTTGCCAACTGGTTGTAGATTCGAGCAATCAACCACCCAAGCTCTTGGGAGAGTACAGTGGTACTAATTTCTGCCCTCAAATTTCTCACCATCTAATAGGGGAGAGAGATATTAAAATAAATTGCAGGTAGGAGCAAGTAGTGAAATATAAAACTAGAAACATAGGTGCTAAGGGGAAATGTGAGTGCTTATAGGTGTAGGAGCCCAGCAAGTGCTGAAATAGCAGTTGGAGGAGGTTTAGGATGGGGAGATGAAAGATCAATCAGGAAAGGCCTCCTGGAGGAGACGTGATTTCCGAAGGATCTTGCTGATGTGGAGAGCAGTGGTCTGTCAGAGGGGAAAGGGGTAGAGTTCTGTTGGCAGAGGGACAGACAAGAAACAGGCCCTCTACATAGATTAACTTTAAGGGCACAGGCAGGTGAGCTGGGTTATCATCATCATCAATCGTATTTATTGAGCGCTTACTGTGTGCAGAGCACTGTACTAAGCGCTTGGGAAGTCCAAGTTGGCAACATCTAGAGATGGTCCCTACCCAACAGTGGGCTCACAGTCTAGAAGGGAGAGACAGAGAACAAAACAAAACATATTTACGGAATAAAATAAATATAAGAAACATGTACAAGTAAAATAAATAAATAGAGTAATAAATACGTACAAAAACATATTTACATATATACAGGAAGGGAAGGAGGTAAGGCGGGGGGATGGAGAGGGAGAGGAATCAATCAATCAGAAGTGTCTATTTTTGCCGACTGGTTGTAGCTTCGAGCAATCAACCACCCAAGCTCTTGGGAGAGTACAATGGAATTAGTACCATGATTCCTGCCCTCGAATTTCTCACCATCTAATAGGGGAGAGAGATATTAAAATAAATTGCAGTTAGGAGCAAGTAGTGAAATATAAAACTAGAAACATAGGTGCTAAGGGGAAATGTGAGTGCTTATAGGTGTAGGAGCCCAGCAAGTGCTGAAATAGCAGTTGGAGGAGGTTTAGGATGGGGAGATGAAAGATCAATCAGGAAAGGGCTCCTGGAGGAGACGTGATTTCCGAAGGATCTTGCTGATGCGGAGAGCAGTGGTCTGTCAGAGGGGAAAGGGGTAGAGTTCTGTTGGCAGAGGGACAGACAAGAAACAGCCCTCTACATAGATTAACTTCAAAGGCACAGGCAGGTGAGCTGGGTTATCATCATCATCAATCGTATTTATTGAGCGCTTACTGTGTGCACAGCACTGTACAAAGCGCTTGGGAAGTACAAGTTGGCAACATATAGAGACAGTCCCTACCCAACAGTGGGTTCACAGTCTAAAAGGGGCTCACGGGCTATGGTGAGAGAAGAGAGCGGATAAGTCGAGGGGAGAAAGTTTTCCCCTCTTTCTCTTGCAAGAAAGAAATGGTTATTGCGAGAAGAGAGTGGATTAAATTGAGGGGGGGAAAGCTTCCCCCTCTTTCCCTTGTAAGGAATTGTTATTGCAAATACTGCATTTTGTCAGGACTTCCGCAAAAGTGATGTTTACAGAAACCTGGATCATGACATGCAAATGGGGTAAAGGGACATTCACAAGAGGACGGGCTGAAGGGAAATAAGCAGCAGCTGGGCTCTCCCCCTCCTCCCCCTCCCCTCCGCCTTACCTCCTTCCCCTCCCCACAGCACCTGTATATATGTATATCCGTTTGAACGTATTTATTACTCTATTTATTTTATTGGTACATATTTATTCTATTTATTTTCTTTTGTTAATATGTTTTGTTTTGTTCTCTGTCTCCCCCTTCTAGACCGTGAGCCCGCTGTTGGGTAGGGACCGTCTCTCTATGTTGCCAACTTGGACTTCCCAAGCGCCTAGTCCAGTGCTCTGTACACAGTAAGCGCTCAATAAATACGACTGAATGAATGAATGAATTCCATACCCCTCTCTCGATGCTGAGCGAAACAACTGCTAACAAGAACCTCACCGACCTGGCCATTCCTGATCCCTCTCTACCTCTGCCAAACAAAGCAACTGCCTTCCCTCCTCATCACTGAGAGCTCCTGCTCCTGAAATACTTTGTGCATAACAGGCGAAGGGGCTAAAAGCCGCTGCTGTGTGCTCTCAGAGTTCCCCACTACCAAAATAATCCATCAAACATTCAATCACTGGTATTCAGCGAGGACTTACTTTGTGCAGAGCACTGCACTAAGAGCCTGGGAGAGCCCAATACAGTTTGTAGACAAATCTCTTTCATTCATTGATATTTATTATTTTTTAATGATATTTGCTATATGCCAAGCACTATTCTAAGCATCAGGTTGTCCCACATGAGGTTCACAGTCTTAATCCCTATTTTGCAGATGAGGTAAGTGAGGCACAGGGAATTTAAGTGTCTCGCCCAAGGTCACACTGCGGACAAGTGGCAGAACCGGGATTAGACCCGACGTCCTCCGACTCCCAAGCCCGTTTTCTTTCAACTAAGCCATGCTGCTTCTCAGTATTTATTGAGCTCTTACTGTGGGCAGAGAACTGTAATAAACACTTGGGAGAGGACAACAAACGGACACATTCCCCACCCACAACGAGCTCACTGTCTAGAGGGGGGAGACAGACGTTAATGTACAGAAATAAATAAATGAATAAATAAATAAATAAATTACAGACATATACGTATGTGCTGTGGGACTGGGAGGGAAGATGAATGAAGGGAGCAAGTCAGGGTGACGCAGAAGGGAGTGGGGGAAGAGGAGAGGAGTTTTTAGTTAGGGAAGGCATCTTGGAGGAGATGCACCTTTAATCAATCAATCAATCAATCAATCAATCGTATTTATTGAGCGCTTACTGTGTGCAGAGCACTGTACTAAACGCTTGGGAAGTACAAGTTGGCAACATATAGAGACGGTCCCTACCCAACAGTGGGCTCACAGTCTAAAAGAAGCAGCGGAGAAGCAGCGTGGCTCAGTGGAAAGAGCCCGGGCTTTGGAGTCAGAGGTCATGGGTTCGACTCCCGGCTCTGCCACATGTCTGCTGTGTGACCTTGGGCAAGTCACTTAACTTCTCTGAGCCTCAGTTACCTCATCTGTAAAACGGGGATTAAGACTGTGAGCCCCACGTGGGGCAACCTGATCACTTTGTATGCCCCCAGGCGCTTCGAACAGTGCTTTGCACATAGTAAGCGCTTAACAAATGCCAACATTATTAAAAGGGGGAGACAGAGAACAAAACCAAACTTCTCAAGGAGCTAACAGCCAGGAATCTCCTCAGGAACCTGCACCAGGTCTCCCTCTTGCCCTCGAGGAGACTCCATCTCAAACCGCCTTCCCACCAACCCTGGAGGAAAGAAAAAATCACCCGTGCACATCATGAGAGCTCCACAAAACCTTGGAAAGCCCGGAGGCTGCCGTAGCAGCTGGTGTGGCTATGGATGGATTTTGTACTCCGAATCACAAGAAGCCTGAAATTCTGCTCCTCTCACCCTGGTATCTGACCGATTTTGGTTTTCATTCTGTGCATTTGTCCTCATCTTATGTTCATTCATTCATTCATTCACTCAGTTGTACTTATTGAGCGCTTACTGTGTGCAGAGCACTGTACTAAGCACTTGGAAAGTACAGTTCAGAAATAGAAACAATCCCTGTCCACACCGAGTTTATGGTGTAGAAGGGAGGAGAAAGACATCAAAACAAGTAAACGGGCATCAGTAGCGTCAATATAAATACATAGAATTATAGATACATACACATCAAAACAACTAAACAGGCGCTAATATAAATAAATAGAATTATGGATATGGACCTATTGTTGTAGTGCTTCATTGCTGCATCACTCCTGATGTATCTGTTCAATCTCCAGTTCCTTCTCCCCTTCATGTGCTGAATATATATATGTATATATATGTATGCTGTATATATGTATATATGTTTGTACATATTTTTTACTCTGTTTATTTATTTATTTATTTTATTTGTACATATCTATTCTATTTATTTCATTTTGTTAGTATGTTTGGTTTTGTTCTCTGTCTCCCCCTTTTAGACTGTGAGCCCACTGTTGGGTAGGGACTGTCTCTATATGTTGCCAATTTGTACTTCCCAAGCGCTTAGTACAGTGCTCTGCACATAGTAAGCGCTCAATAAATATGATTGATGATGATGATGATGTGCTGAGATTGTGAGCCCCTTGATCTGTCCCTCAAGATCGTATCTAATTCCTACCTCGGTAAACTGTAAACTTTCCCAGATTTAGCACAGTGCTCTGCATACAGTAAGCGCTAAATAAATGCCCTCCCTCTGCCCATCCGCCAAGCTAGCTCTCTTACTCCCTTCAAGCTCACCTCCTCCAGGAGGCCTTCCCAGACTGAGCCCCTTCCTTCCTCTCCCCCTCGTCCCCCTCTCCATCCCCCCCATCTTACCTCCTTCCCTTCCCCACAGCACCTGTATATATGTATATATGTTTGTACATATTTATTACTCTATTTATTTATTTATTTATTTTACTTGTACATATCTATTCTATTTATTTTATTTTGTTAGTATGTTTGGTTTTGTTCTCTGTCTCCCCCTTTTAGACTGTGAACCCACTGTTTGGTAGGGACTGTCTCTATATGTTGCCAATTTGTACTTCCCAAGCGCTTAGTACAGTGCTCTGCACATAGTAAGCGCTCAATAAATACGATTGATGTGATGATGATACCATCACTACCACCTCTACCATTCCTACTACTACTAAGCAAAGGAAATCAAAGGTTTTTGAGATCGCCATAATACCCACGTTACTAAAGGTATTTCACGGTCTTTTATGGCATCACAGCACCTCTGAAGAGTAAAGGTAGTACCACCCTCATCACAGAAAAGAGAATCCTGAAAAGATGGCAATATTTCAAAGCTCTCAACACACCCTTCTATTATTAAAGATGAGGACCGTCAAAACACAGAACACCTTCTGACGTGCAAAATCATGGCACTTGATCTCCCCATCGGCAAAATAGCAATTATTGAAGATATCCATGCCGCTTTCCAAGCCGTGAAAATGGCCCAACACCTGGCTCTGATGGCATTCCCACTGAGATCTAAAAGCACGGAGGGGACTCCCTTGATTAAACACTTACTCAAATTCTTCCTCAACATATGGGGCGCAGGAAATTCCACCAGATTTCAAAGATGTCACCCTCGTCGCCATTTCCGAGAGGAAAGGCGAAAGATCAGATGGAAGTAATTATCAAGACATCTCATTACTCTCTGTCGCCGGAGAAATCCCAGCCAGAGTACTCCTGGATCTACTGCAAAAGAATATCATTGATCAGAATACTCCAGAACCCCAGTTTGGCTTTAGATCATAGCCTGGCACAAAGGACAGGATCTTTAAAGTATTCCAGATTCAAGATAATTCAATTTTGGAGAAGCATCGTGGTTAGTGGAAAGACCATGGGCTTGGGAGTCAGGGGTTGTGGGTTCTAATCCTGGCTCCGCCACTTGTCAGCTGTGTAATAATAATAATAATAATGATGGCATTTATTAAGTGCTTACTATGTGCAAAGCATCATCATCATCATCATCATCAATCGTATTTATTGAGTGCTTACTATGTGCAGAGCACTGTACTAAGTGCTTGGGAAGTACAAATTGGCAACATATAGAGACAGTCCCTACCCAACAGTGGGCTCACAGTCTAAAAGGGGGAGACAGAGAACAAAACCAAACATACTAACAAAATAAAATAAATAGAATAGATATGTACAAGTAAAATAAATAAATAAATAGAGTAATAAATATGTACAAACATATATACATATATACAGGTACTGTGGGGAAGGGAAGGAGGCAAGATGGGGGGAATGGAGAGGGGGGCGAGGGGGAGAGGAAGGAAGGGGCTCAGTCTGGGAAGGCCTCCTGGAGGTGGTGAGCTCTCAGCAGGGCCTTGAAGGGAGGAAGAGAGCTAGCTTGGCGGATGGGCAGAGGGAGGGCATTCCAGGCCCGGGGGAGGACGTGGGCCGGGGGGGCGATGGCGGGACAGGCGAGAACGAGGTACGGTGAGGAGATTAGTGGCGGAGGAGCGGAGGGTGCGGGCTGGGCTGGAGAAGGAGAGAAGGGAGGTGAGGTAGGAGGGGGCGAGGGGATGGACGCCATGAAGCCCAGGGTGAGGAGTTTCTGCCTGATGCGCAGATTGATTGGGAGCCACTGGAGAGTTTTGAGGAGGAGAGTAATATGCCCAGAGCGTTTCTGGACAAAGATAATCCGGGCGGCAGCATGAAGTATGGATTGAAGTGGAGACAGACAGGAGGATGGGAGATCAGAGAGAAGGCTGGTGCAGTAGTCCAGACGGAATAGGATGAGAGCTTGAATGAGCAGGGTAGCGGTATGGATGGAGAGGAAAGGGCGGATCTTGGCAATGTTGCGGAGCTGAGACCGGCAGGTTTTGGTGACGGCTTGGATGTGAGGGGTGAATGAGAGAGCGGAGTCGAGGATGAAACCCAGGTTGCGGGCTTGTGAGACGGGAAGGATGGTAGTGCCGTCAACAGAGATGGGAAAGTCAGGGAGAGGACAAGGTTTGGGAGGGAAGACAAGGAGCTCAGTCTTCGACATGTTGAGCTTTAGGTGGCGGGCGAACATCCAGATGGAGAGGTCCTGAAGGCAGGAGGAGATGCGAGCCTGGAGAGAGGGGGAGAGAGCAGGGGCAGAGATGGAGATCTGGGTGTCATCAGCGTAGAGATGATAGTTGAAGCCGTGGGAGCGAATGAGGTCACCAAGGGAGTGAGTGTAGATTGAGAACAGAAGGGGACCAAGCACTGAACCTTGGGGAACCCCCACAGTAAGAGGATGGGAGGGGGAGGAGGAGCCTGCAAAAGAGACTGAGAAAGAACGACCGGAGAGATAAGAGGAGAACCAGGAGAGGACGGAGTCTGTGAAGCCAAGGTCAGATAGCGTGTTGAGGAGAAGGGGGTGGTCCACAGTGTCAAAGGCAGCTGAGAGGTCGAGGAGGATTAGGACAGAGTATGAGCCGTTGGATTTGGCAAGCAGGAGGTCATTGGTGACCTTTGAGAGGGCAGTTTCCATGGAATGTAGGGGACGGAAGCCAGACTGGAGGGGGTCGAGGAGAGAGTAGGTGTTGAGGAATTCTAGGCAGCGCGTGTAGACAACTCGTTCAAGGAGTTTGGAAAGGAATGGTAGGAGGGATATGGGGCGATCATTAGAAGGTGAGGTGGGGTCGAGAGAGGGTTTTTTTAGGATGGGAGAGACATGGGCATGTTTGAAGGCAGAGGGAAAGGAACCAGTGGAGAGTGAGCAGTTGAAAATGGAAGTTAAGGAGGGGAGAAGGGATGGAGCGAGAGATTTCATGAGATGAGAGGGAATGGGGTCAGAAGCACAGGTGGCCGGAGTAGCACTTGAGAGGAGGGAGGAGAGCTCCTCTGAGGACACTGCTGGGAAGGATGGGAGAGTAGCAGAGAGTGTTGAGAGCCGGGGGGTTGGAGAAAGTGGGGAAGAGACTTTGGGGAGGTCGGACCTGATGGATTTAATTTTGTTAATGAAGTAGGAGTCGTTGGGGGTTAGGGAAAGAGGAGGGGGACAAACCAGTGGCCTGAGAAGGGAGTTGAATGTATGGAGGAGCTGACAGGGATGATGGGCATGGGTGTCAATAAGGGAGGAGAAATAGTTTTGTCTGGCAGAGGAGAGGGATGAGTTAAGGCAGAAAAGGATAAACTTGAAGTGAACGAGGTTGGCATGGTGTTTAGACTTTCGCCAGAAGCGTTCAGCAGCTCGAGCAAAAGAACGAAGGAGGCGGACAGTGGCAGTGATCCAGGGCTGTGGGTTAGTGGTATGAGAGCGGCGAAGGGAAAGGGGAGCGAGGGAGTCTTGGGAGCAAATAGAGCAAATGAGTTCTCCAAGGGAGTGAGTGTAGATGGAGAATAGAAGGTGACCAGAACTGAACAGTACTGAATATATATTACTAATACATAATGTCCTGGGGGAACAGCCTGAAGCATCTAGAGAAGCAGTGTGGGTCAGTGGAAAGAGCATGGGCTTTGGAGTCAGAGGTCATGGGTTCAAAACCCGGCTCCACCAATTCATTCAATCATATTTATTGAGCATTTACTGTGTGCAGAGCACTGTACTAAGCGCTTGGGAAGTACAAGTTGGCAACATATAGAGACAGTCCCTACCCAACAGTGGGCTCACAGTCTAAAAGGGGGAGACAGAGAACAAAACCAAACATACCAACAAAATAAAACAAATAGAATAGATATGTACAAGGACAATAAATAAACGAATAAATAGAGTAATAAATATGTACAAACATATATACATGTATACAGGTAGGGCTTGAACTTCTCTGTGCCTCAGTTACCTCATCTGTATAATGGAAGGTAAGACCGTGAGCCCCATGTGAGACAGGAACTGTGTCCAACTTAATTATCCCTTATCAATCAATCAATCAATCAATCGTATTTATTGAGCGCTTACTGTGTGCAGAGCACTGTACTAAGCGCTTGGGAAGTACAAGTTGGTAACCTACCTAGTGCTTCAAACAGTGCTTGACACGTAGTAAATGCTTAACAAATACCATTACTATCCTTATTCTTCTCCTTTGGGCCTCAGTTCCCTCATCTACAGAATGGCGATTCAATCCCTGTTCTTTCTGTTTAGACCGTGAGCCCATGGAGGACCTGATTTTCTTGAATCTACCCCGGCGTTTAGTACAGTGCTTAGCATATAGTAAGCATTTAACAAATGCTACATCTTTTTGTTATCAGGGAAGTCGGAAATACCAACCAAAATCTATATTGGCGAAAGTATCTCTGTTACCTCGGTACTATACTGACCAATGATGCGATGGCAGACAAGAAAGTAGAAATAATAATAATAATAATAATAATGGCATTTATTAAGCGCTTACTATGTGCAAAGCACTGTTCTAATCAAGAACGCCAGCACATCCCCTGGGAGTGTACATATTTGTACATATTTATTACTCTATTTATTTATTTATTTTACTTGTACATATCTATTCTATTTATTTTATTTTGTTAGTATGTTTGGTTTTGTCTCCCCCTTTTAGACTGTGAGCCCACTGTTGGGTAGGGACTGTCTCTATATGCTGCCAATTTGTACTTCCCAAGCACTTAGTACAGTGTTCTGCACACAGGAAGCGCTCAATAAATACGATTGATGATGATGATGATGATGATGAGTGTGGTGGCTGGATGGTACTAGACTGTGAGCCCACTCTTCTAGACTGTAAGCCCACTGTTGGGTAGGGACTGTCTCTATCTGTTGCCAACTTGTACTTCCCAAGCGCTTAGTACAGTGCTCTGCACATAGTAAGTGCTCAATAAATACGATTGATTGATTGATTATTTGGATCCAGGCTAAATTAAAGACCTACAGAGCTGACATGCTGTTGAACCTTCTCTAGCCAGTAACTTAATAAAACCTTCTCTAGCCTGGAACTTAATAATGATAATAATAATGATTATGGTATTTGTTAAGTGCTTACTATGTGCCAGGCACTGTACTAAGTGTTGGGCACTGTACCCGGCTTGGGAGACAGAGGTCGTGGGTTCTAATCCCAGGTCTGCCACTTGTCAGCTGTGTGACTTTGGGCAAGTCGCTTAGCTTCTCTGTGCCTCAGTTACCTCATCTGTAAAATGGGATTAAGACTGTGAGCCCCACGTGGGACAACCTGATTTACCCTGTATCTACCCCAGAGCTTAGAACAGTATTTGGCACATAGTAAGTGCTTAACAAATACTATTATTATTATTATTATTATTCATTCAATCATATTTATTGAGCGCTTACTGTATGCAGAGCACTGTACTAAGCGCTTGGGAAGTACAAGTTGGCAACATATAGAGACGGTCCCTCCCCAACAGTGGGCTCACAGCCTAGTTATTATTACTAAGTGCTATACTAAGAACATAGTAACTGCTTAACAAACACCATAATTATTATTCCCATTGTGAAACTTGAACTTCCCACAAAGGCCACGTCCAACTCTAATTTTTTTATGGTATTTGTTAAGCTCTTACTATGTGCCAGACACTCTACTAAGCGTTGGGCTTGATATTAGTTAATCAGATTGGACACGGCCCCTGTTCCACACAGGGCTCACAGTCTCAATTCCCATATTACAGATGAGGTAACTGAGGCATAGAGAAGTGAAATTTCATTCAGTCGTATTTATTGAGCGCTTACTGTGTGCGGAGCACTGTACTAAGCGCTTGGGAAGTACAAGTTGGCAACATATAGAGATGGTTCCCACCCAACAGCGGGCTCACAGTCTAGTTATTATTACTAAGTGCTATACTAAGAATATAGTAAGTGCTTAACAAACACCATAATTATTATTCCCATTGTGAAACTTGAACTTCCCACAAAGGCCACATCCAACTCGAATTGTTTTATGGTATTTGTTAAGCTCTTCCTATGTGCCAGACACTGTACTAAGCGCTGGGCTTGATATTTAGCTAATCAGATTGGACACAGCCCCTGTTCCACACTGGGCTCACAGTCTCAATTCCCATATTACAGATGAGGTAACTGAGGCATAGAGAAGTGAAATTTCATTGTCATATTTATTGAGTGCTTACTGTGTGCAGAGCACTGTACTAAGCGCTTGGGAAGTACAAGTTGGCAACATATAGAGACGGTCCCTACCCAACAGTGGGCTCACAGTCTAGTTATTACTACTAAGTGCTATACTAAGAACATAGTAAGTGCTTAACAAACACCATAATTATTATTCCCATTGTGAAACTTGAACTTCCCACAAAGGCCACATCCAACTCGAATTGTTTTATGGTATTTGTTAAGCTCTTCCTATGTGCCAGACACTGTACTAAGCGCTGGGCTTGATATTAGCTAATCAGATTGGACACAGCCCCTGTTCCACACAGGGCTCACAGTCTCAATTCCCATATTACAGATGAGGTAATTGAGGCATAGAGAAGTGAAATTTCGTTGTCATATTTATTGAGTGCTTACTGTGTGCAGAGCACTGTACTAAGCGCTTGGGAAGTACAAGTTGGCAACATATAGAGACGGTCCCTCCCCAACAGTGGGCTCACAGTCTAGTTATTATTACTAAGTGCTATACTAAGAACATAGTAAGTGCTTAACAAACACCATAATTATTATTCCCATTGTGAAACTTGAACTTCCCACAAAGGCCACATCTAACTCTAATTGTTTTATGGTATTTGTTAAGCTCTAACTATGTGCCAGACACTGTACTAAGCGCTGGGCTTGATATTAGCTAATCAGATCGGACACAGCCCCTGTTCCACACAGGGCTCACAGTCTCAATTCCCACATTACAGATGAGGTAACTGAGGCATAGAGAAGTGAAATTTCATTCAGTCGTATTTATTGAGCGCTTACTGTGTGCGGAGCACTGTACTAAGCGCTTGGGAAGTACAGGTTGGTAACATATAGAGACGGTTCCCACCCAACAGCGGGCTCACAGTCTAGAAATGACTTGCCCAAGATCACACAGCATACAAGAGGCAGAGGTGGGATTAGAACCCAGATCCTTCTGACCCCCAGGCCCACCCACTAGACCATGTTGCTTCCTCTGGGATCTTCCCAGATTTCGATAGTAAGGCAGGATCACAAGCAAGAAAGTCCTAGGACATAGTATTCGTCTCCTGGCATTGAAGTTTTGCTCACCTCAGTACAATTCCGCTGTATGGAATATATGAGGAGATGGGTTGACAGTAAGCTACTCAAACAGTTGCTACATCAATCAATCAATCAATCAATCAATCAATCAATCGTATTTATTGAGAGCTTACTGTGTGCAGAGCACTGTACCAAGCGCTTGGGAAGTACAAGTTGGCAACATACAGAGACGGTCCCTACCCAACAGTGGGCTCACAGCCTAAAAGGGGGAGACAGAGAACAAAACCAAACATACTAACAAAATAAAATAAATAGAATAGATATGTACAAGTAAAATAAATAAATAGAGTAATAAATCTGAACATATATACATATATACAGTTGCCGTGGGGAAGGGAAGGAGGTAAGATGAGGGGGATGGAGAGGGGGATGAGGGGGAGAGGAAGGGAGGGGCTCAGTCTGTAAAATCCTGAGCTACATGGTGAGCTGAAAATGGGAAAGCAATTTCCAATGGGAAACAAGGAGGTCAGAGGAAACATTTCAAGGAAACAGGAAAACAAAATAGCTGACAGTTCCGCATTCGAACGTATTTATTACTCTATTTATTTATTGATTTTACTTGTACATATTTATTCTATTTATTTTATTCTGCTAATATGTTTTGTTTTGTTCTCTGTCTCCCCCTTCTAGACAGTGTGCCCACTGTTGGGTAGGGACCATCTCTATATGTTGCCAACTTGGACTTCCCAAGTGCTTAGTACAGTGCTCTGCACACAGTAAGTGCTCAATAAATACAATTGATTGATTGATTGAAAACTGTTCGTTGTGGACAGGGAATGTGTCTCCAGTGCTTAGAACAGTGCTTTGCACATAGTAAGCGCTTAACAAATACCATTATTATTATTATTATTATTATTATTATTATTACCAACTTTCTTATACAGTACTCTCCCAAGTGCTTAGTACAGTGCTCTGCACACAGTAAGTGCTCAATAAATACGATTGATTGATTGATTGAAAACTGTTCGCTGTGGACAGGGAATGTGTCTCCAGTGCTTAGAACAGTGCTTTGCACATAGTAAGCGCTTAACAAATACCATTATTATTATTATTATTATTATTATTATTATTACCAACTTCCTTATACAGTACTCTCCCAAGTGCTTAGTACAGTGCTCTGCACTCAGTAAGTGCTCAATAAATATGATTGATTGATTGACTGACTGAAACTGGAAGAGAATTCCTGGAACTGGTCCAATACTGTGCCCTGCAATCAAGAAAGAAAAGGCTCTTCGTGGGCAGAAGATTCAGGAGGGTAATGAAACAAGGAAGTAAAACCCTAAAATTCCCCCCTTGCTGCAAACACCAAACATGCCTGCACAGCAAAGATCAGCCTTTCTTTGTGCATCATATGGGTTCGATTGATTGACTGGGGTGTTAAATTGGGGAAGATCAGTTGGTGAAGGAGTTTTGAAGTCCATGGTCAATAATTTTAAATTGACATGAGGGACCACTGGGAGGTATTGAAGGATTATGGGCCAATGCTAAGTGTTTGGGGTGCTAAAAAGATAGGTCAGACACAGACTCAATTCCACACAGGGCTCATAATCTAAATTAGGGAGACCGGTATCTCATCCCTGACTTCCCATCACTGTAGACGGCACTACCATCCTTCCCATCTCACAAGCCCCCATCCTTGGTGTCATCCTCAACTCCGCTCTCTCGTTCACCCTTCACATCCAATCCATCACCAAAAACTGCCGGTCTCAGCTCTGCAACATCGCCAAGATCCGCCCTTTCCTCTCCATCCAAACCGCTACCCTGCTCTGAAGTCTCTCATCCTATCGGGTCTGGATTACTGCATCAGCCTCCTCTCTGATCTCCCATCCTCCTGTCTCTCCCCACTTCAGTCTATACTTCACGCTGCTGCCCGGATCATCTTTGTGCAGAAATGCTCTGAGCATGTTACTCCCCTCCTTAAAAATCTCCAGTGGCTACCAGTCAATCTATGCATCAGGCAAAAACTCCTCACTCTCAATCAATCAATCAATCGTATTTATTGAGCACTTACTGTGTGCAGAGCACTGTACTAAGCGCTTGGGAAGTACAAGTTGGCAACATATAGAGACAGTCCCTACCCAACAGTGGGCTCACAGTCTAAAAGGGGGAGACAGAGAACAAAACCAAACACACTAACAAAATAAAATAAATAGAATAGATATGTACAAGTAAAATAAATAAATAAATAAATAAATAGAGTAATAAATAATTTGGAATTAACAAAATAGAGTAATAAATATGTACAAACATATATACATATATACAGGTGCTGTGGGGAAGGGAAGGAGGTAAGATGGGGAGATGGAGAGGGGGACGAGGGGGAGAGGAAGGAAGGGGCTCAGTCTGGGAAGGCCTCCTGGAGGAGGTGAGCTCTCAGTAGGGCCTCAAGGCCTCTCGGCTTCAAGGCTGTCCATCCCCTCGCCCCCTCCTACCTCACCTCCCTTCTTTCCTTCTACAGCCCAGTCCACACCCTCCGCTCCTCTGCCACTAACCTCCTCACCGTTAGGCCTCGTTCCCACCTGTCCTGCTGTCGACCCCCGGCCCACGTCATCCCCCGGGCCTGGAATGCCCTCCCTCCGCACATCCACCAAGCTAGCTCTCTTCCTCCCTTTAGAGCCCTACTGAGAGCTCACCTCCTCCAGGAGGCCTTCCCAGACTGAGCCCCCTCCTTCCTCTCCCCCTCCCCATCCCCCGCGTGCCCTACCTCCTCCCCTCCCCACAGCATCTGTATATATGTTTGTACAGATTTATTACTCTATTTATTTTACTTGTACATATTTACTATTCTATTTATTTTATTTTGTTAATATGTTTTGTTTTGTTGTCTGTCTCCCCCTTCTAGACTGTGATCCCGTTGTTGGGTAGGGACCATCTCTATGTGTTGCCAACTTGTACTTCCCAAGCGCTTAGTACAGTGCTCTGCACACAGTAAGCACTCAATAAATAAGATTGAATGAATGAATATTAGGAAACTGAGGCACAGAGAGGCTATGTATATATGTTTGTACGTATTTATTACTCTATTTTACTTGTACATATTTATTCTATTTATTTTCTTCTGTTAATATGTTTTGTTTTGTTGTCTGTCTCCCCCTTCTAGACTGTGAGCCCACTGTTGGGTAGGGACCGTCTCTATATGTTGCCAACTTGGACTTCCCAAGCACTTAGTGCAGTGCTCTGCACACAGTAAACACTCAAATAATACGATTGAATGAATGAATGAATAAAGTGATTTGTCCAAGCTCACGGAGAAAGCCAGTGGTGGAGTTGGGATTAGAATCCAGGGTTCATGTTTTTTTCCATTTGACCACTCCTCTTTCTTATTCATATCTATTCTCCCTTTTCAGACTCGATGAAACTCTCTCTTTTTTAAAAATGGTATTTGTTAAACACCTACCATTTTCCAGGCGCTGTACTAAGCCCTGGGGAAGATACAAGCTAATCAGGTTTGGACCCATTTTATAGATGAGGTAACTGAGGCACGGAGAAGTGAAGGGACTTGCCAAAGGTCACAAAGCAGACAAGTGGCAGAGCTAGGTTTAGACCACAGGTCCTCTGACCCCCAGGCTGGTGTTCTTTCCTCCAGACTGTGCTATGTCTCCATGAAGTAGCAGCATGGCTTAGTGGAAAGAGCCCAGCCTTTGGAGTCAGAGGTCATGGGTTCAAATCCTGGCTCTGCCAATTGTCAGCTGTGTGACTTTGGGCAAGTCGCTTAACTTCTCTGTGCCTCAGTTCCCTCATCTGTAAAATGGGGATTGACTGTGAGCCCCACGTGGGACAACCTGATCACCTTGTTACCTCCCCAGTGCTTAGAACAGTGCTTTGCACATAGTAAGTGCTTAATAAATGCCATTATTATTATTATGAAGCAGCAGATAAGCCCCACCCGCCTCCAGCCAGAGCTAGAATCCTCTCCACAGTTACACAAAAAATCTCTGTAATCTTAAATGCACGTAGGTCTGTTTCTTATTTTCCTTTTTGCTGTGTTTTAATATGTGCATGCACCTGTTACTGCTTCATTTTTATTTGCGTTTGCCATGTCTTCCCACTAAGATTATAAACTCCTTGAGGGTAGAAGCTGTGTTTTACCCTCCTTCAAAATTTTCCTGCAGTACTCTGGTTCAGGTTTTGGTCTTGTTATGGCTAAATCAATCAATCAATCAATCGTATTTATTGAGCGCTTACTGTGTGCAGAGCACTGTACTAAGCACTTGGGAAGTACAATTAGGCAACAGACAGAGACGGTCCCTACCCAACAGTGGGCTCACAGTCTAGAAGGGGGAGACAGAGAACAAAACCAGACATATTAACAAAATAAAATAAATAGAATAGATACGTACAAGTAAAATAAATAAATAGAGTAATAAATATGTACAAACATATAGACATATATACAGGTGCTGTCGGGAAGGGAAGGAGGTAAGACGGTGGGGATGGAGAGGGGGATGAGGGGGAGAGGAAGAGCTAAACTACTGCATTAGCCTCCTCACTGGTCTCCTTGCCTTCGGTCTCTACCCACTCAATCAATCAATCAATCAATCGTATTTATTTAGTGCTTACTGTGTGCAGAGCACTGTACTAAGCGCTTGGGAAGTCCAAGTTGGCAACATCTAGAGACGGTCCCTACCCAACAGTGGGCTCACAGTCTAGAAGGGGGAGACAGAGAACAAAACCAAACATATTAACAAAATAAAATAAATAGACTAGATATGTACAAGTAAAATAAATAAATAAATAGAGTAATAAATATGTACAAACATATAGACATATATACAGGTGCTGACGGGAAGGGAAGGAGGTAAGACGGTGGGGATGGAGAGGGGGACGAGGGGGAGAGGAAGAGCTAAACTACTGCATTAGCCTCCTCACTGGTCTCCTTGCCTTCGGTCTCTACCCACTCAATATTTATTTAATGCTTACTGTGTGCATCATCATCATCATCATCAATCGTATTTATTGAGCGCTTACTGTGTGCAGAGCACTGTACTAAGCGCTTGGGAAGTACAAGTTGGCAACATATAGAGACGGTCCCTACCCAACAGTGGGCTCACAGTCTAAAAGGGGCACTGTACAAAGTACTCCAATCTATACTGCGTGATGCTACATGAATCGTCTTCCCGAAGCATTATTAGGTCTAAATCCCGTCTCTCCTCGACATACTCCATTGGCTTCCCACGTCTCTTTGCATCAAGAAGGAACTTGTCAAAGTCAGCTTCAAATTTCTCCATTCTCTGGGCCCCATCTTTCCAATCTGCTTTCTCCTCCTAACATTTTCCAACTCACTGTCCGCTCCTCCCAGCTCAGCCTCCTAGCCTGACCTCACTTTTAAATTCTCTAACCTCTAACTCCTCCCCTCCCTCATGCTGTTCTCCAGGCTTGGAACTCCCTCCCTCCCACATCAGACCAGAAGAAGAAGAAGCAGCATGGCTCAATCAATCAATCAATCAATCAATCGTATTTATTGATCACTTACTGTGTGCAGAGCACTGTACTAAGCACTTGGGAAGTACAAGTTGGCAACATATAGGGACAGTCCCTACCCAGCAGTGGGCTCACAGTCTAAAAGGGGGAGACAGACAACAAAACCAAACATGCTAACAAAATAAAATAAATAGATATGTACAAGTAAAATAAATAAATAAATAGAGTGATAAATATGTACAAACATATATACATATATACAGGTGCTGTGGGAATGGAAAGAGCCCAGGCTTTGGAGTCAGCGATCATGAGTTCAAATCCCAGCTCTGCCAATTGTCAGCTGTGTGACCTTGGGCAAGTCACTTAACTTCTCTGTGCCTGTTACCTCATCTGTAAAATGGGGATTAAGACTGTGAGCCCCACGTGGGACAATCTGATCACCTTGTATCCTCCCCAGCGCTTAGAATGGTGCTTTGCACATAGCAAGAGCTTAACAAATGCCATCATTATTATTATTATTATTAAACACACTCCTAGCCACATTTAAATCCCTCCTAAAATCACACCTCCTACAACAGTCTTTCCCCACTGATTTTCTAACACTCTGAGCTATATCATTCACTTAACCAACTCTAACAATTATGAAATTATTTGCACTTTCTTAACACATGCAAGCACACACACATATAAACGTTATGAGCCCCCTTGTTCCTCTACCCCTCTTCCCCCCTCCATCCCCCGCCTTACCTCCTTCCCTTCCCCACAGCACCTGTATATATGTATATATGTTTGTATGTCTTTTTTGCTCTATTTATTTATTTTACTTGTACATATTTATTCTATTTATTTTATTTTGTTAATATGTTTTGTTTTGTTCTCTGTCTCCCCCTTCTAGACTGTGAGCCCGCTGTTGGGTAGGGACCATCTCTATATGTTGCCAACTTGTACTTCCCAAGCACTTAGTACAGTGCTCTGCACACAGTAAGCGCTCAATAAATATGATTGAATGAATGAATGTCTTAATTCATTTATTATGTCCATTCCACCTATTAAAAATATGTTTGTTTTCCCTGTTAGAATGTATACGCAGGGAGTGGTGTCACTTTATTATTTAGTACCTACCAAATGCCTAGAACAGGAAACCATACAAACTGGGTGCTCAGTGAATACTGTTGTTGGTGTCTCATGCTGTTGAGTCGTGTCCGACCCAAAGCGTGCCATAGAAACATCTCTCCCAGAACACCCCATTTCTATCTTCAGTCTTTCTGGTAGCATATCCATAGAGTTTTCTTGGTAAAAATGTGTAAATACTACTACTACTACTACTAATAATAATAATGGGATTTGTTAAGTGCTTACTCTGTGTCAGGCACTGTATTACTACAACTATTACTGCTTCTACTATCACTGACACTACTACTATTTCTTGGCACCAAATGAGTGCCTTGATCGGCCAAGGATTGCAGTTAGTTTGGGATGATTTTATTCTGTCAGTGTGCAAAGTTAAGGAATTTCTTTCCTTACAAAAATTGAAACCATTAGGCATGGAATCCCTAAAATCTCCCTTTCTCCTCTACAGTACCTTCCTCCTTCTGCCCCTTCTTCAAATTCTTAGCAGTCTCTCAAGGGGAGATTTCTCTCCTCCTCACAAATTCATTAATTCAATTGTATTTATTCAATCAATCAATCAATCGTATTTATTGAGCTCTTACTGTGTGCAGAGCACTATACTAAGTGCTTGGGAAGTACAAGTTGGCAACATATAGAAATGGTCCCTACCCAACAATTGGCTCACAGTCTAGAAGCAGAGAAGCAGCGTGGCTCAGTGGAAAAGAGCCCGGGCTTTGGAGTCAGAGGTCATGGGTTCAAATCCCGGCTCTGCCAATTGTCAGCTGTGTGACTTTGGGCGAGTCACTTCACTTCTCTGTGCTTCAGTCCCCTCATCTATAAAATGGGGATTAAGACTGTGAGCCCCCCCATGGGACACCCTGATCACCTTGTATCCCCCCAGCGCTTAGAACAGTGCTTTGCACATAGTAAGTGTTTAACAAATACCATCATTATTATTATCATTAGAAGGGGGAGACAGACAACAAAACAAATCATGTGGACAGGTGTCATCAGAATAAACAGAAGTAAAGCTAGATGCACATCATTAAGAAAATAAATAGAATAGTAAATATGTACAAGTAAAATAAATAGAGTATTAAATCTGTACAAACATATATACAGGTGCTGTGGGGAGGGGAAGGAGGTTGGGGGAGGGGGAGGGGGAGAGGAAAATGGGGGCTCAGTCTGAGAAGGCCTCCTGAAGGAGGTGAGCTCTCAGTAGGGCTTTGAAGGGAGGAAGAGAGCTAGCTTGGCGGATGGGCGGAGGGAGGGCATTCCAGGCCCGGGGGAGGACGTGGGCCGGGGGTCGACGGCGGGACAGGCGAGAACGAGGTATGGTGAGGAGGAGAGTGGCAGAGGAGTGGAAGGTGTGGGCTGGGCTGGAGAAGGAGAGAAGGGAGGTGAGGTAGGAGGGGGCGAGGGGATGGACAGCCTGGAAGCCAAGAGTGAGAAATTTTTGCTTAATATGTAGGTTGACTGGCAGCCACTGGAGATTTTTGAGGAGGGGAGTAACATGTCCAGAGCATTTCTGCACAAAGATGATTCGGACAGCAGAGTGAAGTATAGACTGAAGTGGGGAGAGACAGGAGGATGGGAGATCAGAGAGGAGGCTGATGCAGTAATCCAGTTGGGATAGGATGAGAGACTGAACCAGCAGGGTAGCGGTTTGGATGGAGAGGAAAGGCAATGCTGTGGAGGTGGGACCAACAGGTTTTTGTGGCGGATTGAATGTGAGGGGTGAACAAGACCCTTGAGGAACCCCTACAGTAAGGGGATGGGAAGGGGAGAAGGAGCTCGCGAAGGAGACTGGGAATGAACTGCTGGAGAGATAAGAGGAGAACCAGGAGAGGACAGAGTCTGTGAAGCCAACGTTGGATTCACCTGTGCTTCTGACCTTATCAAGCCAATTTACCCCTCCCTTCTTCCCTCCCTGATCCCCATCTTCAGTGATTCACTTTCCAATGACACCTTCTCCGCTGCTTTCAAACATGCCCTTGTGTCCCCAGTGTTAGAGTTGGTTGAAAAGATAATATGGCTCAGAGGGTTGATTGTTGTAGGAGGTGTGATTTTTAGGGAGAGATTTGAATATGGAGAGAACTGTGGTCTGTTGGTGCAAGGAGGGAGGGAGAACAATCATGAATGAGGGGTTAGAGGTTAGAAAGTTGAAAGTGAGGTACAGCTAAGAGGCTGGCCTGGGACGAGCAAAGACAGTGGATGGAGAGAGAAGATTAGTAAAGTGGGATCAAGAGGGTGGAAAACCTTGAAGTGGATTGTAACGAGCTTCTGTTTGATGCAAACCGACATGGGGAGCCAATGGAGGATTTGGAGGAGAGACAAGTTGTAGACAGAACCAAGTGACGCTTTGGGAAGATGATCCGTGCGATATCATGTAACGGATTGGAGTGAGGAGAGATTGGAGGCTGGGAGAAGCTGCGTGGCTCAGTGGAAAGAGCCCGGGCTTTGGAGTCAGAGGTCATGGGTTCAAATCCCGGCTCTGCCAGTTGTCAGCTATGTGACTTTGGGCCAGTCACTTAACTTCTCTGTGCCTCAGTTCCCTCATCTGTAAAATGGGGATTAAGACTGTGAGCCCCACATGGGGCAACCTGATCACCTTGTAACCTCCCAGGCACTTAGAACAGTGCTTGGCACATAGTAAGCGCTTAACAAATGCCACCATTAATATTAACAATAATCACCATTAATTAATAATATTAATTATTATTAATGATATTAATTATTATTAATAATATTAATAATAACAACAGACCACAGACCACAATAACAACAGACCACAGTTCTCTCCATATTCAAATCTCTCCCTAAAATCACACCTCCTACAACAATCAACCCTCTGGGTCATATTATCTTTTCAACCAACTCTAGCACTGGAGACAATAATAATAATAATAACAATGACGATGGCATTTGTTAAGCACTTACTATGTGCCAAGCACTGTTCTAAGCGCTAATGCAGTAGATTAGCCATGACAAGACAAGAGCTTAAACCAGAGTATTAGGTACTATAGGAAAATTATGAAGGAGGCCAAAGCACCGCCTTTTCCCTCAAGGAATTTGCAAGTTTAGTGGGGAGACCCGGCAAAGACAAGTAAACACGAAACAGCGACAAGCATGCATAAATATTAAAAAGACAAATAAGGGACAGACTTACAAAAATTTAAGATTGCAGAGGTTTTATATGTAACTGTTGAGAGGGTTCTAGCTCTGTTTGGAGCTCATTTGCTGCTTCATGGAGAAGCGGCATGGTCTGATGGAAAGAGCACGAATCTGGGAATCAGAGGACCTGGGTTCTAATCCCAGCCCTGCCACTCGTCTGCTTGGCGACTTTTGACAAGTCACTTAACTTCTCGTGCCTCAGTTACCTCGTCTGTAAAATGGAGGTTAAGACCGTGGGCCCCTTGTGGGGCACTGAGTGTGTCCAACTTGATTTGCTTGTATCCACCCCAGCCCTTAGTACATTGTCCGGCTTGTAGTAAGCACTTTACAAATACCATTTAAAGAAAACTCAATCAATCATTCAAAAGTAATTGTAGAGCACTGTACTACAAAGATCTTTCTCTTCAGCCGTTGGAAATTGTGCGGCCTCAAACCTAAGGCACGTGACTAAGAGGTAAGGAGAAGGTCCTGGTGTGGAACATTGCTTCCAGCCTTTCTCCTCATTTCTGATTAATCTCTCAGTGTCGTTAGTGTGACAGACTTCTCATTTCTCCTCTTGAAAATGTCATGAAAGAAAAGCTCATCAAATTAAAAAAAATTCTAAACAATCATCTGAAAGTGGCCAAATTGATTCTGTTTGTTTTTCTTTTCAACTTGGCCACGTATTTTCCCTCAGATGAAGGAAAATAGTTTTATAATGTGATTTCCATTTGGACATAACATCATTTCCAGCGATCGCAACTCAGAATGCAATTTCCGCTTCAAATCAGAAGGATTGAGAGGTGTTTAGTTTTTTTATTGGAAGCATAACAAAATTTTGTAGTTTCACCTAATGAAAAGCATTTTGTAAAAGAAATTCTCATTTCCTTTCACCCATTAACTCCACAAAAGTTATAACCTGCCTGTCCAGGAATGCCGTTAGGGGTTGATATGAACTTGGAATATCAACAGGTGAAATGACATGCAAATTTGTGAAGCGTTCCATATTTTTCTATTTATTTTGTTAATGATGTGCATTTAGCTTCAATTCTATTTGTTTTGATGACTTGACACCTGTCTACATGTTTTGTTTTGTTGTCTGTCTCCCCTTTCTAGACTGTGAGCCCATTGTTGGGTAGGGACCGACTCTATATGTTGCCAACTTGTACTTCCCAAGCGCTTAGTACAGTGCTCTGCACACAGTATGTGCTCAATAAATACGATTGAATGAATGAATGTACTAAGTGCTTGGGAGAGTACAATATAACAGAGCTGTTAGACGCATTCCTTGCCCACAAGGAGCTTACAGTCAAGAAAGAAGCAGTGTGGTCCAGTGAGAAGAGCACGGGTTTGGGTGTCAGAGGTCATGGATTCATTCATTCATTCATTCATTCATTCAATCGTATTTATTGAGCACTTACTATGTGCAGAGCACCGTACTAAGCGCTTGGAGGCAGGTGGGGCTCTGCCACTTGTCAACTGTGTGACTTTGAGCAAGTCACTTCCCAAGCACTTAGTACAGTGCTCCGCACACAGTGAGAGCTCAATAAATACGATTGAATGAATGAATGAAGTATCTGTGCCTCAGTTACCTCATCTGTAAAATGGGGATTAAAAGTGTGAGCCCCATGTGGGACAACCTGACTACCTTGTACCCCCCCGGCATTTAGGACAGTGCTTGGCTCATAGTAAGCGCTTAACAAATGCCATCATTATTATTCAGAGGCGAGTCAGACATTAATATAAATAAATTAAGGATATGTACATAGTACTGTGGGGTTGAAGGTTATCCACGCACCAGAGTGATACAGAAGGGAGTGGGAGAAGAAGATGTGACAGCTTAGTCGGGGAGGGCTTCTTGGAGGAGATGTTTTTTTTTTAATAAGGCTGCTCCAGGGTCACGTAACTATGGAGAAACACATTTCCTCCAAAAGGCAATCCATGACAAATCCCTTATTTCCCCACCCACCCTCCGGTCTGCATCAACTATGCTCTTGTCTTTGTCCCCTTAAAGCATTCTGATACTCACCCCAGCCCCACAACACTGATGCAAGCATCCTTATATTCTACTATTTCTCCATTTTGTACTTTATTTCACCGTGTGCCTCCCCCTGTAGATAGTAAACTCCCTATGGGCAGGGAACACATCTACCAACACTAATTTACCCTACAGGAGGCCTTCCCAGACTGAGCCCCTTCCTTCCTCTCCCCCTCGTCCCCCTCTCCATCCCCCCCATCTTACCTCCTTCCCTTCCCCACAGCACCTGCATATATGTATATATGTTTGTACATATTTATTACTCTATTTATTTACTTATCTATTTTACTTGTACATATCTATTCTATTTATTTTATTTTGTTAGTATGTTTGGTTTTGTTCTCTGTCTCCCCCCTTTTAGACTGTGAGCCCACTGTTGGGTAGGGGACTGTCTCTATATGTTGCCAATTTGTACTTCCCAAGCGCTCAGTACAGTGCTCTGCACATAATAAGCACTCAATAAATACGATTGATGATGATACTTTCCCAAGCTCTTAGTACAGTTCTGTGCACATAGTAAGTGCTCAATTAAGTACTGTTGTTCTGTTAGCAAAGACTAATGAACAGTAATCTTCAACCATGTATCTGGTTCTCCTAACAGAAGAAAAGATTGAAAAATGGATTTCATTGACTGTTTTAAAACTCTACTATGTATTCCCTGTGTGTAACATCCTTAATGTTAGGTGTGAGAGCAATTACGCTAATTGAAGTAATTGACTGGATATTCATGCATTTGGAAACTTTTGAATAGAGTAGCAATAACTCATGGCTGAGAGGACTCCATTAATCAGGGACTCCGTTAATCAAGGAATCCCAAATCTCAAATCCTTACTTTCCCATGACCCAAATTGTAAATTTAGAGGCAGAGGAAAATAGGCTAGACTTCAGGCTAGGTTTGATTGCTCAGCAACCAAAATTCAGCACACACAACTGCAGTCCAATCTAATGGGGGAGATGGAAAAATATTTACAGAAAGGAGGATATGGAGGAAGAACAAGGGTTTTGGCGGGAGGTAGTGCAAACAGATCAGGATGAAATTCCTAAATCAATGTCTGAATGTACAAATAAATATGTAAATGAATGAAAAAGTGCAACTGCACATCAGTGTTGAGTCCAACTCCTGAGGTGGTAATAATAACAATAATAATAATAATAATATTAATAATAATAATAATAATAATGGTATTTGTTAAGCACTTACTATGTGCCAAGCACTGTTCTAAGTGCTGAGGTAGATATAAGTTAATCAAGTTGTCCCACGTGGGGCTCATAGTCTTAATCTTAATAGCCTTAGAGAAGCAGCTTGGCTCAGTGGAAAGAGCACGGGCTTGGGAGCCAGAGGTCAAGGGTTCTAATCCCAGCTCCCCACATGTCTGCTGTGTGACTTTGGGCAAGTCACTTAACTTCTCTGAGCCTCAGTTACCACATCTGTAAAATGGAGATTAAGACTGTGAGTCCCACGTGGGACAACCTGATCACCTTGTATTCTCCCGAGCGCTTAGAACAGTGCTAAGCCCATAGTAAGCACTTAACAAATGCCATTATTATTATTATTATTATTATTATTACTATTATTATTAATCCCCATTTTACAGATGAGGTAACTGAGGCATAGAGAAGTTAAGTGGCTTGCCCAAGGTCACACAGCAGACAAGTGGCAGAGCCAGGATTAGAACCCATGTTCTTTAACTCCCAAGCCCAGGCTGCTTAGTTGTGTTGATGCAACTTGGGATATCGAAAATTAACTGGGGAAAACTTCCTGGAGGTGGTGGGAAGAGCTGAGGTTTGGGGAACTTGTGTGGGGAGAGAGCTCCAGCCTTTGGGAATAATATGAGGAAGGGGTCAGAGGCTGTAGGGTCTGGAATCAATCAATCAATCAATTGTATTTATTGAGCGCTTACTGTGTGCAGAGCACTGTACTAAGCGCTTGGGAAGTCCAAGTTGGCAACATATAGAGACAGTCCCTACCCAACAGTGGGCTCACAGTCTAAAAGGGGGAGACAGAGAACAAAACCAAACATACTAACAAAATAAAATAAATAGAATAGATATGTACAAGTAAAATAAATAAATAAATAAATAAATAGAGTAATAAATATGTACAAACATATATACATATATACAGGTGCTGTGGGGAAGGGAAGGAGGTAAGATGGGGGAGATGGAGAGGGGGACGAGGGGGAGAGGAAGGAAAGGGCTCAATGGAATGAAGTTCACCTCCAAGGTGAACTTGAGAGTAGCAAGGAAGAGTCCCTGCTGGGAAAAAGCGGATGAACCAAGCTATGTGAGACGGAGAAATCCAGTGGACGGCTTTTAAAGTAAATGGGACAAAGCTTCTGCTCCAGGCAGAAGGAGATGGGCTTTCACTGGAGATCTGGGGGGAGGGCAGAGATGTGTGCCGAAGGATGTTTCAAGAAGATGACCCATGCAACAGTCTGAATTTTAGATCTAAGTGGGGAGAGGCTGGAGGCAGGGAAGTTAGGTGGCCGGTTACAACATTAATCTTTACTTCTAATTTTCCATTTTTTCAATCTTTTCTTCATCACTAAAGTGAATCATGGAATCAATCAATCAATGGTATTTGTTGAATGCTTACTGTGTGCAGAACACTGTACTAAGTGTTTGGGATAACCCAATAAAGTTGGTAGACTCAAATACCTGGAGAAGGAGAGGACTCCTTCCTCTCCCCCTTGTTCCCCTCTCCATCCCCCCATCTTACCTCCTTCCCTTCCCCACAGCACCTGTATATATGTCTATATGTTTGTACATATTTATTACTCTATTTATATATTCATTTTACTTGTACATATCTATTCTATTTTATTTTGTTAGTATGTTTGGTTTTGTTCTCTGTCTCCCCCTTTTAGACTGTGAGCCCACTGTTGGGTAGGGACTGTCTCTATATGTTGCCAACTTGTCCTTCCCAAACACTTAGTACAGTGCTCTGCACACAGTAAGCGCTCAATAAATAGGATTGATTGATTGATTGATTGAGGGCAAAACCAGCCCATTCATATGGGGGTCTGCAGGAAAGGAGATGATTCGGAAGCCTGCCTACACTCTCCCATATTATTATTATCAGATGCTATTGAGTCATTTCCGATTCATAGTGACTCTCTGGATATATTTTCTCCAGAACGTCCTATCTCCTGCCATAATCTGTAACCTTGTAATGGTTCTTCTTGTACCATTGTTATGATTTCTTTGCATCTGGTTGCTGGTCTGCCTCTTCCACGTTTTCTCTGGACTTTTTCTGGCATTAGTGTCTTCTCCGGAGAATTAGTCCTCTTGATGATATGTCCAAAATATCCTAATCTAAATTGAGTCATTTGGCCTTTCAAATACCACGTTGGCTTAAAATGCTCCAAAACCCATTTGCTTGTTTTTCAGGCAGTCCATGGTAATCACAAAAGTCTTCTCCAACACCACATTGCAAGAGAATCGATGTTCTTTCTATCCTGTTGTTTCACTGTTCAGCTTTTGGATCCACACATTGTCAATGGAAACTCCAGGGAATCGGCAGTTTGTATTTATGTGACATTTGTTACATTGGCACATTTCGTGATTTTTATGCTATTGATGCCTGTCTACTTGTTTTGTTTTGTTGTTTATCTCCCCCTTCTAGACTGTGAGCCCATTGTTGGGTAGGGATTGTCTCTATTTGTTGCCAAACTGTACTTTCCAAGCGCTTAGTACAGCGCTCTGAACACAGTAAGCGCTCAATAAATATGACTGAATGAATCAATGATTCTTTCTAGGCTCTTCATGGCAAATCTTCCTAACATAAATCTTTGGCATATTTCTTGACTACCAGTTCCTTTATTATTGATTATTGATCCCAGGAGAGAGGAACTGTCAACTATTTCAATCTTCTCTCCATCCACTATAAATGTGTTAAAACTTCCAGTTGTCATGATCTTTGTTTTCTTGACATTCAAATGCAGGCCCGTCTTTTTGCTCTGCTCCTTAACTTTTAATAATAAGGCCTTCAAATCTTCTTCCCTTTCTGCTAGGAGGGTAGTATCATCAACATAATGAAGGTTGTTTATATTCCTTCCACCAATCTTTACTTACCGTTTGTCTTCATCTAATCCAGCTTCTCTCATTATGTATACGGCATAAAGGATGAACAGATAAGGCGATAAGATACGTCCTTGTTTTACACCCTTACTAATGGGAAACCAATCAATTTCTCATTATTCTGTTCTTATTGTGGACTCTTATTGTCTGGCATACAGGTTCCATATTAATGCAATTAAACAATTCGACATGCCCATTTTCCTTAATGTGCTCGAGAGCTTTTCATGATCCACGCAGTCAAAGGCCTAAGCAGCGTGGCTCCGTGGAAAGAGCACGGGCTTTGGAGTCAGAGGTCATGGGTTCAAATCCCGACTCTGCCACTTGTCAGCTGTGTGACTTTGGGCAAGTCACTTAACTTCTCTGTGCCTCAGTTACCTCATCTGTAAAATGGGGATTAAGACTGTGAGCCCCACATGGGACAACCTGATCACCTTGTAACCTCCGTAGTGCTTAGAACAGTGCTTTGCACATAGTAAGTGCTTAATAAATGCCATCATTATTATTCCAGCACTTAGAACAGTGCTTTGCACATAGTAAGCGCTTAACAAATGCCACTATTATTATTATTATTATTACTATAATCAAAAAAGCACATGCTGACTTCCTTTTGATATTCTCTTGTCCTTTCAATTATCCACCGGACATCAGCCATAATATCTTGCGTCCCTCGTCCTTTCCGGAAACCTGCTCGAGCAACGGGCAATACATGTTCACATTGCACGATAATTGTCGCATCTGGTTATATCTCCTTTCTTTGGTATGGGAACAAAAACTGATCTCTTTCCAGGCAGATGGCCACTGAATGATTAGCCAGACTTGTTGACATAATTTGGTAAGGACTTTAACTGACTTCTCCCCACCTGCTTGAAACACCTCAGTAGGAAACCTATCAAAGCCAAGTGCCTTATTTTTGGCACGACAGTGCAACGCTGATCTAACTTCTCCTTCCATGATGAGTGGCTCTAATTCGTAAGGAACTTCTTCAAATACTTCTTGTAAATTGCTATCCTTCCACCTCTGTTCGATTCCCCTGGCATCATTTATCGACAGTCTATCTTTGCTTTTAACAAAGTCAATCCAAGAATGAAATGTTCAAGTGAATCCGAGGATGAAATGTACTCCAAATTACCTTAATCTTCTGAAATAGTGATCTCGTCTGCTCACATTTGTTATTTATCTCCATTTCTTTACGTATGCTGCTATAATATTCCTGTTTGTCCTTCCTGGCAGAGCGCTGGAATTCTCGGCTCCATTCTTTAACCAGGCTCTTTTGTCCTCCGATTTTTGCTTCCTTCCTTTTCCTGGCTATTTCCAGAGTTTTGTTCGACATCCATTTTGGCTTCTTTTGCTTCCTGCCCTTTTGAAATACTGTGTTGCTTTCTTCCTCGATGACATTTTTAGTCTTCATCCACATTTTCTCTGGTTTCTTGTCTGTGAGATTATCTGACAGTACTTCAGGTGTATGCCCAATGACAGATGCAGAACAAGAAGAAATAGATGGGTTTTACGATGAAGTGCAGCAAGAGATCGATAAAAGCCTCATGCAAGATGTGATGATTATCACTGGGGACTGGGACGCAGAAGTTGGTAATGGAATGGAAATGAAGTTTGTTGGAAAATGTGGCCCTGGAAATTGGAATCAAGCTGGAGACTGACATGGATTTCTGTGAATCAAATTCATTCATTCATTTATTCAATCATATTTATTGAGCGCTTACTGTGTGCAGAGCACTGTACTAAGCGCTTGGGAAGTACAAGTTGGCAATATATAGAGACGGTCCCTGCCCAACAACGGGCTCACAGTCTAGAAGGGGGAGACAGACAACAGAACAAAACATATTAACAAAATAAAATAAATAGAATAGTAAATATGTACAAGTAAAATAGAGTCATAAATCTGTACAAACATATATACAAGTGCTGTGGGGAGGGGAAGGGGGTAGGCCAGGGGAATGGGGAGGGGGAGAGGAAGGAGGGGGCTCAGTCTGGGAAGGCTTCCTGGAGGAGGTGAGCTCTCAGTAGGGCTTTGAAGGGAGGAAGCGAGCTAGCTTGGTGGATGTGCGGAGGGAGGGCATCTTTTAGACTGTGAGCCCACTGTTGGGTAGGGACTGTCTCTATATGTTGCCAACTTGTACTCCCCAAGCACTTAGTACAGTGCTCTGCACACAGTAAGCGCTCAATAAATACGATTGATTGATTGATTGATTCCAGGCCAGGGAAGGACGTGGGCCGGGGGTCGACGGCGGGACAGGACTTTTTTATTTCATTGATTTTTTTATTGCCAACACCCTCTTTAACCAACCTAAATCAATCAATCAATCAATCGTATTTATTGAGCCCTTACTGTGTGCAGAGCACTGTACTAAGCGCTTGGGAAGTCCAAGTTGGCAACATATAGAGACGGTCCCTACCCAACAGTGGGCTCACAGTCTAGAACCTAAATAAATGACACCTGTACACATGGACTTCCCCAGATGGACTAAACAGAAATCAAATAGACTATTGCGTGTGTAGAAAGAGATGAAGGGGTTCTATTTTGATCTTTCAAATTGATATTTCTATTTCAAGCGCTTAGTCCAGTGCTCTGCACACGGTAAGCGCTCAATAAATGCGATTGATTGATTTTGCCAGCAAAAACGTGGCCTGGAGCTGGTTGTGGAACAGATCATGGGCTGTTAATGAGAAAATTCAAGCTAAACCTTGGATTAATCATGCCTTACAGCTCCCCAAATATGACCCGACTAATATCCCCCCTCTGTGTTTAAGGATCACGCTCTCCCATAGACAGTTGCAAATGGAAGGAACTCCATGGGGGGAACTTGGTCTTGGCCATAAAGCTCTGTCTCTATATGTTGCCAATTTGTACTTCCCAAGCGCTTAGTACAGTGCTCTGCACATAGTAAGCGCTCAATAAATACGATTGATGATGATGATGATAAAGCTCAAACACTATGGGGATGGGAGGGGGAATTGTTCTCTTGAGTTTTCAGCTGGGAGAGTAGTGGAAGGGTAAACCATCTTTTTCACCCACATAGCTTTAATAATAATAATAATAATAATGGCATTTATTAAGCGCTTACTATGTGCAAAGCACTGTTCTAAGCCCTGGGGAGGTTACAAGGTGATCAGGTGGTCCCACGGGGGGCTCACAGTCTTAACCCCCATTTTACAGATGAGGCACAGAGAAGCGAAGTGACTTGCCCAAAGTCACACAGCTGACAACTGGCGAAGCCGGGATTCGAACCCCTGACCTCCGACTCCAAAGCCCGGGCTCTCTCCACTGAGCCACGCTGCTTCCGGGTAGACCTTTCAATCAGTCTCACCAGGTCCCAAACAGGGTCTTTTCAATCAATCAATCAATTCTATTTATTGAGCACTTACTGTGTGCAGAGCACTGTACTAAGCGCTTGGGAAGTACAAGTTGGCAACACAACGAGACAGTCCCTTTTGGACTCAATCAATCAATCGTATTTATTGAGCGCTTACTGTGTGCAGAGCACTGTACTAATCAATCAATCGTATTTATTGAGCTCTTACTGTGTGCAGAGCACTGTACTAAGCGCTTGGGAAGTACAAGTTGGCAACATATATAGAGACGGTCCCTACCCAACAGTGAGCTCACAGTCTAGAAGGGGGAGACAGAGAACAAAACCAAACATATTAACAAAATAAAATAAAATAGATCTCACTAACTCTTCTAAAATACCCACCCCAACTCTTCACACCTGCAGTGAAGGATTGGCACTTACATTACCAATTAGAGAAGCAGCGTGGCCCAGTGGAAAGAGCCCGGGCTTTGGAGTCAGAGGTCATGGGTTCAAATCCCAGCTCTGCCAATTGTCAGCTGGGTGACTTTGGGCAAGTCACTTCGCTTCTCTGGGCCTCAGTTCCCTCATCTGTAAAATGGGGATGAAGACTGTGAGCCCCCCCGTGGGACAACCTGATCACCTTGTAACCTCCCCAGCGCTTAGAACAGTGCTTTGCACATACTAAGCGCTTAATAAATACCATTAAAAAAAATTGGAAGCGTCAGGGGATCCAGGGTCAGTTCTGAGAACGCAGCAAAAAATAATATAATAATAATAATGGCATTTGTTAAGCGCTTACTATGTGCAAAGCACTGGGCGGATACAAGGTGATCAGGTTGTCCCACATGGGGCTCACACCCTTCACCCCCATTTTACAGAGGTAACTGAGGCACAGAGAAGTTAAGTGGCTTGCCCAAGGTCACACAGCAGACAAGTGGCAGAGTCGGGATTCGAACCCTTGACCTTTGACCCCCCCAAGCCCGTGCTTTTTCCACCGAGCCACGCTGCTGAAACAGGACGTGCTACGGGCCAAAGCTAAGCTTTCCTTGGGAGGGACAACGCCAGGGAGCTAATCATCATCATCAATCGTATTTATTGAGCGCTTACTGTGTGCAGAGCACTGTACTAAGCGCTTAATCGCAGTGTGGCCTAGTTTTTTCTTGCAATTTTTCATTCATTCTGCCAACGTGATATCTGGGGGTGAATTGAGGGAAAATTGCCATTCCGCGACCCAACATTATTTATGAGAATTTTCCCCTGGGGTGCCTTGTGCATTTTTCCCATCCCATCCTCTGATACTTGGTTTTGTACGCGGTAGTGGTTTCATCCCTCCCTCAGTCAGTCAATCAATCAATCAATCAATCAATCGTATTTATTGAGCGCTTACTGTGTGCAGAGCACTGTACTAAGCGCTTGGGAAGCACAAGTTGACAACATATAGAAACGGTCCCTACCCAACAGTGGGCTCACAGTCTAAAAGTCCCACAGCGCTTACGCCTAGTGGATAGAGGAAACGCCTGGGAATCAGAAGGTCATGGGTTCTAATCCTGCCTCTGCCCCTTGTCTGCTGTGTGACCTTGGGCAAATCACTTCACTTCTCTGTCCCTCCTTAACATCATCTGTAAAATGGGGACTGAGACTCTGAGCCCTACATGAGAGAGGGACTGTGTCCTACCCGATTTGCTTGTATCCACCCCGGCGCTTAGTACAGTTTCTGGCACATAGTAAGCGCTTAACAAAGACCACAATTATTTGGTAGAAGCAGGAGAAGCAGCCTGACTTAGTGGCAAGAGCCGTTGGCTTGGGAGCCAGAGGCAGTGGGTTCTAATTCTGGCTCTGCCGCTTGTTTGCTGTGTGACCTTGGGCAAGTCATCTACTTCTCTGGGCAAGTCACTTCACTTCTCTGTGCCTCAGTTATTTTACCTCATCTGAAAAATGGGGATTGAGACTGTGAGCCCCATGTGGGACAACCTGATTACTTGTATCTACCCCAGTATTTGGAACAGTGCTTGGCACATAGTAAGCGCTTAACAAATATTATTATTATTATTATTATTATTATTATTATATGTATCTTCTCTCCCAGTACTTAGTACAGTGCTCTGCATACAGCAAGCCTCTAATAAATATTATTACTTCTACTTCCCCTAGAAAATGTTAATAATATTACATATTATTTACTGTACAATTACAAATTGTATATATGTATGTTTGTACATATTTATTACTCTATTTTACTTGTACATAATAACAATAATGATGATGGCATTTATTAAGCACTTACTATGTGCAAAGCACTGTTCTAAGTGCCACGGAGGTTACAAGGTGATCAGGTTGTCCCATATGGGGCTCACAGTCTTAATCCCCATTTTACAGATGAGGTAACTGAGGCCCAGAGAAGTGAAGTGACTTGCCCAAAGTCACACAGCTGACAAGTGGCAGAGTCGGGATTTGAACCCATGACCTCTGACTCCAAAGCCCGGGCTCTTTCCACTGAGCCAGGCTGCTTTGTATCTTCTCTCCCAGTACTTAGTACAGTGCTCTGCATACAGCAAGCCTCTAATAAATATTATTACTTCTACTTCCTCTAGAAAATGTTAATAATATTACATATTATATATTGTACAATTATATATTGTCCAATTACATATTGTATATATGTATGTTTGTACATATTTATTACTCTATTTTACTTGTACATAATAATAATAATAATAATAATGACATTTGTTAAGCACTTACTATGTGCAAACCACTGTTCTAAGCGCTGGGGGGGGATACAAGGTGATCGTGATCAGGTTGCCCCAAGTGGGGCTCACAGTGAATCCCCATTTTACAGATGAGGTAACTGAGGCCCAGAGAAGTGAAGTGACTTGCCCAAAGTCACACAGCTGACAAGTGGCAGAGTCGGGATTTGAACCCATGACCTCTGACTCCAAAGCCCGGGCTCTTTCCACTGAGCCACGCTGCTTTGTATCTTCTCTCCCCGTACTTAGTACAGTGCTCCTCATACAGCAAGCCTCTAATAAATATTACTTCTACTTCCCCTAGAAAATGTTAATAATATTACATTTCAAACCTGCATATATGTATCCGTTTGTACATATTTATTACTTTATTTTAGTTGTACATATTTATTCTATTTATTTTATTTTGTTAATATGTTTTGTTGTCTGTCTCCCCCTTCTAGACTGTGAGCCCGCTGTTGGGTAGGGACCGTCTCTATATGTTGCCAACTTGGACTTCCCAAGCGCTTAGTCCAGTGCTCTGCACACAGTAAGCGCTCAATAAATACGATTGAAGGAATGAATTTAACTTCTCTGCGCCTCAGTTACCTCATCTGTAAAATGGGGATTGAGACTGTGAGCCCCATATGGGACAACCTGATTACCTTGTATCGACCCCAGTGCTCAGAGCAGTGCTTGGCACATAGTAAGTGCTTAACAAATACTATTATTATTATTATATCCCTAATTTATCCCCTCACGTTTGTCTTCCCCTATAGAGTGTGAGCTCATTGTGGGCAGGAAATGTGTCTATTAATGCTGTTGAACTGGACTCTGCCAAGCGGTTAGTACAGCACCCATTAGGAGTCCAATAAGTAAGACCGATTGGTTGATTGGCTCTACCTGGGCCCTCACCCCTGCTCATTGTGGGCAGGAAATGTGCCTATAAATGTTGTTGTACTGGACTCTCCCAAGCAGTTAGTACAGTCCCTAGTAGGTGCTGAATAAGTAAGCCTGATGGTTGGATTTGCTGGTTTAGTGGAAAAAAACCCAGGACTTGGGAGTCGGAACTCTTGGGTTCTAATCCCGGCTCCGCCCCTGATCAGCTGTGTGACTTTGGGCAAGTCGCCTATCTTCTCTGTGCCTCAGTTACCTCATCTGTAAAATAATAATAATAATAATAATAATAGCATTTGTTAAGCGCTTACTATGTGCAAAACACTGTTCTAAGCGCTGGGAGGGATACAAGGTGATCAGGTTGTCCCACGTGGGGCTCAGAGTCTTCATCCCCATTTTCCAGAGGAGGTAACTAAGGCACAGAGAATAATAATAATAATAATAATAATAATAATAATAATAATAATAATAAACAATGGCATTTATTAAGTGCTTACTATGTGTAAAGCACTGTTCTAAGCACTGGGGTGGATACAATAATAATAATAATAATGATGGCATTTATTAAGCGCTTACTATGTGCAAAGCACTGTTCTAAGTGCTGGGGAGGTTACAAGGTGATCAGGTTGTCCCACGGGGGGCTCACAGTCTTCATCCCCTTTTTCCAGTTGAGGTAACTAAGGCACAGAGAATAATAATAATAATAATAATAATAACAACATTTATTAAGCGCTTACTATGTGCAAAGCACTGTTTGAAGCGCTGGGGAGGTTTCAAGGTGATCAGGTTGTCCCACGGGGGGCTCGCAGTCTTCATCCCCATTTTCCAGATGAGGGAACTGAGGCACAGAGAAGGGAAGCGACTTGCCCAAAGTCACCCAGCTGACAAGCGGCGGAGCCGGGATTAGAACCCATGGCCTCTGACTCCCAAGCCCGGGCTCTTTCCACTGAGCCACGCTGGGGGATGAATTCATTCATTCAGTTGTATTTATTGAGCGCTTACTGTGTGCAGAGCACTGGACTAAGCGCTTGGGAAGTACAAGTCGGCAACAGATAGAGACGGTCCCTACCCAACAACGGGAGAAGCAGTGTGGCTCAGTGGAAAGAGCCCAGGCTTTGGAGTCAGAGGTCATGGGTTCTAATCCCGGCTCCGCAAATTGTCAGTTGGGTGACTTTGGGCGGGTCACTTCACTTCTCTGGGCCCCATCTGTAAAATGGGGATTGAGACTGTGAGCCCCCCATGGGACAACCTGATCACCTTGTAACCTCCCCAGCGCTTAGAACAGAGCTTTGCATAGAGTGAGCACCTAATAAATGCCATTATTATTATTATTATTATTATTATTATTATTATTATGAACGGGCTCACCGTATAGAAGAACTAGGTGAATGGGGTTGAATGGGGATGAAGACTGTGAGCTCCAAATGCGACAACCTGATTACCAAGCTAGCTCTCTCAAAGCCCTACTGAAAGCTCACCTCCTCCAGGAGGCCTTCCCACACTGAGCCCCCTTTTTCCTCTCCTCCTCCCCATCTCTGCCTGTCCTACCCCCTTCCCCTCCCCACAGCACTTTAATATATTTGTACAAATTTATTACTCTATTTATTTTACTTGTACATATTTTACAGTAAACGCTCAATAAATACAATTGAATGAATGAATGAATGAATATTTACAATTCTATTTATTTTGTTAATGATCTGCATGTAGCTGTAATTCTATTTATTCTGACGGTTTTGACCCCGTCTACGTGTTTTGTCATCTGTCTCTCCCTTCTAGACTCTGAACCCGTTGTTGAGTCGGGACCGTCTCTATCTGTTGCCAACTTGTACTTCCCAAGCGCGTAGTACAGTGCTCTGCACACAGTCAGCGCTCAATAAATACGATTGAATAAATGTTTTCTATTCTATTTATTTTGTTAATGATCTGCATATAGCTATAATTCTATTTATTCTGATGGTTTTGACCCCTGTCTTTGTGTTTTGTCATGTCCCCCTCTTCTAGACTCTGAACCCATTGTTGAGTTAGGAACGTCTCTATTTGTTGCCAACTTGTACTTCCCAAGCGCTTAGTACAGTGCTCTGCACACAGTCAGTGCTCAATAAATACGATTGAATGAATGTTTACTATTCTATTTATTTTGTTAATGATCTGCATGTAGCTATAATTCTATTTATTCTGACAGTTTTGACCCCTGTCCTCATGTTTTGTTTTGTCACCTGTCCCCCACTTCTAGACTCTGAACCCGTTGTTGAGTCGGGACCGTCTCTAGATGTTGCCGACTTGTCCTTCCCAAGCGCTTAGTACAGTGCTCTGCACACAGTGAGTGCTCAATAAATACGATTGAATGAATGTTTACTATTCTATTTATTTTGTTAATGATCTGCATATAGCTACAATTCTATTTATTCTGATGGTTTTGACCCCTGTCTACATGTTTTGTTTTGTCATCTGTCCCCCTCTTCTAGACTCTGAACCTGTTGTTGAGTCGGGACCGTCTCTATCTGTTGCCAACTTGGACTTCCCAAGCGCTTAGTACAGTGCTCTGCACACAGTCAGCGCTCAATAAATACGATTGAATGAATGTTTACTATTCTATTTATTTTGTTAATGCTGTGCATATAGCTATAATTCTATTTATTCCGACGGTTTTGACCCGTCTTCATGTTTTGTTTTGTCGTCTGTCTCCCCCTTCTAGACTCTGAACCCATTGTTGAGTCGGGACCGTCTCTATCTGTTGCCAACTTGTACTTCCCAAGCGCTTAGTACAATGCTCTGCACACGGTCAACGCTCAATAAATACGATTGAATGAATGTTTACTATTCTATTTATTTTGTTAATGCTGTGCATATAGCTATAATTCTATTTATTCTGACGGTTTTGACCCCTGTCTACATGTTTTGTTTTGTCACCTGTCCCCTCTTCTAGACTCTGAACCCGTTGTTAAGTCTCTATCTGTTGCCAACTTGTACTTCCCAAGCGCTTAGTACAGCGCTCTGCACACAGTCAGTGCTCAATAAATATGATTGAATGAATGTTTACTATTCTATTTTGTTAATGATCTGCATATAGCTATAATTCTATTTATTCTGACGGTTTTGACCCCTGTCTTCGTGCTTTGTTTTGTCACCTGTCCCCCCCTTCTAGACTCTGAACCCGTTGTTGAGTCGGGACCGTCTCTATATCTGTTGCCAACTTGTCCTTCCCAAGCACTTAGTACAGTGCTCTGCACACAGTCAGCGCTCAATAAATACGATTGAATGCATGTTTACTATTCTATTTATTTTGTTAATGATCTGCATATAGCTCTAATTCTATTTATTCTGATGGTTTTGACCCGTCTACGTGTTTTGTTTTGTCATCTGTCACCCCCTTCTAGACTCTGAACCCGTTGTTGAGTTGGGACCGTCTCTATCTGTTGCCAACTTGTACTTCCCAAGCGCTTAGTACAGTGCTCTGCACAAGTCAGAGCTCAATAAATAAGATTGAATGAATGAATGAATATTTACTATTCTATTTATTTTGTTAATGATCTGCATATAGCTATAATTCTATTTATTCTGATGGTTTTGACCCCTGTCTACATGTTTTGTTTTGTCACCTGTCCCCTCTTCTAGACTCTGAACCCGTTGTTAAGTCAGGACAGTCTCTATCTGTTGCCAACTTGTACTTCCCAAGCGCTTAGTACAGTGCTCTGCACACCGTCAGCGCTCAATAAATACAATTGAATGAATGAATGAATGACCTTGTCTCTCCACCTGCATTTAGAATAGAGTGCTTGGCACATAGCAAGCGCTTAACAAATGCCTTCCTCATTATTATTATATTACTAATAATAATAATGAAGGTATTTGTTAAGTGCTTACTGTGTGCAAAGGACTGTTCTAAGCGCTGAGGAGGATACCCCACAGCACTTGTATATATTTGTACAGATTCATTACTCTATTTTACTTGTACATATTAGCTATTCTAACTAGCTATTCTCTGTCTCCCCCTTTTAGACTGTGAGCCCACTGTTGGGTAGGGACTGTCTCTATATGTTGCCAACTTGTACTTCCCAAGCGCTTAGTACAGTGCTCTGCACACAGTAAACGCTCAATAAATACGATTGATGATGATGATGATTCTATTTATTTTAATGATGTGCATCTAGCTTTAATTCTATTTCTTCTGACGGTTTAGACACCTGTCTACTTGTTTTGTTGTCAGTCTCCCCCTTCCAGACTGTGAGCCCGCTGTTGGGGAGGGACCGTCTCTAGATGTTGCCGACTTGTCCTTCCCAAGCGCTTAGTACAGTGCTCTGCACACAGTCAGCACTCAATAAATACGATTGATTGAATCAATGAATGAATACAAGATGATTAAATTGTCCCCCGTGGGGCTCACAGTCTTAATCCCCATATTCCAGATGAGGTCACTGAGGCCCAGAGAAGTGAAGTGACTTGCCCAAAGTCACACAGCTGACCCAAGCGCTTAGTCCAGTGCTCTGCACACAGTACGTGCTCAATAAATACGATTGAATGAATGAAAGCGGCGGATCCGGGATTAGAACCCACGACCTCTGACTCCCAAGCCCAGGCTCTTTCCACGGAGCCACGCTAAACATAATTAATATATTAATCATATAATTGATATTCATATAATACAATATATTTAAAATAACGATGCTAATACTAATAGAGAAGCAGCGTGGTTCTGTGGAAAGAGCCCGGGTTTGGGAGTCAGAGGTCGTGGGTTCAAATCCCGGCTCCACCACTTGTCAGCTGGGTGATTTGGGGCAAGTCACTTCACTTCTCTGAGACTCAGTTCCCTCATCTGTCAAATGGGAATGAAGACTGTGAACCCCCCATGGGACAACCTGATCACCTTGTACCCCCCCAGTGCTTAGAACAGTACTTGGCACATAGTAAGTGCTTAACAAATGCCATCATTATTATTATTATTATTATTATTATTTTTATTCTCTGTGCCTCAGTTCCCTCATCTGTAAAATATGGAGTAAGACTGTAAGCCCTCCATGGGACAACCTGATCACCTTAGGAGAAGCAGCGTGGCTCAGTGGAAAGAGCCCAGGCTTTGGAGTCAGAGGTCATGGGTTCAAACCCCGGCTCCACCAATTGTCAGCTGTGTGACTTTGGGCAAGTCACTTCACTTCTCTGGGCCTCAGTTCCCTCATCTGTAAAATGGGGGTTAAGACTGTGAACCCCATGTGGGACAACTTGATCACTCTGTAAACTCCCCAGCGCTTAGAACAGTGCTTTGCGCACAGTAAGCGCTTAATAAATGTCATAATTATTATTATTATTATTAGAAGCGGCGCGGCTCAGTGGAAACAGCCCGGGCTTGGGAGTCAGAGGTCATGGGTTCATATCCTGGCTCTGCCTCTTGTCAGCTGTGTGACTTTGGGCAAATCACTTAACTTCTCTGGGCCTCAGTTCCCTCACCTGTAAAATGGGAATTGACTGTGAGCCCCCACATGGGACAACTTGATCACTTTGTATCCTCCCCAGTGCTTAGAACAGTGCTTTGCACATAGTAAGCGCTTAACAAATGCCATCATTTATTTTTGTAACCTCCCCGGGCGCTTAGAACAGCGCTTTGCACATAGTAAGCGCTTAACAAATGCCATCATTATTATTATTATTATTATTCTCAGTGCCTCAGTGACCTCACCTGTAAAAATGAGGTCACCTGTGAGCCCCACCGTGGGACAACCTGATCACCTTGTAACCTCCCTGGCACTTAGAACAGTGCTTGGCACATAGTAGGCGCTTAACAAATGGCATTATTATTATTATTATTATTATTATTATTATTATCTGTGCCTCAGTTCTCTCATCTGTCAAATGGGGATGAAGACTGTGAGCCCTCCCTTGGGATGACCTGATCACCTTGTAACCTCTCCAGCGCTTAGAACAGTGCTTTGCACATAATAAGTGCTTAACATAATGAGCATAATATAATAAGCGCTTAACTCTTGTAGGAAAGAGCACGGGCTTTGGAGTCAGAGGTCTTGGGTTCAAATCCCGACTCCACCAATTGTCAGCTGTGTGACTTTGGGCAAGTCACTTAACTTCTCCGGGCCTCAGTTCCCTCATCTGGAAAATGGGGATTAAATCTGTAAGCCCCACGAGGGACAACCTGATCACCTTGTAACCTCCCCAGAGCTTAGAACAGTGCTTTGCACATAGTAAGCGCTTAATAAATGCCATCATTATTATTATTAACAAATGTCATTATTATCATTCATAGTAAGCACTTAACAAATGCCATTATTATTATTATTATTATTCTCTGTGCCTCAGTGACCTCATTTGCAAAAATGGGGATGAAGACTGTGAGCCCCCCTGTGGGACCACCTGATGACCTTGTATCTCCCCCAGCGCTTAGAACAGTGCTTGGCATTAGTAAGCACTTAACAAATGTTATTATTATTATTTATTATTATTATTATTATTATTATTATTATTATTATTATTATTATTATTCTCTTTGCCTCAGTTCCCTCATCTGTCAAATGGGGATGAAGACTGTGAGCCCCCCGTGGGACAACCTGATCACCTTGTAACCTCCCCAGAGCTTAGAACAGTGCTTTGCACGTAATAAGTACGGTGCTCTGCACACAGTAAGCGCTCAATAAATACGATTGATTGATAATAAGCGCTTAACAAATGTCATTGTTATCATTCATAGTAAGCGCTTACCAAATGTCACTATTATTATTCATAGTAAGCACTTACCAAATGCCATTATTATTATTATTCTCTGTGCCTCAGTTCCCTCATCTGCAAAAATGGGGGTGAAGACTGTGAGCCCCACGGGGGTCCACCTGATCACCTTGTATCTCCCCCAGCGCTTAGAACAGTGCTGGGCACATAGTAAGCGCCTAATCTCCCCCTTCTAGACTATGAGCCCACTGTTGGGTCGGGACCGTCCCTATATGTTGCCAACTTGTACTCCCCAAGCGCTTAGTACAGTGCTCTGCACACAGTAAGCGCTCAATAAATATGATTGATTGATTGATCCGTTGCCCAATTGTCGTTCCCAAGAGCTTAGTCTAGTGCTCTGCACACAGTAAGCGCTCAATAAATATGATTGATTGATTGATCTGTTGCCCAATTGTCGTTCCCAAGAGCTTAGTCTAGTGCTCTGCATAAGGTAAGCGCTCAATAAATACGATTGAATGAATGAATGAATGAGCTCACCTCCTCCAGGAGGCCTTCCCACACTGGAGCCCCCTCCCCATGCCCCCGCCTTACCTCCTTCCCCTCCCCACAGCACCTGTATAGATGTATATATGTTTGTACGGATTTATTACTCTATTTCTTTATTATTTTATTTGTACATATTTATTCTATTTATTTTATTTTGTTAATACGTTTTGTTTTGTTGTCTGTCTCCCCCTTCTAGACTGTGAGCCCGCTGGTGGGTAGGGACCGTCTCTAGATGTTGCCGACTTGGACTTCCCAAGCGCTTAGTCCAGTGCTCTGCAGACAGTAATCGCTCAATAAATACAATTGAATGAATGAATTGTCCTTCCCAAGCGCTTAGTCCAGTGCTCTGCACGCAGTAAGCGCTCAATAAATACCATTGAATGAATGAATGAATTGTCATTCCCAAGCGCTTAGTCCGGTGCTCTGCGCGCAGTAAGCGCTCAATAAATACAATTGAATGAATGAAGGAATTGTCATTCCCAAGCGCTTAGTCCAGTGCTCTGCACACAGTAAGCGCTCAATAAATACGATTGAATGAATGAATGAATTGTCGTTCCCAAGCGCTTAGTCCAGTGCTCTGCGCACAGTAAGAGCTCAATAAATACGATTGAATGAATGAATGAATGAATTGTCATTCCCAAGCGCTTAGTACAGTGCTCTGTGCGCAGTAGGCGCTCAATAAATATGATTGAATGAATGGATGAATGAATGAATTGTCCTTCCCAAGCGCTTAGTCTGGTGCTCTGCGCGCAGTAAGTGCTCAATAAATACGAACGAATGAATGAATGAATGAATGAATGAATGAGTTGTTGGTCCCAAGCGCTCAGTCCGGTGCTCTGCGCACAGCAAGCGCTCAATACGATTGAATGTGAATGAATGAATGAATGGATGAATGAATTGTCGTTCCCAAGCGCTTAGTCCGGTGCTCTGCACACAGTAAGCGCTCAATAAATACGATTGAATGAATGAATGAATTGTCATTCCCAAGCGCTCAGTCTGGTGCTCTGCACACAGTAAGCGCTCAATAAATACGATTGAATGAATGGATGAATGAATGAATTGTTGTTCCCAAGCGCTTAGTCTGGTGCTCTGCGCGCAGTAAGTGCTCAATAAATACGAATGAATGAATGAATGAATGAATGAATGAATTGTTGGTCCCAAGCGCTCAGTCCAGTGCTCTGCGCGCAGCAAGCGCTCAATACGATTGAATGTGAATGAATGAATGAATGGATGAATGAATTGTCGTTCCCAAGCGCTTAGTCCGGTGCTCTGCACACAGTAAGCGCTCAATAAATACGATTGAATGAATGAATTGTTCCCAAGCGCTTAGTCCGGTGCTCTGCGCACAGTAAGCGCTCAATAAATACGATTGAATGAATGAATGAATTGTTGTTCCCAAGCGCTTAGTCCGGTGCTCTGCGCACAGTAAGCGCTCAATAAATACGATTGAATGAATGAATGAATTGTTGGTCCCAAGCGCTCAGTCCCGTGCTCTGCTCGCAGTAAGCGCTCAATAAATACGATTTAATGAACTGACCTTCTCAAGCGCTTAGTCCGATGCTCTGAGCACAGTAAGCGCTCAATAAATACGATTGAATGAATGAATGAATGAATGAATTGTCATTCCCAAGCGCTTAGTCCGGTGCTCTGTGCGCAGTAATTGTTCAATAAATACGATTGAATGAATGAATGAATGAATGAATGAATGAATGAATGAATGAATGAATTGTCGTTCCCAAGTGCTCAGTCCGGTGCTCTGCGCACAGTCAGCGCTCAATAAATACGATTGAATGAATGAATGAATGCATGAATTGTCCTTCCCAAGCGCTTAGTCTGGTGCTCTGCGCGCAGTAAGTGCTCAATAAATACGATTGAATGAATGAATGAATGAATGAATTGTCGTTCCCAAGCGCTCAGTCCGGTGCTCTGAGCGCAGCAAGCGCTCAATACGATTGAATGTGAATGAATGAATGAATGGATGAATGAATTGTCGTTCCCAAGCCCTTAGTCCAGTGCTCTGCACGCAGTAAGCGCTCAATAAATACGATTGAATGAATGAATTGTTCCCAAGCGCTTAGTCCGGTGCTCTGCACACAGTAAGCGCTCAATAAATACGATTGAATGAATGAATGAATTGTCGTTCCCAAGCGCTTAGTCCGGTGCTCTGCGCACAGTAAGTGCTCAATAAATACTATTGAATGAATGAATGAACTGTCGTTCCCAAGCGCTCAGTCCGGTGCTCTGCGCGCCGTCAGCGCTCAATAAACACGATCGAATGAATGAATGAATGCTATTACGATGATGATGATTTAGACTGTGAGCCCACTGTTGGGTAGGGACCGTCTCTCTATGTTGCCAACTTGGACTTCCCAAGTGCTTAGCGTAGTGCTCTGCGCACCGTCAGCGCTCAATAAATATGACTGATGGATTTAGATGGATTTAATCTTTTAGACTGTGACCCCACTGTTGGGTAGGGACCGTCTCTCTATGTTGCCAACTTGTCCTTCCCAAGCGCTTAGCACAGTGCTCTGCACATAGTCAGCGCTCAATAAATACGACTGATTGATGGATTTAGATGGATTTAGTCTTTTAGACTGTGAGCCCACTGTTGGGTAGGGACTGTCTCTATATGTTGCCAATTTGTCCTTCCCAAGCGCTTAGTCCAGTGCTCTGCACCCAGTAAGCGCTCAATAAATACGATTGATGATGATTACGATGATGATGATTTAGACTGTGAGCCCACTGTTGGGTAGGGACCGTCTCTATATGTTGCCAACCTGGACTTCCCAAGCGCTCAGTACAGTGCTCTGCGCACAGTCAGCGCTCAATAAATACGACTGATTGATGGATTTAGTCTTTTAGACTGTGAGCCCACTGTTGGGTAGGGACTGTCTCTATATGTTGCCAACTTGTCCTTCCCAAGAGCTCAGTACAGTGCTCTGCGCACCGTCAGCGCTCAATAAATACGACTGATTGATAGATTCTCTGTCTCCCCCTTCTAGACTGTGAGCCCACTGTTGGGTAGGGACTGTCTCTATATGTTGCCAACTTGTCCTTCCCAAGCGCTTAGTCCAGTGCTCTGCACATAGTAAGCGCTCAATAAATACGACTGATTGATGGATTCTCTGTCTCCCCCTTCTAGACTGTGAGCCCACTGTTGGGTAGGGACTGTCTCTATATGTTGCCAACTTGTCAATCAATCAATCAATCGTATTTATTGAGCGCTTACTATGTGCAGAGCACTGTACTAAGCACTTGGGAAGTACAAATTGGCATCACATAGAGACAGTCCCTACCCAACAGTGGGCTCACAGTCTAAAAGGGGGAGACAGAGAACAGAACCAAACATACCAACAAAATAAAATAAATAGGATAGAAATGTACAAGTAAAATAAATAAATAAATAAATAAATAAATAGAGTAATAAATATGTACAACCATATATACATATATACAGGTGCTGTGGGGAAGGGAAGGAGGTAAGACGGGGGGATGGAGAGGGGGACGAGGGGGAGAGGAAAGAAGGGGCTCAGTCTGGGAAGGCCTCCTGGAGGAGGTGAGCTCTCAGCAGGGCCTTGAAGGGAGGAAGAGAGCTTGTCCTTCCCAAGCGCTTAGTACAGTGCTCTGCACACAGTAAGCGCTCAATAAATACGATTGAATGAAATGAATCCTCACTATATCTATCCTGTATATATGTATACATATTTATATGTACCTGTGTACCATATTTATATGGTACATGTACCATAAATATGTACCATATTTATATGTATTATATGTACATATTTATATGTATAAATATGTACCTATTTATTCTATTTATTTTATTTTGTTAGTATGTTTGGTTTTGTTCTCTGTCTCCCCCTTCTAGACTGTGAGCCCCCTGTCGGGTAGGGACCGTCTCTAGATGTCGCCAACGTGTCCTTCCCGAGCGCTTAGTACAGCGCACAGTCAGCGCTCAATAAATACCAGTGATTGACAGGTTGAGGCGCGAGCCTCGGCGAGCCCGAAAACCCGGTCCGGCTTCGGGATGGGCGGACGGGAGGCCGGCCCTGGAACCCGGCCTCTGATTGGACGGCTCGAGGGGGCACCTCGCTGTATGAGGGATTCCGATTGGCGGAGGCCGGGGCGGGGGGCGTGGCCTGGCGCGCCTCGCGCCGCTCGGGCCTTTTAACAATGGGCCGCGCGCGGCCTGAGGCAGTCGGAGGGCGGGCGGCGGAGCGGACGGACGCGGGGGACGCTCGCTCTCTCGCTCGCTGAGGTAAATCGGAGGCGGCGGACGGTGAGGAACGGCCCCCACACTCCCCCTCATCATCATCCTCATCAATCGTATGTACTGAGCGCCTACTATGTGCAGAGCACTGTACTAAGCGCTTGGGAAGTACAAATTGGCAGCATATAGAGACAGTCCCCTACCCAACAGTGGGCTCACAGTCTAAAAGATTCATTCATTCCTATGGACTGAGCGCCCACCGCGTGCGGAGCGCTGTACTGAGCGCTTGGGAGACAGGAGACCCGCCATTGGGCGCACAGACTGAAGGGGCGTCTAGTCTAGTCCCCCCCCCTCAGCCCGCGCCGCCTGAGGCGCTGAGGAGAAGCGGGCTGGACTGAGCGCTGGGGAGGGGAGAAGTCATATGTACTGAGCGCCCACTGGGTGCACAGCACTGGACTAAGCGCTGGGGAGAGGATACATCGTACTTACTGAGCGCCCACTGGGGGCGGAGCACTGGACTAAGCGCTGGGGAGAGGGTACATTGTACTTACTGAGCGCCCACTGAGTGCGCAGCACTGGACTAAGCGCTGGGGAGAGGATGTGTCATATTTAGTGAGCGCCCACTGGGTGCGGAGCACTGGACTAAGCGCTGGGGAGAGGATACATCGTACATACTGAGCGCCCACTGGGTGCGGAGCACCGGACTAAGCGCTGGGGAGAGGGTAAGTCATATTTAGTGAGCGCCCAATCATCATCATCGTCATCATCAATCGTATTTATTGAGCGCCTGCTGTGTGCAGAGCACTGTACTAAGCGCTTGGGAACTCCAAGTTGGTGACATATAGAGACAGTCCCTACCCACCAGTGGGCTCACAGTCTAAAAGACTCATCCGTTCATTCCTTCATTCGTTCATTCATTCATTCCTATGGACTGAACGCCCACCGCGTGCGGAGCGCTGTACTGAGCGCTTGGGAGACAGGAGACCCGCCATTGGGCGCGCAGCCTGAAGGGGCGTCTGGTCTAGTCCCCCCCCTCAGCCCGCGCCGCCTGAGGCGCTGAGGAGAAGCGGGCTGGACTGAGCGCTGGGGAGGGGAGAAGTCATATGTACTGAGCGCCCACTGGGTGCACAGCACTGGACTAAGCGCTGGGGAGAGGCTACGTCGTACTTACTGAGCGCCCACAGGGTGCACAGCACTGGACTAAGCGCTGGGGAGAGGATACATCGTACTTACTGAGCGCCCACTGGGGGCGGAGCACTGGACTAAGCGCTGGGGAGAGGGTAAGTCATATTTAGTGAGCGCCCACTGGGTGCGGAGCACTTTACTAAGCGCTGGAGAGAGGATACATTGTACTTACTGAGCGCCCACTAGGTGCGGAGCACCAGACTAAGCGCTGGGGAGAGGATGTGTCATACTTAGTGAGCGCCCACTGGGTGCGGAGCACCGGACTAAGCGCTTGGGAGAGGATACATTGTACTTACTGAGCGCCCACTGGGTGCGGAGCGCCGGACTAAGCGCTGGGGAGAGGGTACATCGTACTTACTGAGCGCCCACTGGGTGCGGAGCACTGGACTAAGCGCTGGGGAGAGGGTAAGTCATATTTAGTGAGCGCCCACTGGGTGAGGGGCACCGGACTAAGCGCTGGGGAGAGGATGCATCGTACTTACTGAGCGCCCACTGGGGGCGGAGCACTGGGCTAAGCGCTGGGGAGAGGGTAAGTCATATTTAGTGAGCGCCCACTGGGTGAGGAGCACTGGACTAAGCGCTGGGGAGAGGATGCATCGTACTTACTGAGCCCCCACTGGGTGCGGAGCACCGGACTAAGTGCTGGGGAGAGGATCCATCGTACTTACTGAACGCGCAGTGGGTGCGGAGCCCTGGACTAAGCGCTGGGGAGAGGATGCATCGTACTTACTGAACACCCATTGGGTGCGGAGCACCGGACTAAGCGCTGGGGAGAGGATACATTGTACTTACTGAGCGCCCACTGGGTGCGCAGCACTGGACTAAGCGCTGGGGAGAGGATGTGTCATATTTAGTGAGCGCCCACTGGGTGCGGAGCACCGGACTAAGCGCTTGGGAGAGGATACATTGTACTTACTGAGCGCCCACTGGGTGCGCAGCACTGGACTAAGCGCTGGGGAGAGGATAAGTCATATTTACTGAGCGCCCACTGGGTGCGGAGTGCCGGACTAAGCGCTGGGGAGAGGGTAAGTCATGTTTAGTGAGCGCCCACTGGGTGCTGAGTGCCGGACTAAGCGCTGGGGAGAGAATGCGTCGTACTTACTGAATGCCCACTGGGTGCGGAGCACTGGACTAAGCGCTGGGGAGAGGATGTGTCATATTTACTGAGCGCCCACTGGGTGAGGAGCACCGGACTAAGCGCTGGGGAGAGGCTACATCGTACTTACTGGGCGCCCACTGGGGGCGGAGCACCGGACTAAGCGCTGGGGAGAGGGTAAGTCATATTTAGTGAGCGCCCACTGGGTGAGGAGCACCGGACTAAGTGCTGGGGAGAGGATCCATCGTACTTACTGAGCACCCACTGGGTGCGGAGCACCGGACTAAGCGCTGGGGAGAGGATGTGTCATATTTAGTGAGCGCCCACTGGGTGAGGAGCACCGGACTAAGCGCTGGGGAGAGGATAAGTCATATTTAGTGAGCGCCCAATCATCATCATCATCATCAATCGTATTTATTGAGCGCCTACTGTGTGCAGAGCACTGTACTAAGCGCTTGGGAAGTCCAAGTTGGTGACATATAGAGACAGTCCCTACCCAACCGTGGGCTCACAGTCTAAAAGACTCATCCGTTCATTCCTTCATTCGTTCATTCATTCATTCCTATGGACTGAGCGCCCACCGCGTGCGGAGCGCTGTACTGAGCGCTTGGGAGACAGGAGACCCGCCATTGGGTGCACGGCCTGAAGGGGCGTCTAGTCTAGTTCCCCCCCCCCCCCCCCCCCAGCCCGCGCCGCCTGAGGCGCTGAGGAGAAGCGGGCTGGACTGAGCGCTGGGGAGGGGAGAAGTCGATCAATCAATCAATCAATCGTATTTATTGAGCGCTTACTGTGTGCAGAGCACTGTACTGAGCGCTTGGGAAGGACACGTTGGCAACATAGGGACGGTCCCTACCCAACAGTGGGCTTACAGTCTAAAAGTCATATGTACTGAGCACCCACTGGGGGTGGAGCACTGGACTAAGCGCTGGGGAGAGGATGCATCGTACTTACTGAGCGCCCACTGGGGGCGGAGCACTGGACTAAGCGCTGGGGAGAGGGTAAGTCATATTTAGTGAGTGCCCACTGGGTGCGGAGCACCGGACTAAGTGCTGGGGAGAGGATGCATCGTACTTACTGAGCGCCCACTGGGGGCGGAGCACTGGACTAAGCGCTGGGGAGAGGATGTGTCATATTTAGTGAGCGCCCACTGGGTGAGGAGCACCAGACTAAGCGCTGGGGAGAGGATGCATCGTACTTAACGCCCACTGGGGGCGGAGCACTGGACTAAGCACTGGGGAGAGGGTAAGTCATATTTACTGAGCGCCCACTGGGTGCGGAGCACTTTACTAAGCGCTGGGGAGAGGATACATTGTACTTACTGAGCGCCCACTGGGTGCGCAGCACTGGACTAAGAGCTGGGGAGAGGATGTGTCATATTTAGTGAGTGCCCACTGGGTGAGGAGCACCGGACTAAGCGCTGGGGAGAGGATACATTGTGTTGAGGGAGTGACAACCACTGGACTAAGCGCTGGGGAGAGGATAAGTCATATTTAGTGAGCGCCCACTGGGTGCGGAGCACCGGACTAAGCGCTGGGGAGAGGATACGTCGTACTTACTGAACGCCCACTAGGTGTGGAGCACCGGACTAAGCGCTGGGGAGAGGATGCATTGTACTTACTGAGCGCCCACTAGGTGCGGAGCACTGGACTAAGCGCTGGGGAGAGGCTACATCGTACTTACTGAATGTGCAGTGGGTGCGGAGCACTGGACTAAGCGCTGGGGAGAGGATGCATCGTACTTACTGAACACCCATTGGGTGCGCAGCACCGGACTAAGCGCTGGGGAGAGGATGCATCGTACTTACTGAATGCCCACTGGGTGCGGAGCACTGGACTAAGCGCTGGGGAGAGGATGTGTCATATTTAGTGAGCGCCCACTGGGTGCGGAGCACCGGACTGAGCACTGGGGAGAGGATGTGTCATATGTACTGAGCGCCCACTGGGGGCGGAGCGCCGGACTAAGCGCTGGGGAGAGGATACATCGTACTTACTGAGTGCCCACTGGGTGAGGAGCACCGGACTAAGCGCTGGGGAGAGGATAAGTCATATTTAGTGAGCACCCACTCGGTGCGGAGTGCCGGACTAAGTGCTGGGGAGAGGATGCATCGTACTTACTGAGCGCCCACTGGGTGAGGAGCACTGGACTAAGCGCTGGGGAGAGGATACATCGTACTTACTGAGCGCCCACTGGGGGCGGAGCACCGGACTAAGCGCTGGGGAGAGGATGTCATATTTAGTGAGCGCCCACTGGGTGCGGAGCACCGGACTAAGCGCTGGGGAGAGGATAAGTCATATTTAGTGAGAGCCCAATCATCATCATCGATCGTATTTATTGAGCGCCTACTATGTGCAGAGCACTGTACTAAGCGCTTGGGAAGTCCAAGTTGGCGGCATATAGAGACAGTCCCTACCTACCGGTGGGCTCACCATCTAAAAGACTCATCCGTTCATTCCTTCCTTCATTCATTCATTCCTATGGACTGAGCGCCCACCACGTGCGGAGCGCTGTACTGAGTGCTTGGGAGATAGGAGACCCACCAGCGGGTGCACAGTCTGGCGGGGCGTCTAGTCTAGTCCCCCCCCCCCCCCTCAGCCCGCACCGCCTGAGGCGCTGAGGTGAAGCGGGCTGGACTAAGCGCTGGGGAGGGGAGAAGTCAATCAATCAATCAATCGTATTTATTGAGCGCTTACTGTGCGCAGAGCACTGTACTGAGCGCTTGGGAGGTACAAATTGGCAACATATAGAGACAGTCCCTACCCAACAGTGGGCTCACAGTCTAAAAGTCATGTACTGAGCGCCCACTGGGTGCAGAACACCGGACTGAGCGCCGGGGAGAGGATGCATCGTACTTACTGAGCGCCCACTGGGTGCGGAGCACCGGACTAAGCGCTGGGGAGAGGATACATCGTACTTACTGAGCGCCCACGAGGTGTGGAGCACCGGACTAAGCGCTGGGGAGAGGATGCCTCGTGTTGAGGGAGCGCCGACCTACTGGACTAAGCGCTGGAGAGAGGATAGGTCCTATTTACTGGGCGCCCACTGGGTGCGGAGCACCGGACTAAACGCTGGGGAGAGGATAAGTCCTATTTAGTGAGCGCCCACTGGGTGCGGAGCACCGGACTAAGCGCTGGGGAGAGGATGCATCGTGTGGAGGGAGCACCGACCACTGGACTAAGCGCTGGGGAGAGGATAAGTCAATCAATCAATCAATCGTATTTATTGAGCGCTTACTGTGTGCAGAGCACTGTACTAAGCGCTTGGGAAGTACAAGTTGGAAGTACAAGTCATATTTACTGAGTGCCCACTGAGTGCGGAGCATGGGACTAAGCGCTTGGGGGAGGATAAATCGTATTTAGGGAGCGCCCACTGTGTGCAGAGCACTGGGCTAAGCGCTGGGGAGAGGATGCGTCGTGTTTAGTGAGCGCCGACCACTGGACTAAGCGCTCGGGAGAGGATAAATCGTACTTAGTAAGCGCCGACCACTGGATTAAGCGCTTGGGAGAGGATAAGTCATATTTAGTGAGCGCCCACTGGGTGCGGAGCACCGGACTAAGCGCTGGGGAGAGGATGCCTCGTGTTGAGGGAGCGCCAACCACTGGACTAAGCGCTGGGGAGAGGATACATCGTATTTAGTGAGCGCCGACCACTGGACTAAGCGCTCAGGAGAGGATAAATCGTATTTAGTGAGCGCTGACCACTGGACTAAGCTCTTGGGAGAGGATAAGTCATATTTACTGAGCACCCACTGGGTGAGGAGCACGGGACTAAGCGCTGGGGAGAGGATACATCGTACTTACTGAGCGCCCACTGGGTGCAGAGCACTGGGCTAAGCGCTGGGGAGAGGATATATCGTATTTAGTGAGCGCTGACCACTGGACTAAGCGCTGGGGAGAGGATGTCATATTTACTGAGCACCCACTGGGTGCGGAGCACCGGACTAAGCGCTGGGGAGAGGATAAGTCCTATTTAGTGAGTGCCCACTGGGTGTGGAGCCCCGGACTAAGCGCTTGGGAGAGGATGCATCGTGTTGAGGGAGCACCGACCTACTGGACTAAGCGCTGGGGAGAGGATAAGTCATATTTACTGAGCGCCCACTGGGTGCGGAGCACCGGACTAAGCGCTGGGGAGAGGATATGTCATATTTAGTGAGTGCCCACTGTGTGTGGAGCACCGGACTAAGTGCTGGGGAGAGGATAAGTCATATTTACTGAGCGCCCATTGGGTGTGGAGCACCGGACTAAGCGATGGGGAGAGGATAAGTCATATTTAGTGAGCACCCACTGTGTGCGGAGCACTGGACTAAGCGCTGGGGAGAGGATGCCTCGTGTTGAGGGAGCGCCGACCACTGGACTAAGCGCTGGGGAGAGGATAAGTCCTATTTAGTGAGCGCCCACTGGGTGCGGAGCACCGGACTAAGCGCTGGGAAGAGGATAAGTCATATTTAGTGAGCGCCCACTGGGTGCGGAGCACTGGACTAAGCGCTGGGGAGAGGATAAGTCAGATTTACTGAGCACCCACTGTGTGCGGAGCACTGGACTAAGCGCTGGGGAGAGGATACATCGTACTTACTGAGCGCCCACTGGGGGCGGAGCACCGGACTAAGCGCTGGGGAGAGGATGCCTCGTGTTGAGGGAGTGCTGACCACTGGACTAAGCGCTGGGGAGAGGATACACTGTACTTAGTGAACGTCAACCACTAGATTAAGCGCTTGGGAGAGGATAAGTGGTGTTTAGTGAGCGCCCACTGTGTGTGGAGCACTGGACTAAGCGCTCGGGAGAGGATACGTCATATTTAGGGAGCACGGAGTACTGGACTAAGCGCTTGGGAGAGGGTAAGTGGTGTTTAGTGAAAGCCCACTGGGTGCGGAGCATTGGACCAAACGCTGGGAGGAGGATACGTCGTATTTCGTGAGTGCCGACCACTGGACTAAGCGCTTGGGAGAGGATAAGTCATATTTACTGAGCGCCCACTGTGTGCGGAGCACCGGACTAAACGCTGGGGAGAGGATATATCGTATTTAGTGAGCGACGACCACTGGACTAAGCGCTTGGGAGAGGATAAATCGTATTTAGTGAGAGCCGACCACTGGACTAAGCGCTTGGGAGAGGATAAGTCATATTTACTGAGCTCCCACTGGGTGCGGAGCACTGGACTAAACGCTGGGGTGAGGATACATCGTATTTAGTGAGCGCCAACCACTGGACTAAGCGCTTGGGCGAGGATAAATCGTATTTAGTGAGTGCCGACCACTGGATTAAGCGCTTGGGAGAGGATACATCATATTTAGTGAGCGCTGACCACTGGAGTAAGCGCTTGGGAGAGGATAAGTCATATTTACTGAGCGCCCACTGGGTGCGGAGCACGGGACTAAGCACTTGGGAGAGGATAAATCGTATTTAGTGAACGCCCACCGTGTGCGGAGCCCCGGACTAAGCGCTGGGGAGAGGATGCATCGTGTTGAGGGAGCGCCGACCACTGGACTAAGCGCTTGGGGGAGGATAAATCCTATTTAGTGAGCGCCAACCACTGGATTAAGCGGTTGGGAGAGGATGTCGTATTTAGTGAGCGCCCACTTTGTGCAGAGCACTGGACTAAGCGCTGGGGAGAGGATGCATCGTGTTGAGGGAGTGCCGACCACTGGACTAAGCGCTGGGGAGAGGATAAGCCATATTTACTGAGCGCCCACTGTGTGCAGAGCACTGGACTAAGCACTTGGGAAAGGATAAGTCATATTTAGTGAGCGCCCGCTGTGTGTGGAGCACTGGACTAAGCGCTGGGGAGAGGATACATCGTGTTGAGGGAGCGCTGACCACTGGACTAAGCGCTTGGGAGAGGATAAGTCATATTTAGTGAGCACCCATTGGGTGCAGAGCACTGGACTAAGCGCTGGGGAGAGGATGATACATCGTGTTGAGGGAGCGCTGACCACTGGACTAAGCGCTTGGGAGAGGATAAGTCATATTTACTGAGCGCCCACTGGGTGCGGAGCACCGGACTAAGCGCTGGGGAGAGGATGCCTCGTGTTTAGTGAGCGCCGACCACTGGACTAAGCGCTTGGGAGAGGATAAGTCATATTTACTGAGCGCCCACTGGGTGCGGAGCACCGGACTAAGCGCTGGGGAGAGGATGCCTTGTGTTTAGTGAGCGCCGACCACTGGACTAAGCGCTTGGGAGAGGATGTCGTACTTAGTGAGCACCCACTGTGTGCGGAGCACTGGATTAAGCACTCGGGAGAGGATGTCATATTTACTGAGCGCCCACTGTGTGCGTGGGAGAGGTTGTCATATTTAATTAGTGCCCACTGTGTGCAGAGCACCGTACTAAGCGCTTGGGAGCGGGTACATCGTATTTAGTGAGCGCCCACTGTGTGCAGAGCACTGGACTAAGCGCTTGGGAGAGGATATATTGTGTTTAATGAGCGCCCGCTGTGTGCGGAGCACTGGACTAAGCCCTTGGGAGAGGATAAATCATATTTAGGGAGCGCGGAGCACTGGACTAAGTGCTTGGGAGAGGATAAATCATATTTAGGGAGCACGGAGCACTGGACTAAGTGCTTGGGAGAGGATAAATCATATTTAGTGAGCATCCGCTGTGTGCGGAGCACTGGACTGAGCACTGGGGAGACGATAAATCGTATTTAGTGAGCGCTGACTGTTCTGTTTTGTTGTCTGCTTCCCCCTTCTAGACTGTCGCTTAGTGCAGTGCTCTGCACACAGTAAGTGCTCAATAAATACGATTGAATGAATGAATGGACTGAGCGCTTGGGAGAGGATAAGTCATATTTAGTGAGCGCTGACTGTTCTGTTTTGTTGTCCGTTTCCCCCTTCTAGACTGTCGCTTAGTCCAGTGCTCTGCACACAGTAAGTGCTCAATAAATACGATTGAATGAATGAATGGACTGAGCGCTTGGGAGAGGATAAATCGTATTTAATGAGCACCCACTGCGTGCGGAGCACTGGACTGAGCGCTTGGGAGAGGATAAATCGTATTTAGGGAGCGCCCGCTGTGTGCAGAGCACTGGACCATGCACTGGGGAGAGGATAAATCGTATTTAGTGAGCACGGAGCACTGACTAAGCACCTGGGAGAGGCTAAATTGTATTTAGTGAGCGCGGAGCACTGGACTAAGTGCCTGGGAGAGGATAAATCGTACTTAGTGAGCGCGAAGCACTGGACTAAGCGCTTGGGAGAGGATAAATCGTATTTAGTGAGCGCGGAGCACTGACTAAGCACCTGGGAGAGGATAAATTGTATTTAGTGAGCGCAGAGCACTGAACTAAGTGCCTGGGAGAGGATAAATCGTATTTAGTGAGCGTGAAGCACTGGACTAAGCGCTTGGGAGAGGATAAATCGTATTTAGTGAGCGCGGAGCACTGGACTAAGCGCTTGGGAGAGGATAAATTGTATTTAGTGAGCTCTGACAGTGCGGAGCACTGGACTAAGCGCCTGGGAGAGGATAAATCGTATTCAGTGAGCGCGGAGCACTGGACTAAGCACCTGGGAGAGGATAAATCGTATTTAGTGAGCGCGGAGCACTGGACTAAGCGCTTGGGAGAGGATAAATCGTATTTAGTGAGCGCTGACAGTGTGGAGCACTGGACTAAGCGCCTGGGAGAGGATAAATCATATTTAGTGAGTGCAGAGCACTGGACTAAGCGCCTGGGAGAGGATAAATCATATTTAGTGAGCGCAGAGCACTGAACTAAGCACTTGGGAGAGGATAAATCGTATTTAGTGAGCACTCACAGTGCAGAGCACTGGACTAAGCGCTTGGGAGAGGACAAATCGTATTTAGTGAGCGCTGACTGTGTGCGGAGCACTGGACTAAGCGCTTGGAAAGTACAATTGGGGAACAGATAGAGACAATCCCTGCCCTACAACGGGCTCACAGTCTAGAAGGGGGAGACAGATGACAAAACAAGTAGATGGGCAATCATTCAATCATTTATTGAGCGCTGACTGTGTGCGGAGCACTGGACTAAGCGCTTGGGAGAGTATAAGTCGTATTTATTGAGCGCTGACTGTGCGTGGAGCACTGGACTAAGCGCTTGGAAAGTACAACTGGGCAACATCTAGAGGCGGTCCCTGCCCAACAGTGGGCTCACAGCCTAGAAAGTGGGGGAAAAGAGACAACAAAACAAAATGTGTGAATGTGTGTGTGACGATGGCATTTGTTAAACGCGTACTCTGTGCCGAGCACTGTCCTAAGCGTTGGGGAGGATATAAGGTAATCAGGCTGTCCCGCGTGGGGCTCACAGTCTTCATCCCCATTTTCCAGATGAGGGAACGGAGGCACCGAGAGGCCAAGTGACTTGCCCAAGGTCACCCAGCTGATCAGTGGCAGAGCCGGGATTGGAACCCACGACCTCTGACTTTGCAGCACATGCATGTAGGTCCGGGCATGCGGGAGGTGGGCCGGGCGGGCGGGCGGGCGGGCGGTGTCTCCCAAAGTCTTCCAGACTGTGAGCCCGTTGTTGAGGAGGGACCGTCTCTATCCATTGCCGAATTGTCCTTTCCAGGCGCTCAGTCCAGTGCTCTGCACACAATAATCAATCAATCAATCGTATTTATTGAGCGCTTACTGTGTGCAGAGCACTGGACTAAGCGCTTGGGAAGTCCAAGTTGGCAACATATAGAGACAGTCCCTTACCCAACAGTGGGCTCACAGTCTAAACGGGGGTGGGGGGTGGGGGGGTGGGGGAGAATAAGTGCTCTCTAAATACATTTGAATGAAAGTGTGACTATTCATTCATTCAATCGTATTTATTGAGCGCTTACTGTGTGCAGAGCACTGTACTAAGCTCTTGGGAAGTACAAGTTGGCAACATATAGAGACAGTCCCTTACCCAACAGTGGGCTCACAGTCTAAATGGGGGGGGGGGGGCGGGGGGAGAATAAGCGCTCTCTAAATACATTTGAATGAAGGCATGACCATTCATTCATTCATTCAGTCGTATTTATTGAGCGCTTCCTGTGTGCAGAGCACTGGACTAAGCGCTTGGGAAGTCCAAGTTGGCAACATATAGAGACAGTCCCTTACCCAACAGTGGGCTCACAGTCTAAATGGGGGGGAGGGGGAGAATAAGCGCTCTCTAAATACATTTGAATGAAGGCGTGACCATTCAGTCGTATTTATTGAGCGCTTACTGTGTGCAGAGCACTGTACTAAGCGCTTGGGAAGTCCAAGTTGGCAACATATAGAGACAGTCCCTACCCAACAGTGGGCTCACAGTCTAAACGGGGTTGGGGGGGGGGAGAATAAGCGCTCTCTAAATACATTTGAATGAAGGTGTAACCATTCATTCATTCATTCAATCGTATTTATTGAGCGCTTACTGTGTGCAGAGCACTGGACTAAGCACTTGGGAAGTACAAGTTGGCAACATATAGAGACAGTCCCTACCCAACAGTGGGCTAACAGTCTAAACGGGGCGGAGGGGGGCGGGGGAATAAGCGCTCTCTAAATACATTTGAATGAAGGCGTGACCATTCATTCATTCAGTCCTATTTATTGAGTGCTTACTGTGTGCAGAGCACTGCACTAAGCGCTTGGGAAGTGCAAGTTGGCAACATAGAGAGACGGTCCCCAACGGCGGGCTCACAGACTATGCCTCCCGGCCGGGCGAGCAACTAAGGGGCCTACTTCCCGGGAAAGGATGATCCCGGGTGGTAAACCGCCTGCCTGGACGTAGGCATGTATGTATGTATGTATGTACGTATGTTTGTATGTGTGCATGTAGACTGCAGCAGCAGCGTCCAGCCGAGCGTCCCGTGCCGTCCCATGGAGCTGGAAGGGCAGTGGTGGAAAGGACAGCTGGCTGCCGATATCCATCAAGCGCTTCGCTACAAGGTAACCCCAGGGGCTCAACTCTTCACCCCCTCAACGGGGCACTTGGTGCCTGCCCCAAAACTGAGGCGACCGCGAGCTGGTTGTGGATAGGAATGGATAATAATAATCATAATAAGTCATTCATTCATTGCCGTATTTATTGGGCGCTTAGTGGGTGCAGAGCACTGGACTAAGCGCTTGGGAAGTACAAGTTGGCAACATATAGAGACTGGTGAGCTGGTTGTGGATAGGAATGGATGATAATAATAAGTCATTCATTCATTCAATCGTATTGGGCGCTTACTGTGTGCAGAGCACTGGACTAAGCGCTTGGGAAGTACAAGTTGGCAACATGTAGAGACTGGTGAGCTGGTTGTGGATAGGAATGGATAATAATAATAATAAGTCATTCATTCATTCGATCGTATTTATTGAGCGCTTACGGTGTGCAGAGCACTGGACTAAGCGCTTGGGAAGTACAAGTTGGCAACATATAGAGACTGGTGAGCTGGTTGTGGATAGGAATGGATAATAATAATAATGTCATTCATTCGATCGTATTTATTGGGCGCTTACTGTGTGCAGAGCACCGGACTAAGCGCTTGGGAAGTACAAGTTGGCAACATATAGAGACTGGTGAGCTGGTTGTGGATAGGAATGGATAATAATAATAATAAGTCATTCATTCATTCGATCATATTTATTGAGCGCTTACTGTGTGCAGAGCACTGGACTAAGCGCTTGGGAAGTACAAGTTGGCAACATATAGAGACTGGTGAGCTGGTTGTGGATAGGAATGGATAATAATAATGTCATTCATTCATTCAATCGTATTTATTGAGCGCTTACTGTGTGCAGAGCACTGGACTGACTAAGCGCTTGGGAAGTACAAGTTGGCAACATATAGACTGGTGAGCTGGTTGTGGATAGGAATGGATAATAATAATAATAAGTCATTCATTCATTCGATCATATTTATTGAGCGCTTACTGTGTGCAGAGCACTGGACTAAGCGCTTGGGAAGTACAAGTTGGCAACATATAGATACTGGTAAGCTGGTTGTGGATAGGAATGGATAATAATAATAATAATTCATTCATTCAATGAGCGCTTACTGTGTGCAGAGCACTGTAGTAAGTGCTTGGGAAGTACAATTTGGCAACATATAGAGACTGGTGAGCTTCATTCAATCGTATTTATTGAGCGGTTACTGTATGCAGAGCACTGGACCAAGCGCTTGGGAAGTACAAGTTGGCAACATATAGAGACTGGTGAGCTGGTTGTGGATAGAAATGGATGATAACAATAATAAGTCATTCATTCATTCAATCGTATTGAGCGCTTACTGTGTGCAGAGCTCTGTACTAAGCACTTGGGAAGTACCAGTTGGCAACATATAGAGACTGGTGAGCTGGTTGTGGATAGGAATGGATAATAATAATAATGATGATGATGGCATTTATTAAGCGCTTACTATGTGCAAAGCACTGTTCTAAGTGCTGGGGAGGTTACCAGGTGATCAGGTTGTCCCACTTGGGGCTCACAGTCTTAATCCCCATCTTCCAGATGAGGGAACTGAGGCACAGAGAAGTGAAGTGACTTGCCCAAAGTCACACAGCAGACAACTGGTGGAGCAGGGATTCAAACCCCCGTCCACTGACTCGGAAGCCCGTGCTCTTTTCACTGAGCCACATAAGTCATTCATTCATTCACTTAATCATATTTATTGAGCGCTTACTGTGTGCAGAGCACTGTACTAAGTGCTTGGGAAGTACAAGTTGGCAACATATAGAGACTGGTGAGCTGGTTGTGGATAGGAATGGATAATAATAATAATAAGTCATTCATTCATTCAGTCATATTTATTGAGTGCTTACTGTGTTCAGAGCAGTGTACTAAGTGCTTGGGAAGTACAAGTTGGCAACATATAGAGACTGGTGAGCTTGTTGTGGATAGGAATGGATAATAATAATAATAGTGTCATTCATTCATTCAGTCGTATTTATTGAGTGCTTACTGTGTTCAGAGCAGTGTACTAAGTGCTTGGGAAGTACAAGTTGGCAACATATAGAGACTGGTGAGCTGGTTGTGGATAGGAATGGATAATAATAATAATAAGTCATTCATTCATTCAGTCGTATTTATTGAGTGCTTACTGTGTGCAGAGCTCTGTACTAAGTGCTTGGGAAGTACAAGTTGGCAACATATAGAGACGGTCCCTACCCAACACCAGTCTAGGATAATAATGATGATGGTATTTGTTGAGTGCTTACTACGATAGATACAAGGATAGGTGGGATAGATACAAGGTAATCAGGTTGTCCCACATGGGGCTCACAGTCTTAGTCTTAGTCTTAGCGAAGCAGTGTGGCACAGTGGAAAGAGCCCGGGCTTTGGAGTCAGAGGTCATGGGTTCAAATCCCGGCTCCGCCAACTGTCAGCTGTGTGACTTTGGGCAAGTCACTTAACTTCTCTGTGCCTCAGTTACCCCATCTGTAAAATGGGGATTAAGACTGTGAGCCTCCCCGTGGGACAACCTGGTCCCCTTGTAACCTCCCCAGCGCTGAGAACAGTGCTTTGCACGTAGTAAGAGCTTAATAAATGCCATCATTATTATTATTATTATTATTAATCCCCATTTTACAGATGAGGGAACTGAGACACATCCATTCATTCGATCATATTTATTGAGTGCTTACTGTGTGCAGAGCCTTGTACTAAGTGCTGGGAAAGTACAGTTTGGCAACAGGTAGAGACAGTCCCTACCCTACAGCGGGCTTAAAGTGTAGAAGGGGCTCACGGTCTCAATCCCCATTCTACAGAGGAGGTAACCAAGGCACAGAGCAGTTCAGTGGCTTTCCCAAAGTCACACAGCAGACAAGAGGCAGAGCCGCATTTAGAACCCGCATCCTCCGGCTCCCCAGCCCATGCTCTCTCCACTAAGTCAGGGTGCTGTTTGTTGTGACAGTGTACTCTACCAGGCGCTTAGCACAGGGCTTTGCGCACAGTAATTGCTCAAAAAAATACGATGAATGACCCTGGAGAGGTTGGATTAAGGGAATTCAGTTTGAGGGGGGGGGAAGAACGGGGGTTGGCTTTGCCTTTTTTGCCCAGGTGAATTCCCAACCTCCGTTTCCGAGCTGATCGAAGGACCGTAGGAAGGAGGGATTGCTTTTGCTCTCTTGGACCCTAAAGGTAGAGATAATGATTTATTCAGGTGTAGAATACCGGGTGTGCTATTTTGGGGAACAATTCTGGTTGAACACATAACCGGCCAGCTTCCCGCACAGATTGTATACTCTGGCAGATCAAGTAAATAAAGGAATTCTTTAAACCCGGACAATGGTCTTGCCCGGTTCCTTAGATAGCGAGGAGGCTGGGTCCAGAGAGGGCAAAGTAAAGACTGGTAACGCTCCACTGATCACTGAATTCTCAAATCTTTCGATATGCTTTCCCATGATCCTAATTGTACACAGGATTCATAACGGACCGCTCAGTAACCCAAACCCCGGCCCAGCTGGGAAACCCATTAAAAGAACAGTATTTACTGGTGGAAGTGGACTAAATCCCAATATCTCATGCCCGGCCGTGGGGTCTGCAACCCATTCGGGTCTCCATTCTAGTCAATAAGGTTCTGAGATGGGTGGTGGTGGTGGTAAATCCTACTTGATTTTCTTCTCTGAGAAGCGTAACAGCCGAACCCTGCAAAAAGGCTCGACTTTAGAAGGTGATATCGGGGTAAAAGAATGAAGACCCTAGCGTCTTGAATTTGTAAAGTAACTTGGCTGGCTAACCCGATCAAATTTAACAACTGAAATGCCCTGTGAATTTGGCATCATCATCAATCGTATTTATTGAGCGCTTACTATGTGCAGAGCACTGTACTAAGCGCTTGGGAAGTACAAATTGGCAACATATAGAGACAGTCCCTACCCAACAGTGGGCTCACAGTCTAAAAGACTGGCAGTCTTGTTGGCCACATCCATCCACCTCTCAACAAAGCAGGTCATTAACGGACTTTGGATCTCTGAAAGCTTCTTGGGAATTTGAGAGATGCTAAGAACTCTCCTAGAATGTGAGAAGTATGGGCCTTCCAAGCATTTTAAGGTCCAGGTTCCAGTTTTGCTAATAGCCTGCTTCAGGTTTCTCTCTGCAAAAGGGATGTATATGATAAAATTTTCGCTTTAGAGGTTTCACAGGGATTTGCCATAAGGGAAGAGAGAAAACTGTTTAATTTTTTTTTTTTTTTTGCTTTAAAATGGACATTCTATTTGGAGTCATACCTTGGGTTAAGAGTAATTCACCAGAACTTCACATATGCTGATATTCAAAAGGGCAGTAAGCTGATCGTGGGCAGGGAACGTTTCCACCAACTCTGTTGTAATAATAATAATAATAATAATGATGGCATTTATTAAGCGCTTACTATGTGCAGAGCACTGTTCTCTCCCAAGCACTTGATACAGCACTCTGCACTCAATAAATAACTGTTAATTGATTAGTTGCTAATCATTCTTGCTCTCACGTGGACAGATAGTTGATGGTAGTGATTCAGTGTGAGTAGCTGCACATTTCTGAACTTAACACGTGACTTAAACTGTTTGTTTAAGTGTCTTAGATAGAATGGAACATATTGAATCTTTTCCATAGTTTTAGGTAACTTACCAAGTTTTGTAAATTCAAGATTACAGTGTCTGTTTGTCTTTAAAGTTAAGGCTTATAGGCCTGAACATAAGAGTTTTGATAAAAATTGGTTCCAGTTGCCGACATCATGCATTTAAAGGGTGTGGTGATGATTGTGTATGTTAAATGCCTCCTTCCCCGCATTGTTCCTGCTTTCTTTCCCTTCCCTTTTATCTCTAACTTCTTATTCTTTCTTTTGTTTCTCATTTTTGGGCCCCAGTGTGTGTTTGAGGAAGGGCTTTGCTTGGGGTTCAGATTCACTGAGAGTCAGTATTTATTGAGCGCTTTGTGCAGAGCACTGTACTAAGCACTTAGACAAGTACAATATAACAGACACATTCCAGCATGGCTCAGTGGAAAGAGCCCAGGCATGGGAGCCAGAGGTCATGGGTTCAAATCCCGGCTCCACCACTTGTCAGCTGTGTGACTTTGGGCAAGTCACTTCACTTCTCTGGGCCTCAGTTACCTCATCTGTAGAATGGGGCTGAAGACTGAGCCCCACATGGGACAGCTTGATCACCTTGTATCCTCCCCAGCGCTTAGAACAGTGCTCTGCACATAGTAAGCGCTTAACAAATGCCATCATTATTACTATTATCATTATTATTATTCCCTGCTCACAATAAGTTTATAGTCCAGAGGTACCTAGTGAGGCATCTTAGCACTTTAGAGTCACCGTGAAGAAGCTAATTCACCCTTTCAGGTGGGTTTTTTGAACTTCTCAGGCAAACCTTTCATTCATTCAGTCATATTTATTGAGCGCTTACTGTGTGCAGAGCACTGTACTAAGCGCTTGGGAAGTCCAAGTTGGCAACATATAGAGACGGTCCCTACCCAACAGTGGGCTCACAGCCTAGAAACCTTCTTACCAACGCTTTTCAGACTGATTAATGTTGCCTGTGTTTCTCCCCAAGCTGAAGTATATGTTGGCCATTCTCAAACACCACTCCTGTCCTGCGGTAAAGAGGAAAGTTGCTTTCAGGAGTGGGATGGTATTGAGCCCTGGAAAAGTCGCCTTGGGGATCTGGAAAGACCCAGTGCTAGGGCTGAGATCATTGCAGGAAACTGGAGAGAGATAGAGATATCGACAACCCAACTTGTCTGCAATACAGACTGCAGATTGACACCTAGGGGCTTTCGGTAAATAGAGCAGAGGTCTATTAACCTTCATTTTCATTCATTCGGTTGTGAAAAAGTGGAAATAGGGGTCCAGCCGTTGGGTGGACCCTGGCTGCTTTGGTTCCATGGCGCAGAAGGGGTCCACAAAGAAAAAGGAGACACAAAAGCTGGTCCCCTCACACACATACCTATTTTACTTGTACATATTTATTCTATTTATTTTATTTTGTTAATATGTTTTGTTTTATTGTCTGTCTCCCCCTTCTAGACTGTGAGCCCGCTTTTGGGTAGGGACCGTCTCTATATGTTGCCAACTTGTACTTCCCAAGCGCTTAGTACAGTGCTCTGCACACAGTAAGCGCTCAATAAATACGATTGAATGAATACCTGTGTTTCCGTCTCTTCCTGCTGCTTCTTTAGACCATTGCAGGGTTGTGAACGGCACTGTGCTCAGAGCTGGGGTGTGAGAATGGGGAAAGTGTCAACTCTAGAACTCAAGTCAAAAGGACTGAGCCTTGCTGTGCTTCCAGCATGGTGCTAAAATGTCTTTCAAGGTCTCCTTTAGCACTGAACCCCGTCGTTCTTTCATTAAATCGTATTTATTGAGCGCTTCCTGTGTGCAGAGCACTGTACTGAGTGCTTGGAAAGTACAATTTGGCAACAGAGACAGTCCCTACCGAACAGCAGGCTCAAAGTCTCAAGCTGAATTTGTGTGGAATTCCTCAAAAACAATTTTCCACAGTCACATTAGCATTCCCAGAAGCGTGGATTGTGCAGTTTTTTTGTTTTTTGTTTTTGTAGCTTACTCAAGCTGGTTTCAGTAACTTGGAACGTCGATTTCTCAGTATTGAGGCACCTATTGGAAGAAGGTTAGCTTGGCTACGTGCACCACAGAAAGGAAAACTAACACTGATTCTTCTAATTAAATCTTTTGATGTACTTTGTATGTTATACTTGCTGAATCTTTTGATGTACTTTGTTCCATTGACTGTATCCCAATCTTTTTTTTTTTCCTCCCTTCAGTATCCCACTCGGACATGGGAGGATTTGTTTTATTAACGATTAGACGGAACATGCGACGTGAACTTGAATTTTGAAAAAGCAAATTGAGTAAACTCCGGCTTGCATTAGCGTGCCTGTTTCACAGACATTTAATGCCCAGTTTGTATTAAAACTCGATGTTGTTGCTTTTTAATTTAGGAGCTGAAGTTGCCCTCATATAAAGGCCAGTCGCCGCAGCTGAATCTCAGGCGGTATTTTGCAGACCTCATTGCCATTGTGAGCAATCGTTTCACACTGTGCCCTTCTGCCCGGCATCTCGCTGTCTACTTGCTGGACCTCTTTATGGATCGCTACGACATTTCAATTCAACAGCTGCACGTAGTTGCCCTCTCCTGCTTGCTTCTTGCGAGTAAGTATGCTTTCTCTGATTGAATTCCCACTCTCAGTGATGGGCATTAGTAGCCGGAAGCCCGACAGGCTGGCATCTGAAAACGATCGAAGGATTACACACATACCATGTATGTACTCGCCCCATTTCTAGGAACTAAATCAAGTCCTTGTCTATTTGTGGTGATACTGTACTCTCTCAAGCGGTTAGTACAGTGCTTTGCACACAGTTAAGCGCCCAGTAAATACAGTTGATTGAATGAATGAAGTCCTATGCCATAATTTGCATTTTTATGAGTGTCTCGTTGGTCCCAGGAGCTTGCTTATTGGCAAGGGAACCCTCCCAGCAGAATGGGGATGAGCAGGATCACTCCATCGTATTTATTGAGCGCTTACTGTGTGTAGAGCATTGTACTATTGAGAAGCAGCGTGGCTCAATGGAAAGAGCAAGGCTTGGGAGTCAGAGGTCATGGGTTCAAATCCCAGCTCCGCCAGTTGTCAGCTGGGTGAGCTTGGGCAAGTCACTTCACTTCTCTGTGCCTGTTACCTCATCTGTAAAATGGGGATTAAGACTGTGAGCCCCACGTGGGACAACCTGATCACCTTGTATCCTCCCCAGTGCTTAGAACAGTGTTTTGCACATAGTAAGCACTTAACAAATGCTTATTATTCATTCATTCAGTCGTATTTATTTAGCACTTATTGTGTGCAGAGCACTGTACTAAGTGCTTGGGAAGTACAAGTTGGCAACATAATTATAATTATTATTGTTACTAAACACTTGGGAGACTACGATATAACAGAGTTACCTTAAAGTGGGGGAAACCATCCCAAGAGCTGGCTGTGCAGCAGGGGCCCAGAAGCAGGCCAGAGGACAGTTTGAAGAAGAGAAGGGGATGAATGCAGATCAGTCAGTGGTATTTACTGAGCACTTACTAAGTGCGGGGCACCGTATTAAGCGCTTGGGAAAGTACAACGCAGCATTGTTAGTAGATGCGATCCCTGCTCACAATCGGCTTACAGTCTATGGGGGAGGTGGATGTTAAAATAAACTAGGGCTGGGGAGTATAAAGATGGTCACCTAAGTTACATAAGTGCTCTGGGACTGGGGTCAGTATCAAAGTTGGGAGTTGCCTGAGAACACTAGTTTTCCCTTGAATTAAAAGCGATTGGGATATCTTACGGGAAATCAACATGCAGATTTTCTCAAAGGAATTCATTTAGGCGGGTGATGTAGAAAACTAAATAGTGTATGCTGCTGGTATAGAAATTTGTGCCGAACTCTCAGACTAAAGTCCATAAATTCAAACTGGAAACCTTAAGGATAACCGCGTGAGCACAGTATCCTGCGCACAGGCATTCAATAAATGCTTTTGATCCATTTACTTGCTGAGCCCCCTCGTTTTCCTCTTCACTGTGACTGTTTTCCAGGAGAGGAGGGGCCCGAGAGCCTTTACTAGCCCATCCCACGTTTTAGTGTGTAAGCTGTGGAGGCCCCGTCTGTGGCTGTCTAACTTCCTTTGTGGTTCTAAAAATAACTCAGGATATTGTCGGAGCAAGAGCTGGGCAGCTGCTACCATTAAACGAGACTAGCCAGGCTGCCATGTTGCAGCGACAGGACACCCAAGCTTAGAGGGGGACATTCTCTCGTGTCATCATCTGGACAAGCGTACAAGGAACCGACGGCCTCCATTTGACTTGGATTTTAGGCAGTTTAAAATAGTTGTTTCTGTTTTATCGCGTGTTTTCGGTCCATGTTCGTTCTTCCCGCGGCATAGGTCTGTTTCGGGCGTAACACAATCGACACATTGGCACAGATAGTTTTGGTGCAGGCGATTAGGGTGTGTGTTCATGGGCAAAGAGTTGGCCAAGGCATGATGAAAGCAGATTCTCAGCTTCTGTCTCAGCTGTACTGTACTTACTGTACAATAATAATAATAATAATAACAATAATAGTAATAATAATAGTATTTGTTAAGCACTTACAGTGATGAGCACTGTTCTATGGGATGGAGTAGATACAAGTTAATTAGCTCAATAAATACGATTGAATGAATGAATGAATACAAGTTAATTAGGCCAGACACAGCTCCTGTCCCACATGGGGCTCATAGTCTAGGTAGGAAGGAGAACAGTTATTGAATCCCCATTTTACAGATGAGGAGATGGGGACCCAGGGAAGTGAAGTGACTTGCCCAAGGTGAGACAGCAGGCAAGTGGCAGAGCCAGGATTAAAACCCAGACCCGCGCAATTTCCACTTGGCCAGGCTGCTTCCCAGCTTTGTGCTCCTTTGTGTCTTTTCAAACTTTAAAGTGTTTAATAGAGTAAAATGGCAATAAGTGAGAAGGATTTAGACCATTCTTCTGGGGTTGGACATAATAATGTTGGAATTTTTGACAGATTCATTGGTCATCATGCTATTTTTTAAATCATCTACCCCCCTGGCCCACTAATCCTCACTAAATAGGTAGTATGTATATATATACACATATATGTATATACACGTGTATATATATATGTATACACGTACTTATGTGTGTGTATATATATATGTACATATGTGTATATATATATATGTACATACGTACTTATGTGTGTGTGTGAATATATATGTACATATGTATATATATACCTGTATATACATATATACACATATATACCTATATATATATATACACACCTGTATATAGATATATATACCTGTATATATGTATATATGTTTGTACATATTTATTACTATATTTATTTATTCATTTTACTTGTACATATCTATTCTATTTATTTTATTTTGTTAGTATGTTTGGTTTTGTTCTCTGTCTCCCCCTTTTAGACTGCGAGCCCACTGTTGGGTAGGGACTGTCTCTATATGTTGCCAACTTGTACTTCCCAAGCGCTTAGTACAGTGCTCTGCACACAGTAAGCGCTCAATAAATACGATTGATAGTACTAAGATGGGTTTTTTTCCCCCTTAACTCGAAGTTCTTCACGAACACAATTACCATATTGTAAGAGAAATGACTGTAAAATTATAGTCACGAAGAAGCAGCATTTCTAGTAATAATAGTAATAATGGTGGTATTTTGTTAAGCACTTCCTATGTGCAAAGCACTGTTCTAAGCGTTGTGGGGGGGCTGCAAGGTGATCAGGTTGTCCCACTTGGGGCTCACAGTCTTAATCCCCATTTTACAGATGAGGTAACTGAGGCACAGAGAAGTTAAGTGGCTTGCCCGAGGTTAAACGGCTGACAGGTGGCGGAGCCGGGATAAAGAGTACCTGGATTCTAGTCCCAGCTCTCCCAGTTGTCTGCTGGGTGACACTTGGGCAGGTAACTGTAGTCCTCTGAGCCTCAGTTTCCTCAACTGCAAAACAGCGGTTCAATACCTGCCCTCCCGCCTTCTTACAATGGGAAGCCTACTTGAGTCGGAGACTGTATCCGGCCTGATTAATGAGTTTACCCCAGCGTTTGACACGTAGTAAGCACTTACCAAATACCGTAAAAAAAATAGCAGTTTGCTCTTTTTTTATGGCATTTATTAAGCGCTTACTATGTGCAAAGCACTGTTCTAAGCGCTGGAGAGGTACAAGGTAATCAGGTTGTCCCACATGAGGCTCACAGTCTTAATCCCCATTTTACAGACGAGGGAACTGAGGCCCAGAGAGGTGAAGTGACTTGCCTAAAGTCACACAGCTGACAATTGGCCGAGTCGGGATTTGAACCCCTGACCTCTGACTCCAAAGCTCTTTTCACTGAGCCACGCTGCTTCTCATAATAATAATAATAATAATAATGGCATTTGTTAAGCGCTTACTATGTGCAGAGCACTGTTCTAAGCGCTGAGGAGGATACAAGGTGATCAAGTTGCCCCATGTGGGGCTCAGTCTTCAGCCCCATTCTACAGATGAGGTAACTGAGGCCCAGAGAAGTGAAGTGACTTCCCCAAAGTCACACAGCTGACAAGTGGCGGAGCCGGGATTTGAACCCATGACCTCTGGCTCCCATGCCCGGGCTCTTTCCACTGAGCCACGCTGGAATGTGTCTGTTATACTGTACTTGTCTAAATGCTTAGTACAGTGCTCTGCACAAAGTAAGTGCTCAGTAAATACTGACTCTCAGTGATTCTGAACCCCAAGCAAAGCCCTTCCTCAAACACACACACTGGGGCCCAAAAATGAGAAACAAAGAAAGAATAAGAAGTTAGAGATAAAAGGGAAGGGAAAGAAAGCAGGAACAATGTGGGGAAGGAGGCATTTAATAAGCTCAGTATAATCATTTGGGGGAGAGAGTATAAAAATAGACTAGCCACAGCTCTCAGTTTTGCAACCCCTTTCTTGCCAAGGTGCCGGCCTCGAATCTGGCTGCTTGACCCGCTTGCTCCTTCTCTCTTTTCCTCCATTCATTCATTCATTCAGTCAGTCGTATTTATTGAGCACTTACTGTGTGCAGAGCACTGTAACTAAGCGCTTGGGAAGTACAGGTTGGCAACATAATAGAGACGGTCCCTACCCAACAGTGGGCTCACAGTCTAGAAAGGGGAGACAGACAACAAAATATATTAACAAAATAAAATAAATAGAATAAATATGTACAAGTAAAATAAACAGAGTAATAAATATGTACAAGCGTATATACATACATCTTCCACTTGTCTACATGTGGACCGCACAGCAAATTGATTGGACACTGTGGGTCAGGATGTCTCGGTTTTAATTATTTTTCATCCAAATGGTATTGTGGGGGTAACCTTAATGGATTATTCACCAAAGATTCCCTAGACAGCAGAAGTTTAGTAAAATGCTGGAGCGCTCTAGGTCATCATCAATCGTATTTATTGAGCGCTTACTGTGTGCACAGCACTGTACTAAGCGCTTGGGAAGTACAAATTGGCAACATATAGAGACAGTCCCTACCCAGCAGTGGGCTCACAGTCTAAAAGACAGGTCCTAGGTCTCCTAGGTGTGACAAGTCTATTGCCACAGTAGGTAGTTCTCACTAAAATTTATCCTTGAAAACTTTCGGACTTTTCTGCTGTTTCTCCTGGGTCTTTTGCTGCCCCGCTCCCCTTGCCTTTATTTCTAGATTCCTCCTAACTCATATACATCACTGCCTAAAGTGCTTTATTCACTTTATTTCTTGGTATGTCTCTCTTGACAAGCACAGGTTCTCAGGCAGTTAGGTGCACCAGATCTTAGATAATCGGACATGTTTTGTTTTGTTGTCCGACTCCCCCTTCTGAGCCTGTTGTTGGGTAGGGGCCGTCTCTATATGTTGCCAACTTGTACTTCCCAAGCGCTTAGTACAGTGCTCTGCACACAGTAAGCGCTCCATAAATACGATTGAATGAATTATTGCTCCTCCCCACGTGCCGCTGTTAGAGAGATTTTATTTCTGTAGCCACAACTCCAGCTTTAGAATTGAAACTAAATATCCCAGATGTTTTGTGGGGATCTTCTAGGCTAAGCATTGAGCTCCAGTGAGTTGAGCGCCCTGCTTAATTCCTCACGAATCAACAGCGGACTATCTAGGAACCTCATAAAATGAGCTCCCTAATACAGCCTATTAGGGAGTTATCTGTAAAACATTTCTAAAGACGTTTTGCGTACTAAACAGGAGTGTCATATTTAGTTGCATAATTGCCCCGTGCTTTAGAGCAATTTTTGCAACCCCAAAACTGTTGCGGAGGGGCTGTGATAAGAGGAATTCAGGCTAGCAATAAGGGGAGCAGGAAAAGAGGAGAGAAGGAAAACAAAGGTAAAAGGAAATTGACTGTCTCTAACTTTTCATTCCTCTTTCCCAAGTGCTACAAACAATAGACAGTCGGTGAATTAACACTGCTTCCTTCATTTCGTCTCCTTCCCAGCTCTCCATCCCCCAACCGAGTTTGTCTTTGCTGCCTCGTCAAGTTCTGACCTTTCTTTTCTCTTCCCCAGGGGAGCCACTTATCGCTGTTTACAGTTGAGATTCCAAAAAAAAAAATGTATTTCCTCCTCAAAAATCAGGGTGGGAAACTTATGTAGTGGAGGATATTGTGTGAGTAAATATGGTAGAAGTTAAACTCAGGGTGTGGATTTATTTTACCCAATTCCTACCTCCCAACCCCCAGTTTTTTTTTTAATAAATTGAGGTTAAACGCAAGAAAATAAAAAAATTCCAATTCATCTTTCATCTATTTCCACATCTAATCTGATTTCCACCACAGTCAGCTCCACTTGTGCTTATGTAGGAATCAAATCCACACCCTGAATTTAACTTGTATCATGTTTACTCTCACAATATCCTCCACAACACATCCATAATTTATTATATTAATGTCTTTCCCCCCTGCCCAGACTGTGAGCTCACTGTGGAGAGGGAGCATAATCATTTGTATTTATTGAGCGCTCGCTCTTTGCGGAGCACTGTACTAAGCACTTGGGGGAATATAATACAACAGAATTAGCAGGCACATTCCCTGCCCATAGTGAGCTTACAGTCTAGAGGGGGAGACAGTAGTATGAATTTAATTTATAATTTAAAGACGTGTACATAAGTGCGGTGGGGTGAATATAAAATGGCTGAAGGTCACAGATTGAAGTGCATAGGGGAAGGCGAACTGAGGAAGAGGGGGCTTAATCGGGGAAGGCCTCTAGGAGTGTCTGCAGACCGTATTATATTGCACTCGCCCAAGCGCTTAGTACAGTGCTCCGCACTAAGTGCTCAGTAAATGCAGTTGATCAAACGGTTGATACTTTGTCACCAGAAAAATCAACATGTACTTTGGAAAGTGATGTGTCGAAAGTTGGCCATTTTTAAACGTCAAGAATAATTTTATGTTTTCTGGCAAATTTCCCTTTTCTCCATTCTTTAAAGAGTCTCTGTTTTCCTCGGGTATGTTTTCCCTCTGGTCAATTGACGGCGTTCAAATGCCACATTCTCCAAGCTCCACCGTAGAGCGTTGCCCCCCAAAACTCGCGGTGGAAACTTTCTAACTGAAAAAGGGAAAGAAGTGGGAACGGTGAGTCGCCCAGTAGCAGATGAAAGACGAGGGAACTCTAGGTTGGAAAAACAAATGGCCAGACGGCCATACTCCCACACATTCCTCGTGACCCGGCTCTCCAGACCAGATCTGGGCGGTTCTGGCAGGGGGGACGATAAAGTGGGGTGGCCGCAGAGGGGGCCGGCTGAGTCCTTTTTCTCTCGTGTGAGCTAAGTATAGACTTCCTGGTGGCCGTCATTTTTAAATCTGCCCAGGGCAGCTGGAGATGCAGGAAGCGTCCCTCCCTTTCTTTCCCCTCCTGTCTTCCCCTCTTCGTTGCTGCTTCTGAACGTCTTCAGAATTACGACGACGACCTTGGTATCGCTGACAAGTAATCAGGTCGGACCCAGTACCTGTCCCACATGGGGCTCACAGTCTAAGTAAGGAAGGGGAACAGAAATGAATCCTCATTTTGGGCAGTTGAGAAAACCGGGGCATTAAGCGACTTACCCAAGGTCACACGCCGCTGTAAGTGGCGGAGAGGGGATTAGAACCCAGGTCTTCTGATTCACCAGGCCACATTGCTTCCTGAGCTGACTGAATCAGCTACCAGAAATACCCCTTGAGATCAGTTCTGTCTTGCGATTAACAGAACATTCGTAATTCACGTTTAATAGTGAACAGTTGTGTGACGGTGTTCACTTTCAGAGATTAAATCGCAGTTTCTCGACCACCAGGTGATTTGCTCTGTGGCCGGGTTTAGGGATGGAGGATCTGGGGAGGCCAGAGAAGCAGGAGGGGGAACCCCGCAGTTTTAGATTGTGAGTGGTGATAGCTTTGTTTCTCTCAGTAGCATGGCTTAGCGGAAGGAGCACGGGCTTGGGGAGTCAGAGGTCATGGGTTCTAATCCGGGCCCCGCCACCTTTCAACTGTGTGACTTTGAGCAAATCCCTTCACTTCTCTGTGCCTCAGTTCCCTCATCTGTAAAATGGGGATTAAGCCTGTGGGCCCCACGTGGGACAGCCTGATGACCTTGTATCTACCCCAGCGCTTAGAACAGTGCATAGTAAGCGCTTAAGAAATGCCATAATAATCACTATTATTCAGTAAGCCGACTCCATCAAGCCAATCACTGCCGCATTACATTCTCGTGGAAGGCCTGGTCTGGCCTACCTAAGTGGGCTCAGATAAACAACACTGGTTCAGGAACAATCAGCAAAACCTCAAGGAGACGGAGGCCGTTTCTCTCCCACCCTAAAAGGGGTTCAGATGACTGTGAGCCCACCGTTGGGTAGGGACTGTCTCTATATGTTGCCAATTTGTACTTCCCAAGCGCTTAGTACAGTGCTCTGCACATAGTAAGCGCTCAATAAATACGATTGATGATGATGATTTGACAGAACCAAGCCTGCCCTGGGGGGCGGGGACCAAGAAAATAGTTCTCAAAATTTTGTTTGCCACTTCGCAGTATAATATGCCAAACCCATTTTAGTCACAGCGGGTAATTACACAGCTTCTCACTAATAAATCTTAAGAGACTAGCTGAAGGCTTGTGGTGTCCACTGGTGTTAGCAAATTTTAGTTAGAGCAGGTTGGCTACAGAAGTGGGGGAAAAGTGGGTAGAATTTCAAATCAAAATGAAAATGTGAGTGAGGTAAAAGAAGTTAGAAGGAAAGTACTTGATACTTGTTATCACAAAGCAGTTTCAAATGTAAACTCCACGTAAAACGCTTAATAATACACATGGTCTCCTTTCAAGCCTCTGCCCACTCATGCGGTCGTCACCGACTACACTTTGATCTGGAAGTTTGTGTGTAGGGATTGAAACAAAAGAGTACTCTGTCTTGAATTCTTGGCTCTACCGAGCTGTGTGACTTTTAGGGAGATCACCTAGTTTATCTGCCCGCAGTTGCTTGAGTCATGAAAGTGCTGTTTTGGATTTTGCCTTAAATTGTCATGTTAACAAAATAATGTGAAATATTCTTCCTCCCTCAATGTATAATTTTGGATAAGCGTATTTGCACAACATTACATTATTGAGGGACTGTAAGCCCTGCATAAACATGATCTCATTAAATTTTCAAAAGACTTTGAAGTAAGAGAGCCTCAGCGGTAAAAAGAACTATCTAAGGAGGGGGTGCTAAAAATCCTGCTTACCATTGGATCCTTTTTTTCTGCTATATGAGTAATCTTTGGGCTTTGGATGTGGAAAAATGACGTGCTTATTTTAACGCGGTAAGGAACGTCTGTGCTGACCTGGAACTTTTGAGGCCCTTTATCATATCACAGTAAAACGTGAAGTATAATGGTTTAGAAGCAAACTGGAGGCTGTAACTCTTGAGTCAAGGGCTAGCGATGTTAAAAGTCTCCTTGAAGCTCTTAGTGAAGAGGGAAGCAGTAGGGCTACTGTCAGTGGCATTTACAGGGCGCCTATTACATACAGAACAGTGTACTAAGCACTTGGGAGAGTATAGAGCAGTAGAGTTGGTAGACACAATTCCTACCGTCAAGGGGCTTAACAATCTAGCTGGAGAGACAGACATTAAAAGAAATTACAGATAGAGGAAGCAGCAGAGTATAAAGGTGTATACAAAAGTGCTATGGGAATGAGGGTAGGATATCAAAGTATTTAAGGAGCAACATGGCTCATTGGGTAGTGCACAAACCTGGGAGTCAGAATGTCATGGGTTCTAATCCCAGCTCTGCCATTTGTCTCCTGTGTTGCCTTGGGTAAGTCACTTGACTTCTCTGTGCCTCATCTGCAAAATGGGGAAGAAGACTGCGAGCCCTATGCGGGGCAGGGACTATGTCCCACCCAATTTGCTTGTAATAATAATTATAATTATGGTATTTAAGTGCTTACTATGTGCTGGGCACTGTTCTGAGCACTGTTCTAAGCGCTGGGGTAGATACAAGGTAATGAGGTTGTCCCATGTGGGGCTCACAATCTTAATCCCCATTTTCCAGATTAAGTAACTGAGGCATAGAGAAGTTAAGTGGCTTGCCCAAGCGGACAAGTGGCAGAGCTGGGATTAGAACCCACGTCCTCTAACTCCCAAGCCCATGCTCTTTCCAGTAAGCCACACTGTATTCACCCCAGCACTTACTACAGTGCCTGGCACATAGTAAATGCTTAACTAAGACTGCTATTATTTTATTATTATTATTATTATTATTATTATTATTATATCAGAGGCCCAAGTGCATAGGCTGCAGAAGAGAGGAAGAATAGAGTTGGGGGGGAAAAAGTAAGGGAAGGCTTCTTGGAGAAGATGGGAATTTTATTTTTCTTTTCAAAAGTACTTTGCTTCCGAACCACAAGAATGAACAGTCATCTGTTCAGTGCTCTCTGGTCTTAGTCGGGGCCCACTTTGAAGCCCCCTTGGCATTTCTAGAATGCATTCTTTTGAGGCCTCACAGTAAGGAAAGCTCACCCCGTAGTACTCCTTTGATCCCCTGCTGCACAGTTTCTTCAAAAAAAAAGTAGCATGCTGAGCTCTGACTCATGTTGGTGGAAAAATGCTCCCTAATTTTGTTTGAGCCTTCTGGGAGAGGTCTTAAGGAGTGAGTAGAACCTACTCTAATTCTATGAAGAGGCAGATTCTAGATCTGTTCAACGTCCCCTCTGCGTCACCTATGTTCTTGGAGTCTCCTTAAATACTTGCTATTCACCCCTCCCTAAGCTCTACAGCACTTGTACACACGTCCTTACACCGTCATTTCCCATGGATGTATTTCGTCTGCCTCCCCATCTAGACCGTAAGCTCAATAATGATGACAATAACTATAATAGTATTTATTAAGCATTTATTATGCAAGACTGTAAACTCATCGTGGAAAGGAAATGTGTCTGTTTATTGTTGAACTCTCCCAAACACTCAGTACAGTGCTTTGTGTCCGGTAAGTGCTCAGTAAATATGATTGAGTGAATGAATGTGCCAAGCACTGTTCGTAGGGCTGGGGTGGATACAAATAAATCAGGTGGGGCACAGTCCCTGTCCCATATGGTGCTTGTAGCCTGAGTAGTGAGGAATAAGATTTAATCCCCATTTGCGGTAACTGAGTCACTGCACAGTTAAATGACTTGCCCAAGGTCACACAGCAAACGTGTGTCAGGACCAGGATTAGAATCCAGGTCCTCTGGTGCTTTTTCTTCTAGGCCATGCTGCTTCCCTTCCTCATGCTCAGGGATTGTGTCTACCAACTCTAATGCGCTGTACTCTTCCCAAGCACTTGATACAGTGCTCTGCACACAGTAAGCACTCAATAGATACTACTGATTGATCTAAAATGCTATTAAGTTGACCTTTAGCAGGCCTGGAGTAACATCCAAATCATCCCATTGACCTCCCTAAACACTTTCCTTTTTCATTAGTTATCCTTTAGGTCATGGGTTCAAATCCAGACCCTGCCATTTGTCAGGTGTGTGACTTTGGGCGAGTCACTCAACTTCTCTGGGCCTCGGTTACCTCATCTGTAAAATGGGGACTAAAACTGTGAGCCCCCCGTGGGACAACCTGACCACCTTGTAACCTCCCCAGCGCTTAGAACAGTGCTTTGCACATAGTAAGTGCTTAATAAATGCCATTATTATCATTATTATTTTGGAATGGCCTCTCTAGTTTGCACGTATTAGAGAAGCAGCGTGGCTCAGTGGAAAAAGCCCGGGCTTTGGAGTCAGAGGTCATGGGTTCAAATCCCGACTCCACCACTTGTCAACTGTGTGACTTCGGGCAAGTCACTTAACTTCTCTGGGCTTCAGTTCCCTTATCTGTAAAATGGGGATGAAGACTGGGAGCCCCACGTGGGACAGCCTGATCACCTTGTAAATTCCCCAGCGCTTAGAACAGTGCTCTGCACATAGTAAGCGCTTAATAAATGCCATTATTGTTATTATTATTATATTAATGAGGGTATTTGTTTTGTACTTGGGCCCTAAAGTGAAGTGACTGGAGGGAATCCAGTTACAGAAATAATACATGATTCCCCTACATTAATATCAAATAGATTGGTCTCAAGCTGCGTTTAATTACTAATTTTTTTGACAGAACTGGGGGAGTTGCAGCTATACTTTGTGGTTCGTGGCCACCAGTTTCTCTGAACAAACCCAGAAGTGGTGTTGGAGACTCACTGCCAGCCTTCCTCCCCTCTCCATCAGTAGAGAGGGCAGTGGGGAGGGAACTTTGGATTAACTGCAAACATTCTGTTCTGCCAGGAAACTCAGGTTGGCAAGTTGGTCCTTTGAGCCTGACGATCGTGGTCGGCTTTTCTTTACATTTTCCTGGACAAAACGGGGTCCCTGTAGACTCGTGGGCAAGGAACGTGTCCAACAGCTCCGTCGTGTGATACTTTCCCATGTGCTGAGTACAGTGCTCTACGCACAGAAAGCATTCAAATACCACTGATAATGACGATTTGGTAGTTTTAGTAACATGCCTATTAAAGCTTATAGCAATTAAAGGTTCTTACAAAAAGTAAAAGATTGACTCCATTTTGATCACGTGTTTCTCTCTAGGATTTCCCCTTAAGGTTCCTAATTGATGATAGGATAAAGCAGTCTATTTGGTGATCGACATGCATAAATGACTGTATTTTACAGTTACTGTTGCAATATAGTTTCATCCCCTAAATAATAATTAAGGCATGAAAGCCAAGTGGCCCAGCAGCCATTAATACCACTGGCCAGCTTTAGGTTAGGAGAGAACTGAGGCAATTGCGGCAGATGCCCAGTGGTAGGAACAGGCCTTTCTGTAAAAGTCATAGAGGGTTATATACCACGGGTGGAAAAGAGACCACAACAAATAATCATTTTAATTCCATTTTTACATGATTAAAAAGGGAGAAAAAAAAAAACCCTTCAACCCAAGCTGTTGGTGAGTTTTTTGGTCTACTTGTTAAGGCCAGAAACTTTGGCAGGAAATGTAGTTGCCTACAAACGGATGACGTTGAGCTGACTGTCTCTTGTTGTCTGATCCTTCTCTTTATTCCTACCTTCTTCCTCCGAGGTAAATTTGAAGAAAAGGAAGATAGAGTTCCGAAACTAGAGCAACTGAACAGCCTGGGTTGTATGACTAATATGAATCTAGTGTTAACCAAACAAAACCTGCTGCACATGGAACTCTTGTTGCTCGAAACGTTTCAGTGGAACCTCTGCCTTCCAACAGCCGCTCACTTCATCGATTACTATCTCGCCGAGGCCGTTCACGAAACGGACCTGCACGACGGCTGGCCCATGGTTTGTTTGGAAAAAACCAAGCTGTACATGGCAAAATATGCTGACTATTTTCTGGAAGTCTCTTTGCAAGGTGCGTGGCATGCCTCTGGTGAATGATGTGTTGGGTGCGATTTGTGTTTTCCATTGCTTAAATTCGTTCTTGGTATCTCCGCAGATCATGCATTTCTAAATTATGCACCTTCTTTAGTAGCTGCTGCATGTGTGGCATCTTCAAGGATTATTCTACGTCTGTCCCCAACATGGCCTGCTAGACTGCACCGTCGTACGGCTTACTCCTGGGACTTTCTGGTGCCATGTATTGAACGGTTATTGATGTAAGCTCTTACTGGTCTGGATGGATTTCTGTCTAACGTCTCTCTGTTCTAACAGTATATTAGAAATAACGTTTTGGTATTTTTCCGAAGCACAAGTTGCTTTTTTTTTTTTAAAAAAAAAAAAAACCAACTTTTTAAAGGCACCGCGCTCTTCATGTTTGGGAATTTGAAGCCCTCTGGGATATCCTGCCACGTTTTAACTCCGTCATCCGGTGAGTGCAGAGGTGTCCCCTGATGGCTTTTTCTGTTTGTCACTTAGCGCGCATGATAACGACGTGAAAGAAGCCAGCAAGCCAAAAGGGCCCCCGGGGCCGCAGCCGACGCAGCAGAATGCGTTCCAGCCCGCGTCGCACCCGTCCAGGCCTCCTGGTCACCTTCAGCCGCATCAGTATCTCCAACAGGCGCGTCAGACTTCCTTGCAGTATCGTCACCCGGCATCGCAGCAGCAGAACTGCCAGCAGATAGTCTCCACAACTCACACCTCCTCGTACACATTACAGACTTGCCCGGCCAGCGTGCAGGGCCGAGGGCACGTCCAGACCGGCGTTGGTATGTCGTTAGCTCTCCCCGTAGAAGTCAAGCCGTGTCTTAGCGTCTCCTATAATCGGAGTTATCAGATAAACGAGCACTACCCGTGTGTTACTCCTTGCTTTGAAAGGTGATTCCGTGCCAAAGCTCTCATTGATCCAGACTTTCTGCCGTGAGTTTCAGAAACTCTAGGACCGCGACAAAAAAGAAATAGATAAAGAAAAGCCAAACTGAATATACCAAACCAGCATTTCAGGTACAGAATCCAAGTATGATTGACTACAAAAGAATTTTGTTCAATGTGTTGCGTGCAATGCACAGTGGAGGACTGGACAAATACTTTTAGCACTTGAATATGGGATTAAAATCTAGGCTTGCGAGGCCTGGTGTTGACATCTGTTGTAAGGAAAAGAAGCATTTTCTGTGGACTTGCCAGCTAGCCTCTCCTATGAAGAAGATTTGCAGTATTAATCTTGGAGGCTGCGTGTGTGTGGGTGTGTGTGGGTGTAAATTACCCAGTAGAAGTAATATACTGCGTAAAATTATGTTGCGATTATTAACTTTGGATGCATTCAACTACTTGGAACCAACAGAATGCTCTGTTTGCCAGCACGAGGCCAGCGCTGTAGAGAAATAGCCATTTTGCCGATGAGAATGATTCCACACCACCTTCCCAACACCAGGGTTTCATTTCTATGGGATAAGAGAATGATTCCACAACACCTTCCCGACACCAGGGTTTCATTTCTATGGGATACGTCAGATCATCGTGTGACTTCGTGGGTTAACACTTTTGAAAATCGTGCTCTCTAACTGTTTTGTAACATGCCAACTCAGGGAATTTGCACTGGTTGTGAACACTTAATTTTGTAATCTAGGGTGATTCAGGACCTCCAGTGTAAGGTACCGTCATAACTTCGAAGCGTTTTTAAATTGCATTCAATCAGTTCTGCCATAATGCAGGTTTTGCCATTCGCATTTTGGCTGGGGCACAGTCAGGGAGCGTATCTCTGACAACGTGAGCCCTTTTGGGCTCAGCAGGCTACTTCAGTGAAGAAACACCAGCATCGGAAGAGGTGAGTACCATAGCGTGCGTCTTCCTTACCGTGAGAGTTCGTAAGGATGCTTCTAGGAGAATCAGGGGCACTTAAATGTGGGCCTCAACTAACAGAACAGAGAGCATGGTGGCACAGAACTGATATGAGTGTTCATTCCTGTGGTTCTTAAGCTTTTCTCTTTTGGGGGCTATTAGTGGTAGTCACCCCTGAGCTCATCAACACTCCATTTATTTTTATTTTTCTTTTTTAAATAAAGAAAAGGTACAGGTATTTAAAAAAAAAACTAGGACTAAAATGTTACCTTTCGTGGGGGGGGGGAACAAATTCTCAGGTAGCGCCGAGGTAGCACTTTCTACCGTTTTCCGGTAACGGGCTTATGAGCAAACTTCGGAAGACGACTACGAATCAGAAGTGACGGCACACCGAATCTGGGTCTCAAGGAAGGGAGCCCGATTACAGAACCGTGTTAATGGCAATCATGGATGATGACAACCAGAGCTGGCCTATTCCAGGAGACTTGGCTGTTCCGCCTGGAGTAGAAGGTAACCATAGTGGTTGGTGGCAATTTGGAGAAGAGATATGTCTTGGGGTAGCAGATGGAAAAGGAAAGAAAAAAATCTTCTACCTGAACAGTTATTAGAAAAATCTTACGCCTTGATAGGAAGCTGGAAGAATCACTGGCCCAAATGCTGGATCGGTTCCTTTTTTATTACAGCAGCACTTGACCAGAGGTGTATTTGTATGGCAAATGCGGGTCTTCCATGATACACACATGGAAGTCAAGAATTGTGAATAATCTTCAAAGATAGCATTGCTTTGTGGCAGGGGTCAAGTGGTTCTCGTATTATTTTTAATGGAGAAGAGGCGTGACACAAAACAGAACCCTCCGTCGGTATTTTTCCAATAGCTGATGGAGGTGTTAAGTCTACTTAAATGGTTTCTCCTCCAGTAAGCCGCAATGAGTTTAAGAAATAGCTCCCTCAAAGGAGAAATGTATGCCTGTGTATGTAATGTTTAAAAAATGTCATGCTGCAGAATGGAAAGTCCAGAAAGGAGAGAGATTCCGGTTAAGGTCTCAACCCTTGTGTCCTGAACATGACAGTTTGTATTTTCTCAAAACACTTTCTACTTAACGTTCTGGAAAAGAAAAATGCTAAATGGATTGTCGTTGTTTCTCCTATCTGAAGCCTTAGATTATTTGGTGGAGAGAGAGGGGTCGCCCACCTTTCTTAATCAGATGGCAGAACGAAAAATCCAATTTTCAGTATTTTAACTACCTCGATAATGCTATGAATGTACGGTCTTGGGATAAAAGGCCATGACTTGAAATAACAGCAGGTGCCTGTAGCAATTTAATGTCTGTCAAGTGCTTTTGCTGAATCAAATGTCACTCTTGCTTTGCGGAAGAACAGAACTTTTTCTTTTGAAGTATTAGTTATTCTCTGTTATATTCAGATTTAGATAGCTAATTAACACTGGATTTACTTTTGGGATAGTATTAAGTATATAGTATTGCTGCATACCCTGTTGTATTTTACTTGCTAACTATTTTAAAAGCAATAGCTTTCAATGTAAGAAAAAAATCATTTCTTGCTGGGTTGGTTTTTTTTGTGGGTTTTTCTTGTTTAATTTATTAATTAGCCTTTAAGTTTCTCTGAATTTACAAGAACGTCATAAGAATTATGCACTGTGAACGGTTTCATATTATTTAAAGGGGCTTGACCAGAATCCGGTAAAGAAAAACATGACTTCCATGCAGAGTACAAACCAAAATATATGTTATGACAAGTTCAAAAATGGTGCTTATAAGTGCAAAAATATACAACAGTGGAAGCCGGATGAGTGCTATGCACTTGGAATTTTAAAATAAAACTAGTTTTGAATTACACGGCTTTGGTATTGGTTGAAATGTAAACTCGACTTGGATCATTACTTGCCGGTTCCTGCAACAGGGTCCCTGTCGGGAGTAAAATTCAGTCCGGACACGAGAGCCCGTATGGCGGCTTGCACCGTTTCCACTTCCTTGTCTTTGCGGGGTCAGGTTCCCGTCGGGGCGTGAGTGCGACAAGCAAATAGGCAAGCAGGGTTGCGGCACGTTGCGTGGGGCGTGTAATTATAATTATTGTGCTATTTGAGCGCTTACTAGGTGCCAGGCACTGTTCTAAGCGCTGGGGTAGATAGAAGATAATGGAGCTGGACACAGTCCCTGTCCCACATAAGGCTCACGGTCTTAATCCCCATTTTAGATGGCACAGCAGTTAAGGGACTCGCCCAAGGTCCTGCAGCAGACAAGGGGCGCAGGCAAGATTAGAACCCAGCTCTTCTAATAATAATAATAATAATAATGATAATAATAATGATGGCATTTGTTAAGCACTAAGTGTGAAGCACTGTTCTAAGCGCTGGGGGGGATACAAGGTGATCAGGTTGTCCCACTTGGGGCTCACAGTCTAAATCCCCATTTTCCAGATGAGGGAACCGAGGCCCAGAGAAGTTAAGTGACTTGGCCAAAGTCACACGGCTGACAAGCGGCAGAGCCGGGATTAGAACCCAGGACCTCTGGCTCTCCGGCCCCGCGCTCTTTCTACAAGGCCATGCTGCTGTTAAGACTTTCAAAGTATAACAAGGGACCTTTTCAACTTCTTCCTCTCACCCTAACACGTTGACCCGGGAGACTAATAAATAAATAAATAAATAATGATGGCATTTATTAAGCACTCACCAAGTGCAAAGCACTGTTCTAAGCGCTGGGGAGGTTACAAGGTGATCAGGTTGTCCCACGGGGGGGCTCACAGTCTTCATCCCCATTTTCCAGATGAGGGAACTGAGGCCCAGGGAAGTGAAGTGACTTGCCCAAAGTCACACAGCTGACAATTGGCGGAGCCGGGGAATTGAACCCATGACCTCCCCCTTTCAGACTGTGAGCCCACTGTTGGGTAGGGACTGTCTCTATATGTTGCCAACTTGTACTTCCCAAGCGCTTAGTCCAGTGCTCTGCACACAGTAAGCGCTCAATAAATATGATTGATGATGATGATGAGGATGACCTCTGACTCCAAAGCCCGGGCTCTTTCCACTGAGCCCTGCTGATGCTAGTTGTCTCTCCTTCTTCAGGGGTTTTTGTGGGGCTCTACTGTCCTCCTGCCATTTGTTCTGCAGGGATCCTAACACTCTTTGGGTCTGCTTGGCTTTCCCACTGCTTTGCCCAGGCTGTTGAGCTTTTTGTTTGCTTGTTTCTTTCCCTTTCTACACATTAGCATTTGTTCTCCTTTCTTTGGTATTTAAACAGAATATACAGGCCCATTAGACTCGTTTTTTTTTTCCCCCTTTTGTCTTTTTCCAATAGCTAATGGGTCCCCTTATTTTCTATCCCTCCCTTGGGACCCACTCATTATCCCTCCTGCCCATTTCAGTCCTTTTAATCTTTCCTGGTTTTCTTCACTCGTTTAGTGCCCCACTTTGTCTCTCCTTCCCATCTCTCCAGTTCTTTATCCTACTTGGCTCTTGCTTCCACTCTTCCCATCCAAGCCCACCTCTCTCTAACTACTTACCCTTTTTGCCCTCTCTTCACCGTAGATTTTTCTCTGTTGGTTTCCTTCCCACTTCCTCACTGCAATTTCAGCCTGTCCATTCACATGCAAAATATTTGCGGACCGATGGTGAAGTCTATTTTGTCAGATTCAGAATTTTCATTAATTCATAAATTAGTAAGGAACTGTATCTGTACTTTGTGTGCTTAGTTTCTCCCTTGGTTTTCTTTGAGTTTTCTGGGGGGTTTTCCCCTTAGTTTCTCATGTGTTCTGTCTTCAATCTTTCCCTGCCTTGTTCTTTTATAATGCTTTAGGGTAGGTTTCTAATTCCTTGTCCCCTAGTTGGTTTATTTTGCCTTGCCACACGTAGCTGTTTTTCTCCTTACTCCTCTCAATGTCAATTTATATTCCCTTCTACTTTGTTTTGCCGTTTGTTTCTGATGGTCTCCTGTTTGTTGTGCTGTTTTGTTTTTTTTAACATCTTTCTTACCAACTTATATCTTGGATCCAGTTTCTCTTCCTTTTCTTTCCCTGTCCATTTTCTCTTGTTCTTTCATTTTCTACTGTCCCTCTTCCTACCTGGCCTCTCCTCCTTGCCATCCCCCCCCTTCCCCCTCCCTCCTCTCCCTCTCTCTCCTCTCCCTCCTCTCTCTCTCCCCCTCCTCTCCCTCCTCTCTCCCTCCTGTCTCTCTCCTTCCTCTCTCCCTCCCTCTCCCTCCTCCCTCCCTCTCCCTCCTCCCTCCCTCTCCCTCCTCTCTCTCTCTCCCTCCTCTCTCTCTCCCTCCTCTCTCTCTTTCCTCTCCCTCACTCTCCCTCCTCTCTCTCTCTCTCTCTTTTCTCTCCCTCACTCTCCCTCCTCTCTCTCTCTCCCTCCTCTCTCTCTCCCTCCCTCCTCTCTCTCTCCCTCCCTCATCTCCCTCCCTCCTCTCTCTCCCCTCTCTCTCTCTCCCTCCTCTCTCTCTCCCTCCTCTCTCTCCCTCCCTCCTCTCTCTCTCCCTCCCTCCTCTCTCTCCCTCCTCTCTCTCTCCCTCCTCTCCCTCCCTCCTCTCTCTCCCTCCCTCCTCTCTCTCCCTCCCTCCTCTCTCTCCCTCCCTCCTCTCTCTCTCCCTCCCTCCTCTCTCTCTCCCTCCCTCCTCTCTCTCTCTCCTCTCTCTCTCCCCCCTCCTCTGTCTCTCCCTCCCTCTCCTCTCTCTCTCTCTCCCTCCTCTCTCTCTCCCTCCTCTCCCTCCCTCCTCTCTCTCCCTCCCTCCTCTCTCTCCCTCCCTCCTCTCTCTCCCTCCCTCCTCTCTCTCCCTCCCTCCTCTCTCTCTCCCTCCCTCCTCTCTCTCTCCCTCCCTCCTCTCTCTCTCTCCCTCTCCTCTCTCTCTCCCCCCTCCTCTGTCTCTCCCTCCCTCTCCTCTCTCTCTCTCTCCCTCCTCTCTCTCTCCCTCCTCTCTCTCTCCCTCCTCTCTCCCGCCTCTCTCTCCCTCCTCCCCCCTCTCCCCCTGCCTCCTCTCCCTCCTCTCTCCCCCTCCTTCCTTCCTCCTCTCCCCCTCCTTCCTCCCTCCTCTCTCTCTCCCTCCTCTCTCTCCCCCTCCTCTCTCTCTCCCTCCTCTCTCTCCCTCCTCTCTCTCTCCCTCCTCTCTCCCTCCCTCCCCTCTCCCTCCTCCCCCTCCCTCCTCTCCCCCTGCCTCCTCCCCCTCCTCTCTCTCCCTCCTCCCCCCTCCCTCCTCTCTCCCTCTCCTCTCTCTCCCTCCCCTCTCTCTCCCTCCCCTCTCTCTCCCTCCCCTCTCTCTCCCTCCCCTCTCTCTCCCTCCTCTCACTCTCCCTCCTCTCTCTCTCCCTCCTCTCTCTCTCCCTCTTTCTCTCTCCCTCCTCTCCCCCCTCCCCTCTCTCTCTCTCCCTCCTCTCTCCCTCCTCTCTCTCACCCTCCTCTCTCCCTCCTCTGCCCCCTCCCCTCTCTCTCTCTCCCTCCTCTCTCTCCCCCTCCTCTCTCTCTCCCTCCTCTCTCTCCCCCTCCTCTCTCTCTCCCTCCTCTCTCTTCCTCTCTCTCTCTCTCTCTTCCTCTCTCTCTCTCTCTTCCTCTCTCTCCCTCTCCCCCTCTCTCTTCCTCTCTCTCCCTCCTCTCTCCCTCCTCTCTCTCTCTCCCTCCTCTCTCTCTCTCCCTCCCTCCTCTCTCTCTCCCTCCTCTCCCTCTCCCTCCTCTCCCTCCCTCCTCCCCTCCCTCCTCTCTCTCTCCCTTCTCTCCCTCCTCTGTCCCTCCTCTGTCCCTCCCTCCTCTCTCCCCCCCCCCCAGGCACCTCACCTGTCCCTTTCTCCTGCCGGCCGCCCCGGCCCCCAGGAAAGTCCCCTGTGTTGCTCTGTGCAAACAGACTCAATCAAGCTGTGTTACTGAGAGTTGCTCCACTCACTCCGGCCTAATTCTATTGCAAACTGAGGGGCAGAGAAAGAGGCCTAACAGATGCTTTTGAGATGAAATGGGACTTCTGCAGAGTCCGGGTGAGTCTTCCACTAGAGTCAGTAAAGGGTGAGTCATTTTGACAGGCACGCTAGAGAGAGCACTGCTGAGGAACTGAATGAGCATCACCTTGAAAAGGCGAGATTGGCACCGGAGCAGGCGGCGAGACAGCAGATTGTGATAAGAAAGCAGGGTTGTGGGTTGACAGCTGTGATCCAATACATGAAGAGGACAAAAGAGGTCAGGATACCTGAAGAGGTGGTATCGAAGGTGTTTTTCAAGCAATTCCAAAACCGGCTGAAAAGCGACTCTGGCGAAAGGTGCTCACAGAAAGGTCAGAGCATCCTAACGTATTCTGGGGACTTAGAAATGGTAAGGAGGAAACCTTTCCACTGCTTTTCAGATATGTTTATGTAACCCTTCTCCTAAAAAAAAATCCTACTTTGATCCCCATGGCTCCCTCCAGTTATAATAATATTGATGACGGTATTTGTTAAGCTCTTACTATGTGCCAAGCACTGTTCTAAGCACTGGGGTGATACAAGGTGATCCGGTTGTCCCACGTGGGGCTCACAGTCTTCATCCCCGTTTTCCAGATGAGGGAACTGAGGCCCAGAGAAGTGAAGTGACTTGTCCAAAGTCACACAGCTGACAATTGGCGGAGTTGGGATTTGAACCCATGACCTCTGACTCCAAAGCCCGGGCTTTTTCCACTGAGCCACGCTCCTTCTCCTACCATTTCTCTCCGAACTCCTTGAGCGAGTTGTCTAAACCAGTTACCTCCCGACCTTCCCAATTCTCTCCTTGATCCCCTCCTGTCTAGTTTCTGCCCACTTCATTCCTTGGAAACTGCCCTAAAGTCATCAATGAATTCCTTGCCAGATTCAACAGCCCCTACTCCATCCTAAACGTCCTCAATCTTTCGGCTGCTTTTGACACTGTGGGCTGCCCCCTGATCCTTGAAAAATCATCAATCAATCAATCATCAATCATATCATCATCACTGACACTATCCTCTCCAAAGAAGCAGCATAGCATTGGGGATAGAGCGTGGGTCTATGTTGCCAACTTGTACTTCCCAAGCGCTTAGTACAGTGCTCTGCACACAGTAAGCGCTCAATAAATCCGATCGATTGATTGATGGGTCTGGGGGGGTCATGGTTCTAATCCCCACACCGCCACTTGTCTGCTGTGTGACCTTAGGCAAGTCACAACTTGTACTTCCCAAGCGCTTAGTACAGTGTTCTGCACAAGTAAGCACTCAATACGATTGTTAGTATGTTTGGTTTTGTTCTCTGTCTCCCCCTTTTAGACTCTGAGCCCACTGTTGGGTAGGGACTGTCTCTGTGTGTTGCCAACTTGTACTTCCCAAGCGCTTAGTACAGTGCTCTGCACACAGTAAGCGCTCAGTAAATACGATTGATTGATTGATCTTCCCTCTGGCTTGGAACTCCCTTTACCTTCATATTTGACAGACCACCACTCTTCCCCACCTTCAAAGCATTATTAAAAATCCCATCTCCTCCAAGAGGCCTTATAGTAAGCGCTTAATAAATGCCATTATTATTATTATCATTATTATTATCTAACTAAATCCTCGTTTCCCCTACTCCCTCTCCCTTCTCTGTTGCCTCTGAATCTATACCCTTTTAGGCACTTGATGTTCATTCATTCACTCATTCAATCGTATTTATTGAGCGCTTACTGTGTGCGGAGCACTGGACTAAGCTCTTGGGAAGTACAGGCTGGCAACATCTAGAGACGGTCCCGACCCAACAGTATTCACTCGTATTTATTGAGCGCTTACTGTGTGCAGAGCACTGTACTAAGCGCTTGGGAAGTACAAGTTGGCAACATATAGAGTCAGTCCCTACCCAGCAGTGGGCTCACAGTCTAAAAGGGGGAGACAGAGAACAAAACCAAACATACTAACAAAATAAAATAAATAGAATAGATAGGTACAAGTAAAATAAATAAATAAATAAATAGAGTAATATCTCAGTGAGAAGCAGCGTGGCTGAGTGGGAAAGAGCCCAGGCTTTGGAGTCAGAGGTCATGGGTTCAAATCCTGGCTCTGCCAATTGTCAGCTGTGTGACTTTGGGCAAGTCACTTCACTTCTCTTGGCCTCAGTTCCCTCATCTGTCAAATGGGGATGAAGACTGTGAGCCCCCCGTGGGACAACCTGATCACTTTGTAACCTCCCCAGCGCTTAGAACAGTGCTTTGCACATAGTAAGCGCTTAATAAATGCCATTATTATTATTATTATTATTACATACCACTGAGCGACTGATTAATCTGGAAAGACATGGCCTCCACACCAGGTGTGAGGGCTCGGAGCTGTCGCTGCTTTTTTGGCTGTTTTGGAGAACAAGCGAGACATACGAGAACGAAACCCAAAGAGAAACAGTGACGTCTACTCTGTTAAAGCTTCAAGGAGACCCTGAAAATCTCTAGTCCAGTGTTTTGTCACCCCAATACCCAAAAGTTCTTCCCTAGGTTTAGCCAAATCTCACCTGTTTAAAGTTAAGCTCACTGCAGGAAAAGTGTCTATCAATCAATCAAATTGAGCGCTTACTGTGTGCAGAGCACTGTACTAAGCGCTTGGGAACTACAAGTTGGCAACAGATAGAGACGGTCCCTACCCAACAGCGGGCTCACAGTCTAGAAGGGGGAAACAGAGAACAAAACCAAACACACTAACAAAATAAAATAAATAGAATAAATATGTATAAATAGAGTAATAACTACGTACAAACGTATATACATATATACAGGATTTATATATATAGTGGGGATTCATTTCATTCAATCGTATTTATTGAGCGCTTACTGTGCGCAGAGCACTGTACTAAGCGCTTGGGAAGTACAAGTTGGCAACATATAGAGACGGTCCCTACCCAACAGTGGGCTCACAGTCTAGAAGGGGGAGACAGAGAACAAAACATATTAACAAAATAAAATAAATAGAATAGATATGTACAAGTAGAATAAAGTAATAAGTATGAACATATACATATATACAGGTGCTGTGGGAACTATCGACTCTTTTGTGTGGTGCTGTCCCACGTGCTTAGTAAAGTGCTCTGCACACAGTGCTCGATAAATATGAGTGATTGATTGCTTCTGGATTTGCAATGGACATGAAGAAAGACTTGGGATCCTATAAAATGACCAGTTTTTCTGCAGGTCAGAGGGCAATATGAGGGGCTTCCAGGGATTTGGGGATCAGTGATCTTAACGTGGCTCAGTGGAAAGAGCCCGGGCTTTGGAGTCAGAGGTCACGGGTTCAAATCCCAGCTCCGCCAATTGTCTGCTGTGTGACCTTGGGCAAGTCACTTCACTTCTCTGGGCCTCAGTTCCCGCATCTGTAAAATGGGGGTTAAGACTGTGAGCCCCCGTGGGACAACCTGATCACCTTGTAACCTCCCCAGCGCTTAGAACGGTGCTTTGCACATAATAAGCACTCAATAAATGCCATTATTTTTTTTTTAAGTATATGCGGAGGGAGCAGAGAGGGAAAAAGTAGAGAAGGGAAAAGGGCAGAGATGATAAATGCACACTTTCCTACACTCATACTGGGGCAGCTGAATATCTAGTGGGAAGTTGAATGTGTGGACAGGGATGTGTTCATTCAGTATTGGCTGAATTGGGAATATTTCAGCATAATGTCCCTGTCCCACATGTGGCTTACGTTCTAAGTAGAAGAAGGGAGAATAGATATCCAATCAATCAATCAATCGTATTTATTGAGCGCTTACTGTGTGCAGAGCAGTGTACTAAGCGCTTGGGAAGTACAAGTTGGCAACATATAGAGACAGTCCCTACTCAACAGTGGGCTCACAGTCTAAAAGGGGGAGATGGAGAATAAACCAAACATACTAACAAAATAAAATAAATAGAATAGATATGTACAAGTAAAATAAATAGAGTAATAAATATGTACAAACATATAGACATATATACAGGTGCTGTGGGGAAGGGAAGGAGGTAAGATGGGGCGATGGAGAGGGGGACGAGGGGGAGAGGAAGGAAGGGGTTCAGTCTGGGAAGGCCTCCTGGAGGAGGTGACCTCTCAGCAGGGCTTTGAAGGGAGGAAGAGAGCTAGCTTGGCGGCTGGGCGGAGGGAGGGCATTCCAGGCCCGGGGGATGACGTGGGCCGGGGGTCGATGGTGGGACGGGCGAGAACGAGGCCCAACGGTGAGGAGATTAGTGGCAGAGGAGCGGAGGGTGCGGCTGGGCTGGACAAGGAGAGAAGGGTGGGAATCCCCACTTAACAGATGAGGAAACTGAGGGATAGAGACGATAAGCCCAAGGTCACACAGCAGAGAGGGATTAGAACCCAGGGCCTCTGACTCTCAAGCCCAAGCTCATCCATTAGGCCGTAGTCCTTTCCAATATCAACCCACCAGCTCCTTGCGCCTCTCCTGTGATCAGAAGTAGCCGAGCCCACTTCCAAGGACTCGCTTTAGGAAGGGGAGAGGAACTTCCAAGGATCTGTGGCCAGTGCAAGGAACAACTGCTCTGCAGCTGCTTTCAGATGCCTCTGCTGGTCTTCGAATGGCTTACCGCTGATGGACAGGAGCAGCCGTGTATCTTTCTTTGTCTCTGGTAATAATAATAATAATAATGATGGCATTTATTAAGCGCTTACTATGTGCAAAGCACTGTTCTAAGCGCTGGGGGGGAATACAAGGTGATCAGGTTGTCCCACGCGGGGCTCACAGTCTTAATCCTTTTAGACTGTGAGCCCATCATCATCATCATCATCAATCGTATTTATTGAGCGCTTACTATGTGCAGAGCACTGTACTAAGCGCTTGGGAAGTACAAATTGGCAACATATAGAGACAGTCCCTACCCAATAGTGGGCTCACAGTCTAAAAGGGGGAGGCAGAGAACAAAACCAAACATACTAACAAAATAAAATAAATAGAATAGATATGTACAAATAAATTAAATAAATAAATAAATAGAGTAAAAAAATGTGTACAAACATATATACAGGTGCTGTGGGGAAGGGAGGGAGGTAAGATGGGGGGATGGAGAGGGGGAACGAGGGGGAGAGGAAGGAAGGGGCTCACGATTGATTGATTAATCCCCATTTTACAGATGAGGTAACTGAGGTTCAGAGAAGTTAAGTGACTTGCCCCAGGTCACACAGCAGACGTGTGGTGGAGCAGGGATTCGAACCCATGACCTCAGACTCCAAAGCCCGGGCTCTTTCCAGTGAGCCATGCTGCTTCTCTATGAGCCCGGTAGCTACCCACAGCTCTCCAGGCTTTCTGTGAGCCCACTGATGGGTAGGGACCGTCTCTATATGTTGCCAACTTGTACTTCCCAAGCGCTTAGTACAGTGCCCTGCACAATCAATCAATCAATCGTGTTTATTGAGCTCTTACTGTGTGCACAGCACTGCACTAAGCGCTTGGGAAGTCCAAGTTGGCAACATATAGAGACGGTCCCTACCCAACAGTGGGCTCACAGTCTAAAATTACTGCACACAGTAAGCGCTCAATAAATTTCGATTGACCGATTTCCGTCACTGCTGCTCCCCTCCGTCGGCCAAGAGAGCAGAAGCGGGACGTCTAATAATAATAATTATAATAATAATGTTGGTATTTGTTAAGCGCTTACTGTGTGAAAAGCACTGTTCTAAGCGCTGGGGGGAACACAAGGAGATGAGGTCGTCCCATGTGGGGCTCACAGTCTCAATCCCCATTTTACAGATGAGGGAACTGAGGCACAGAGAAGTGAAGTGACTTGCCCACGGTCACACAGCAGACATGGGGGGGATGTGGGATTAGTGCCCAGGTCCTCTGACTCCTAGCTCTATCCACTAGACTGTGAGCCCCTTATGGGACGTGGATTGAGTCCAACTTGATTAGCTTGTGTCTGCCCCAGTGTTTAGTACAGTCCTTGGCACGTAATTAGCGCTTAACAAATACCATAAAAAAAAAGAGTGCTTAAGGACCATGAAGAAAAAAAAAATCACTGAATCTTACTTCCCTTGCCCAGTTCTCAAGCCTGGCCTTCCATTATGGGAAGTGAGCCAGAAGAACATGAAGAAATCCTTCAAGGTGGAGGTGTGAACCCACCCATCCAACAACACCCTTTTCCCCAACTCCGATCTAGTCCATAACCCTGCAGCCCTTGATAATAATAATAATAATAATAATGGCATTTATTAAGCGCTTACTATGTGCAAAGCACTGTCCTAAGCGCTGGTCCTCCTGGGGAGCCACTGGTGTCTTAGAAGGCCGCGCTCACTTTCGGGGCAGGAAGAAGTCTCCCCATCCTTCATTCCGCTCAAGTCGCCTATACAATTGTCGCAGCTGTGGTTAACAGGCAGGAGGCCGAGCGGCCGAATCCCTCTCTCCCAGTCTCTGCTCCAGAGAGCTGTTTCCCGGAGGGAAGCTGGAGGGAAGCGAGGAGGGAGGAAGACGGGATGTTGGAGGGACAGAAATTCCGCCCCTTCCTGCCCTAAAAGCCGCAATCCCAGACGTTGCGATGGTCCATTTATTTATTTTGTTAGTATGTCTGGTTTTGTTCCCCGTCTCCCCCTTTTAGACTGTGAGCCCGCTGTTGGGTAGGGACCGTCTCTCTATGTTGCCCACTTGGACTTCCCAAGCGCTTAGTCCAGTGCTCTGCACACAGTAAGCGCTCAATAAATAAACAAGGCCCTACTGAAAGCTCACCTCCTCCAGGAGGCCTTCCCAGACTGAGCCCCTTCCTTCCTCTCCCCCTCGTCCCCCTCTCCATCCCCCCCATCTTACCTCCTTCCCTTCCCCACAGCACCTGTATATATGTATATATGTTTGTACAGATTTATCACTCTATTTTACTTGTACATATCTATTCTATTTATTTTATTTTGTTAGTATGTTTGGATTTGTTCTCTGTCTCCCCCTTTTAGACTGTGAGCCCACTGTTGGGTAGGGACCGTCTCTCTATGTTGCCAACTTGGACTTCCCAAGTGCTTAGTCCAGTGCTCTGCACACAGTAAGCGCTCAATAAGTACGACTGATTGATTGATTGATTGATTCTCAGCCCTGCTGAGAGCTCACCTCCTCCAGGAGGCCTTCCCAGACTGAGCCCCTTCTTTCCTCTCCCCCTCTCCATCCCCCCGTCTTACCACCTTCCCTTCCCCACAGCACCTGGATATATGTATATATGGTTGTACATATTTATTACTCTATTTATTTATTTATTTATTTATTTATTTATTTTACTTGTACATTTCTATCCTATTTATTTTATTTTGTTGGTATGTTTGGTTCTGTTCTCTGTCTCCCCCTTTTAGACTGTGAGCCCACTGGTGGATAGGGACTGTCTCTATGTGTTGCCAATTTGTACTTCCCAAGCGCTTAGTCCAGTGCTCTGCACACAGTAAGCGCTCAATAAATACGATTGATTGATTGATTGATCGATTGATTCCCGCTCAGCTGGAGTGAAGCTTAGTGCGGAAAATTTCCAGTTTAGGTCTGGCCTTGGGCACAGAGGAGAGCCCAGCCATCCTTGCTGTTACCATGGAGACCAAGGCCCGCCACTCTGGATTCGGGACATGGAAAAGTCCCAGTCCCCCATCTGTGGCTTCCACCTCTTCCTCCTCCTCTTAGGCCGGACCATGGCAGGTGATTAGTACCGTGGCCCGGCTAATCTCCGCTAGTCCATGCCGCTAATCTCCTCACCGCACCTCGTTCTCGCCTGTCCCGCCATCGACCCCCGGCCCACGTCATCCCCCGGGCCTGGAATAATAATAATAATAATAATGATGGCATTTATTAAGCGCTTACTATGTGCAAATCACTGTTCTAAGCACTGGGGAGGATACACGGTGATCAGGTTGTCCCGCGGGGGGCTCACAGTCTTAATCCCCATTTTACAGATGAGGGAACTGAGGCACAGAGAAGTTAAGTGACTCGCCCAAAGCCACACAGCTGACAATCGGCGGAGCCGGGATTGCCCTCCCTCTGCCCATCCGCCAAGCTAGCTCTCTTTCAAGCGCTTAGTACAGTGCTCTGCACACAGTAAGCGCTCAATAAATACGGTTGATTGATTGATTCCTCCCTTCAAGGCCCTACTGAGAGCTCACCTCCTCCAGGAGGCCTTCCCAGACTAAGCCCCTTCCTTCCTCTCCCCCCATCCCCCTCTCCATCCCCACCCCCGTCTTACCTCCTTCCCTTCCCCACAGCACCTGTATATATGTATATATGTTTGTACATATTTATTACTCTATTTATTTTACTTGTCCATATCTATTCTATTTATTTTATTTTGTGAATATGTTTGGTTTTGTTCTCTGTCTCCCCCTTCTAGACTGTGAACCCACTGTTGGGTAGGGACTGTCTCTATGTGTTGCCAACTTGTACTCCCCAAGCGCTTAGTACAGTGCTGTGCACACAGTAAGCGCTCAATGAATACGATTGATTGATTGATTGATTAGTGAGCTTCTGACGCCAGCTCGAGGTGTGAACGGAGAAGCGGTGCGGCCTAGTGGGTACAGCACGTCTCTCGGTCAGTCATTCAATCGTATTTATTGAGCGCTTACTGTGTGCAGAGCACTGGAATCCCGGTCAGTCAATCCACTTTCCAGATGAGGGAACTGAGAAGTGAAGTGACAGGCCCAAGGCCACACAGCAGACAAATGGAGGTGGTAGGATTAGAACCCAGACCCATCCTCCATCCCTTCAAAGCCCTACTGAGAGCTCACCTCCTCCAGGAGGCCTTCCCACGCTGAGCCCCCTCCTTACCTCCTTCTCCTCCCCACAGCACCTGTATATATGTATATATGTTTGTACGGATTTAATTACTGTTTATTTTACTTGTACCTATTTCTTTTATTTTGTTAATATGTTTGGTTTTGTTGTCTGTCTCCCCCTTCTAGTATATATGTATATGTGTTTGTACGTATTTATTACTGTTTATTTTACTTGTACATATTTCTTTTATTTTGTTAATATGTTTGGTTTTGTTGTCTGTCTCCCCCTTCTAGTATATATGTATATATGTTTGTACGTATTTATTACTGTTTACTTCACTTGTACCTATTTCTTTTATTTTGTTAATATGTTTGGTTTTGTTGTCTGTCTCCCCCTTCTAGTATATATGTATATATGTTTGTACGTATTTATTACTGTTTATTTTACTTGTACATATTTCTTTTATTTTGTTAATATGTTTGGTTTTGTTGTCTGTCTCCCCCTTCTAGTATATATGTATATATGTTTGTACGTATTTATTACTGTTTATTTTACTTGTACATATTTCTTTTATTTTGTTAATATGTTTGGTTTTGTTGTCTGTCTCCCCCTTCTAGTATATATGTATATATGTTTGTACGTATTTATTACTGTTTATTTTACTTGTACATATTTCTTTTATTTTGTTAATATGTTTGGTTTTGTTGTCTGTCTCCCCCTTCTAGTATATATGTATATATGTTTGTACGTATTTATTACTGTTTACTTCACTTGTACATATTTCTTTCATTTTGTTAATATGTTTGGTTTTGTTGTCTGTCTCCCCCTTCTAGTATATATGTATATATGTTTGTACGTATTTATTACTGTTTATTTTACTTGTACCTATTTCTTTTATTTTGTTAATATGTTTGGTTTTGTTGTCTGTCTCCCCCTTCTAGTATATATGTATATGTTTGTACGTATTTATTACTGTTTATTTTACTTGTACATATTTCTTTTATTTTGTTAATATGTTTGGTTTTGTTGTCTGTCTCCCCCTTCTAGTATATATGTATATATGTTTGTACGTATTTATTACTGTTTATTTTACTTGTACATATTTCTTTTATTTTGTTAATATGTTTGGTTTTGTTGTCTGTCTCCCCCTTCTAGTATATATGTATATATGTTTGTATGTATTTATTACTGTTTATTTTACTTGTACATATTTCTTTTATTTTGTTAATATGTTTGGTTTTGTTCTCTGTCTCCCCCTTCTAGACTGTGAGCCCGCTGTTGGGTAGGGACTGTCTCTATAGGTTGCCGACTTGGACTTCCCAAGCGCTTAATACAGTGCTCTGCACACAGTAAGCGCTCAATAAATACGATTGAATGAATGAATGAGTGCTCGTTGTGTGCAGGGCACTGTAATCCCAGGCAGTCAATCATCTATGTTGAGTGCTCGTTGTGTGCAGGGCACTGTACTGAGCATTTGGGAGCGTACATTTGGGAAGCAGCATGGCTCAGTGGAAAGAGCACGGGCTTAGGACTCGGAGGTCATGGTCACGGGCTCTGTCTCGTCTGCTGTGTGACTATGGGCAAGTCACTTAACTCCTCTGGGCCTCAGTTACCTCATCTGCAAAATGGGGATTAAGACGGTTAGCCCCACGTGGGACCACCTGATTCCCTTGGATTCCCGCCCCCAGCGCTTAGAACAGTGCTTGCCACATAGTAAGCGCTTAACAAATGCCATCATTATTATTATTATTACAATATAACGGACAGTCCCTGCCCACAGCGAGCTTACAGTTTAGAGTCTAGAACCGCCGCTCGTCTGCTGTGTGACCTTGAGCCCCCTCCTTCCCCTCCCCACAGCACCTGTATATATGTTTGTATGTATTTATTACTGTTTATTTTACTTGTACATATTTATTTTATTGTATTAAAGTTTTATTTTCTTAAAGTTACTCAACTCTGGGCCTCAGCTCCCTCATCTGTAAAATGGGGATACAGAGTGTGAGCCCCAGCGGTTAGTACAGTGTGTGGAACATAGTGTGTGCTTAACGAATACAAAAAAAATAAAGAAACAACAAAAAATAAGCACATTGAACTGCAAGCCACTGAAAGTTGTGTTGCCAACTTGTACTTCCCAAGCGCTTAGTACAGTGCTCTGCACACAGTAAGCGCTCAATAAATATGATTGATTGATTGATTGATTGAAAGCCTGAATTCTGCTCCCCTGGCCAAACTATTGATTTTTTTTTTGTTTTTATTTTGTGTACTTGTCTTCGTCTTTTAAGCTGTTTTAGTATTTCACCATTTCACTGCTCCCTGTATTTCTGTGACCAGTTCTCTCTTGGCCTTTCTATCCTTCAATCATGAGCCCCACGAGGGCCCGGAGCCATTTCGAATTTCCACATTTGTATTCTCCCAGTGCTTAGAATAATGATAACGGCATTTATTAAGCGCTTACTAGGTGCAAAGCACTGTTCTAAGCGCTGATGCATGCGGCACAAATGAAGCACTTAATAAATACTATTACTACTACTAGGAGCGTGGTGTAAAAGAGGTTCCTTTCTCAGCGGGTCGATTGTGATGGTTTTGTTTCCTTTTTACGTTGGTTTGCACTTGAGCGATCCCAGAGCTCCGGCCCAGACTGCACACCCGCTTGCGTTTCTATTTTTGAATTGCCATCTGTTTGGAAAACAAAGCTCCGGCCCTGCAAGTTCCCTTCTCTAAATGAAAAGTGGCCACCTGTGCCCTTGGGGATGGCTTTCTGAGGCTTCTTCCTCCTCCTAAACATCTCCTTGAACTTGGGCCATTCATTCATTCAATCGTATTTATTGAGCACTTACTGTGTGCAGAGCACTGTACTAATCAATCAATCGTATTTATTGAGCGCTTACTGTGTGCAGAGCACTGGACTAAGCACTTGGGAAGTCCAAGTTGGCAACATACAGAGCCGGTCCCTACCCAACAGCGGGCTCACAGTCTAAAAGGGGGAGACAGAGAACAAAACCAAACATACTAACAAAATAAAATAAATAGAATAGATATGTACAAGTAAAATAGAGTAATAAATCTGTGCAGACATATATACATATATACAGGTGCTGTGGGGAGGGGAAGGAGGTAAGATGGGGGGATGGAGAGGGGGACGAGGGGGAGAGGAAGGAAGGGGCTCAGTCTGGGAAGGCCTCCTGGAGGAGGTGAGCTCTCAGTAGGGCCTTGAATCAATTAATCAATTGATTGAATCAATCAATCAATCGTATTTATTGAGCGCTTACTGTGTGCAGAGCACTGGACTAAGCACTTGGGAAGTCCAAGTTGGCAACATCTAGAGACGGTCCCTACCCAACGGTGGGCTCACAGTCTAGAAGGGGGAGACAGACAACAAAACAGAACATATTAACAAAATAAAATAAATAGAATATGTACAAATAAATAAATGGAGTAATAAATATGTACAAACATATATCTTTTTTATTTTTATATATTTTAATATATATGGATATTATATTATATTTATATTTATTATATTTATTTATATATTAAATTATATTATATTATACTACACTATATTATATTATTAATTTATATTTATTGTATTATATTATATATATATATATATATATATATATATATATAAGCAGCGTGGCTCAGTGGAAAGAGCCCGGGCTTTGGAGTCAGAGGTCATGGGTTCAAGTTCCAGCTGTGTGACTTTGGGCAAGTCACTTCACTTCTCTGGGCCTCAGTTCCCTCATCTGTAAAATGGGGATTAAGACTGTGAGCACCCCGTGGGACAACCTGATCACCTTGTAACCTTCTCAGCGCTTAGAACAGTGCTTTGCACATAGTAAGCGCTTAATAAATGCCATTATTATTATTATATATACAGGGGCCAGTTTTTCCCCTGAATACAACACATAAAGCTTTTCACTGAGAAACCCAGGCTAAAATCTCCTAAGCTCGCTGTGGGCAGGGAATTGTGACTCCCAAGCTCTTAGTACAGTGCCCTGCATGCACTGGGTGCTCAATAAATATGCCTGACTGATCAAGCGCTTAGTACAGTGCTCTGCATACAGTAAGCGCTCAATAAATACGATTGAATGAATGAAACAATGTCAGAACCATTTTTTTTTACATAACAGTTTATTTCATTGGATATGTTAAACGTTTGCTTACCCTTAGTATTCAAATGCAGAACTTTTTACCCATTCATCTTACCTTTTGGAAATTCTACCTTGTCAAAATGGAATTTGTCATGAAATCTAAATTCAAATAAAAAAGTCAGATACTTATATTACGGACTAGCTAAGTTCCTGCTAGGGGCAAAAAATACCCTCATTGAACTAAGTAAGTTTTCCCTCTTAAAGTCCAACTGCGGCCAAGTTCTGCTTTCCAATTGACCAGTGTTAAGGATTCCCTAGCGTGGTATATAGTAGGTATCATTTGTCCAGATCAAGTTAGGAAAATTGAAATGCTAACAAGGTTGGGAAACCAGAACTCAACTATAACAAAAGTATTCATTAGGAAACTCCGGCTAGTAAATGTAAAAAATAGTCCTCTTTCCTCATACAAACATGAACTAATTCAAGCTTTAGACTTCACACCCCACCGTGCCTGCCCTAATTGATTTAATTTAATCTAACAAATGACTGTAGAGTATTTGTCCGTATCGTTGGCCACTTGAAATGTTAACGAGGTAGGAGAACCATAACTATACCCTAACAAAAATATGAATTGGGAAACTCCTGCTGGAAAATGTAAAAGATAGTTGTCTTTTCTCATGCAAACAGCGACTAATTCAACTTCTAGACTTCATACCCCATCGTGACTACCTTGATTTAACTTAATAATAAATGACTGTACAGTAGTTGTCTTTGTCAGTATCGTACAATGAAGTACATATAAGGCTTCCAGATACCTCAGGTGGCTGCCATTGGGAAGGGAGAGCTACTAAAGCTGCTAAATATGGTTGTACATATTTATTACTCTATTTATTTATTTATTTATTTATTTTACTTGTACATTTCTATCCTATTTATTTTATTTTGTTGGTATGTTCGGTTCTGTTCTCTGTCTCCCCCTTTTAGACTGTGAGCCCACTGTTGGGTAGGGACTGTCTCTATGTGTTGCCAATTTGTACTTCCCAAGCGCTTAGTACAGTGCTCTGCACATAGTAAGCGCTCAATAAATGCGATTGATTGATTGATTGATTAAATATGGAGGGATTTAGAGGTGGGGAACCCCCCGCCTTCGCCCCCACAACACACGCACCTGTGAAGAGAAGGATCTGTGACAGTCCTAAAAACAAGGGACATTCTCCAAAGCCCCGGAAAAATCCTCCTCTCAGAGTTCAAGGGGTGGAAACTTTTGCTCTGAAACGCTTACGAAATCAGAACAGAATGAATTTTGTTAAAAATCTATGTTGCCAACATTACTCAGCTTACTTTTGAGGGTTTTGCTTATGTTGCTAAAGAAACAATCCCCTTGTTCCGAGGATATGAGAGAGTTCTTGTATCCCGTTCCTTATACATCGTGCAATAATTTATTTTTGAAGATACGTGGCTTCGTTGGTTGCTCTTTTACCGATTATGGACTAAGGAGGCTAGATAGATCCAGACAGATAAGATATTGTTTGGGTAAGGGTGGATGTGCACTGCCAGGGCAAACTCGGTCTGGGGAAGTTCAGAAAAGTGAACGCCGGTTTGATACACTGCATCGGTTAGAGTCTGTAGATCTGTGAATGGCAGCTGGATAGGAAATCCTGAAATCTGGGGGAAAAAAAAACAAACCATTTTGTAATATTCAGGATGACTGTAAATGGGATGCAAAAAGGAGCTTGGGCGTTTCGAGGATTTGTCATTGAGGGCAGGGATCGTATCTACCACCTCTGTATGTCTGTAGTTCATTTAGTTACCCATCTATTTACTTATAATCAATTAATAAATAATAATTTGGGTATTTGTTAAGCGCTTACTATGTGCCAAGCACTGTTCTAGGCACTGGGGGACATACAAGGTAATCAGGTTGTCCCACACAATAATAATAATGATGATGGTATTTGTTAAGAACTTACTATGTGCAAAGCACTGTTCTAAGCACTGGGGGGGATACAAGGTAATCAGGTTATCCCACATAATAATAATAATGAGGATGGTATTTGTTAAGATGATGATGGTATTTGTCCTTATCGGCTGTGTGACTTTGGGCAAGTCACTTAACTTCTCTGTGCCTCAGTTACCTCACCTGTAAAATGGGGATTAAGATTGTGAGCCCCCCCGTGGGACAACCTGATCACCTTGTATCCCCCCCCCAGTGCTTAGAACAGTGCTTTGCACATAGTAAGTGCTTAATAAATGCCATCATCATCATCATCATTAAGAACTTACTATGTGCAAAGCACTGTTCTAAGCGCTGGGGGAGATACAAGGTAATCAGGTTGTCCCACATAATAATAATAATGATGATGGTATTTGTTAAGAACTTACTATGTGCAAAGCACTGTTCTAAGCGCTGGGGGGATACAAGGTAATCAGGTTGTCCCACACAATAATAATAATGATGATGGTATTTGTTAAGAACTTACTATGTGCAAAGCACTGTTCTAAGCACTGGGGGGGATACAAGGTAATCAGGTTGTCCCACACAATAATAATAATGATGATGGTATTTGTTAAGAACTTCCTATGTGCCAAGCACTGTTCTAAGCGCTGGGGGGGATACGAGGTAATCAGGTTGTCCCACACAATAATAATAATGATGATGGTATTTGTTAAGAACTTACTATGTGCAAAGCACTGTTCTAAGCGCCCAGGGGGGGATACAAGGTGATCAGGTTGTCCCACATAATAATAATAATGATGATGGTATTTGTTAAGAACTTACTATGTGCAAAGCACTGTTCTAAGCGCCCGGGGGGGGGATACAAGGTGATCAGGTTGTCCCACGTGGGGCTCACAATCTTAATTTCCATTTTACAGATGAGGTAACGGAGGCCCAGAGAAGTGAAGTGACTTGCCCAAAGTCACACAGCTGATAAGTGGCAGAGCCAGGATTAGAACCCATGACCTCTGACTCCCAAGCCCAGGATGTTTCCACTGAGCCACACTGCTTCTCCATATATTAATGTCTGTCTCCCCCTCTAGACTACAAGCCCGTTGTGGGCAGGGAATGTGTCGTCGTCGTCGTCGTCCTCCTCCTCCTCCTCCTCCTCCTCCTCACACAAAACCATGATACCCATCCTTCCTTCTCCCCATATTCCGTAAATCAATCGTATTTATTGAGCGCTTACTGTGTGCAGAGCACTGTACTAAGCGCTTGGGAAGTCCAAGTTGGCAACATATAGAGACAGTCCCTACCCAACAGTGGTCTCAAACAATCAGTCAATCGTATTTATTGAGCGCTTACTGTGTGCAGAGCACTGGACTAAGCGCTTGGGAAGTCCAAGTTGGCAACATATACAGTCCCTACCCAACAGTGGTCTCAATCAATCAATCAAACGTATTTATTGAGCGCTTACTGTGTGCAGAGCACTGGACTAAGCGCTTGGGAAGTCCAAGTTGGCAACATATAGAGACGGTCCCTACCCAACAGTGGGCTCACAGTCTAGAAATAAATCACTCACCCCAAATTAGGCTCATTCATAAAATGTGAAAATGGATTAATGAAGTAAATCAAACACTAGCCGCAAATTAGGCTCATTAATAAAACCGTGAAAATGGATTAATGAAATAAATCAAGCACTCACCCCCAAATTAAGCTAATAATAAAATCGTGAAAATGGATGAATGAAATCAATCAAACACTCGCCCCCAAATCAGGCTCATTAATAAAATCGTGAAAATCGATTAATGAAGTAAATCAAACACTAACCCCAAATTAGGCTCATTAATAAAACCATGGAAAATGGATTAATGAAATAAATCAAACACTAACCCCAAATTAGGCTCATTAATAAAACCATGGAAAATGGATTAATGAAATAAATCAAACACTAACCCCCAAATTAAGCTCATTAATAAAACCATGGAAAATGGATTAATGAAGTAAATCAAACACCCCCAAATTAAGCTCATAATAAAATCGTGAAAATGGATGAATGAAAGAAATCAAACACTCGCCCCCAAATCAGGCTCATTAATAAAATCATGAAAATGGATGAATGAAGTAAATCAAACACTAACCCCAAATTAGGCTCATTAATAAAACTGTGAAAATGGATTAATGAAAGAAATCAAACACTCGCCCCCAAATCAGGCTCATTAATAAAATCGTGAAAATGGATGAATAAAGTAAATCAAACACTAACCCCAAATTAGGCTCATTAATAAAACCGTGAAAATGGATTAATGATATAAATCAAACACTCACCCCCAAATTAAGCTCATAATAAAATCGTGAAAATGGATGAATGAAATAAATCAAACACTCAGCCCCCAAATCAGGCTCATTAATAAAATCGTGAAAATTGATGAATGAAGTAAATCAAACACTAACCCCAAATTAGGCTCATTAATGAAACCATGGAAAATGGATTAATTAAATAAATCGAACACTCACCCCAAAATTAAGCTCATAATAAAATTGTGAAAAAGGATGAATGAAAGAAATCAAACACTCGCCCCCAAATCAGGCTCATTAATAAAATCGTGAAAATGGATTAATGAAGTAAATCAAACACTAACCCCAAATTAGGCTCATTAATAAAACCATGGAAAATGGATTAATGAAATAAGTCAAACACTAACCCCAAATGAGGCTCATTAATAAAACCGTGAAAATGGATTAATGAAAGAAATCAAACACTCGCCCCCAAATCAGGCTCATTAATAAAATCGTGAAAATGGATGAATGAAGTAAATCAAACACTAACCCCAAATTAGGCTCATTAATAAAACCGTGAAAACAGATTAATGAAGTAAATCAAACACCCCCAAATTAAGCTCATAATAAAATCGTGAAAATGGATGAATGAAAGAAATCAAACACTCGCCCCCAAATCAGGCTCATTAATAAAATCGTGAAAATGGATGAATGAAGTAAATCAAGCACTAACCCCAAATTAGGCTCATTAATAAAACCATGAAAATGGATTAATGATATAAATATAAACACTCACCCCCAAATTAAGCTCATAATAAAATCGTGAAAATGGATGAATGAAATAAATCAAACACTCAACCCCCAAATCAGGCTCATTAATAAAATCGTGAAAATTGATGAATGAAGTAAATCAAACACTAACCCCAAATTAGGCTCATTAATAAAACCGTGAAAATGGATTAATGAAATAAATCAAACACTCACCCCCAAATTAAGCTCATAATAAAATCGTGAAAATGGATGAATGAAATAAATCAAACACTCACCCCCAAATCAGGCTCATTAATAAAACCGTGAAAATGGATGAATGAAGTAAATCAAACACTAACCCCAAATTAGTCTCATTAATAAAACCATGGAAAATGGATTAATGAAATTAATCACTCACCCCCAAATTAAGCTCATAATAAAATCGTGAAAATGGATGAATGAAAGGAATCAAACACTCGCCCCCAAATCAGGCTCATTAATAAAATCGTGAAAATCGATTAATGAAGTAAATCAAACACTAACCCCAAATCAGGCTCATTAATGAAATCGTGAAAATGGATGAATGAAGTAAATCAAACACTCACCCCCAAATTAGGCTCATTAATAGAACCGTGAAAATGGATTAATGAAATAAATCAAACACTCACCCCCAAATTAAGCTCATAATAAAATCGTGAAAATTGATGAATGAAAGGAATCACTCGCCCCCAAATCAGGCTCATTAATAAAATCGTGAAAATGGATGAATGAAGTAAATCAAACACTAACCCCAAATTAAGCTCATTAATAAAACCGTGAAAATGGATTAATGAAGTAAATCAAACACTCACCCCCAAATTAAGCTCATAATAAAATCGTGAAAATGGATGAATGAAAGAAATCAAACACTCGCCCCCAAATCAGGCTCATTAATACAATCGTGAAAATGGATGAATGAAGTAAATCAAACACTAACCCCAAATTAGGCTCATTAATATAATCATGAAAATGGATTAATGAAATAAATCAAACACCCACCCCCAAATTAAGCTCATAATAAAATCGTCAAAATGGATGAATGAAAGAAATCAAACACTCGCCCCCAAATCAGGCTCATTAATAAAATCGTGAAAATGGATGAATGAAAGAAATCAAACACTCACCCCCAAATTAAGCTCATAATAAAATCGTGAAAATGGATGAATGAAAGAAATCAAACACCCCCAAATCAGGCTCATTAATAAAATCGTGAAAATGGATGAATGAAGTAAATCAAACACTAACCCCAAATTAGGCTCATTAATAAAACCGTGAAAATGGATTAATGAAATAATAAATCAAACACTCACCCCCAAATTAAGCTCATAATAAAATCATGAAAATGGATGAATGAAATAAATCAAACACTCGTCCCAAATCAGGCTCATTAATAAAATCATGAAAATGGATGAATGAAATAAATCAAACACTCGTCCCAAATCAGGCTCATTAATAAAATCGTGAAAATGGATGAATGAAATAAATCAAACACTCACCCCCAAGTTAAGCTCATAATAAAATCATGAAAATGGATGAATGAAATAAATCAAACACCAAATCAGGCTCATTAATCAAATCGTGAAAATGGATTAATGAAGTGAATCAAACACTCACCCAGTAGTGGTGCAACAATCTTTCCAATTCATTTTCTTCTTCTTTCGAAACGACGTTTCCAGGACCGAGTTCCATCTTGGAAAGAATACGGCGTAAAATAGCCGTACACTGTCGGTGCCACCGGGTTGGCTGCTTGGGTCGCCATTCCATCATTTTAAACTTTAGTTCTCTTTCAATCCTAAATTGAATGAAAGATGGTTGACAAGTTGCCACATTGCACCACGCCTGACCCTGCCCTGTATGGAGGAGCCCGCTGTTGGGTAGGGACCGTCTCTATATGTTGCCAACTTGTACTTCCCAAGCGCTTAGTACAGTGCTCTGCACACAGTAAGCGCTCAGTAAATACGATTGATTGAATCAGCTGGCGTATCCTTAGAATCAAGGTAGGGAGCTCTGCCTAATCCCTAATTCCCCCCCATCCCGCCCCAATACTTACCTCGGCAGCGTCTATACAGTTGGCTGTGTCCCCCTTAGACACTTTGATATACCCCCCAGGCCTCTGGCACTTATGGGCACATCAAGCGCTTAGTACAGTGCTCTGCACACAGTAGGCGCTCAATAAATACGATTGATTGAATCAGCTGGCGTATCCTTAGAATCAAGGTAGGGAGCTCTGCCTAAACCCTAATTCCCCCCCATCCCGCCCCAATACTTCCCTCGGCAGCGTCTATACAGTTGGCTGTGTCCCCCTTAGACACTTTGATATACCCCCCAGGCCTCTGGCACTTATGGGCACATCAAGCGCTTAGTACAGTGCTCTGCACACAGTAAACGCTCAATAAATATGATTGAATCAGCTGGCATATCCTTAGAATCAAGGTAGGGAGCTCTGCCTAATCCCTAATTCCCCCCCCATCCCGCCCCAATACTTACCTCGGCAGCGTCTATACAGTTGGCTGTGTCCCCCTTAGACACTTTGATATACCCCCCAGGCCTCTGGCACTTATGTGCACATCCTCAAGCGCTTAGTACAGTGCTCTGCACACAGTAAGCGCTCAATAAATACGATTGATGATGATCCTTCCACCCTGCTATTTCCGCCTGTACACTGTACTCTGTAATAAATCCCTAATTTATTTTAATGCCCGTTTCCCCCTGTAGATTGTAAATTCCATGGGCAGGGATCATGTCAATCAACTCCAATACACTGTCCTTTCCCAAGTGCTTGGAAAAGTGCTCTGCACACAGTAAGCTCTCAATAAATACGATTGAGTGAATGAATAATAATAATAATAATGATAACGATAATTGCGGTGTTTGTTAAACGCTTACTCTGTGCCAGGCATTGTAGTGAAAGAATTGCTGTGTCTTCTAATGCCCTGCTTTACAAAAGAATAATAATAACAATGATGGGATTTATTAAGCGCTTACTACGTGCTGAGCTACGTGCTCCAGCGCTTTGCACATAGTAAGCGCTTAACAAATGCCATTATTTATTTAGTTTTTACGTGCAAAGCGCTGTTGTAAGCGCCGGGGAGGTTACAAGATGATCAGGTTGTCCCACGGGGGGCTCACAGCCTTAATCCTCATTTCACACTGAGGCACGCAGAGCCGGAATTTGAACCCACGACCTCTGACTCCCAACCCCGTGCTCTTTCCACCGAGCCACACTGCTTCTCTACAAGGGGATGAGGTGGTCCCACGGGGGGCTCGCAGTCTTAGTCCCCATTTAACAGTTGAGGTAACCGAGGCTCAGAGAAGTGAAGTGACTTGCCCAAGGTCACACAGCAGACATGTGGCGGAGGCAGGATTCGAACCCATGACCTCTGACTCCCAAGCCCGGGCTCTTTCCACTGAGCCACGCTGTTTCTCTTATTCTGCTCCATGGAGGTTAAGCTAAAACTTACGGGAGGGGTTAAATAGCTCTGGAATGTGTTATTTGAGCCCACCGTTGGGTAGGGATCATCTCTATATGTTGCCAACTTGGACTTCCCAAGCACTCAGTACAGTGCTCTGCACACAGTAAGCGCTCAATAAATACGACTGATTGCTTATTTCACTTTCATTAAACTCCTCACAGTGAATGTTTGCTTCACAGACTTGCACAATGTCCCTGGATCTTAGACAGTACCATTCATCCATTCATTCAATCGTATTTACTGAGCGCTTACTGTGTGCAGAGCACTGGACTAAGCGCTTGGGAAGTACAAGTTGGCAACATATAGAGACGGTCCCTACCCAACAGCGGGCTCACAGTCTACGAGGGGGAGACAGAGAACAAAACCAAACATATTAACAAAATAAAATAAATAGAATAAATATGTACAGAGTAATAAATATGTACAAACATATATACATATATACAGGAGATAGATATATATATATAGAGAGAGAGAGAGATAGAGATATATCTATCTATCTATCTATCTATATATATATATATATATATATATATATATAGTGGGGATTCATTTCATTCAATCGTATTTATTGAGCGCTTACTGTGTGCAGAGCAGTACCACAGCTCCTGGCATAGAACTGGGAAGCTCGCTCTCTTCCTCCCTTCAAGGCCCTGCTGAGAGCTCACCTCCTCCAGGAGGCCTTCCCAGACTGAGCCCCTTCCTTCCTCTCCCCCTCGTCCCCCTCTCCATCCCCCCATCTTACCTCCTTCCCTTCCCCACAGCACCTGTATAGACGTATATATGTTTGTACAGATTTATTACTCTATTTATTTTACTTGTACATATCTATCCTATTTATTTTATTTTGTGAGTATGTTTGGTTTTGTTCTCCATCTCCCCCTTTTAGACTGTAAGCCCGCTGTTGGGTAGGGACTGTCTCTATATGTTGCCAACTTGTACTTCCCAAGCGCTTAGTCCAGTGCTCTGCACATAGTAAGCGCTCAATAAATACGATTGATGATGATGCTGAATACCTTATTAGACTCCCTCAACCACCTTTATTTTCACCCGCGGAGGTTGACTTGCCACGATCGGCAGCTTGTTCGCCGTTTGGGATTTTCCACAGAAGCGGGCCCTTGAATCTTGAAGTTTAAATACCATTCCAAGATTTATAGGAATCCGCTAGATTTAAAGAAAGGTGTCTTTCCCCAAAAAAACTTGCCATTTAGCCTAACTTTTTCTCTTCTTTTCAGGAAGGGACATCCAATACTATCTCCCAGGGGCAGAAAGGAGTTTCTTTCCCAAAGTCGGGGGCCAGTAGTGAACACCCAGGAGCCTCGCCGATGACCGCATCCCCACTTTGTTCCTTCCATAGCTACTTTTTGAGCTCCAGGCTCGGGCCGTGCCGGAGTGTGAAGCCACCATGTCTTCCTCTTCCCACAGAAATTTGTAAGGAACAGAAAAGGATTGGATTCACTCCTCCTCACAGCCTCATTAAATAATAATAAATAATATTCATAGTATTTGTTACATAGGTATATATGTTTGTACACATTTATTACTCTATTTTACTTGTACATATTTTATTTTATATGTTGCCAACTTGTACTTCCCAAGCGCTTAGTACAGTGCTCTGCACACAGTAAGCGCTCAATAAATACGACATTGATTGATTGATTGATTTTATTTAGTACGTTTGGTTTTGTTCTCCGTCTCCCCCTTTTAGACTGTGAGCCCGCTGTTGGGTAGGGACCGTCTCTATATGTTGCCAATTTGTACTTCCCAAGCGCTTAGTACAGTGCTCTGCACATAGTAAGCGCTCAATAAATACGACTGATTGATTGATTATTTTATTTATTTTAGTTTGTTAATATGTTTTGTTTGGTTGTCTGTCTCCCCCTTCTAGACTGTGAGCCCGCTGTTGGGTAGGGACCGTCTCTATATGTTGCCAATTTGTACTTCCCAAGCGCTTAGTACAGTGCTCTGCACATAGTAAGTACTCAATAAATACGATTGATTGATTGATTATTTTATTTATTTTATTTTGTTAATATGTTTTGTTTGGTTGTCTGTCTCCCCCTTCTTGACTGTGAGCCCGCTGTTGGGTAGGGACCGTCTCTATATGTTGCCAACTTGGACTTCCCAAGCGCTTAGTACAGTGCTCTGCACACAGTAAGCGCTCAATAAATACGATTGAATGAATGAATGAATGAATCTTGTTACATACAAGGTGATGAGGTTGTCCCACGAGGGGGCTCACAGTCTTAACCCCCATTTTACAGACGAGGTAACTGAGGCACGGAGAAGTGAAGTGACTTGCCTAAAGTCACACAGCTGACAAGTGGCAGAGCCGGAATTAGAATCATTCATTCATTCATTCAATCGTATTTATTCATTCATTCATTCAATCGTATTTATTGAGCACTTACTGTGTGCAGAGCACTGCTGACAAGTGGCAGAGCCGGAATTAGAATCATTCATTCATTCATTCAATCGTATTTATTCATTCATTCATTCAATCGTATTTATTGAGCACTTACTGTGTGCAGAGCACTGTACTAAGCGCTTGGGAAGTACAAGTTAGCAACATATAGACGGTCCCTACCCAACAGCGGGCTCACAGTCTAGAAGGGGGAGACAGACAACAAAACAAAATTGCATGGCTGGGAAAGCAGCGTGGCTCAGTGGAAAGAGCACGGGCTTTGGAGTCGGAGGCCATGGGTTCAAATCCCGGCTCCGCCACTTGTCCCTCCCTCTGCCCATCCGCCAAGCTAGCTCTCTTCCTCCCTTCAAGGCCCTGCTGAGAGCTCACCTCCTCCAGGAGGCCTTCCCAGACTGAGCCCCTTCCTTCGTCTCCCTCTCCATCCCCCCCATCTTACCTCCTTCCCTTCCCCACAGCACCTGTATATATGTATATATATATATATATATATATATATATATATTTGTACATATTTATTACTCTATTTATTCATTTATTTATTTATTTTACTTGTACATATCTATTCTATCTTATTTTGTTAGTATGTTTGGTTTTGTTCTCTGTCTCCCCCTTTTAGACTGTGAGCCCACTGTTGGGTAGGGACTGTCTCTATATGTTGCCAATTTGTACTTCCCAAGTGCTTAGTACAGTGCTCTGCACATAGTAAGCGCTCAATAAATACGATTGATTGATTGATTGATTGTCAGCTGTGTGACTTTGGGCAAGTCACTTAACTTCTCTGGGCCTCAGTTCCCTCATCTGTAAAATGGGGATTAAGACTGTGAGTCCCATGTGGGACAACCTGATCACCTCGTAAACTCCCCAGCGCTTAGAAAAGTGCTTTGCACATAGTAAGACTTAATAAATGCTATTATTATTATTATTATTATTATTATTATTATTATTATTATTATTATTATTATTATTATTATTATTATTATTATAAAACGTGCGGAGGGAAGGCATTCCAGGCCAGGGGGAGGACATGAGACTTCCTGATTCCCAGTTCTGTGTCATCTGCTCTTCATTTTTCATCTTTGCTTTACTAGCGCTTACTGTGTGCAGAGCACTGGACTAAGCGCTTGGGAAGTACAAATTGGCAACATATAGAGACGGTCCCTACCCAACAGCGGGCTCGCAGTCTAGAAGGGGGAGACAGAGAACAAAACAGATTAACAAAATAAAACTACTACTACTAATCCTACTAAATAAGCCCTTCTCAAGCATCATGGAGTTCCCTTCTCCCGGCCCACTGGGGGCCCAACCCTGCCCCGCTCCAATTTCGAGTGGCTTGGTTCAAAGAGCTCGGGACCATTTTCAGTAACCCCCTAAACCCCCACTCAAATGCAAGGGGTTGAATCGGGTCATTTTAACCTAGTTTAAACATACTATGTCTTACCTGGTAACTCTTGAAAATGCATCAGCTTCCAAAAGATATGTTACTCTCCTGTACTTCCCAAGGGCTTAGGACAGTGCTCTGCACACAGTAAGCGCTCAATAAATACGACTGATTGATCTGTTAAGCGCTTACTATGTGCAAAGCGCTGGGGGGGGGATACAAGGTGATCAGGTTGTCCCACTTGGGGCTCACAGTCTTCATCTGTATATATGTTTGTACATATTTATTACTCTTAATTTTACTTGTACATATCCTATTTTATTTTGTTAATATGTTTGGCTTTGTTGTTTGTTTTGTTTCCAATTTGTACTTCCCAAGCGCTTAGTACAGTGCTCTGCACATAGCAAGCGCTCAATAAATACGATTGATGATGATGATGATGATTCAGTAATAATTATGGTATCGATTAAATGCTTACTGTGAGCCAAGCACTGTGCTAAACACCACAGCAGATAACACATAATCGGGTTGGATACAGTCTCTGTCCCACATGGGGCACACCATCTAGAGAAGCCGCATGGCGCAGTGGAAAGAGCCTGGGCTTGGGAGTCAGTGGTTGTGGGTTCTAATCCCCACTCTGCCCCTTGTCAGCTGTGTGACTTTGGGCAACTCACTTAACTTCTCTGGGCTTCAGTTCCTTCATCTGTAAAATGGGGATGAAGACTGTGAGCCCCACGTGGGACAACCTGATGACCTTGTATCTCCTCCATCGCTTAGAACAGTGCTCGGAACATAGTAAGCACCTAGCAAATACCAACATTATTATTATTATCATCATCTATGTAAGAGGGAATAGGATTTAACCTCCAATTTGCACATGAGGAAACTACGGCAAAGAAGTTTAATCAATCATTCACTCATTCAATCATATTTATTGAGCGCTTACTGTGTGCAAATCAATCAATCAATCAATCATATTTATTGAGCGCTTACTGTGTGCAGAGCACTGGACTAAGCGCTTGGGAAGTACAAGTTGGCAACATACAGAGACAGTCCCTACCCAACAGTGGGCTCACAGTCTAGAATTAGAACCCATGACCTCTGGGTCCCAAGCCCGTGCTCTTTCCACTGAGCCACGACAAGGTAATCAGGCTGTCCCACGGGGGGCTCACCGTCTGTACCCCCATTTTACAGATGAGGTAACTGATGCACAGAGAAGTGAAGTCACTCGCCCAAAGTCACACAGCCGACACATGGCGGAGCCGGGATTAGAACCCACGACCTCTGACTCCCAAGCCCGGGCTTTTTCCACTAAGCCACACTGCTTCTCTTGCCAGTATTATTTAGCACTACTGCCTGGATACCCCCTCACCCTCTTCTGATACAAGAATGATCATCACCTCGTGATTCATTCATTCATTCAATCGCATTTACTGAGCACTTACTGTGCGCAAAGCACTGTACTAAGCGCCTGAGAGAGTACACTATAATAATAAACAGACACATTCCCTGCCTGCAGTCTAGAGGGCTTGATCCCTCCATCTAGATAGAGGGGGGGAATGAAAATAATCAAAGAATAGTTGAGTACCTCTATTGTACTCTCCCATGGGCGCATAAGATGTGCTCAAATACTAGTGATTGATTGATTGATTGATTGGTGGGGCCTGGTAAATTCAGGGGAGGCATTCCCAGATGCGGGCATGGAAAAGTTCTCCTCAGGCGATCTTGGGCACTCCCAAATAGTCAAACAGTGAGTTTCCCGCTAAACTGACTAGGAGACAATCCTCCCCGAGCTGCAGATGGGTCTGGATTTCCGACTAAGAACCGAACTCGGACACAGCCGCGGCGCGATCCGTGAAGTTCCTTTTCCACGGGCGTCCAACCCCCGGGCTTTTCCCTTGGGCTACCAGTCTTCTACGGAGCTTTATTTCTAATTATCAATCAATCAATCTTATTTATTGAGCGCTTACTGTGGGCAGAGCACTGTACTAAGCGCTTGGGAAGTCCAAGTTGGCAACATAGAGAGACGGTCCCTACCCAACAGTGGGCTCACAGTCTAGAAGGGGGAGACAGACAACAAAACATATTAACAAAATAATATAGAATAGATATGTACAAGTAAAATATAAATTATGACACACGCTCAATCCTGTGTAAGACTAGGCAAAGTCCCCTAGGCAGCCCTTATCAATCAATCAATCAATCAATTGTATTTATTGAGCGCTTACTGTGTGCAGAACACTGTACTAAACGCTTGGGAAGTCCAAGTTGGCAACATATAGAGACGGTCTCTACCCAACAGTGGGCTCACAGTCTAGAAGGGGGAGACAGAGAACAAAACATATTAACAAAATAAAATAAATAGAATAGATATGTACAAGTAAAATAAAAATTATGACACACACTCAATCCTGTGTAAGACTAGGCAAAGTCCCCTAGGCAGCCCTTATCAATCAATCAATCGTATTTATTGAGCGCTTACTGTGGGCAGAGCACTGTACTACACGCTTGGGAAGTCCAAGTTGGCAACATAGAGAGATGGTCCCTACCCAACAGTGGGCTCACAGTCTAGAAGGGGGAGACAGACAACAAAACATATTAACAAAATAATATAGAATAGATATGTACAAGTAAAATATAAATTATGACACACACTCAATCCTGTGTAAGACTAGGCAAAGTCCCCTAGGCAGCCCTTATCAATCAATCAATCAATCATATTTATTGAGCGCTTACTGTGTGCAGAGCACTGTACTAAACGCTTGGGAAGTCCAAGTTGGCAATTTATAGAGACGGTCCCTACCCAACAGTGGGCTCACAGTCTAGAAGGGGGAGACAGACAACAAAACATATTAACAAAACAAAATAGAATAGATATGTACAGGTAAAATATAAATTATGACACATGCTCAATCCTGTGTAAGACTAGGCAAAGTTCCCTAGGCAGCCCTTATCAATCAATCAATCAATTGTATTTATTGAGCGCTTACTGTGTGCAGAGCACTGTACTAAACGCTTGGGAAGTCCAAGTTGGCAATTTATAGAGACGGTCCCTACCCAACAGTGGGCTCACAGTCTAGAAGGGGGAGACAGACAACAAAACATATTAACAAAATAAAATAGAATTGATATGTACAAGTAAAATATAAATTATGACACACGCTCAATCCTGTGTAAGACTAGGCAAAGTTCCCTAGGCAGCCCTTATCAATCAATCAATCAATCGTATTTATTGAGCGCTTACTGTGTGCAGAACACCGTACTAAACGTTTGGGAAGTCCAAGGTGGCAACGTAGAGAGACGGTCCCTACCCAACAGTGGGCTCACAGTCTAGAAGGGGGAGACAGACAACAAAACATATTAAAAAAATAAAATAGAAATGATATGTACAAGTAAAATATAAATTATGACACACGCTCAATCCTGGGTAAGACTAGGCAAAGTCCCCTAGGCAGCCCTTATCAATCAATCGTATTTATTGAGCGCTTACTGTGTGCAGAGCACTGTACTAAACGCTTGGGAAGTCCAAGTTGGCAACATATAGAGACCGTCCCTACCCAACAGTGGGCTCACAGTCTAGAAGGGGGAGACAGACAACAAAACATATTAACAAAATAAAATAGAATAGAATGCACAATAAAATATAAATTATGACACAAGCTCAATCCTGGGTAAGACTAGGCAAAGTCCCCTAGGCAGCCCTTATCAATCAATCAATCGTATTTATTGAGCGCTTACTGTGTGCAGAGCACTGGACTAAGCGCTTGGGAAGTACAAGTTGGCAACACATAGAGACGGTCCCTACCCAACAGTGGGCTCACAGTCTAGAAGGGGGAGACAGACAACAAAACATATTAACAAAATAAAATAGAATAGATATGTACAAGTAAAATATAAATTATGACGCGCTCAATCCTGTGTAAGACTAGGCAAAGTTCCCTAGGCAGCCCTTATCAATCAATCAATCAGTTGTATTTATTGAGCGCTTACTGTGTGCAGAGCACTGTACTAAACGCTTGGGAAGTCCAAGTTGGCAATTTATAGAGACGGTCCCTACCCAACAGTGGGCTCACAGTCTAGAACGGGGAGACAGACAACAAAACATATTAACAAAATAAAATAGAATTGATATGTACAAGTAAAATATAAATTATGACACACGCTCAATCCTGTGTAAGACTAGGCAAAGTCCCCTAGGCAGCCCTTATCAATCAATCAATCAATCGTATTTATTGAGCGCTTACTGTGGGCAGAGCACTGTACTAAACGCTTGGGAAGTCCAAGTTGGCAACATAGAGAGACGGTCCCTACCCAACAGTGGGCTCACAGTCTAGAAGGGGGAGACAGACAACAAAACATATTAACAAAATAATATAGAATAGATATGTACAAGTAAAATATAAATTATGACACACACTCAATCCTGTGTAAGACTAGGCAAAGTCCCCTAGGCAGCCCTTATCAATCAATCAATCAATCATATTTATTGAGCGCTTACTGTGTGCAGAGCACTGTACTAAACGCTTGGGAAGTCCAAGTTGGCAATTTATAGAGACGGTCCCTACCCAACAGTGGGCTCACAGTCTAGAAGGGGGAGACAGACAACAAAACATATTAACAAAACAAAATAGAATAGATATGTACAGGTAAAATATAAATTATGACACATGCTCAGTCCTGTGTAAGACTAGGCAAAGTTCCCTAGGCAGCCCTTATCAATCAATCAATCAATTGTATTTATTGAGCGCTTACTGTGTGCAGAGCACTGTACTAAACACTTGGGAAGTCCAAGTTGGCAACTTATAGAGACGGTCCCTACCCAACAGTGGGCTCACAGTCTAGAAGGGGGAGACAGACAACAAAACATATTAACAAAATAAAATAAATAGAATAGATATGTACAAGTAAAATATAAATTATGACACACGCTCAATCCTGTGTAAGACTAGGCAAAGTCCCCTAGGCAGCCCTTATCAATCAATCGTATTTATTGAGCGCTTACTGTGTGCAGAGCACTGTACTAAACGCTTGGGAAGTCCAAGTTGGCAACTTATAGAGACGGTCCCTACCCAACAGTGGGCTCACAGTCTAGAAGGGGGAGACAGACAACAAAACATATTAACAAAATAAAATAAATAGAATAGATATGTACAAGTAAAATATAAATTATGACACACGCTCAATCCTGTGTAAGACTAGGCAAAGTCCCCTAGGCTGCCCTTATCAATCAATCGTATTTATTGAGTGCTTACTGTGTGCAGAGCACTGTACTAAACGCTTGGGAAGTCCAAGTTGGCAACTTATAGAGACGGTCCCTACCCAACAGTGGGCTCACAGTCTAGAAGGGGGAGACAGAGAACAAAACATATTAACAAAATAAAATAAATAGAATAGATATGTACAAGTAAAATATAAATTATGACACACGCTCAATCCTGGGTAAGACTAGGCAAAGTCCCCTAGGCAGCCCTTATCAATCAATCGTATTTATTGAGTGCTTACTGTGTGCAGAGCACTGTACTAAACGCTTGGGAAGTCCAAGTTGGCAACTTATAGAGACGGTCCCTACCCAACAGTGGGCTCACAGTCTAGAAGGGGGAGACAGAGAACAAAACATATTAACAAAATAAAATAAATAGAATAAATATGTACAAGTAAAATATAAATTATGACACACGCTCAATCCTGGGTAAGACTAGGCAAAGTCCCCTAGGCGGCCCTTATCCTTAGTTAAACCAGAATTTCTGACTAATCAGAATTACTCATCATCATCATCATCAATCGTATTTATTGAGCGCTTACTATGTGCAGAGCACTGTACTAAGCGCTTGGGAAGTACAAATTGGCAACACATAGAGACAGTCCCTACCCAACAGTGGGCTCACAGTCTAAAAGTCATTTCCCCCTACATGTCAGATAACAGGGCCGTCACCAAAACCTGCCGGTCTCAGCTCCGCAACATCGCCAAGATCCGCCTTTTCCTCTCCATCCCAACCGCTACCCTGCTCATCCAAGCTCTCATCCTATCCCGTCTGGACTACTGCATCGGCCTTCTTTCCGATCTCCCATCCTCGTGTCTCTCCCCACTTCAATCCATCCTTCACGCCGCTGCCCGGATTGTCTTTGTCCAGAAACGCTCTGAGCATGTTACTCCCCTCCTCAAAAATCTCCAGTGGCTCCCAATCAATCTGCGCATCCGATTGCCAATGAATGAATAACAGAGGTGACAACTTTTCATTTCAAGCCGGGGGTGGAAAGAGGGCAGGGGTTTGGCTGGGGGGACATGAGGAGTGGGAGAAGAAGGTTTCCAAGTGCTAATAGTTCAGAAGGCTAATATAGTCAAGCGCTTAGTACAGCGCTCCGCACACAGTAAGTGCTCAATAAATGATTGAATGAATGAATGAATATAGTTCAGAAGGCTAGTAATAATAATAATAATCATAATGGTATTTGTTAAGCGCTTACTATGTGCAAAGCACTGTTCTAAGCGCTGGGGAGGTTACAAGGTGAACGGGCTGTCCCACGGGGGGCTCACAGTCTTAATCCCCATTTGACAGGTGAGGGAACTGAGGCCCAGAGAAGTGAAGTGACTTGCCCAAAGTCACACAGCTGACAGTTGGCAGGGCCGGGATTTGAACCCATGACCTCGGACTCCAAAGCCCGGGCTCTTTCCACCGAGCCACGCTGCTTCTAGTAGTTCATAATGCTGGGGCTTTTCAGCTCTGAGGTCTTGATGGAGCCTTGGGAAAAGCAAGTCTGAGAGTCCAGCTCAAAAAATATCATAAGCGCTCAATAAATATGATTGAATGAATGTAGTTCAGAAGGGTAGTAGTATTTATTTATTTATTTTACTTGTACATATCTATTCTATTTATTTTATTTTGTTAGTATGTTTGGTTTTGTTCTCTGTCTCCGCCTTTTAGACTGTGAGCCCACTGTTGGGTAGGGACTGTCTCTATATGTTGCCAACTTGTACTTCCCAAGCGCTTAGTACAGTGCTCTGCACACAGTAAGCGCTCAATAAATACGATTGATTGATTGATTGATAATGTTGGGGCTTTTCAGCTCTAAGGTCTTGATGGAGCCTTGGGAAAAGCAAGTCTGGGAGTCCAGCTCAAAAAATATCATGGCCTAGTGGAAAGAAAAGAGCCCTGGGAGTCAGAGGACCTGGGTTCTAATCTTGGCTCCACCCCGTACCTGCTACGTGACCCTGGGCAAGTCACTTCACTTTTCTGGGCTTCAGTTCCCTCAAAATGAGGAGTCCCTCCTACTATTTAGACTGTGAGCCCCATGTGGGACCTCATTGTCTTGTGTCATCCCCAGTTCTTACTACAGTGCTTGGCACACAGTAAGCGCTTAAAAAATACCACAATTATTTAAATGTTAGTGTGGCGTAGTAGAAAAAGCACAGACCTGAGAGTCAGGGGACCTGGGTTCTAATCCCAGATCTTCCACCTGTCTGCTGTGTGACTTCAGGCACATCACTTAACTTCTCTGGGCCTCAGTTACCTCCTCTGTAAAATGGGGATTAAGACCTCCTTCCTCTCCCCTTCCTCCCCCTCCCCACAGCACTGGTATATATGTATATAGGTTTGTACATATTTATTACTCTATTTATTTATTTATTTTACCTGTACATATTCTATTTATTTTATTTTGTTAATATATAACAAAAATATAATATAATATAATATAATATAAATATAATATAATATAATATAATATATGTTTCATTGTCTGTCTCCCCCTTCTAGACTGTAAGCCCGCTGTTGGGTAGGGACCGTCTCTATATGTTGCCAACTTGTACTTCCCAAGCGCTTAGTACAGTGCTCTGCACACAGTAAGCGCTCAATAAATACGACTGAATGAATGAATGAATGACTGTGAGCCCCATAAGGGACATGGACTATGTCCAACCTACTTATCTTCTATTTCTATCTGTGTCCAACCTACTTGATTATCAGTGCTTAGTACAGTGCTTGGTACATAATAATAATAATAAGAATAATAAGAATAATAATACTGGTATTTGTTAAACGCTTACTATATGCAAAGCACTGTTCTAAGCGCTGGGGTAAATACAAGGTAATCAGGTTGTCCCACGGGGGGCTCACAGTCTCAATCCCCATTTTACAGATGAGGGAACTGAGGCCCAGAGATGTTAAGTGACTTGCCCCAAGTCACACAGCTGACAAGTGACAGAGCCGGGATTTGAACTCACAACCTCCAACTCCAAAGCCCATGCTCTTTCCACTGAGCCACACTACATAGAAAGTATTTTAACAAATGCCATTAAAATAACCAAACTGGAGGTCCCCATCATTCCTATGGACTAGATACCTCTACTAGATAACCAATCAATCAATCAATCAATAGTATTTATTGAGCCCCTACTATGCGCGGAGGCACTGTTCCAAGAGCTTGGGAGAGTACAATACAACAGAATTAGTAGAAACGTTCCTGCCCATCATCATCATCATCAATCGTATTTATTGAGCGCTTACTATGTGCAGAGCACTGTACTAAGCGCTTGGGAAGTACAACTGGCAATTGGCCAGAATGAGCCTACAGTCTAGAGGGGGAGACAAACATTAATATGAATAAATAATTTATAGTAAATAATTTAAAGATCTGCACCTCAGTGCTGTGGGGTCGGGGACAGGGTGAACATCAAATTGCAGTATTTTAGAAGACGTTAATGGCGAAAACCATGTTGAATAAACCCTCCGAGAAGCAACGCGCTGATTAGAAAATGTTCATACCTATTCCTTAAATCTTCCACCATACTTGGATTAGTACTGGAATATACAATTTCTTTGGGCTGAAAAGGAAGATATTGAAAAAATTAGAAAAATTAGAAAAGAATACCGCGGGTCATCTTTGCAAATTTGCCCTTGATGCAAGTTTCCTCCCAAGGGCACGGCTGCTTCCATTACAGGATAAAAAGTGTCTCTTTTTATTAGTACCTTCACACAAACCAAGATGTTCAGCTGCATTGTATAATTTGCCATCCACCTGGCTTCACTACGCGGCTAAATGTAAAGCAAGAAAGCGAACGGTTTGCAGGGGTGAGCTGATTTGACTTAAAAGAATTAATTGAGGGGAGCGAGGAGAGGGGCTCGGGCCTGGGCTGGAACTCAGATGTCAGGTCCAGGGGTTTCTGCCACTTCACTTCTCTGGGCCTCAGTTACCTCATCTGTAAAATGGGCACGAAGACTGCGAGTCCCCCCCCGAGGGACAACCTGATCACCTTGTAACTTTCCCAGCGCTTAGAACAGTGCTTCACACATAACGAACGGTTGCAGGGGTGAGCTGATTTGACTTAAAAGAATTAATTGAGGGGAGCGAGGAGAGGGGCTCGGGCCTGGGCTGGAACTCAGATGTCAGGTCCAGGGGTTTCTGCCACTTCACTTCTCTGGGCCTCAGTTACCTCATCTGTAAAATGGGCACGAAGACTGCGAGTCCCCCCCCGAGGGACAACCTGATCACCTTGTAACTTTCCCAGCGCTTAGAACAGTGCTTTGCACATAACGAACGGTTGCAGGGGTGAGCTGATTTGACTTAAAAGAATTAACTGAGGGGAGTGAGGAGAGGGGCTCGGGCCTGGGCTGGAACTCAGATGTCAGGTCCAGGGGTTTCTGCCACTTCACTTCTCTGGGCCTCAGTTACCTCATCTGTAAAATGGGCACGAAGACTGTGAGCCCCCCCGAGGGACAACCTGATCACCTTGTAACCTCCCCAGCGCTTGGAACAGTGCTTTGCACGTAGTAAGCGCTTAATAAATGCCATTATTATTATTATTCCCACTGTCATTCCCTGGCCACCCCCATGGCAGTCCGGCCAAGCCACCGGACAACTGCTGAGATCATCATCATCAATCGTATTTATTGAGCGCTTACTATGTGCAGAGCACTGTACTAAGCGCTTGGGAAGTACAAATTGGGAACATATAGAGACAGTCCCTACCCAACAGTGGGCTCACAGTCTAAAAATGCCAAACGGGGAAGCCCAACCCTGCCTCGGTTTCTGCGTTTTATTCTACAAACCTTGCTGGAGGGGCCCACGATCCTTCTTAGGTCGTGAGCCCCTTCAGGGACAGGGACTGCGTCTAATTCCCACCTGCGTGTTCTTTCCCAGTGCTTAGTACAGTGCTCTCCACACAGTAAGTGCTTAATAAATACCACTACTGTAACTGCAGGTCTTACCTTTCACATAATAAAAATAACAATAGTAATAGTTATGGTATTTGTTAAGCGCTTAACTATGTGCCAGGCACTGTCTCCAGCACCTGTCTCCATGTTTTGTTTTGTTGTCCATCTCCCCCTTCTAGACTGTGAGCCCACTGTTGGGTAGGGACCGGCTCTATATGCTGTGCTTCCCAGGCGCTTAGTACAGTGCTCTGCACACAGTAAGCAGTCAATAAATACGATTGAATGAATGAATGAATCCAGCCCCATAGCACTTATGTACATATCTGTAATTTATTTATTTGGATTGATGTCCACTCCCTCCCCCCGCCCCCCCAGACTGTAAGCTCACTGTAGGCATGGAGTATGTCTCTTAATTGTTGTATTGTAATAATAATAATAATGATAATTCATTCATTCAATCGTATTTATTGAGTGCTTACTGTGTGCAGAGCACTGTACTAAGCGCTTGGGAAGTACAAGTTGGCAACATATAGATATGGTCCCTACCCAACAGCGGGCTCACAGTCTAGAAAGGCGAGCTCACAGTCTAGCGCTTACTATGTGCCAAGCACTGTTCTAAGCGCTGGGGAGGTTACAAGGTGATCAGGTTGTCCCACCGGAGGCTCACAGCTTTAATCCCCATTTTACAGATGAGGTAACTGAGGCCCAGAGAAGTGAAGTGACTTGCCCAAAGTCACACAGCTGACAGTTGGCGGAGCCGGCATTTGAACCCATGACCTCTGACTCCAAACCCGGGCTCTTTCCACTGAGCCACGCTGCTTCTCAGCATGTACTCTCCCAAGCACTTAGCCCAGAGCTCTGCACACAGTAAGCGCTCAATAAATACAACTGAATGAACTTACTCACTGGCTCATTCTCATTATTCACTGCTGACCTCTTGCTCGCTTCTGCCTGGAATGGGCTCCCCTTTCACATAATAATAATAATAATGGCATTTGTTAAGCACTTACTATGTGCCAAGCACTGTTCTAAGCGCTGGGGTAGATACAAGGTAATCAGGTTGTCCCACGTGAGGCTCACAGTCTTCACCCCCATTTTAGAGATGAGGTAACTGAGGTACAGAGAAGCAAAGTGACTTGCCCAAGGTCACACAGCTGACAAGTGGCAGGGCCAGGATTAGAACCCACGGCCTCTGACTCCCAAGTCTGTGCTCTTTTCCACTAAGCCACAGACCGCTGACTCTCCCCATCTTCTTCTAGACTGTGAGCCCACTGTTGGGTAGGGACCGTCTCTATATGTTGCCAACTTGGACTTCCCAAGCGCTTAGTACAGTGCTCTGCACACAGTAAGCGCTCAATAAATACGATTGATTGATTAGTACAGTGCTCTGCACACAGTAAAGTGCTCAATAAATGCGATTGATTGATTGATTGATTGCTCTTCAAGAGCCTTCTGAAATCGAGCCCACTGTTGGGTAGGGACTGGCTCTACATGTTGCCAACTTGGACTTCCCAAGCGCTCAGTACAGTGCTCTGCACACAGTAAAGTGCTCAATAAATGCGATTGATTGATTGATTGATTGCTCTTCAAGAGCCTTCTGAAATCGAGCCCACTGTTGGGTAGGGACCGGCTCTATATGTTGCCAACTTGTACTTCCCAAGCGCTTAGTCCAGTGCTCTGCACACAGTAAGCGCTCAATAAATATGATTGATTGATCACATCTCCTCCAGGAGCCCTTCTCTGATCAATCGCTCATCTCCCCTCCCATCAACTGCCACTTTGACACTTTCATGTGACCAAAGCGCTTGGACATTCAGCCCCACACCCCATCACATTTTGTCGCCTGTCTCCCCCTTCATCATCATCAATCGTATTTATTGAGCGCTTACTATGTGCAGAGGACTGTACTAAGCGCTTGGGAAGTACAAGTTGGCAACATATAGAGACAGTCCCTACCCAACAGTGGGCTCACAGACTGCGAGCCCGTTGTTGGGTAGGGATTGTCTCTGTCTGTTGCCAACTTGGACTTCCCAAGCGCTTACTACAGTGCCCTGCACACAGTAAGCGCTCGGTAAATATGACTGAATGAATGAACTGAATGAATGAATCTGCAAAGCGGGGATACTGGGAGCTCACCTCCTCCAGGAGGCCTTCCCAGATTGTACATATTTATTCTATGTATTTTGTTAATATGTTTTGTTCTCTGTCTCCCCCTTCTAGACTGCAAGCCCGTTGTTGGGTAGGGATTGTCTCTGTCTGTTGCCAACTTGGACTTCCCAAGCGCTTACTACAGTGCCCTGCACACAGTAAGCGCTCAGTAAATACAACTGAATGAATGAACTGAATGAATGAATCTGCGAAGTGGGGATACTGAGAGCTCCCCTCCTCCAGGAGGCCTTCCCAGATTGTACATATTTATTCTATGTATTTTGTTGATATGTTTTGTTGTCTGTCTCCCCCTTCTAGACTGCGAGCCCCCTGTGGGGTAGGGCCCGTCTCTATATGTTGCCAACTTCAAGCGCCTAGTACAGTGCTCTGCACACAGTAAACGCTCAATAAATACGATTGACTGTATGTTGGGTAGGGACTGTCTCTATATGTTGCCAATTTGTACTTCCCAAGCGCTTAGTACAGTGCTCTGCACATAATAAGCACTCAATAAATATGATTGATGATGATGATGATGATGATGATGAAATGCACTTCCGTACACATCTTGATACTCTCTCGTTTCGCTCTACTTGTGATTTTTTTTTTTAGGGGCGGACTCCCCCCACTAGATAGCTCGTGGAGGGCAGAAATCATCTCTACTATCTATCGTACTCTTCCAAGCACTTAGTACAGTGCTCTGTACAGCAGAGGTGTCCAGTAAACACGACTGACTGATTGGCATACCGCTCAGTGCGGCGCAGTTAGCATAATATTACCATCAATCGTATTTATTGAGCGCTTACTGTGTGCAGAGCACTGTACTAAGCGCTTGGGAAGTCCAAGTTGGCAACGTATTAGACTGAATGGCTCCGACAGCTGTGAGTCCAATCACCCAAATACAACTTGAAAGACGCAAATATTACCTGAATAGTGGATTTTGTCCACTGAAAGTTACTGGGAAGAAATTGTTTCCATAAGCCTTCTTTTGAACGGTCAAAAGTTACGGACATTGGGGTACTGTTAGGTTGAATATTGAACCAAACCTATTAAAATAGGAAGAATGATTAAAGTCTTCAACTATTAAATAGTAATAAACTCCCCGTGGACCTGTTAGGAAGCGGTGTGGCCTAGTGGATAGAGCCTGGGAGGTCAGAAGGGCCTGGGTTCTAATCCTGCCTCTGCCACTTGTCATTCATTCATTCAATCGTATTTATTGAGCGCTGACTCTGTGCAAAGCACTGTTCTAAGCGCTGGGGGGATACAAGGTGATCAGGTTGTCCCGCGGGGGGCTCACAGTCTTCATCCCCATTTTCCGGATGAGGTCACTGAGGCTCAGAGAAGTGAAGTGACTTGCCCAAGGTCACACAGCAGACACGTGGCGGAGCCGGGATTCGAACCCATGACCTCTGACTCCGAAGCCCGGGCTCTTCCCACTGAGCCACGCCGCTTCACTTGTCTGCTGTGTGACTTTGGGGCAGTCACTTAACTTCTCTGGCTCTCAGTTACCTCTCCGGCGAGCCCTGTGCGGGACAGGGATTGTGTCCAACCTGATTAGCTTGTAATAATAATAATAATAATAATAATAATAATAATAATAATAATAATGGCATTTATTAAGCGCTTACTATGTGTAAAGCACTGTTCTAAGCGCTGACCTACCCCACTGCTCAGTACAGTGCCTGGCACATAATAAGCGCCTAACAAATACCATAAAAAAGTGTCTACCAACTCTGTAATATTGTACTCGCCCAGGTTTTTAGCACAGTGCTCTGCACACAGTAAGCGCTCAGTAAATACTGATATAAAAGTCAGTGGAGACCTTAAGGGAGCCTGCATAGACCGCTGACAATCAATCAATCAATCGTATTTATTGAGCGCTTACTGTGTGCAGAGCACTGTACTAAGCGCTTAGCACTGTACTAATATTTAAGAGACATCTATAAGACTGTGTTGAAAATACAGTTGGGACGTTTTCCCTCTTGGCTGGGTAATCAATCAATCAATCAATCGTATTTATTGAGCGCTTACTGTGTGCAGAGCACTGCACTAAGCACTTAGCACTGTACTAATATTTAAGAGACATCTATAAGACTGTGTTGAAAATGCAATTGAGACTTTTTCCTCTTGGCTGGGTAATCAATCAATCAATCAATCGTATTTATTGAGCGCTTACTGTGTGCAGAGCACTGTACTAAGCGCTTGGGAAGTCCAAGTTGGCAACATATAGAGACGGTCCCTACCCACCAGTGGGCTCACAGTCTAGAAGGGGGAGACAGAGAACAAAACAAAACATATTAACAAAATAAAATAAATGCAATAGATATGCACACAACACTATTGTACACAATAAGCACAACACTATGTTAGGAAATATTTGGACAGTGTTAACAGCCATTGGAAAACGTTCAGTACGTATTTACTATTCTTTTTTATTAATGATGTGCATATAATAATAATAATAATGATGGCATTTATTAAGCGCTTACTATGTGCGAAGCACTGTTCTAAGCGCTGAGGAGGTTACAAGGTGATCAGGTTGTCCCACGGGGGGCTCCCAGTCTTCATCCCCATTTTACAGATGAGGTAACTGAGGCACAGAGAAGTGAAGTGACTTGCCCAAAGTCACACAGCTGAAAATTGGCGGAGCCGGGATTTGAACCCATGACCTCTGACTCCAAAGCCCGTGTTCTTTCCATTCATTCATTCATTCAATCGTATTTATTGAGCGCTTACTGTGTGCAGAGCACTATACTAATCAATCAATCAATCGTATTTATTGAGCGCTTACTGTGTGCAGAGCACTGTACTAAGCGCTTGGGAAGTCCAAGTTGGCAACATATAGAGACGGTCCCTACCCACCAGTGGGCTCACAGTCTAGAAGGGGGAGACAGACAACAAAACAAAACATATTAACAAAATAAAATAAAGAGAATAGTAAATATGTACAAGTGAAATAGAGTAATATGTACAAACATATATACAGGCGCTTTCCACTGAGCCACGCTGCTTTAATTCTACTTGTTCTGACGATTTTGACACCTGTCTACATGTTTTGTTTTGTTCATTCATTCAATTGTATTTACTGAGCGCTTACTGTGTGCAGAGCACTGTACTAAGCGCTTGGGAAGTACAAGTTGGCAACACTGTTGTCCGTCTCCCCCTTCTAGACTGTGAGCCCATTGTTGGGTAGGGACCGTCTCTAGATGTTGCCAACTTGGACTTCCCAAGCGCTTAGTACAGTGCTCTGCACACAGTAAGCGCTCAATAAATACGACTGAATGAATGAAAAGAGAGCCACCAATAATGATCCTTTGTTTTGAGTCAAAGTGTAATTACATAGAGGTATGGACTCTTGGCCCTCTTGGGATGGCACCTGTATATTCATTCATTCATTTCATTCAATCGTATTTATTGAGCGCTTACTGTGTGCAGAGCACTGGACTAAGCGCTTGGGAAGTACAAGTCGGTATATACGTCTATATGTTTGTACATATTTATTACTCTATTTTACTTGTACATATCTATTCTATTTATTTTATTTTGTTAATATCTTTGGTTTTGTTCTCTGTCTCCCCCTTCTAGACTGTGAGCCCACTGTTGGGTCGGGACCGTCTCTATATGTTGCCAACTTGGACTTCCCAGGCGCTTAGTACTAGTGCTCTGCACACAGTAAGCGCTCAATAAATACAATTGATTGATTGATTGATTACCCAGCCAAGAGGAAAAAGTCTCCATTGTATTTTCAACACGGTCTTCTAGACTGTGAGCCCACTGTTTGGGTAGGGACCGTCTCTAGATGTTGCCAACTTGGACTTCCCAAGCGCTTAGTACGGTGCTCTGCACACAGTCAGCGCTCAATAAATACGATTGATTGATTGATTGATTGATTGAGAGTTTCCAGTACCCTACCGGTTCCGGCTACAGGAGGGAGAGTCGAGCAGAGGCCTTCCTATTCCATTCCCAGATTGGGAAGTGGCTAGTGAGTGGATGGGAATCTCCTAGAAGTCAAATCTCATCCATGCTGGGCAGCAACAGCATGGGAGAAAGCCGAGGGCGGAGACTCGGGTTTTTACTGCGCGGAAAAAGGCAGCGGTAACCACTTCCGTATTTATTAAATTCTATTTATTTTATTTTGTTAGTATGTTTGGTTTTGTTCTCCGTCTCCCCCTTTAAGACTGTGAGCCCACTGTTGGGTAGGGACTGTCTCTAGATATTGCCAACTTGTACTTCCCAAGCGCTTAGTACAGTGCTCTGCACACAGTCAGCGCTCAATAAATACGATTGATTGATTGATTGATTGATTTTACCAGGAAAACTCTACGGATGCACAACCAGAATGACCGCACATGGAGGAGGAGCACTCCAGGAGAGACATGTTCATGGAGTATATATGTATATATGTTTGTACATATTTATTACTCTATTTATTTTACTTGTACATATTTATTCTATTAATTTTATTTTGTTAATATGTTTTGTTCTGTTGTCTGTCTCCCCCTTCTAGACTGTGAGCCCGCTGTTGGGTAGGGACCATCTCTAGATGTTGCCAACTTGGACTTCCCAAGCGCTCAGTACAGTGCTCTGCACACAGTAAGCGCTCAATAAATACGATTGATTGATTGATTGCTCTGCGCAAAACACTGACCTAAGAATTTGGGAGACCGCAGTTGAGAAACACGCTCCCTGCCCTCAGGAAGCTTACAGGGAGAGGCTGACAAACCTAAGTCATTCGCAAAATGCCATGACCGCTGATAGTGAATGTATGGAAATTTAAAGGGATAAATAAGTGTAAGTACATTTAAGAACTGAAGTTTATAAACCTAAGAGAAGCCGTCAGTCAGTTGTATTTGTTGAACGCTTATTGTGTGCAGAGCACTGTACTAAGCGCTTGGGAGAGTACAGTGTACTAGACACATTCCCTGTCCACAGTGAGCTTACAGTCTAGAGGCAGCGTGCCCTAGGGAGAGAGAATGAGTCTGGGGGAGTCAGAAGGACCTGGATGCTAATCCCGCCTCTGCCCATTGATTGCCGTGAGACCTTGGGCAAATCACTGGGCAAGAGAAGCCGCGTGGCTTAGTGGAAAGAGCCCAGGCGTGGGAGTCAGAGGTGGTGGGTTCCTATCCCGGCTCCGCCACTTGTCAGCTGGGTGACTTTGAGCAAGTTGCTTCCCTTCTCTGGGCCTCAGTTACCTCATCTGGAAAATGGGGATGAAGACTGTGAGCCCCATGTGGGACAACCTGATCACCTTGTATCTAACTGTGTGACAACGTGTAGCTACCCCAGCACTTAGAACAGTGCTTAGAACATAGTAAGTGCTTAACAAATACCATTATTATTATTATTATTATTATCATTTAACTTCTCTGTGCCTCAGTTTTCTCACCTATAAAATGAGGGTACCTGTACTCCTTCCTACTTAGATTGTAAGCCCCATGTGGGACAGGGACTCTGTCCATCCTAATTAACTTATTTCAACCCCAGCACTTAGAACAGTGCTTGGAACATAGTAAGTGCTTAACAAATACCATTATTATTATTATTATTATTATTATTATTATTATCATTATTATTTAACTTCTCTGTGCCTCAGTTTTCTCACCTATAAAATGAGGATACCTGTACTCCCTCCTACTTAGATTGTAAGCCCCATGTGGGACAGGGACTCTGTCCATCCTAATTAGCTTACTTCTACCCCAGCACTTAGAACAGTACTTGGAACATAGTAAGCGCTTAACAAATACCATTATTATTATTATTATTATTATTATTATTATTATTGTTATTATTATCATTTAACTTCTCTGTGCCTCAGTTTTCTCACCTATAAAATGAGGATACCTGTACTCCTTCCTACTTAGATTGTAAGCCCCATGTGGGACAGCGACTCTGTCCATCCTAATTAACTTATTTCAATCCCTGCACTTAGAACAGTGCTTGGAACATAGTAAGCACTTAACAAATACCATTATTATTATTATTATTATTAATATCATTATTATTATTTAACTTCTCTGTGCCTCAGTTTTCTCACCTATAAAATGAGGATACCTGTACTCCTTCCTACTTAGACTGTAAGCCCCATGTGGGACAGGGACTCTGTCCATCCTAATTAACTTATTTCAACCCCAGCACTTAGAACAGTGCTTGGAACATAGTAAGTGCTTAACAAATACCATTATTATTATTATTATTATTAATTAACTTCTCTCTGCCTCAGTTTTCTCACCTATAAAATGAGGATACCTGTACTCCTTCCTACTTAGATTGTAAACCCCATGTGGGACAGCAACTCTGTTCATCCTAATTAACTTATTTCAATCCCAGCACTTAGAACAGTGCTCGGAACATAGTAAGCACTTAACAAATACCATTATTATTATTATTATTATTAATTAACTTCTCTGTGCCTCAATTTTCTCACCTATAAAATGAGGATACCTGTTCTCCCTCCTACTTAGATTGTAAGCCCCATGTGGGACAGGGACTCTGTCCATCCTAATTAACTTATTTCAACCCCAGCACTTAGAACAGTGCTTGGAACATAGTAAGCACTTAACAAATATCATTATTATTATTATTATTATTAATTAACTTCTCTCTGCTGCAGTTTTCTCACCTATAAAATGAGGATACCTGTACTCCTTCCTACTTGGGACAGGGACTCTGTCCATCCTAATTAACTTATTTCAACCCCAGCACTTAGAACAGAGCTTGGAACATAGTAAGCGCTTAACAAATACCATTATTATTATTATTATTATTATTATTATTTAACTTCTCTGTGCCTCAGTTTTCTCACCTATAAAATGAGGATACCTGTACTCCCTCCTACTTAGATTGTAAGCCCCATGTGGGACAGGGACTCTGTCCATCCTAATTAACTTATTTCAACCCCAGCACTTAGAACAGTGCTTGGAACATAGTAAGCACTTAACAAATACCATTATTATTATTATTATTATTATTATTATTATTATTATTATTATTATCAATTAACTTCTCTCTGCCTCAGTTTTCTCACCTATAAAATGAGGATACCTGTACTCCCTCCTACTTAGATTGTAAGCCCCATGTGGGACATGGACTCTGTCCATCCTAATTAACTTATTTCTACCCCAGCACTTAGAACAGTGCTTGGAACATAGTAAGCGCTTAACAAATACCATTATTATTATTATTATTATTATTATTATTATTATTATTTAATTTCTCTGTGCCTCAGTTTTCTCACCTATAAAATGAGGATACCTGTACTCCCTCCTACTTAGATTGTAAGCCCCATGTGGGACATGGACTCTGTCCATCCTAATTAACTTATTTCTACCCCAGCACTTAGAACAGTGCTTGGAACATAGTAAGCGCTTAACAAATACCATTATTATTATTATTATTATTATTATTATTATTTAATTTCTCTGTGCCTCAGTTTTCTCACCTATAAAATGAGGATACCTGTACTCCCTCCTACTTAGATTCACATTTTGCGAATGACTTAGGTTTGTCAGCCTCTCCCTGTAAGCTTCCTGAGGGCAGGGAGCGTGTTTCTCAACCGTGGTCTCCCAAATTCTTACTGCAGTGTTTTGCACAGAGCAATCAATCAATCAATCAATCAATCATATTTATTGAGCGCTTACTGTGTGCAGAGCACTGTACTAAGCGCTTGGGAAGTGAAAGTTGGCAACATATAGAGACGGCCCCTGCCCAACAGTGGGCTCACAGTCTAGAAGGGGGAGGCAGAGAACAAAACCAAACATATTAACAAAATAAAATAAATAGAATAGATACGTACAAGTAAAATAAATAAATAGAGTAATAAATATGTACAATATGTACAATCAATGTGGGGTGGGAATTGTCTGTTTATTGTTGTATTGTACTCTCCCAAGTGCTTAGTACAGTGCTCTGCACACAGTAAGTGCTCAGTAAGTATGATTGATGGATCGCTCTGCACACAGCAGGCATCCAGTATGTGGCTCAGTGGAAAGAGCCCAGGCTTTGGAGTCAAAGGTCATGGGTTCAAATCCTGGCTCCGCCACTTGTCAGCTGTGTGACAACTTCTCTGTGCCTCAGTTCCCTCACCTGTAAAATGGGGATTATGACAGTGAACCCCACGTGGGACAACCCGATCACCTGGTATCCTCCCCAGCGCTTAGAACAGTGCTTTGCACATAGTAAGCGCTTAACAAATGCCATCATTACTTATCACTACTATTTATTACTCTCGGGGAGTAGCATCCTCCCTGGGAGAACTGAGCTCAGTAAGTGAAATACGAAAGGCGGGATCATATTTATCACTTGTTGTTGTTTTTTTTTAAACTCCATGAATAGCAATTATTCACTGATTATCGGAGGGCGACGACTAATCTGTTTTTTTTTAAACTCCATGAATAGCAATTATTTACTGATTACCGGAGGGCGACGACTAATGCGACCAGACGGAATTTTGTGGTGCTGTTATTTTGAGGAGGCTTGGCTTGGTAGGGAGAAAAGCGCAGGTTATGAGGAGTCAATCAATCAATCAATCGTATTTATTGAGCGCTTACTGTGTGCAGAGCATCATCATCATCATCATCAATCGTATTTATTGAGCGCTTACTGTGTGCAGAGCACTGTACTAAGCGCTTGGGAAGTCCAAGTTGGCAACATATAGAGACGGTCCCTACCCAACAGTGGGCTCACCGTCTAGGATCATGATGGGTGTGAGCGGAAGAATGAAAAATAACGATATCTTTTCCTTATTTTTCCTGAAAGGGACACTGCGCTTTCAGTTCAACGGATACACTGTGAAGTCATCGCATCACATTTAAATACTCCATTTGAAATAGTTTTCCACCCAAATGCAGGTGCGTGATAACCACTACAGCGAAGCAACGTGGCTCACTGGAAAGAGCCCGGGCTTTGGAGTCAAAGGTCATGGGTTCAAATCCCGGCCCTGCCACTTGTCAGCTGGGTGACTTTGGGCAAGTCACTTCACTTCTCTGGGCCTCAGTTCCCTCATCTGGAAAATGGGGATGAAGACTGTGAGGACCCCCTGTGGGACAACCCGATCACCTTGCAACCTCCCCAGCGCTTAGAGCAGTGCTTTGCATGTAGTAAGCGCTTAATAAATGCCATTATTATTATTATTATTATTATTACTACAGGCGGAATTGATCTTCCATGAAAAGTTAGGTCACAACCAAGAGCACGTGCGAAACAAAAGCGACAATCCAACCCCATTGCCCGGCTAGAGGGCTACCCCGGACAGGTTGAACCCTACTTACGTTTTCCTCGTCAATTAAGCAGTCAGCACTCTGTAGAGGACAAAATGAGTCGAACTGCCTGTAGCAGTGCCCAGTCAGTGGATTCCAAAGAAGATATTCGTCACTTTCTTTTGTTATCACATAAGCCACTTGCCCCTGAAACAATCAAGAACCGGGTGCGAAATGGTAGTTGAATCACTGCGACAATTCCCAGGAATATTTGCGACTTTAGAGCCTGATTTCCTAACCCTCTCCCTCCTCAAGTGTTTGCTGACTTCAGTGATCGTAAGAAGAGCGGGCGCGTGGCTCAGTGGAAGGAGCCGGGGCTTTGGAGTCGGAGGTCACGGGTTCAAATCCCGGCGCCGCCACTTGTCGATCAATCAATCAATCGTATTTATTGAGCGCTTACTGTGTGCAGAGCACTGTACTAAGTGCTTGGGAAGGACATCATCATCATCATCATCATCAATCGTATTTACTGAGCGCTTACTATGTGCAAAGCACTGTACTAAGCGCTTGGGAAGTACAAATTGGCAACATATAGAGACAGTCCGTACCCAACAGTGGGCTCACAGTCTAAAAGGGGGAGACAGAGAACAAAACCAAACATACTAACAAAATAAAATAAATAGAATAGATATGTACAAGTAAAATAAATAAATAAATAGAGTAATAAATATGTACAAACATATATACATGTATACAGGTGCTGTGGGGAAGGGACAAGTTGGCAACATATAGAGACAGTCCCTACCCAACAGGGGGACTTCAGGCAAGTCACTTCAATGCTCTGTGCCTCAGTTCCCTCATCCATAAAATGGGGATTAAGACTGTGAGGCCCACGTGGGGCAACCTGAGCACTTAGAACAGTGCTTTCCACATAGTAAGCGCTTGATAAATGCCATTATTCCCGTCCTCCCCCTCTCCATCCCCACATCTTACCTCCTTCCCTTCCCCACAGCACCTGTATATATGTATATATGTTTGTACGGATTTATTACTCTATTTATTTATTTTACTTGTACATATTCTATTTATCAATCAATCAATCAGTCGCATTTATTGAGCGCTTACTGTGTGCAGAGCACTGTACTAAGCGCTTGGGAAGTACAAGTTGGCAACATACAGAGACGGTCCCTACCCAACAGTGGGCTCACAGTCTAAAAGAGTGGTCCCACATTTTGTTAATATGTTTGTTTTTGTTGTCCGTCTCCCCCTTCCAGACTGTGAGCCCGCTGTTGGGTAGGGACCGTCTTGGACTTGGACTTCCCAAGCGCTTAGTCCAGTGCCCTGCACACAGTAAGCGCTCAATAAATACGATTGAATGAATGAATGAATGCCATGGCCCTTTGCTCCAAGATAACACCTGAAAATAGGGGGATCCCTGAAGGATATCTGAAATCCACACAGAGAGAAGCCATAGGCTTCATCTTGGCCGCACCCCTACTTAATCTCTCGTGGCCTTCATGGTGTTTCTCTTACAAAATGGAGCTTAAATGGGTAAAGGGCAGCAGAAAGCCTCAAGCCAGCTCTGAAGGACGGGGATGGTGGAGCTCCGGCCGGCAATCGCGAACGTGTGGGCAGCCAAGATGTTAAAAGCGTCCAGTTCCAGCTCTGCCACTTCTCTATGTGTGACCTCGGACAAATCGCTTAACTTCTCTGGGCCTCAGTTACCTCATCTGTAAAACGGGGATAAGACTCGTGAGCCTCGTGTGGGACATGGACTGTGTCCGACCTGATTATCTTGTATCTACCCCAGTGCTTAGGACAATGCCTGGCACGTAGTAAGCACTTAACAGCGTGGCTCAGTGGAAAGATGCCTTTCCACAGTCTTTTAGACTGTGAGCCCACTGTTGGGTAGGGACTGTCTCTATGTGTTGCCAATTTGTACTTCCCAAGCGCTTAGTACAGTGCTCTGCACATAGTAAGCGCTCAATAAATACGATTGATTGATTGATTGATTGAAAGATGCCGGGCTTTGGAGTCAGAGGTCATGGGTTCAAATCCCGGCTCTGCCAGCTGTGTGACTTTGGGCAAGTCACTTCACTTCTCTGAGCCTCAGTTACCTCATCTGTAAAATGGGGACTAAGATTGTGAGCCTCACATGGGACAACCTGATCATCTTGTATCCTCCCCAGCGCTTAGAACGGTGTTTTGCACATAGTAAGCGCTTAACAAATACCAAAATTATTATTATTAACAAAATGCCATTAAAAAAAGTCCCTGCCCTGTTGACCCTGCCTTCAAATGGGGCTCATTCCTCCAAATAAAAAGACCCCAGCTGAGGGCAGGGGGAAGAACGGGGCTACAAAATTTCTAAGTGAAAAGCCCAAGCTGAAGCACCATGGCCTAGTGGATAGAGCACAGGCCTGGGGGTCAGAGGGATCTGGGTTCTAGTCTCGGCTCTGCCACTTGTCTCCTGTGCGACCTTGGGCAAGTCGCTTAACTTCTCTGGGCCTCAGTTACCTCATCTGTAAAACGGGGATAAGACTTGTGAGCCTCATGTGTGTCCAACCTGATTACCTTGTATCTACCTCAGCTCTTAGAACGGTGCCTGGCTCACAGTAAGTGCTCCTCAAATGCAATTTAAATTAAAAAGAATAAAACTATATGGGCAATGTTTGACTCATGACCCATTCATTCAATCATATTTATGGAGCACTTACTGTGTGCGGAGCACTGTATTAAGCGCTTGGGAAGTACAAGTCGGCAAATGGCATCTATGACGTCTTTGAATTCACGCCCTTTCCAGGTTTACGACGTCGAATCCGACTTTAAATATCCGCCCTAGTGTGCCCCATCATCATCATCAATCGTATTTATTGAGCGCTTACTGTGTGCAGAGCACTGTACTAAGCGCTTGGGAAGTACAAGTTGGCAACATATGGAGACGGTCCCTACCCAACAGTGGGCTCACAGTCTAAAAGGGGGAGAAAGAGAACAAAACAAAACATACTAAGAAAATAAAATAAATAGAATAGATACGTACAAGTAAAATAAATAAACAAATAAATAAATAAATAAATAAATAAATAAATAGAGCAATAAATATGTACAAACATATATACATATATACAGTCATATCCAGTTTGGACCCACTCTAACGCTCCCCAATAATGCTTGTAGTGAGGGGTGCTGCGGAAGGAGATATTTCTATCTTCTGGTAAAATCCAATAATAATAATAATGATGGCATTTCTTAAGCGCTTACTATGTGCAGAGCACTGTTCTAAGCGCTGGAGCACTGTTCTAAGCGCTGGGAAAATGTGGAAAATCCAAGAAAATGTGGCTTCCTCCCCTCCCAAAGTAAGGGGAGAATTGAGCTGACTGGCTCATAAGAAGTGTCAGCCACAACTTGTGGCACAGATGAGAAGCATGAGAATGAGAAGAAGCATGGCTTAGTGGGTAGAGCACGAGCTTGGGAGTCGGAAGGTCCTGGGTTCTAATTCCGGCACCTCCACTTGTCTGCTGTGTGACCTCGGGCAAGTTACTTCACTTCTCTGGGCCTCAGTTACCTCGTCTGTAAAATGGGGATTGAGACTGAGCCCCACGTGGGACAGGGACCGTGTCCAACCCGATCTGCTCGTCTCCAACTCCGGCGCCTAGCACTGTAAGAGTTTAACAAATGCCGTATTTTTTCAATTATTTTTTATAGATATAATTAGGCAGAAGCACTTTTGTGTAGCGGCAAATTGTATCTGGGCAACACAGGTAGCCTAGATCTGTAGGTTCCAAGAGCCAACGTGACTTTATATTGTTATATCGCTCAAACCTTTAAAAATGACTATTTCTTACCCTGCAGCACTTACTTCTAATACAGATGTTCCCAGCAAGACCCAGGCTTTCTTTTTCAAATACAGAAAGTAGTTGCACAAAAGCACAGCATGCTCCTCTTTGTTTCCAATGGCCATAGAGATGCAGTGCTGAACGGAAAAAAATAAAATAATGGGCAATATTGCATTCTGGCGGGAATGACCGTCCTTCTAGAATAACGAGCGCTGCTCGGAGGGTTTCCTGGGATCATCTTGTAACGCTCTAAAAGGTAACTGATCGGAAAACGCTATAAATCTGAATTATAAAATGGATTAGCTGAGTTACCTCTGATGTCATCCAAATATCCAGACTGCCGTTTCCATCCAATGGGTCTGCCATACACGGAATTAAAGATACAAACCGGGCGAGAAGAGCCTGATAATGGAATAAGCAATTTTTAAATATCTTGTAATATATCTGATATCACCTGTATATATGTATATATGTTTGTACATATTTATTACTCTATTTATTTATTTTACTTGTACATATCTATTCTATTTATTTTATTTTGTTAGTATGTTTGGTTTTGTTCTCTGTCTCCCCCTTTTAGACTGTGAGCCCACTGTTGGGTAGGGACTGTCTCTAGATGCTGCCAATTTGTACTTCCCAAGCGCTTAGTACAGTGCTCTGCACACAGTAAGCGCTCAATAAATACGATTGATGATGATGATGATGATGCTATCAGAACTTAAATAGGGTCATTTAAGGAGCCCGATTCACCCCTTCATGTCTAGGAGAAGAGAAGCTGCTCTCCCTCCGTAGACATGGAGACGAGAAAACCCTCCTGCCCTTGCTCTAGATTCACCCTCAGAACTGGTAGCATTCATTCATTCATTCAATCGTATTTATTGAGCGCTTACTGTGTGCAGAGCACTGGACTAAGCGCTTGGGAAGTCCAAGTTGGCAACATATAGAGACGGTCCCTACCCAACAATCAATCAATCAATCCATTGTATTCATAATAATGTATAATAATGATGGCATTTGTTAAGCGCTTACTATGTGCCACGCACTGTTCTAAGCGCTTGGGAAGTCCAAGTTGGCAACATATAGAGACGGTCCCTACCCAACAATCAATCAATCAATCCATTGTATTCATAATAATGTATAATAATGATGGCATTTGTTAAGCGCTTACTATGTGCCACGCACTGTTCTAAGCGCTGGGGTAGATACAAGGTAATCGGGTTGTCCCACGTGGGGCTCACAGTCTTATTCCCCGTTTTACAGATGGGGTAACTGAGGCACAGAGAAGTTAAGCCACATGCCCAAAGTCACACAGGTGACAAGTGGCGGAGCTGGGATTATTCATTCATTCATTCAATCGTATTTATTGAGCGCTTACTGTGTGCAGAGCACCAGACTAAGCGTTTGGGAAGTACAAGTCGGCAACATCTAGAGACGGTCCCTACCCAACAGTGGGCTCACAGCCTAGAAGGGGGAGACGGAGAACAAAACCAAACGTATTAACAAAATAAAATAAATAGAATAAATATGTACAAATAAAATAGAGTAATAAATCCGTACAAACATATATACATATACACAGGTCCTGTGGGGAGGGGAAGGAGGTAAGGCGGGGGGATGCGGACAGGGAGGAGGGGGAGAGGAAGGAGGGGACTCAGTTTGGGAATAATAATGATGGCATTTGTTAAGCGCTTACTATGTGCAAAGCACTGTTCTAAGCGCTGGGGGGATACAAAGTGATCAGGTTGTCCCACGTGGGGCTCACAGTCTTAATCCCCATTTTACAGATGGGGTAACTGAGGCTCAGAGAAGTTAAGTGACTTGCCCAATGTCACACAGCAGACATGTGGTGGAGCTGGGATTCAAACCCATGACCTCTGACTCCAAAACCCAGGCTCTTTCCAATGAGCCACGCTGCTTCTCTAGCCTGTGAGCCCACTGTTGGGTAGGGACCGTCTCTAGATGTTGCCAACTTGTACTCCCCAAGCGCTTAGTACAGTGCTCTGCACACAGTAAGTGCTCAATAAATACGATTGAATGAATGAATAAGTGCTTAACAATAAATACGAATGAATAAGCGCTTAACAAATGCCATTATTATTATTATAGTGCCCCTGAGTGCATTTCTCCCCCATCTAGACTGTGAGCCCACTGTTGGGTAGGGACCGTCTCTATATGTTGCCAACTTGTACTCCCCAAGCGCTTAGTACGGTGCTCTGCACACAGTAAGCACTCAATAAATACGATTGAATGAATGAATAAGCACTTAACAAATGCCATTATTATTATTATTATTATTATAGTGCCCCTGTGTGCATTTCTCCCCCTTCTAGACTGTGAACCCACTGTTGGGTAGGGACCTTCTCTAGATGTTGCCAACTTGTACTTCCCAAGCTCTTAGTCCAGTGCTCTGCACACAGTAAGCGCTCAATAAATACGATTGAATGAATGAATGAATAAGCGCTTAACAAATGTCATTATTATTATTATTATTATTATCATTATTATTATTATTATTATTGTGACCCTGGGTGCATTTATCCCCCTTCTAGACTTAACAAATGCCATTATTATTATTATTATTATTATCATTATTATTATAGTGCCCCCGGGTGCATTTCTCCCCCTTCTAGACTGTGAGCCCACTGTTGGGTAGGGACCGTCTCTATATGTTGCCAACTTGTACTTCCCAAGCACTTAGTACAGTGCCCTGCACACAGTAAGTGCTCAATAAATATGCTTGAATGAATGAGTGAATAAGTGCTTAACAAATGCCATCATTATTATGATTATTATTATTATAGTTCCCCTGGGTGCATTTCTCCCCCTTGTAGACTGTGAGCCCGCTGTTGGGTAGGGACCATCTCTATATGTTGCCAACTTGGACTTCCCAAGCACTTAATCTGGTGCTCTGCACACAGTAAGCGCTCAATAAATACGATTGAATGAATGAATGAATAAGCGCTTAACAAATGCCATTATTATTATTATTATTATTATAGTGCCCCTGGGTGCATTTCTCCCCCTTCTAGGATGTGAGCCCACTGTTGGGTAGGGACTGTCTCTATATGTTGCCAACTTGTACTTCCCAAGCGCTTAGTACAGTGCTCTGCACACACTAAGTGCTCCATAAATATGATTGATTGAATGAATGAATGAACAGTGTTTTCTTCTAGACTGGGGGTCCGCTGTTGGGTAGGGACCGTCTCTCTATGTTGCCAGCTTGGACTTCCCAAGTGCTTAGTCCAGTGCTCTGCACACAGTAAGCGCTCAATAAATACAATTGAATGAATGAACGAATGAATCCAAGGAAACGTATGAATCCTTGTCCGCCCTGGGGTGGGCTGCTCAGCCCCGAGAGCCTGCCAATAGGGCCGCATCTTCCCCTGAGCCCACTTTCTGGACTGTGAGCCCGCTGTTGGGTAGGGACCGTCTCTATATGTTGCCAACTTGGACTTCCCAAGCGCTTAGTCCAGTGCTCTGCACACAGTAAGCACTCAATAAATACGATTGAATGAATGAATAAGTGCTTAACAAATGCCATTATTACTATTATTATTATTATAGTGCCCCTGGGTGCATTTCTTCCCCTTCTAGACTGTGAGCCCACCATTGGGTAGGGACCGTCCCTATATGTTGCCAACTTGTACTTCCCAAGCGCTTAGTCCAGTGCTCTGCACACAGTAAGCGCTCAATAAATACGATTGATTGATTGACTGATTGAGGGAAGGTCTGGCCACATGTGCACGTGTTGGCCTTACTCCCCTTGGCTCTGAATTGGACTACGAATCTTAGAGTTCTGTTACTACAGGAGCGCTTGGATGGACCGGGCAGAAAGCCAGTCAGCACCTGGTACCCCCGTGGTGGTATCTGAGTGTCCATTCAATCGCATTTATTGAGCACTTCCTGTGTGCAGAGCACTGAGTTAAGCGCTTGACAGAGTACGATCTAAAAACAGATGGACACCTTACCTTCCCACTATCTCCTGCTGTAGACTGTGAGCCCGCTGTTGGCTCCAGTGGCTCCCAATCAACCTACACATCGGGCAGAAACTCCTCACCCTGGGCTTCAAGGTTGTCCATCCCCTGGCCCCCTCCTACCTCACCTCCCTTCTCTCCTTCTCCAGCCCAGCCCGCACCCTCCGCTCCTCTGCCACCGCTAATCTCCTCACCGTTAGGCCTCGTTCTCGCCTGTCCCGCCATCGACCCCCGGCCCTCGTCCTCCCCCGGGCCCGGAATGCCCTCCCTCTCCCCCTCCGCCAAGCTCGCTCTCTTCCTCCCTTCAAGGCCCTACTGAGAGCTCACCTCCTCCAGGAGGCCTTCCCACACTCAGCCCCTTCCTTCCTCTCCCCCCCCCATCCCCCCCACCTTACCTCCTTCCCTTCCCCACAGCACCTGCATCTATGTATATATGTTTGTACGGATTCATTACTCTATTTATTTATTTATTTAACTTGTACATATCTATTCCATTTATTTTATTTTGTTAATAAGTTTGGTTTTGTTGTCTGTCTTCCCCTTCTTGACTGTGAGCCCACTGTTGGGTAGGGACCATCTCTATATGTTGCCAACTTGGACTTCCCAAGCGCTTAGTACAGTGCTCTGCACACAGTAAGCACTCAATAAATACGATTGATTTATTGATTGATTGTTGGGTAGGGACCGCCTCTACATGTTGCCGACTTGGACTTCCCAAGCACTTAGTACAGTGCTCTGCACACAGTAAGTGCTTAATAAATATGATTGATTGATTGATTGATTGTTGGGTAGGGACCACCTCTATACGTTGCCAACTTGGACTTCCCAAGCGCTTAGTACAGTGCTCTGCACACAGTAAGCGCTCAATAAATACGATTGATTGATTGATTGATTGATTGTTGGGTAGGGACCACCTCTATATGTTGCCAACTTGGACTTCCCAAGTGCTTGGTACAGTGCTCTGCACACAGTAAGCGCTCAATGAATACAATTGATTGATTGATTGATTGTTGGGTAGGGACCACCTCTATATGTTGCCAATTTGTACTTCCCAAGTGCTTAGTACAGTGCTCTGCACACAGTAAGCACTCAGTAAATACGATTGAATGAATGAATGAATATTGGCAGGGAACATATCTACCAACTCTATTAATAATAATAACGGTATTTATTAAGCACTTACTATATGTCAAGCACTGTTCTAAGCGCTGGATAATAACAATGATGCTATTTGTTAAGCACTTACTAGGTGCAAAGCACTGTTCTAAGCGCTGGGGAGGTTACAGGGTGATCAGGTTGTCACAGTTTTAATCCCCATTTTACAGATGAGGTAACTGAGGGACAAAGAAGTTGTGACTTGCCCAAAGTCACACAGCTGACAGTTGGCGGAGCCGGGATTTGAACCCAGGACCTCTGACTCCAAAGCCCGTGATCTTTCCACTGAGCCATGCTGCTTCTCATCACATTGCACCCTCCCAAGTGCTTACTTAGTATGGTGCTCTGCACACAGAAAGTGCTCAATAAATACCATAGATGATGACAACAGTGATGATAGGTTTTCTGAATTCACCCAACTGTGGCCTAGAGGCATCAATAATTCACTTTTGATGGTGTGGAGGTAAGAAAACCCTCTCTCTGTCCCTGGGCTTACATTTAACATTCACGCTTATGACTTGGACTATAATAATAATAATAATAATAATGGCATTTTGTTAAGCGCTTACTATGTGCAAAGCACTGTTCTAAGCGCTGGGGGGATACAAGGTGATTAAGCTGTCCCACGTGGGGCTCACAGTCTTAATCCCCATTTTACAGATGAGGTCACTGAGGCTCAGAGAAGTTAAGTGACTTGCCCAAGGTCACACAACAGACATGTGGTGGAGCCAGGATTCGAACCCATGACCTCTGACTCCAAAGCCCGGGCTCTTTCCACTGAGCCACGCTGCTTCTCTAATCCCCATTTTACAGATGAGGTAACTGAGGCTCACAGAAGTTAAGTGACTTGCCCAAGGTCACACAACAGACATGTGGTGGAGCCGGGATTCGAACCCATGACCTCTGACTCCAAAGCCCGGGCTCTTTCCACTGAGCCACGCTGCTTCTCTAAGCGTGCGGATCTGACTATGAGGATCGGGTCATAATCGGTTTATTTCCAAGAGCGGCCACTTAGCACAGCACTGGACAAGCGTTCAAGGGTCGGATGTTTGGAACATCAAACGCGCTTAAAAACCGATTTGATTTTTCAAATTTTTTCAGAAAAAATCTGATTTTTCCTTTTACAGCTGAAACGTCAAGTCTAAGCGTGCCCTGGCTAGAAACTCCAGAGGTGCAAGACTTGGAACAAATGAACCTTTGTTCATTCATTCATTCATTCGATCGTATTTATTAAGCGCTCACTGTGTGCAGGGCAGTGTACTAAGCGCTTGGGAAGTACAAGTTGCGTGGCTCAGTGGAAAGAGCCCAGGCTTTGGAGTCAGAGGTCAGGGGTTCAAATCCCGGCTCCACCAATTGTCAGCTGTGGGACTTTGAGCAAGTCACTTCACTTCTCTGTGCCTCAGTTCCCTCTTCTGTAAAATGGGGATGAAGACTGTGAGCCCCCCCATGGGACAACCTGATCACCTTGTATCCCCCCAGAGCTTAGAACAGTGCTTTGCATGTAGTAAGCACTTAAAAAATACCATCATTATTGGAGAAGCAGCGTGGCTCAGTGGAAAGAGCCCGGGCTTTGGAGTCAGAGGTCATGGGTTCAAATCCCGGCTCCGCCAATTGTCAGCTGTGGGACTTTGAGCAAGTCACTTCACTTCTCTGTGCCTCAGTTCCCTCTTCTGTAAAATGGGGATGAAGACTGTGAGCCCCCCCGTGGGACAACCTGATCACCTTGTAACCTCCCCAGCGCTTAGAACAGTGCTTGGCATGTAGTAAGCACTTAAAAAATACCATCATTATTGGAGAAGCAGCGTGGCTCAGTGGACAGAGCCCGGGCTTTGGAGTCAGAGGTCATGGGTTCAAATCCCGGCTCCGCCAACTGTCAGCTGTGGAACTTCGGGCAAGTGACTTCACTTCTCTGGGCCTCAGTTCCCTCTTCTGTAAAATGGGGATGAAGACTGTGAGCCCCCCGTGGGACAACCTGATCACCTTGTATCCCCCCAGCGCTTAGAACAGTGCTTTGCACGTAGTAAGCACTTAAAAAATACCATCATTATTGGAGAAGCAGCGTGGCTCAGTGGAAAGAGCCCAGGATATGGAGTCAGAGGTCAGGGGTTCAAATCCCGGCTCCGCCAATTGTCAGCTGTGGGACTTTGGGTAAGTCACTTCACTTCTCTGGGCCTCAGTTCCCTCTTCTGTAAAATGGGGATGAAGACTGTGAGCCCCCCCATGGGACAACCTGATCACCTTGTATCCCCCCAGTGCTTAGAACAGTGCTTTGCACATAGTAAGCACTTAAAAAATACCATCATTACTGGAGAAGCAGCGTGGCTCAGTGGAAAGAGCCCGGGCTTTGGAGTCAGAGGTCATGGGTTCAAATCCCGGCTCCGCCAATTGTCAGCTGTGGGACTTTGGGCAAGTCACTTAACTTCTCTGTGCCTCAGTTCCCTCTTCTGTAAAATTGGGATGAAGACTGTGAGCCCCCCGTGGGACAACCTGATCACCTTGTAACCTCCTCAGCGCTTAGAACAGTGCTTTGCACATAGTAAGCGCTTAATAAATGCCATCATTATTACAAGTTGGCAACATATAGAGACGGTCCCTACCCAACAGCGGGCTCACAGTCCAGAAGCACTGTTTCTTCCCTTTCAGGATTTTGTCTAGGTGCAACCACATAACCAGGTGGCAACTAGGAAACTGTCCCTGTTCCGTCTGTCCCCATCTTCCCTCATTCAGTCATTCAGTCGTATTTGTTGAGCGCTTACTTTGTGCAGGGCACTGTCCTCTGTATGTACCTGTAATTTATGTATCTATTTATATTATTGCCTGTCTCCCCGTCGAGGCTGTGAGCTCGCTGTGAGCCGGAATGCGTCTGTTGTTGGACTGTACTCTCCCTAAGTGCTTAGTGCAGTGTTTTGCCCACAGTAAGCGCTCAATAAATACGATGGAATGACTGAATGAATGTAGGAAACCCCATGAAGCTAATCAGGCCCCTCTAGAAATCCCAGGTGAGCAGATTCTCCGGCCTCACCTCCAAGCCCTGTGAGCCCACCTTCTAGACTGTGAGCCCACTGTTGGGTAGGGACTGTCTCTATATGTTGCCAACTTGGACTTCCCAAGCGCTTAGTACAGTGCTCTGCACACAGTAAGCGCTCAATAAATACGATTGATTGATTGATTGATTGATTGGGGAGGGAGGGAAGGCCTCGTCTGGAGTTCATGAAGAACCGTGTCTCACTTAAGCCCCATCGCCAAAGACAGCTCTCGTCATCCTTCTTCCTAATTGTATTTATTGAGCGCTTACTGTGTGCAGAGCACTGTACTAAGCGCTTGGGAAGGACAAATCGGTAACATATAGAGACGGCCCCCACCCAACAGTGGGCTCACAGTCTAGAAGGGGGAGACAGCACTCTTTCCAAGCATTCCCACATGCCCGCCGCCCCCTCCACCTTCAGACCCCCTCCCCACAGCACCTGTATATATGTATATATGTTTGTACATATTTATTACTCTATTTATTTATTTATTTATTTATTTTACTTGTACCTACCTATTCTATTTATTTTATTTTGTTAGTATGTTTGGTTTTGTTCTCTGTCTCCCCCTTTTAGACTGTGAGCCCACTGTTGCGTAGGGACTGTCTCTAGATGTTGCCAACTTGTACTTCCCAAGCGCTTAGTACAGTGCTCTGCACACAGTAAGTGCTCAATAAATAGGATTGATTGATTGATTGATTAGAACCCGCATCCTCTGACCCCCCAACTTGCCTCTAGGCCATGCTGTTTGGACTTGGGAACTTGGACTTCCCAAGCGCTTAGTACACTGCTCTGCACACAGTAAGTGCTCAATAAATACAATTGATGATGATGATTGAGAAGGGAAGAATTGGCATTATTCTCACCCAGCCCCCAAGCTTCCAATTGTGATTAGCAGACCATAATTATAACAGAAACTGAACGCCCTTCTAAAAAAAAAAAATCACACTTACCAGAGTTGCATTCAAGTCACTGAGAAATACGTCTAGTAGTTGCTGAGGTGGATTTAACGCTGTGATATACCTTGGTGCTGAGATGCACCTCCCGCCGTCGTCGAAAACGACAGCGGCGATTCTTCGGTTTGGAAACAGCGCCTTACAGGTTTTTTTAAAAATGTGAGCTCTCTGCAGAAGTGTTTCTTTAATCTGATCTGCAAACTACAATATAACAGTAATGATGACGGTGGTGTTCGTTAAGCACTTACTCCGTGCAAAGCACCGTTCTAAGCGCTGGAGGGATACAAGGCGATCAGGTTGTCCCATGTGGGGCTCGCAATCTTAATCCCCATTTTCCAGGTGAGGTGACTGAGGCCCAGAGAAGTGAAGTGACCTGCCTAAAGTCACACAGCTGACAAGTGGCAGAGCCAGAATTTGAACCCATGATATCCACGTCCTCCCCCGGGCCTGGAATGCCCTCCCTCTGCCCATCCACCAAGCTAGCTCTCTTCCTCCCTTCAAGGCCCTGCTGAGAGCTCACCTTCTCCAGGAGGCCTTCCCAGACTGAGCCCCTTCCTTTCTCTCCCCCTTGTCCCCCTCTCCATCCCTCCCATCTTACCTCCTTCCCTTCCCCACAGCACCTGTATAGATGTCTATATGTTAGTACGTATTTATTACTCTATTTATTTATTTATTTTACTTGTACATATCTATTCTATTTATTTTATTTTGTTAATATGCTGAGAGCTCACCTTCTCCAGGAGGCCTTCCCAGACTGAGCCCCTTCCTTCCTCTCCCCCTCGTCCCCCTCCCCATCCCCCCGCCTTACCTCCTTCCCTTCCCCACAGCACCTGTATAGATGTCTATATGTTTGTACGGATTTATTACTCTATTTATTTATTTATTTTACTTGTACATATCTATTCTATTTATTTTATTTTGTTAATATGCTGAGAGCTCACCTCCTCCAGGAGGCCTTCCCAGACTGAACCCCTTCCTTCCTCTCCCCCTTGCCCCCCTCTCCATCCCCCTCATCTTACCTCCTTCCCTTCCCCACAGCACCTGTATAGATGTCTATATGTTTGTACGGATTTATTACTCTATTTATTTATTTTACTTGTACATATCTATTCTATTTATTTTATTTTGTTAATATGCTGGTTTTTGTTGTCTGTCTCCCCCTTCTAGACTGCGAGCCCACTGTTGGGTAGGGACCATCTCTATGTGTTGCCAACTTGTGCTTCCCAAGCGCTCAGTCCAGTGCTCTGCACACCGTAAGCGCTCAATATTGATTGATCGATCGATTGATTGATTGACTCCAAAGCCCGGGCTCCTTCCACTGAGATAGATGACTGAGCCCACGAGAAGGCAAGAAATGTGGCTCCGCCACATGTCTGCTGTGTGACCTTGGGCAAGTCATTTAACTTCTCGGAGCCTCAGTTCCCTCATCTATCAAATGGGGATGAAGACTGTGAGCCCCCTGTGGGACAACCTGATCACCTTGTATCCCCCCCAGCGCTTAGAACAGTGCTTTGCACATAGTAAGCACTTAACAAATGCCATTAAAAAAAAAAATAAAAATAAATTAGCAAATGACGATCTGGGTCCCTCTCCAACTACACCGCCTCCAAGAAGCCTTCCCCAACTAAGGCCTCATTTCCCCTCCTCATCTGCTTTTCTGCACCACCTACGCGTTGAGTTTTGTGGTCTGTCCTCCCCTTCTAGACTGTGAGCCCGCTGTTGCGTAGGGACCGTTCTCTATATGTTCCCAACTTGGACTTCCCAAGCGCTTAATCCAGTGCTCTGCACACAGTAAGCGCTCAATATATACGATTGAATGAATGAATGAATTTGGACGCCGTATCCCCCCGACCACTTGATAGTCCCTTCCAGCTGTGAGAAGCACAGCTCTCCCCCTCCCCATCCCCCCCGCCTCACCTCCTTCCCCTCCCCACGGCACCTGTATATATGGATATATGTTTGGACGGATTCATTACCCTATTTATTTTATTTGTACATGTTTATTCTAATCATTTTATGTTGTTACTATGTTTTGTTTTGTTCTCTGTCTCCCCCTTCTAGACTGTGAGCCTGCTGTTGGGTAGGGACCGTCTCTAGGTGTTGCCAACTTGGATTTCCCAAATGCTTAGTCCAGTGCTCTGCACATAGTAAGCGCTCAATAAATAATAATAATAATAGCATTTATTAAGTGCTTACTATGTGCAAAGCACTGTTCTAAGCACTGTTTCCTCCCTTCAAGGCCCTACTGAGAGCTCACCTCCTCCAGGAGGCCTTTTCAGACTGAGCCCCTTCCTTCCTCTCCCCCTCGTCCTCCTCTCCATCCCCCCCATCTTACTTCCTTCCCTTCCCCACAGCACCTGTATATATGTATATATGTTTGTACATATTTATTACTCTATTTATGTATTTATTTATTTATCTTATTTGTACATATCTATTCTATTTATTTTATTTTGTTAGTATGTTTGGTTTTGTTGTCTGTCTCCCCCTTCTAGACTGTGAGCCCACTTGTGGGTAGGGACCGTCTCTATATGTTGCCAACTTGGACTTCCCAAGCGCTTAGTACAGTGCTCTGCACACAGTAAGCGCTCAATAAATACGATTGATGATGATGGTCCTGTTTCTGAGGCTGCACGCCCAGAAGATAGTCACGCGGCTCTGTGCCCGGCCTTTTCCGTTCCCATTTATGTGAGACCGGTTCTCTCCCTTCCCGTGTCACTTTTCTGGACCACCAACACAGCATCATGGAGAAGCGGCGTGGCTCGGTGGAAAGAGCCCGGGCTTTGGAGTCAGGGGTCATGGGTTCAAATCCCGGCTCCGCCAACTGTCAGCTGGGTGACTCTGGGCAAGTCGCTTCACTTCTCCAGGCCTCAGTTCCCTCATCTGGAAAATGGGGATGAAGCCTGTGAGCCCCCCATGGGACAACCTGATTACCTTGTATCCCCCAGCGCTTAGAACAGTGCTTTGCACATAGTAAGCACTTAATAAATGCATTATTATTATTATTATTATTATTATTATTTTGGGAGCTGACTTCCCCTTCCCACAGTGGGAACAATGGATCTCGTTATCCCCAGCCTTGAAAACGTATCCCACACAATTTAACTCTCCTCTTTGATCAAGCTCATTGTGGGCAGGGAATGTGTCTATTTATGGCTGTACTGTCCTCTCCCAAGCGCTTGGCACAGTGCTCTGCACACAGTAAGTGCTCAAGAAATATGATTGAATGAACGAATGAATGAATCAACCGTAGGAGAAGCAGCGTGGCTCAGTGGAAAGAGCCCGGGGTTGGGAGTCAGAGGTCATGGGTTATTTACTTATTTCATCTGTGCGTATTTATTCTATTTTATTCTGTTAATATGTTTTGGAGTCTATGCTTCTTTAGAGAAGCAGCGTGGCTCAGTGGAAAGAGCCCGGGCTTTGGAGTCAGAAGTCATGGGTTCGAATCCTGGCTCCGCCAACTGTCAGCGGTGTGACTTTGGGCAAGTCACTTCTCTGGGCCTCAGTTCCCTCATCTGTAAAATGGGGATGAAGACTGTGAGCCCCCCGTGGGACAACCTGATCACCTTGTAACCCCTCCAGCGCTTAGAACAGTGCTTTGCACATAGTAAGCGCTTAATAAATGCTATCATTATTATGTTTTGTTTTGTTGTCTGTCTCCCCCTTCTAGACTGTGAGCCCACTGTTGGGTAGGGACTGTCTCTGGATGTCGCCAACTTGGACTTCCCAAGCGCTTAGTACAGTGCTCTGCACACAGTAAGCGCTCAATAAATACGATTGAATGAATGAATGAATGAATGAATGAATAATCCCGGCTCCGCCACTTGTCAGCTGTGTGACTTTGGGCACGTGGCTTAACTTCTCTGTGCCTCAGTTACCCCGTCTGTAAAATGGGGAATACGACTGTGAGCCCCACGTGGGACAACCCAATTACCTTGTATCTCCCCCAGCGCTTAGAACAGTGCGTGGCACATAGTAAGCACTTTACAAATACCATTATTATTATTATTATTATTATTATTATTATTATTCACCGAAGGCTTCCTGTGTGCAGAGCACTACACTAAGCACTTGGGAAAGAGTTGGTAGACACGCTCCCTACCCCTCAATAAGCTTCCAGTCTAGAGGGGGAGACAGACATTAATATAATTACGTACTTTATAATATACAATGTATAAATTAGTACGCAATGAAACGGCTGAATGGGAAAGCCAACCTTATCTGATTCTGAATCATCGACAGCAGATGATATCTGAGGTTCTAATGTAGCAAAGATGGTTAAAAAAGTGCATTCTTTTAAATTCGGTCCACTGCAGTCTTCTGTAGGAGACAGGTAGGTTTGACTCCAAGTATATCCAAGCAAAACGGGAGGGATATTTACTTGAAAGGTTCCATTGATCTGTAAGGACACAGGGTATTAAGTGTCTAGAAGGAAAATATTTAAATTAAATATATTGACCTTCCCCCCCCCAATTAAACCCCAATGCGGGAGAGACCAGAATGCAGAATGCAGTAAAGGCTTAAAAAACCCTTTAAAAAAATAATATGATATTTGTTAAATTCTTACTACATGCCAGGCCCCGTATTATGGGCTAGGATAAAAAATGTTAATCCGTTTGGACACGGTCCACGTCCCGCATGAGGCTGACAGTTTGAATCTCCATTTTACAGATGAGGTAACTGAAGCACAGAGAAGTTAAGTGGCTTACCCAAGGTCACACAGCAGACAAGTGTTGGGACCGGGATTAGAACCCAGGCCTTCCGACTCCTAGGCCTGTGCTCTTTCCACTAAGCCTAACTTGTTTCGTGGTTCCTTTCCATGGCTTTTCACATGGAAAAAAATCTCTCTTTCCCCACTAGTGGTAAATACTCAGCCACAAAGCAATAAAATCAAAAAGCTCCTACTTTCTTCTCCACTCGGCAACTGAAATATCCCAAACATTCCAAAAATCAATCCATCAGTGTTATTTACTGAGCGTTTACTGGGTGCCGAGCACTGTACTAAGCACTTGAGAGAGTACAATATAGTGGGTGGACACTTTCCCTGCCCAGAACGAGGTGTGCTTTTCATTCATTCAATTGTATTTATTCATTCATTCATTCAATCGTATTTATTGAGCACTCACTGTGTGCAGAGCACTGTAATAATAATAATAATAATAATAATAATAATAACAGCACTTGTATATATTTGTAAAGATTTATTACCCCATTTATTTTACTTGTACATATTTACTATACAGCACTTGTATGTATTTGTACAGATTTATTACTCTATTTTACTTGTGCATATTTACTATACAGCACCTGTATATATTGGTACAGATTTATTACTCTATTTATTTTACTTGTACATATTTACTATACAGCACTTGTATATATTGGTACAGATTTATTACTCTATTTTACTTGTGCATATTTACTATACAGCACCTGTATATATTGGTACAGATTTATTACTCTATTTATTTTACTTGTACATATTTACTATACAGCACTTGTATATATTGGCACAGATTTATTACTCTATTTTACTTGTACATATTTACTATACAGCACTTGTATATATTGGTACAGATTTATTACTCTATTTACTTTACTTGTACATATTTACTATACAGCACTTGTATATATTGGCACAGATTTATTACTCTATTTATTTTACTTGTACATATTTACTATACAGCACTTGTATATATTTGTACAGATTTATTACTCTATTTTACTTGTACAGATTTACTATTCTATTTATTTTGTTAATGATGTGCCTATAGCTTTAATTCTATTTGTTCTGACGATTTTGATACCTGTCTACATAATAATAATGATAATAATGATGGCATTTATTAAGCACTTACTATGTGCAAAGCACTGTTCTAAGCGCTGGGAAGGTTACAAGGCGATGAGGTTGTCCCACGAGGGGCTCACAGTCTTAATGCCCATTTTACAGATGAGGGAACTGAGGCCCAGAGAAGTGAAGTGACTTGCCCAGAGTCACAGAGCTGACAAGTGGTGGAGCCAGGATTAGAACCCATGACCTCTGAGCTTCCCAAGCCCAGGCTCTTTCTACTGAGCCACGCTGCTTCTCTAAGCGCACGGGAAGTACAAGTTGGCAAGCAGTGTGGCTCAGTGGAAAGAGCCCGGGCTTGGGAGTCTCAGAGGTCGTGGGTTCTAATCCCGGCTCCGCCACTTGTCAGCTGTGTGACCTTGGGCAAGTCACTTCATTTCTCTGGGCCTCAGTTTCCTCACCTGTAACACTGGGATTAAGACTGACAAAATACAATGGGAGTCAGATGGACCTAGGCCCTAATCCCGGATCTCTGCCGTTTGTCTGCTGTGTGACCTTGGGTGAGTCACTTCACTTCCATCCCCGCCATTTTACCTCCTTCCCTTCCCCACAGCACCTGTATATATGTATATATGTTTGTACAGATTTATTACTCTATTTATTTATTTTACTTGTACATATCTATTTATTTTATTTTGTTAGTATGTTTGGTTTTGTTCTCTGTCTCCCCCTTCTAGACTGTGAGCCTGCTGTTGGGTAGGGACTGTCTCTATGTGTTGCCAACTTGTACTTCCCAAGCACTTAGTACAGTGCTCTGCACATAGTAAGCGCTCAATAAATACGATTGATTGATTGATTGATTGATTGATTGATTGATTCTCCGGGTCTCAGTTCCCTCATCTCTAACACTGGGATTAAGAATGACAAAATACAACGGGAGTCAGAAGGACCTAGGTCCTAATCCTGGATCTCTGCCATTTCTCTGCTGTGTGACCTTGGGTGAGTCACTTCACTTCCATCCCACCATCTTACCTCCTTCCCTTCCCCACAGCACCTGTATATATATATATATATGTTTGTACATATTTATTACTCTATTTATTGATTGATTTATTTTACTTGTACATGTCTATTCTATTTATTTTATTTTGTTAGTACGTTTGGTTTTGTTCTCTGTCTCCCCCTTTTAGACTGTGAGCCCACTGTTGGGTAGGGACTGTCTCTATATGTTGCCAACTTGTACTCCCCAAGCGCTTAGTACAGTGCTCTGCACATAGTAAGCGCTCAATAAGTACGATTGATTGATTGATTGATTGATTGATTCTCCGGGCCTCAATTCCCTCATCTGTAACACTGGGATTAAGACTGACAAAATACAACGGGAGTCAGAAGGACCTAGGTCCTAATCCCGGATCTCTGCCATTTGTCTGCTGTGTGACCTTGGGTGAGTCACTTCACTTCCATCCCCCCCATTTTACCTCCTTTCCTTCCCCACAGCACCTGTATATATTTATATATGTTTGTACAGATTTATTACTCCATTTATTGATTTATTTTACTTGTACATATCTATTCTATTTATTTTATTTTGTTAGCATATTTGGTTTTGTTCTCTGTCTCCCCCTTCTAGACTGTGAGCCCACTGTTGGGTAGGGACTGTCTCTATATGTTGCCAATTTGTACTTCCCAAGCGCTTAGTACAGTGCTCTGCACATAGTAAGCGCTCAATAAATACGATTGATTGATTGATTGATTGATTGATTGATTGATTCTCCGGGCCTCAGTTCCCTCATCTGTAACACTGGGATTAAGACTGACAAAATACAATGGGAGTCAGAAGGACGTAGGCCCTAATCCCGGATCGCCACCATTTGTCTGCTGTGTGACCTTGGGTGAGTCACTTCACTTCTCCGGGCCTCAGTTCCCTCATCTGTAACACTGGGATTAAGACTGCGAGCCCTATAATGACAATAATAATGATGGTATTTGTTAAGCGCTTACTATGTGCTGAGCACTGTTCTAAGCGCTGGGGAGGATACAAGGTGATCGGGTTGTCCCATGTGGGTCTCACAATCTTAATCTCCATTTTACAGATGAGGTAACTGAGGCCCAGAGAAGTGAAGTGGCTTGCCCAAGGTCACACAGCAGCCAAGTGGCGGAGCTGGGATTTGAACCCATGACCTCTGACTCCCAAGCCCGAAGCAGCGCGGCTCAGTGGAAAGAGCCCAGGCTTTGGAGTCAGAGATCATAGGTTCGAATCCCGACTCCGCCACGTCTGCTGTGTGACCTTGGGTAAGTCTCTTAACTTCTCTGAGCCTCAGTTCCCTCATCTGTAAAATGGGGATTAAGACTGTGAGCCCACCATGGGACAACCTCGTTACCTTGTTTCCCCTCCCCAGCGCTTAGAACAGTGCTTTGCACATAGTAAGCGCTTAACAAATGCCATTATTATTATTACTATTATTATTATTATTATTATTATCATTATTTCCACTAAGCCACGCTGCTTCCCTGTGGGACAGGGACTGTCTCCAACCCAATTAGTTTGTACCTACCTCAGTGCTTAGTTCAGTGCTTGACACATAGTAAGCGCTTAACAAATACCATGATGATTATTATTATTACTCTCCCAAGCAGTCAGTACAGTGCTCTGCACAGAGTAAGTGCTCAATAAACACCACTGATTGACTGATTGATTAGAGAAGCAGCGTGGCTCAGTGGAAAGAGCCCGGGCTTCAGAGTCAGAGGTCATGGGTTCAAATCCCGGCTCCGCCACTTGTCAGCTGTGTGACTTTGGGCAAGTCACTTCACTTCTCTGGGCCTCAGTTCCCTCACCTGTAAAATGGGGATGAAGACTGTGAGCTCCATGTGGGACAACCTGATCATCTTGTATCCCCCCAGTGCTTTGCAGAAAGTAAGCGTTTAACAGAAACCATTATTATTTTTATTACCATTATTTATTACCATTATTACCATTATTATTATTGTACTCTCCCAAGTGCTTAGTACAGTGCTCTGCACATAGGAAGTGCTCAATAAATACAATTGATTGATTGATTAATACACATCTCCGCAATTGATTTTAATGTCTGTCTCCCCCTCTAAGCTCCTTGTGTGCAGGGAACACATCTACCAACCCTGCTGTATTGTACTCTCCCAAGCGCTCAGTACATAGTAAGTATCCAGAAAACACAACTGATTGACTGATTATCCTCACAACATTCCTGTGAGTGGCTTAGGAGGGGCTGTGATTATTATCCCCAGTTTACAGGTGAGCAAACTGAGGCCTCCGGGAGCTTAAGTGACTTGCCCAAAGTCACACAGCAGAGCAGAAACTAGAACCGGGATATCCTTATTCCCATTCCACTGCTTTCAGCGCTTAGAACAGTGCTTTGCACATAGTAAGCGCTTAACAAATGCCATCATTATTATTATTTCTACTCGACCCACTGTGCTCCCTCGCCCCCCACCCTGCCCCATCAAGGCCACACTGCCTTCAAAAAAACATTCGTTCAATCGTATTTATTGAGCGCTTACTGTGTGCAGAGCACTGTACTGAGCGCTTGGGAAGTCCAAGTTGGCAACAGATAGGGACGGTCCCTACCCAACAGTGGGCTCACAGTCTAGAAGAATCATGGGCTCGAATCCCGCCTCCCCCACATATCTGCTGTGTGACCTTGGGCAAGTCACTTCCCAAGCGCTTAGTACAGTGCTCTGCACACAGTAAGCGCTCAATAAATACCATCGATTGATTGATTGACCGTCTCTTCTTTATATGTTGACAACTTGTACTTCCCAAGTGCTTAGTACAGTGCTCTGCACACAGTAAGCGCTCAATAAATACCATCGATTGATTGATTGACCGTCTCTTCTCTATATGTTGCCAACTTGTGCTTCCCAAGCGCTTAGTACAGTGCTCTGCACACAGTAAGCGCTCAATAAATACCATCGATTGATTGATTGACCGTCTCTTCTCTATATGTTGCCAACTTGGACTTCCCAAGCTCTTAGTACAGTGCTCTGCACACAGTAAGCGCTCAATAAATACGATCCCACTGTTGGGTAGGGACCGTCTCTATGTGTTGCCAACTTGGACTTCCCAAGCGCTTAGTACAGTGCTCTGCACACAGTAAGCGCTCAATAAATACCATCGATTGATTGATTGACCGTCTCTTCTCTATATGTTGCCAACTTGTGCTTCCCAAGCGCTTAGTACAGTGCTCTGCACACAGTAAGCGCTCAATAAATACCATCGATTGATTGATTGACCGTCTCTTCTCTATATGTTGCCAACTTGGACTTCCCAAGCTCTTAGTACAGTGCTCTGCACACAGTAAGCGCTCAATAAATACGATCCCACTGTTGGGTAGGGACCGTCTCTATGTGTTGCCAACTTGGACTTCCCAAGCGCTTAGTACAGTGCTCTGCACACAGTAAGCGCTCAATAAATACCATCGATTGATTGATTGACCGTCTCTTCTCTATATGTTGCCAACTTGTGCTTCCCAAGCGCTTAGTACAGTGCTCTGCACACAGTAAGCGCTCAATAAATACCATCGATTGATTGATTGACCGTCTCTTCTCTATATATTGCCAACTTGGACTTCCCAAGCGCTTAGTACAGTGCTCTGCACACAGTAAGCGCTCAATAAATACGATCCCACTGTTGGGTAGGGACCGTCTCTATGTGTTGCCAACTTGTACTTCCCAAGCGCTTAGTACAGTGCTCTGCACACAGTAAGCGCTCAATAAATACCATCGATTGATTGACCGTCTCTTCTCTATATGTTGCCAACTTGGACATCCCAAGCGCTTAGTACAGTGCTCTGCACACAGTAAGCTCTCAATAAATACGATCCCACCATTGGGTAGGGACCGTCTCTATGTGTTGCCAACTTGGACTTCCCAAGCGCTCAGTACAGTGCTCTGCACACAGTAAGCGCTCCACAAATACCATCGATTCTCTGTGCCTCAGTTCCCTCATCTGTAAAATGGGGATTAAGACTGTGAGCCCCATATGGGACGACCTCACATCCTTGTGTTCCCCCCCAGCGCTTAGAACAGTGCTTTGCACACAGTAAGCGCTTAACAAATACCAACATTATTATTATTATTATCTCTTTAAAGAGCAAACCTCACCATCATCAGAGGTGTCTTACGAGGGGAACCCCAGTTGGAAGAAAAGCAGAATAAGCAGCGTGGCCCAGTGGAAAGAGCCCAGGCTTTGGAGTCCAAGGTCATGGGTTCAAATAATAATAATAATAATAACAATAATGGCATTTGGTAAGCGCTTACTATGTGCGAAGCACTGTTCTAAGCGCTGGGGGGGATGCAAGGTGCAATACAAGGGGATAAGAGAAGCAGCGTGGCTCAGTGGAAAAGAGGAGATGGGTTCAAATCCCAGCTCTGCCAATTGTCAGCTGTGTGACTTTGGGCAAGTCGCTTCACTTCTCTGGGCCTCAGTTCCCTCCTCTGGAAAATGGGGATTAAGACTGTGAGCCCCCCCATGGGACAACCTGATCACCTTGTAACCTCCCCAGCGCTTAGAACAGTGCTTTGCACATGGTAAGCGCTTAATAAATGCCATTAAAAGAAAAAAAAAAGGTGATCAGGTTGTCCCACGTGGGGCTCACCGTCTTAATCCCCGTTTGACAGATGAGGTCACTGAGGCTCGGAGAAGTGAAGTGACTGGCCCGAGGTCACACAGCAGACAGGTGGCGGAGCCGGGATTAGAACCCAGGACCTCTGACTCCCAAGCCCGTGTTCTTGCCGCTGAGCCAGGCTGCTTCGGCTCGGCCGCTTGTCCGCTGTGTGACTTTGGGGAAGTCACTTCACTTCTCTGGGCCTCAGTTCCCTCATCTGTCAAATGGGGATTAAGACTGTGAGCCCCACGTGGGACAACCTGATCACCTTCTATCCCCCCAGCGCTTAGAACAGTGCTTCTCACATGGTAAGCGCTTACCAAATGTCATTATTTGTATATATGTATATATGCTTGTACATATTTTTTTACTCTATTTATTAATTTAATTTATTTGTACATATCTATTCTATTTATTTTATTTTGTTAGTATGTTTGGTTTTGTTCTCTGTCTCCCCCTTTTAGACTGGGAGCCCACTGTTGGGTAGGGACTGTCTCTATATGTTGCCAACTTGGACTTCCCAAGCGCTTAGTCCAGTGCTCTGCACATAGTAAGCGCTCAATAAATACGATTGATGATGATGGTGATGATTATTGTTATTATTATTATTGTTTGAACCCATGACCTCGGACTCCAAAGCCCGGGCTCTTTCCATTGGGCCACGCTGCTTATTCTGCTTTTCTTCCAACTGGGGTTCCCCTCGCAAGACACCTCTGATGATGGTGAAGTTTGCTCTTTAAAGAGATAATAATAATATCTGTGAGCCCCACGAGGGACAACCTGATCACCTTGCATCCCCCAGCGCTTTGAACAGTGCTTTGCACATAGTAAATGCTTAATAAATGCCATTATTATTATTATTATTATTATTAAAAGGAGACAAACAGTGGGTTAGGCAGGCTTGGGATCCCAGCCTGGAGCTCACTCCCTCCCCATTCCCATCCTTCAGCATTCACTTCATTCAATCGTATTTACTGAGCACTTACGGTGTGCAGAGCACTGTACTAAGCGCTTCAGCAGCGTCCACCTGCTGTTCCAGGAATTTTGTACTTCCACCCCTGGGTAAAATCCAATTTACACTACCAACAAACCTTCCATCTCCAGTAAGCCTGTCCTCCAGGTTGTAAGCTCGTTGTGGGCAGGGAACAGGGCTGTAAACTCTGTATATATGTATATATGGTTGTACATATTTATTACTCTATTTATTTATTTATTTATTTATTTTACTTGTACATTTCTATCCTACTTATTTTATTTTGTTGGTATGTTTGGTTCTGTTCTCTGTCTCCCCCTTTTAGACTGTGAGCCCACTGTTGGGTAGGGACTGTCTCTATGTGATGCCAATTTGTACTTCCCAAGCGCTTAGTACAGTGCTCTGCACATAGTAAGCGCTCAATAAATACGATTGATTGATTGATTGATTGATTCAGCAGCGTCCACCTGCTGTTCCAGGAATTTTGTACTTCCACCCCTGGGTAAAATCCAATTTACGCTACCAACAAGCCTTCCATCTCCAGTAAGCCTGTCCTCCAGGTTGTAAGCTCGTTGTGGGCAGGGAACAGGGCTGTAAACTCTGTATATATGTATATATGGTTGTACATATTTATTACTCTATTTATTTATTTATTTATTTATTTGACTTGTACATTTCTATCCTACTTATTTTATTTTGTTGGTATGTTTGGTTCTGTTCTCTGTCTCCCCCTTTTAGACTGTGAGCCCACTGTTGGGTAGGGACTGTCTCTATGTGATGCCAATTTGTACTTCCCAAGCGCTTAGTACAGTGCTCTGCACATAGTAAGCGCTCAATAAATACGATTGATTGATTGATTGATTGATTCAGCAGCGTCCACCTGCTGTTCCAGGAATTTTGTACTTCCACCCCTGGGTAAAATCCAATTTACACTACCAACAAACCTTCCATCTCCAGTAAGCTTGTCCTCCAGGTTGTAAGCTCATTGTGGGCAGGGAACAGGGCTATAAACTCTGTATATATGTATATATGGTTGTACATGTTTATTACTCTATTTATTTATTTATTTATTTATTTTACTTGTACATTTCTATCCTATTTATTTTATTTTGTTGGTATGTTTGGTTCTGTTCTCTGTCTCCCCCTTTTAGACTGTGAGCCCACTGTTGGGTAGGGACTGTCTCTATGTGTTGCCAATTTGTACTTCCCAAGCGCTTAGTACAGTGCTCTGCACATAGTAAGCGCTCAATAAATACGATTGATTGATTGATTGATTGTTATAAGCTACTCTTCCAAGCCCTTAGCACAGTGCTCTGCACACAATTCTCTGCACACGCGAGAAGCGGCGTGGGGTCGCGGATCGAGCCCGGGCCTGGGAATCAGGAGGTCATGGGTTCTAATCCCGGCTCTGCCACTCGTCTGCTGTGTGACCTTGGGCAAGACACTTCACTTCTCTGGGCCTCAGTTCCCTCATCCGTCAAATGGGGATTGAGACTGTGAGCCCCATGTGGGACAGGGACTGTATCGAACTCTTATTTGCTTGTAATCTTTTTCGACTGTGAGCCCACTGTTGGGTAGGGACTGTCTCTATATGTTGCCAATTTGTACTTCCCAAGCGCTTAGTACAGTGCTCTGCACACAGTAAGCGCTCAATAAATACGATTGATGATGATGATGATGATGGAACATCCATTCATTTACTCATTCATTCGAGAAGCAGCATGGCTCAGTGGAAAGAGCCTGGGCTTGGGAGTCAGAGGTCATGGGTTCGAATCCCCGCTCCGCCACTTGTCAGCTGTGTGACTTTGGGTGAGTCACTTCACTTCTCTGGGCCTCAGTTCCCTCATCTGGAAAATGGAGAAGACTGTGAGCCCCCCGTGGGACAACCTGATCACCTTGTATCCTCCCCAGTGCTTAGAACAGTGCTTGGCACATAGTAAGTGCTTAACAAATGCTATTATTATTATTATTATTATTATTATTATTATTATTATTATTTATTGAGCACTGACTGTGTGCAGAGCACTGTACTAAGCGCTTGGGAAGTACAAGTTGGCAACATATAGAGACGGTCCCTACCCAATGGGCTCACAGTCTAGAAGGGGCAGAAGGACAACAAAACAAAACATGTAGAAGCAGTGTGGCTCAGTGGAAAGAGCCCGGGCTTTGGAGTCAGAGGTCATGGGTTCAAATCCCGGCTCCACCAACTGTCAGCTGTGTGACTGTGGGCAACTCACTTGACTTCTCTGAGCCTCAGTTCCCTCATCTGTAAAATGGGGATGAAGACTTTGAGCACCCCGTGGGACAACCTGATCACCTTGTAACCTCCCCAGCGCTTAGAACAGTGCTTTGCACATAGTAAGCGCTTAATAAATGCCACTTTTATTATTATTATTATTATTATTATGAAGACAGGTGTCAAAATAATCAGAACAAATAGAATTAAAGCTGTAGGCACATCATTAACAAAATAAATAGAATAGTAAATAGGTAGAAGTAAAATAAATAGAGTAATAAATCTGTACAAATATATACAAGTGCTTTTGGGAGGGGAAGGAGGTAGGGCGGAGGGATGGGGAGGAGGAGAGGAAAAGGGAGGAAAAGGGAGAGGAAAAACATAGTAAGCACTTAAATACCATCAACATCACAGTGAGCACTCAATAAGATCGATTGTTTGATTGATTGATTGATGATTGATCGATCATGCCCCACCTCAAGGTCACACTCAAGTTTTGGAGCCTAACAGAGGGGAGGCAAGGATTGAAGGACAAAGCCCAACTGCTCCCACCTTTTCTACCACTTTCCAACCCCACATTTGTAGTCCTTAACAAGGTCACCTTAAAAGTTAACGGCATTTTATTTGTAACCCTTCTTCCTGACTACATTATGTTGCCAACGTGTACTTCCCAAGCGCTTAGTACAGTGCTCTGCACACAGTAAGCGCTCAATAAATACGATTGATTGATTGATATATCCTTAGAAGGAATGTTTTCCTCAGCTCTTCCAAATCTCCTTCCCCGTCCTCCTGAAAGTCCCATTCTCTGATGAATGCTTTAGGGAACCACATCTGATAGACCCAAATATTTCCTCCAAACAATGGCAATAAAAATGAGTCTACCAGTAGAGTTATTTTATGAATGTCTTGAACAGCTTCAACGGGCCAAAAATACTACGATTGCCTTGAGGTATGAGACGAACGTTATCAAAACAAATCCCCGGAAAAACTCCTTTTTTCCCCAAAACAAGTGTTAGTAGTTCTCAAAATACTCTATTGCTACCTTTGATTGTTGCAGGAGGGCAGAGAAAGGAATAGTAACTGAGCCAAGCCAATGCTTTTGTATATACGAGTGACCCCTGCAGCCCTTGAGGCAATTATCCTAGGAGAAGAAATAACTGTGGTTATCCTCTATCCTTTATAAATTATACGTTTCAATTCCTTATAAATTATATCATAGAAATACATAGTTCATTCACCCTGGGAGATATGTGGAAAAAGGAATCAGACATTTTTAAAAGCCTACTCTTCCCCTTAGCTACTTAGGGCAAAATAAGTACTCTTGGAGGGCTGATTTGTTAAATGATTCTCTATTTAGAAGTCTTAATTGTCCACTTCCTCCTCCGTATATGGGTAAATTGGCTGCATAAGTGCCCCAAAGACCACGCAAACTTTCTAGACTGTAATTTTGTTGTGGGCAGGGACTGCGTCTACCAACCCCTTCTAGACTGTGAGCCCGCTGTTGGGTAGGGACCGTCTCTAGATGTTGCCAAGCGCTTAGTACAGTGCTCTGCACACAGTAAGCACTCAATAAATACGATTGAATGAATGAATGAATGAATGAACTCAGCAGTATTGTATGCGCCCAAATGTGAAGGTGGAAAATCACTCTGAGTAGGCATAAGGAAGTGGCCCACATTTGTCCAGGTGATGTGCACGTCTATTCAACTGCATCTTTCCTGTCCCGAATCTTGAACCAAATCTTGGAGGGTTGCCAGTCATCTAACTCATTCTGCTTGTCCAAGACGCGGCCTGGCTAAGCTCTTAATAATAACGATAATAATAACAACAACGGTATTTGTTAAGCGCTTAATCGCTGTTCTAAGCGCTGGGGTAGATACAAACTACTCAGATTGGGCACAGTCCCTGTTTCACCCGGGGCTCACAGTCTTAATCCCCATTTTCCAGATGAGGGAACTGAGGCCCAGAGAAGGGAAGTGACTCGCCCAGGGTCACACAGCAGACAAGAGGTGGAACTGGGATTAAAACTCTGGTCCTTCTGACTCTGAGGGTTGTGCTCTATCCATTGGGCCATGCTGCTTCACCTCTTAAACCCTTTCAGCAGTCCCCATCAGTATACCGATGAGGCTTGGGCAAAGACGAAAGTAAGGCGCTCTCATATCTTGCCCCCACGTTTCCCCACCCAATTTGCCCTCCCTTTTCATCAACCTATGCATTTGAGTCTGTGCTCTGACACTGTGATACTCAATCCACCTCCAGCCCCATAGCTCTTACGTGCAAATCCCTAAATTCTGCCATTTCCCCTATCTCTGATTTATTTTACCACCTGCCTCCTCCAATAGATTGAAAACTCCTTTGGGGGCAGGGGCCATATCTGAATTATTTGTTAAATGATTCTCTATTTAGAAGTCTTAAGTGTCCCCTCCCAAGCACTCAGTACCGTGCTCAGTAAGTGCTCAATAAATACCATTAGAATCTGACATTTTACCGACATGAAAAATTCATAGCAGAGATTTTATGCTTAATATTAAGGGCGATGTTGGACTTAGGAAAGACAAATACCACTGGCTGATTGGTTTCCCCTACGTACCCCGCTGAAAGCACAGGGTGCCATCGCCCTGGTTCTTAGTCGAAAAACAACAGGAGGTCGGAACAAACTGTGTCTTCCATCCCTACTTCCAATGCCGCACAGCAACATTGTCGTCAGGGGTGGATCCCTGATAGCCGGAGACCGGCTCCTGGTTTGCCCGGTGAATAAGGCAGCTCGGAAAAGGCAGCCCTGACATCCAAACTATATCAAGTTTGAATCCCTGTAAGGCTTTTAAATTCCAGTTCTCCGGCATAAAGTAGCTGGCGAAGACAGGCCACCGGAATGAGGCGAAGGATAGGGAGAAAGAGAGAGAGGGGAGGCAGGAAAGAAGTCTTAATTGTCCACTTCCTTCACCGAATATGGGCAAATTGGCTAAATAAATCCCCTAAAGACCACACAAACTTTCTAGATTGTCATTTTGTTGCGGGAAGGGATGGCGGTGGAATAAGGAGAGACGCGGCAAGTGTCACGGGGAAGGGGGTAAAAACGAAGGAAATATCAAAACTAGCCTCAAGCTTCTAACTTTCCTTTCATGATAAATTTATGAAACGTTCTCTCTCATCTGCATATGAAATTATTTATAAGCCAGATGGTTCTCAATAGAAGACTTTTTTTCTTGGGAACAAATATTCCCCACCCTCACTGGAATCTGACATTTTACAGACATGAAAAATTCATAGCAGAGATTTTATGCTTAATATTAAGGGCGATGTAGGACTTAGGAAAGACAAAGCAAAAAGCGACTTGGTTATTAGTGGTTTCCTCCAAACTTCCAGAGACTTATTATTACTATTATCATTATTACTGTACTTTACCTCATGTTTTTCGATCACAACTTCATCAAAAATATTGATAACGATGTTATCTTTTATTTTGGATAATCCCGAAATGCTGTAATCGTGTCCTGGTGAGCTACAAGTAGAACCAAAGCATTATCATTTGAGTCTTCTGAAAATCCAAATTTCTCTTCAAAGAGATTACGTTCAACACCCAGTCGCCCATAGTTCTTTAATTCAGAATTGAACTCACACCAACTGGATCTCTGTGTTGCAGAGATTGGATTGAAACCCTATAGCTTCCAGAGTTAGTTTTGTGGCTTCCACCGCGGCCAGCGCAAAATTTGAAATTCCCCTCAAGGCCTTGGCCCAAACTATCCTCCTCTGTCTATTCTTTTAAATGAAAAAAAGTAACTACATTCTTATTCATTAATTCATTCATTCAATCGTATTTTTTTTATGGTATTTGTTAGCGCTTACTATGTGCCAAGCACCGTTCTAAGCGCTGGGGAGGTTACAAGGTGATCAGGTTGTCCCACGGGAGGCTCGCAGTTTTAATCCCCATTTTACAGATGAGGTAACTTAGGCACAGAGAAGTAAATAATAATAATAATAATAATGGCATTTATTAAGCACTTACTATGTGCAGAGCACTGTTCCAAGCGCTGAATAATAATGGCATTTATTAAGCGCTTACTATGTGCAAAGCACTGTTCTAAGCGCTGGGGGGATACAAGGTGATCAGGTTGCCCCACGGGGGGCTCAAAGTCAATCCCCATTTTACAGATGAGGTAACTGAGGCACAGAGAAGTTAAGTGACTTGCCCAGGTCACACAGCTGGCAATTGGCGGAGCCAGGATTTGAACCCATGACCATTGACTCCAAAGCCCGGGCTCTTTCCACTGAGCCACGCTGCTTCTCTAAGTGACTTGCCCAAAGTCGCACAGCTGACAGTTGGCAGAGCCGGGATTTGGACCCCTCTGACTCCAAAGCCCGTGCTCTTTCCACTGAGCCACGCTGCTTTTTGAGGGCTTACTGTGTGCAGAGCACTGTACTAAGCGCTTGGGAAGTACAAATCGGCAACATAATTCCCACCTGAGTTCTCTTTCCCAGTGCTTGGTTCAGTGCTCTGCACACAGTAAGCGCTTAATCAATACTATGCGGCTACTACTACTAAAGAAATACTTGCCTGAAAATACTAGGCAAAATTGCACAGGGCAAACGACCCCAAGACCACATGGTCTTAACATTCATTCATTCATTCATTCAATCGTATTTATTGAGCGCTTACTGTGTGCAAAGCACTGTACTAAGCGCTTGGGAAGTCCAAGTTGGCAACATATAGAGACGGTCCCTACCCAACAGTGGGCTCACAGTCTAGAAGGGGGAGACAGAGAACAAAGCAAAACATATTAACAAAATAAAATAAATAGAATAAATATGTACAAATAAAATCAATCAATCAATCATATTTATTGAGCGCTTACTGTGTGTAGAGCACTGTACTAAGCGCTTGGGATGTCCAAGTTGGCAACATCTAGAGACGGTCCCTACCCAACAGTGGGCTCACAGTCTAGAAGGGGGAGACAGAGAACAAAGCAAAACATATTAACAAAATAAAATAAATAGAATAAATATGTACAAATAAAATCAATCAATCGTATTTATTGAGCGCTTACTGTGTGCAGAGCACTGGACTAAGCGCTTGGGAAGTACAAGTTGGCAACATCTAGAGACGGTCCCTACCCAACAGTGGGCTCACAGTCTAGAACAAAGCAAAACATATTAACAAAATGAAATAAATAGAATAAATATGTACAAATAAAATCAATCAATCAATCATATTTATTGAGCACTTACTGTGTGCAGAGCACTGGACTAAGCACTTGGGAAGTCCAAGTTGGCAACATCTAGAGACGGTCCCTACCCAACAGTGGGCTCACAGTCTACAAGGGGGAGAGAGACAACCAAACCAAACATATTAACAAAATAAAATAAATAGAATAGATATGTACAAGTAAAATAAATAAATAGAGTAATAAATATGTACAGACATATATACCTATATATCCATCAGAGAATTGGCTTCATTATTTGGAAACTGTTTGGTCTTAGACACAGGCTCATACTGCCCCTAAATCTCAGCCTGAAGGCTTATTGGGGGGTGGGAGGGAGTGGGAGAATTTTAATTAATTGAAAGTATTTATTGAGCACCTACTGGTTGCAATCCCAAATCTTTTAGGAAGCAGTCCCCAATTAAGTTTCTTCTCTCAAATACCACTACCACCGGCACTTCTCTTCTCAAATTGGCCTCTCCCTGCCTACCCTTCATCTATTTCTCGACCCCTTCAGCTCTTCCCAATACTCCCAACCCACCCACAGCTCCTGGAGCACTTGTATAAACATCATTTTTATATATAATGTAGACATATTATTTTATATATCACTCATTGATCTTTTTTGTCATTTTATATATCACTTCTTTATTCATCTATTCGTTCCTCCACTCTTTCTCCTCCTTAGCTTTTCTGAGCACTTGTATAAACATCATTTTTATATATAATATACACCTATTATTTTATATATCACTCATTTATCTTTTTTGTCATTTTATATGTCACTTCTTTATTCATCTATTCGCTCCTCCACTCTTTCTCCTCCTTATCTTTTCTGAGCACTTGTATAAACATCATTTGTATATATAATTTAGACATATTTTATATATCACTCATTGATCTTTTTTGTCATTTTATATATCACTTCTTTATTCATCTATTCTTTCCTCCACTCTTTCTCCTCCTTATCTTTTCTGAGCACTTGTATAAACATCATTTTCATATATAATATAGACATATTATTTTATATAGCATTCATTTATCTTTTTTGTCATTTTATATATCACTTCTTAATTCATCTATTCGTTCCTCCACTCTTTGTCCTCCTTATCTTTTCTGGGCACTTGTATAAGCATCATTTTTATATATGATATAGACGTATTATTTTATATATCACTCATTTATCTTTTTGGTCATTTTATATATCACTTATTTATTCATCTATTTGTTCCTCCACTCTTTCTCCTCCTTAGCTTTTCTGAGCACTTGTATAAACATCATTTTTATATATAATATAGCATATCATTTTATATATCACTTATTTATCTTTTTTGTCATTTTATATATCACCTCTTTATTCATCTGTTCGTTCCTCCACTCTTTCTCCTCCTTAGCTTTTCTGAGCACTTGTATAAACATCATTTTTATATATAATATAGACATATTGTTTTATATATCACTCATTTATCTTTTTCGTCATTTTATATATCACTTCTTTATTCATCTATTCGTTCCTCCACTCTTTCTCCTCCTTATCTTTTCTGATTTCAAGTATTTGTCAAGCGCTTTCGACGTGCCAGGCACTGTACTTAGTACTGGGGTAGATACCCCAACATTCATGTTGGACACAGTCCCTGTCCCACAAGGGGCTCACACTCTTCATCCCCATTTTACAGATGAGGTAATTGAGGCACAGAGAAGTTGAGTGAGTTGTCCAAGGTCACACAGCAGACAAGTGGCAGAGTGGGATTAGAACCCAGGTCCCTCTGACTCTCAGGCCTGGGCAGCAGGCCCTAGGCCATGCTGCTTCCCCCCTTTAGACTAGTAGCTTCTTGAAGGCAGGGATCGTGACACTTCCCTCTAATTGTACTCTCCCCAATGCTTAGCACAGTGTTCCACACATAGTAGGAGTGCAATAGATACTACTGATTGATTGACAAAGGAAAAAAAAACACCCCAATCTTGCCCAAAGTTATTTGACAAAGGGAATTTAGCCTTAAAAGGCAAATAATTATGATGATGATCATTATTATTACGGTTTTTGTTAAATTCTCACTATGTGCCAAGGACTGAACTACACAGTCCAGAGAGGGAGAAAACATACTAGTGGTATAAAGTGGTACAAAATAATACAAAGCCACTGAGCGTGGCTTTGGAGTCAGAGGTCATGGGTTCAAATCCCGGCTCCGCCACTTGTCAGCTGTGTGACTTTGGACAGGTCATTTGGCTTCTCTGTGCCTCAGTTACCTCATCTGGAAAATGGATATTGGGACTGTGAGCCCCACGTGGGACAACCTGATCACCTTGTATCCTCCCAAGCGTTTATAACAGTGCTCGGCACATAGTAACCGCTTAATACATGCCATTCTTATTCTTACTATTATAAATACCATTGATTAATTGATTGATTTAGAGAGGCAGCGTGGCTCAGTGGAAAGGGCATGGGCTTTGGAGTCAGAGGTCATGGGTTCAAATCCTGGCTCCACCAATTGTCAGCTGTGTGACTTTGGACAAGTCACTTCACTTCTCTGGGCCTCAGTGACCTCATCTGTAAAATGGGGATGAAGGCTGTGAGCCCCCCGTGGGACAACCTGATCACCTTGTAACCTCACCAGCACTTAGAACAGTGTTTTGCACATAGTAAGCGCTTAATAAATGCCATTATTATTATTATTATTATTATTATTATTATTATTATTGACTTGGGGCAACTACCGCTCTGAAAAAAGGAAAGTCCCCATGCTTAGATACCTAGCGTATGCATATCCAGAAAACTGGGTTACCAAATTTTTGGTTGTGATAAACATTTAGAGGGGTGTGCTATATATATTCAAGTCACTATGTATATATGTTTGTACATATTTATTACTCTATTTATTTTACTTGTACATATTTATTCTATTTATTTTATTTTGTTAATATGTTTTGTTTTGTTGTCTGTCTCCCCCTTCTAGACTGTGAGCCCACTGTTGGGTAGGGACCGTTTCTATATGTTGCCAACTTGTACTTCCCAAGCGCTTAGTACAGTGCTCTGCACTCAGTAAGCGCTCAATAAATATGATTGAATGAATGAATGAATGAATGAATATCCAGAAAACTGGGTTATGAAATTTTTGGTGTGATTAACATTTAGAGGGGTGTGCTATATATATTCAAGTCACTGTGTATATATGTTTGTACCTATTTATTACTCTATTTATTTTACTTGTACATATTTATTCTATTTATTTTAGTTTGTTGATATGTTTTGTTTTGTTGTCTGTCTCCCCCTTCTAGACTGTGAGCCTGCTGTTGGGTAGGGACCGTCTCTATATGTTGCCAACTTGTACTTCCCAAGCGCTTAGTCCGGTGCTCTGCACACAGTAAGCGCTCAATAAATACGATTGATTGATTGCCAACTTGTACTTCCCAAGCGCTTAGTACAGTGCTCTGCACACAGTAAGTGCTCAGTAAATATGACTGAAAGAATGAATGAATACAAAGGAAAGATGTCAGTTCGCTGTGGGCAGAGATTGTCCCTGTTGCTGAATTATACTTCCCAAGCACTTAGTACAGTGTGCTGCACACAGTAAGCGCTCAATAAATACTACTGAATGAATGAACTAAGTAAACCCTTGGTCCTTTAGTTTTACTGATTAAGGGGCAGAGGATCGGTTCCGATTTACCTGAAATCCAGAATGAGTTCTTCGTTCCAACACGGATGAGATCCGTCCACAGTATCAGTTCGATAAACCGTGTGCTGAAAAGAAACTTCAACAAAAGGCCGGACATTGACCTAAAACATGCAACGCACATTTTCGAAGACGTGTTAGAGTCCCGCAGGGAGTTTTCTGCGTTTTACCCGTTAGGGGGGAAGAAAATGAATATCTGCTCCTTTATCCAGGCCGTGCCCAAATGTCAGCCCTGTATCTTGTCGCCTGAAAGACGGTCAGGGGGTCTCACCAAACCCGATTTCAGCTTGCTCCATGGGATGGACCATGGAAGCAGCTGCGGCAGCAGCGCTTCGAATGGAGACTGCAAGCTCGTTGTGGGCAGGGAATGTATCTGTTATATTGCACTCTCCTGAGCTCATCGTACGGCGCTCAATAAATACTATCGACTGACTGACGAGAAAGACAGCTCATTTTGCCAGCCTGCTGTTTCTCTAGCGCTCAGTACAGTGCTCTGCACGCAGTACGAGCTCAATAAATATGATTGAATGAAGGAATGGAGGCATATGCTGCCAACTTGTACTTCCCAAGCGCTTAGTACAGTGCTCTGCACACAGTAAGCGCTCAATAAATACGACTGAATGAAGGAATGGAGGCATATATTGCCAACTTGTACTTCCCAAGCGCTTAGTACAGTGCTCTGCACACAGTAAGCGCTCACTAAATACGATTGAAGGAAGGAATGGAGGCATATGTTGCCAACTTGTACTTCCCAAGCACTTAGTACAGTGCTCTGCACACAGTAAGCGCTCACTAAATACGATTAAATGAAGGAATGGAGGCATATGTTGCCAACTTGTACTTCCCAAGCGCTTAGTACGGTGCTCTGCACACAGTAAGCGCTCAATAAATACGATTGAAGGAAGGAATGGAGGCATATGTTGCCAACTTGTCCTTCCCAAGCGCTTAGTACAGTGCTCTGCACACAGTAAGCGCTCAATAAATACGATTAAAGGAAGGAATGGAGGCATATGTTGCCAACTTGTACTTTCCAAGCGCTTAGTACAGTGCTCTGCACACAGTAAGCACTCAATAAATACGATTGATTGATTGATTGAAATGACAGATACGTACATAAGCGCTGTGCGGATAGCAGGGGGGGTGAATAAAGGGAGCAAGTCGGGGCGACGCAGAAGGGAGTGGAAGGAAAGGAAAAGAGGGTTTAATCAGTTAGTTCATTCATTCATTCATTCAATCGTATTTATTGAGCGCTTACTGTGTGCAGAGCACTGTACTAAGCGCTTGGGAAGTACAAGTTGGCAACATCTAGAGACGGTCCCTACCCAACAGTGGGCTCACAGTCTAGAAGGGGGAGACAGAGAACAAAACAAAACATATAAACCAAATAAAATAAATAGAATAAATATGTACAAGTAAAATAAATAAATGGAGTAATTATGTGTATATATGTATATGTATATGTCATTTATTTCTATATATTAATATCTATCCCCCCCCCAGATTGTAACCTCATTCTAGTCAGGGAGTGTTTCTGTTACATCACACTCTCCCGAGCGCTCAGTACAGTGCTCTGCCCACAGTAAGCGCTCACTAAATACGATGGAATGACTTGCTTCTGATAGTAGCACGTAAACTGATGCTTTTATATCAATGAAAAAGCTAATGTCATAGGTTACGATTAACATTATATTTTATCAGATCACCCACTACATACCTTACTTAAGAGTTCATTTGTCGTCACTGATTCTTTATGTCTGATCCAGGATACGGAAGATAACAAATAACCAGGTACCTCCAGGTTTCTTTAGAAAAACAGCAGAGATACATACATTTGAAGGATTTTTTTCATAAATATTTATTGCCACATCAGTCAGGGCTACTTGCAATTCAGATATTAAAACATAAAATTAGAAAACATTACAAAACAGAAGATGAATGTTTACAATTATTCCTCCAATTGAGCGGCTGACTCTTCACTGGAAAGCCCAAATGTAACCCTGGGTTTGCAGAAACACTGCCTGTGTTTAAAGCAGTGGTTCCAAAACATTTTCTCCCCAGGATAATAATAGTAATTAATAACAATTATGGTATTTGTTAAGCGCTTACCATGTGCCAGCCACTGTATTAAGCACTGGGTGGATACAAGCAAATCAGGTTGGAGATATGCGGCTCACAGTCTCAATCCCCATTTTACAGACGAGGGAACCGAGGCCCAGAGAGGTTAAGTGACCTGCCCAAGGTCACACAGCAGACATGCGGCGGAGTCGGGATTGGAACCCATGACTTTCTGACTCCCAAATCTCTGTTGCTATGCTGCTTCCCAGGATGATTTATGGAGAGGGCCCATACCATATTAATTAGAGAAGCAGCGTGGCTCAATGGAAAGAGCCCGGGCTTGGGAGTCAGAGGTCGTGGGTTCGAATCCCGGCTCTGCCACTTGTCAGCTGGGTGACCTTGGGCAAGTCACTTCACTGCTCTGGGCCTCAGTGACCTCATCTGTAAAATGGGGGTGAAGACTGTGAGCCCCGCGTGGGACAACCTGATCATTTTGTATTCCCCCAGCGCTTAGAACAGTGCTTTGCACATAGTAAGTGCTTAACAAATACCATCATTACCATTATTATTATTAAAATGGGGATTAAGACTGTGAGCCCCACGTGGGACAACCTGATCACTTTGTATCCCCCCCCCAGCACTTAGAACAGTGCTTTGCACATAGTAAGTGCTTAACAAATACCATCATTATCGTTATTATTATTAAAATGGGGATTAAGACTGTGAGCCCCCCGTGGGACAACCTGATCACTTTGTATCCCCCCAGCGCTTAGAACAGTGCTTTGCACATAGTAAGTGCTTAACAAATACCATCATTATCATTATTATTATTAAAATGGGATGACGACTGTGAGCCCCACGTGGGACAACCTGATCACTCTGTATCCCCCCCAGTGCTTAGAACAGTGCTTTGCACATAATAAGCGCTTAACAAATACCTTTATTATTATTATATCCCAAATCCCCCTCCTTCCTCTCCCCGTCCTCCCACTCCCCATCCCCCCGGCTTACCTCCTTCCCTTCTCCACAGCACCTACATATATGTTTGTACATATTTATTACTCTATTTATTTATTTATTTTCTTCGTACATATGTATTCTATTCATTTCATTTTGTTAATATGTTTTGTTTTGTTGTCTGTCTCCCCCTTCTAGACTGTGAGCCCGCTGTTGGGTAGGGACCGTCTCTACATGTTGCCAACTTGTACTTCCCAAACACTTAGTACAGTGCTCTGCACACAGTAAGCGCTCAATAAATATGACTGAATGAATGAAATCCAAAATCACTTCCCTGGAAAAATGCCCTGCTTCCTGGAAATCCCAACGCCAAGCCAAGAGCCCTCGACCTCAACAGTCGGGCGAGCCGTTCCACTCAATCAATCAATCAGTCAATCAATATGTACAAATTGAGTAATAAATACGTACAAACGTATATACATATATACAGGATATATATATAAATAAATATATATATATATATATATATATATAGTGGGGATTCATTTCATTCAATTGTATTTATTGAGCACTTACGGTGTGCAGAGCACTGTACTAAGCACTTGGGAAGTCCAAGTTGGCAACATCTAGAGACGGTCCCTACCCAACAGCGGGCTCACAGTCTAGAAGGGGGAGACAGACAACAAAACCAAACAGATTAACAAAATAAAATAAATAGAATAGATATGTACAAGTAAAATAAATAAATAGAGTAATAAATATGTACAAACATATAGACATATATACACTCCTCTCCCTGCTCCTGTTCTCCGGGGCTCAGATGTAGGGGAAGGATGCTGCCCCTTCCCCTGGACACTAGTCAATCAATCAATCGTATTTATTGAGCGCTTACTGTGTGCAGAGCACTGTACTAAGCGCTTGGGAAGTCCAGGTTGGCAACATCTAGAGACAGTCCCTACCCAACAGTGGGCTCACAGTCTAGAAGGGGGAAACAGACAACAAAACCAAACATATTAACAAAATAAAATAAATAGAATAGATACGTACTGTTTCCCTGCTCCAGACAGGGAAAGACAGATCAACACGGTCTGCACTAGCAAACTATCTGGAAATAAATAGAGAAGCAGCATGACCTAGTAGATGGAGCACCGGCCTGGGCGTTAGAAGGGCCTGGGCTCTAATCCCGGCTCTGCCACTTTAATAATAATAATAATAATAATAATAATAATAATAATAATAATAATAGCATTTATTAAGCACTTACTATGTGCAAAGCACTGTTCTAAGCGCTGGGGAGGTTACAAGATGATCAGGTTGTCCCACAGGGGGCTCACAGCCTTACTCCCCATTTTACAGATGAGGGAACTGAGGCCCAGAGAAGTCAAGTGACTTGCCCAAAGTCACACAGCTGACAATTGGCAGAGTCGGGATTCGAACCCATGACCTCTGACTCCAAAGACCGGGCTCTTTCCACTGAGCCACGCTGCTTCCCTGGAAGCACTTCTCTGCTGTGTGACCTTGGACAAGTCACTGAACTTCTCTGGACCTCAGTTACCTTATCTGTAAAACGAGGATGAAGACCGTGAGTCCTATGTGGGACATGGACTAAGTCCAACCTGACTGGCTTGTATCTACCCCAGCGCTTAGTATAGTGCCTGGCACATGATGATGATGATGTTGGCATTGTTAAGCGCTTACTATGTGCAAAGCACTGTTCTAAGCACTTGGGGGGATACAAAGTGATCAGGTTGTCCCACGTGGGGCTCACAGTCTTAATCCCCATTTTACAGATGAGGTAACTGAGGCTCAGAGAAGTTAAGTGACTTGCCGAGGTCACACAGCAGACATGTGGCTGAGCCAGCATTCGAACCCATGACCTCTGACTCCAAAGCCCGTGCTCTTTCCATTTAGCCACGCTGCTTCAATAATAATAATGGCATTTATTAAGTGCTTACTATGTGCAAAGCACCGTTCTAAGCGCTGGGGAAGTTACAAGGCAATCAGGTTGCCCCACAGGGGGCTCACAGGCTTAATCCCCATTTTACAGATGAGGTAACTGAGGCACGGAGAAATTAAGTGACTTGCCCAAAGTCACACAGCTGACAATTAGCAGAGCTGGGATTTGAACCCGTGACTTCTGACTCCAAAGCCCGTGCTCTTTCCACTGAGCCACGCTGCTTCTCCTAAGCACTATGGCACATAGTAAGCGCTTAACAAATACCATTAAAAAAAAACTGATTTGTAAATCCTTAAGAGCTTACTTTCATTCTAGACTGCGAGCCCGCTGTTGGGTAGGGACCGTCTCTAAGTGTTGCCAACTTGGACTTCCCAAGCGCTTAGTACAGTTCTCTGCACACAGTAAGTGCTCAATAAGTACGATTGAATGAATGAATGAATCCGAGTAAATGAGACCAGAGAAAATTTTTGTTTTCAATCATTCAGATCATTTGTAATAATAATTATAATAATCACGGCATTTATAAAGCGCTTTTACTATGTGCAAAACATTGTTCTAAGCGCTGGGGAGGTTACAAGGTGATCAGGTTATCCCATGGGGGGCTCACAGTCTTAATCCCCATTTTACAGATGAGTGAACTGAGGCACAGAGAAGTGAAGTGACTTGCCCGAAGTCACACAGCTGACAATTGGCGGAGCCAGAATTTGAACCCCTGACCTCTGACTCCAAAGCCCGGGCTCTTTCCACTGAGCCACACTGCTTCTCAAAGTGAAAAGGTAGTGAAAAGGTAGATTTTTTTGCTCATTGGCTTGGAGGAAATTTAGCCCTTCACATTAGTTTCTTTAAATCAATCAATCAATCAATCAATCGTATTTATTGAGCGCTTACTGTGTGCAGGGCACTGTACTAAGCGCTTGGGAAGTACAAGTTAGCAACATAAATATGACTAGTTTCTTACCTACTAACCGTTGATTTCCGGGATGGAATATTGTAACCTCTCGAAATTCGAATCAGAATTTTGATGTCACCATCAGAGACGGTCTGGGCCGCAACTGTTTTCCTTTCTTTTCTCTGCGGTTTTAAATTTCTCCTCCGTTTAACGAGTTTACAAATTGCTTCCTTCAACTGGCTAAATGAAGGTCAAAATGAGGAACCGTATGAACCCATATTAACTTCCAATTTCGGCACAATATCAATCAATCAGTGGTACTTATTGAATTCCCGCGCTACGCAGAAAAGCGGAACTAGCTGGGAGGAGACAAAAGAACGGAAAACTTCCGATCGCAGTCCTCATGGATTTTACCCCCTGAACGGCCTGTTTTTTCTTTTGTAAATGAAATTATCCCCTCTGAGGCCTGTCGCTTTCCATCCATGCTGCCCAGATATGGAGTCACACAGTTGGAAAACTCTGCTCTGCATCAGACCCCTCCACTTCAAATATATGAAATATATTTTCATATATATTTCATATATATTTCATGTATAATGAATATATATATGAAACTCCAAATATATGAAATTGGTTTGGGCACAGAGGGTAAAAAATGCATTTAGAGATGAAAAGGAACTAGCTGAGAAATCATCTAGACCGTAAGCTCGCTGTGGACAGGGAATGTGTCTGCCAGCTCAGTAATATTTTAATGATAATCAGAATAATAATGATGGCGCTTATTAAGCGCTTACTATGTGCAAAGCACTATTCTAAGCGCCGGGGAGGTTACAGGGTGATCAGGTTGTCCCACGGGGGGGGCTCGCTGTCTTAATCCCCATTTTACAGATGAGGGAACTGAGGCCCAGAGCAGTGAAGTGGCTTGCCCAAAGTCACCCAGCTGACAATTAGCGCAGCCGGGATTTGAACCCCTGACCTCGGACTCCACAGCCCGGGCTCTTTCCACCGAGCCACGCTGCTTCTCAATAATAATAGCATTTGTTAAGCGCTTACTATGTGCAGAGCACTGTTCTAAGCGCTGGGGAGGTTACAAGGTGATCAGGTTGTCCCACGGGGGGCTCACAGTCTTCATCCCCGTTTTACAAATGAGGTAACTGAGGCGCAGAGAAGTGAAGTGACTTGCCCAAAGTCACACAGCTGACAAGTAGCGGAGCCTGGATTTGAACCCATGACCTCTGCCTCCAAATAATAATAATAATGATGGCATTTATTAAGCGCTTACTATGTGCAAAGCACTGTTCTGAGCGCTGAGGAGGTTACAAGGCAATCAGGTTGTCCCACGGGGCACTCACAGTCTTCATCTCCATTTTACAGATGAGGTAACTGAGGCACAAAGAAGTGAAGTAACTTGCCCAAAGTCACACAGCTGACAAGTGGCAGAGCCTGGATTTGAACCCATGACCTCTGCCTCCAAATAATAATAATGATGGCATTTATTAAGCACTTACTATGTGCAAAGCACTGTTCTGAGCGCTGAGGAGGTTACAAGGCAATCAGGTTGTCCCACGGGGGGCTCACAGTCTTCACCCCCATTTTACAGGTGAGGTAACTGAGGCACAGAAAAGTGAAGTGACTTGCCCAAAGTCACACAGCTGACAAGTGGCGGAGCCTGGATTTGAACCCATGACCTCTGCCCCCAAAGCCCGGGCTCTTTCCACTGAGCCACGCTGCTTCTCTTTTACTCTCCCAAGCGCTATATTCTGAAATTTCCATCAGCATTTTGAAAAACAATTCACAACTTCAAAGTAAAATTCAAAGTAAGGGCGTGATGACGGAATTCTGAAAACTGACTCAGATTTGCCAACACCTTTTCCATTTGAACAGTTTTTAAAAGGAAAGTGGTAAATGTTTTAAAAAGATCATTGTTTTTATATTGCTCCTTTTTCAGTGTGTACCTGGCAGATACGATTTCTTCATAATCTGTCACCATATCTGAAAGATGAAATTTATTGCTAACTTTGGTGACTTTTTTCAGAACCAGCGTCCTCATCTGAAAAAAAAAAAAAAACAGTGATAATTAGGGATATTTTAGAACCACATCTTGGGCATTTAAAACTAAGATCAGTCTTTATATGCTCCAAACTAACCACAGAATTACATCAGATGAACTGAGAGAATATCTAGGTTTTCCTAGTTCACTCATTTGCCTACATTTAGGTCTGCAGTTAAACCATCCCTTGTCAATTAATATCATCAAAAAACAGAATCAGAATCAAGTAACCTACCTCTAAATGTTTTTCTATTTAACATTTGTGATTCCTACCTAGAAAAAAAATTAAAGTATTGATAACCTTGAAATACCTAGATCTAGTATTTATTGGGCACCTGTGTATGAAGAGCACTGTACTAAGCTCTTGGGAAAGTACAACAGAATGAATGGTATTCATTCATTCATTCATTCATTCATTCAATCGTATTTATTGAGCGCTTACTGTGTGCAGAGCACTGTACTAAGCGCTTGGGAAATACAAGTTGGCAACATCTAAAGACGGTCCCTACCCAACAACGGGCTCACAGTCTAGAAGGGGGAGACAGACAAAAAAACAAAATATATTAACAAAATTAAATAAATAGAATTGTAAATATGTACAAGAGTAAATATGTACAAGCATGAATCCCTGCCCTTCTTTGGCATCTATTAACTTAATAAAGTGCATTTTCTCAGCTGTAAGAGGGATTAAATAACTGTTCTCCCTCCCCTACGAGGGTCAGGGATTGTATCCAGTTAATTTGCATCTACCCCAGCGTCTAGTAAAGGGCTTGACACTTAGTAAGCGCTCTATGCCTATCACTGTTATTCCTTTTTGCTTTTATTAAAGAGCAGCTTGTCCCGGTTGAAAAAGCTGGGAGATAGAGAAACTGGCTTCCAATTTGGGCTCTGCCACCTGTTGCATGACCTTGTGAGAGTCGTGGGTTCAAATCCCGGCTCCGCCAGCTGTCAGCTGTGTGACTTCGGGCAAGTCACTTCACTCCTCTGGGCCTCAGTTACCTCACTGTGGTCTCTCCCCCTCGTCCCCCTCTCCATCCCTCCCATCTTGCCTCCTTCCCTTCCCCACAGCACCTGTATATATGTATATATTTTTGTACATATGTATTATTCTATTTATTTATCTTACTTGTACATATCTATTCTATTTATTTTATTTTGTTAGTATGTTTGGTTTTGTTGTCCGTCTCCCCCTTCTAGACTGTGAGCCCGCTGTTGGGTAGGGACTCTCTATGTGTTGCCGACTTGTACTTACCAAGCGCTTAGTACAGTGCTCTGCACACAGTAAGCGCTCAATAAATATGATTGATTGATTGATTGATTGATTGGGACAATACTAAGCACTTGGGAGTCGGAGGACAAGGGTTCTAATTCCGGCTTCGCCACTTGTCTGCCGTGTGACCTTGGCCAAGTCACTTCACTTCTCTGCGCCTCATTGTAGTGCGCAGGTCCCGGCGTCCAGATGGTAGACATGATCCCTGCCCACAGGGAGCATAGAGTCTATAAGGGGCGGACGGACATTAAATAGTTTCGTTGCCGTCTTACGCCATCGAGTCGTGTCCGATCCATATTGACGTCATGGACACGTCTCTCCCAGAATGTCTCGCTCCATCTGCACGGAAGTGGTTTACCAAGGCCTCCTTTCGCATGGAAAACTCTCCCCCTTCTAGACTGTGAGCCCACTGTTGGGTAGGGACTGTCTCTATATGCTGCCAACTTGTACTTCCCAAGCGCTTAGTACAGTGCTCTGCACACAGTAAGCGCTCAATAAATACGATTGATTGATTGATTGATTAAACTTAAGTCTCCGCCCTCGACTTTCCCATGCTGCTGCTGCCTGACACACGTAAGTTTTGACTAGTAGCTGGTTTCCTTCCACTCACTAGCCACTACCCGAGCTAGAAATCATCATCATCATCAATCGTATTTATTGAGCGCTTATTATGTGCAGAGCACTGTACTAAGCGCTTGGGAAGTACAAATTGGCAACATATAGAGACATTCCCTACCCAACAGTGGGCTCACAGTCTAAAAGAAATGGAATGGGTAGGCCTCTGCTTGACTCTCCCTCCTGTAGTCGGGACCGGGAGAGTACTGGAAACTCTCCAGGTATGACCCTGAGAGGGGTAAAATAGCTTAGGAATGGAGAAATAGTAAACCATTGCAATATTTAAATAAGTACTGTGAGGTAAGGGCTTAAAGCATCAACACCCAAGTCAGGTAAAGCCAGGTAAATCTACATTAAAATATTTCCTGTGGAAGTCTAGAGTACACAGAATACGACCAGGTTCATAGTAAAAGGCAGGTAAATCTACATTAAAATATTTCCTGTGGAAGTCTAGAGTACACAGAATACGACCAGGTTCATAGTAAAAGGCAGGTAAATCTACATTAAAATATTTCCTGTGGAAGTCGAGAGTACGCAGAATACGACCAAGTTCATAGTAAAAGGCAGGTAAATCTACATTAAAATATTTCCTGTGGAAGTCTAGAGTACACAGAATACGACCAAGTTCATAGTAGACATAAAGGCAGGTAAATATACGTTAAAATATTTCCTGTGGAAGTCTAGAGTACACAGAATACGACCAAGTTCATAGTAGACATAAAGGCAGGTAAATCTACATTAAAATATTTCCTGTGGAAGTCTAGAGTACATAGAATACGACCAAGTTCATAGTAAAAGGCAGGTAAATCTACATTAAAATATTTGCTGTGGAAGTCTAGAGTACACAGAATATGACCAAGTTCATAGTAGACATAAAGGCAGGTAAATATACATTAAAATATTTCCTGTGGAAGTCTGGAGTACACAGAATATGACCAAGTTCATAGTAAAAGGCAGGTAAATCTACATTAAAATATTTCCTGTGGAAGTCTAGAGTACACAGAATACGACCAAGTTCATAGTAGACATAAAGGCAGGTAAATCTACATTAAAATATTTCCTGTGGAAGTCTAGAGTACACAGAATATGACCAAGTTCATAGTAGACATAAAGGCAGGTAAATCTACATTAAAATATTTCCTGTGGAAGTCTAGAGTACAGAGAATATGACCAAGTTCATAGTAAAAGGCAGGTAAATATACATTAAAATATTTCCTGTGGAAGTCTAGAGTACGCAGAATACGACCAAGTTCATAGTAAAAGGCAGGTAAATATACAATAAAATATTTCCTGTGGAAGTCTAGAGTACACAGAATACGACCAAGTTCATAGTAAAAGGCAGGTAAATATACATTAAAATATTTCCTGTGGAAGTCTAGAGTAGGCAGAATATGACCAAGTTCATAGTAAAAGGCAGGTAAATATACATTAAAATATTTCCTGTGGAAGTCTAGAGTACACAGAATACGACCAAGTTCATAGTAAAAGGCAGGTAAATATACAATAAAATATTTCCTGTGGAAGTCTAGAGTACACAGAATACGACCAAGTTCATAGTAAAAGGCAGGTAAATCTACATTAAAATATTTCCTGTGGAAGTCTAGAGTACGCAGAATACGACCAAGTTCATAGTAGACATAAAGGCAGATAAATCTACATTAAAATATTTCCTGTGGCAGTCTAGAGTACACAGAATCAATATATGAAAGCAACTCGGAAGTTTAGAAGATGCATTCAAATGAGAAAGGTGGCTCTGTAATGGCTAGGGTTTTATTCCCTCTCCCTTTTCAGTGGCATAAATTTTAAGATTGTGTTACAAGTGGCCAAAAAGATCGTGTTTGAGTGGATCACACGAAAGTGGTCCAATTGAACCCGATCCTATAAAAAAAAAGAAAATGTGTAAATATCAATAAGCAAATATATTGCTCTTACCTTCCTCATTAAGTTGGAAGAATGGCTCCTATGAGAAATAATAGCGTTGGCATCCGTAACGGGTAGGTCCTTCTCTAACTGGCTTTCATATTCCTAGAAAAGCAATTTTTTCAGTGCTTGATTATTCGACCCAAAATAGGATCCCAGAACGGCCGCTTCGGAGCACGAAGTTTTTTGTGCGTTGGGGTTGGGTGAGGTATCTCGATTACGATGGTCCCGTCGTTGGTTGGTGGCGGGGGCTGAGAAGTTCCTTGTAAAAATTCCTCCCTTTACTCCTCTTTTTCCTAGTCTAGGAATTTTTTTTCTCCTGGGCATCTCTTGACTGCTCTTCCACAAATTCACCAGCCTCAGTCCTCCCCACCTTCAAAGCTCTCTGTAAATTCCAACTCCTCCAATCAATCGATCAATCAATCGTATTTATTGAGTGCTTACTGTGTGCAGAGCACTGTACTAAGTGCTTGGGAAGCCCAAGTCGGCAACATATAGAGACGGTCCCTACCCAACAGTGGGCTCAATCAATCAATCAATCAATCGTATTTATTGAGCGCTTACTGTGTGCAGAGCACTGTACTAAGCGCTTGGGAAGTCCAAGTCGGCAACATATAGAGACAGTCATCATCATCAATCGTATTTATTGAGCACTTACTGTGTGCAGAGCACTGTACTAAGCGCTTGGGAAGTCCAAGTCGGCAACATATAGAGACGGTCCCTGCCCAACAGTGGGCTCACAGTCTAGAAGGGGGAGACAGAGAACAAAACCAAACATATTAACAAAATAAAATAAATACAATAGATATGTACAAGTAAAATAAATAAATAGAGTAAGAAATACGTACAGACCTATATACGTCTTCTCCGCTAATTCCCACACCCCAAGTCATACCAACCCAACGGCCGTCTCTAGCATGTATGCTATATTGTAATAATAATAATGATGGCATTTGTTAAGCGCTTACTATGTGCAAAGCACTGTTCTAAGCGCTGGGGGATATAACGTGATCAGGTTGTCCCACATGGGGCTCACAGTCAATCCCCATTTTACAGATGAGGTAACCGAGGCTCAGAGAAGTTAAGTGACTTGCCCGAGGTCACACAGCAAACATGTGGCGGAGCCAGGATTTGAACCCATGACCTCTGACTCCAAAGCCCGGGCTCTTTCCACTGAGCCACGCTCTCCTAAGCACTTAGTACTATGCTCTGCACACAGTAAGCACTCAATACATACCATTGATTGACTGACATTGATGCATGTATGTATCCATAGCCCCCATCGAAGCAGCGTGGCTCAATGGAAAGAGCACGGGCTTGGGAGTCAGAGGTCATGGGTTCAAATCCCGGCTCCACCAACTGTCAGCTGTGTGACTTTGGGCAAGTCACTTCACTTCTCCATGCCTCAGTTACCTCATCTTTAAAATGGGGATGAAGACTGTGAGCCCCACGGGACAATCCGATCACCTTGTATCCACCCCAGCGCTTAGAACAGTGCTCTGCACATAATAATAATAATGATGGCATTTATTAAGTACTTACTATGTGCAGAGCACTGTTCTAAGCACTGGGGAGGTTACAGGGTGATCAGGTTGTCCCACGGGGGGCTCCCAGGGTTAATCCCCATTTTACAGATGAGGTCACTGAGGCCCAGAGAAGTGAAGTGACTTGCCCAAAGTCACAGAGCTGACAATTGGTGGAGCGGGGATTTGAACCCCTGACCTCTGACTCCAAAGCCCGGGCTCTTTCCACTGAGCCACGACATAGTAAGTGCTTAACAAATGCCATTATTATTATCATTATTATTATTATTATTATTATCATTCCTTTCCAAACTCCTCAAGCAAGTTGTTCACACCCACTGGCTCCACTCTTCTCTCCCACCTCTCTCCATGACCTCTTCCAATCTGGCTTCCATCCTCACCACCCCACAGAAACTGCCTATTTAACATCAATCAATCAATCAATCGTATTTATTGAGCGCTTACTGTGTGCAGAGCACTGTACTAAGCGCTTGGGAAGTCCAAGCTGACAACATCTAGAGAAGGTCCCTACCCAACAGTGGGCTCACAGTCTAGAAGGGGGAGACAGACAACAAAACCAAACATGTTAACAAAATAAAATAGAATAGATATGTACAAGTAAAATGAATAAATAAATAGAGTAATAAATATGTACAAACAGATATACATATATACAGGTGCTGTGGGGAAGGGAAGGAGGTAAGACGCGGGGGATGGAGAGGGGGACGAGGGGGATGCGCTTGTCCTTCCCAAGCGCTTAGTACAGTGCTTTGCCCACAGTAAGTGCTCAATAAATACGATTGAATGAATGAATGAATGAATGAATGAATACCCTTTTCGACCAAGCTATGAGATCCCGCTGATCTAAGCGTTTACCACATCCTACCGTGACTACTGTAGGAGCAGCAGCGTGGCTCAGTGGAAAGAGCACTGGTTCGGGAGCCAGAGGTCATGGGTTCTAATCCCGGCTCCACCACATGTCTGCTGTGTGACCTTGGTCAAGTCACTTCACTTCTCTGGGCCTCAGTTCCCTCATCTGTAAAATGGGGATGAAGACTGTGAGCCCCCCGTGGGACAACCTGATCACCTTGTATCCTCCCAGCGCTTAGAACAGTGCTTTGCACATAGTAAGCACTTAACAAATGCCATCATTATTATTATTACTGCATCAGCCTCCTTGCTGAAAGATTCCTCTCCCATCTCTGTTGCCTATGCATTTGGAGCTGTACCCTATAATAATAATAATAATAATAATAATAGCATTTATTAAGTGCTTACTATGTGCAAAGCACTGTTCTAAGCGCTGAGAACTGTTCTAAGCACTTGATATTCACCCTCACGCCCCAGAGCACTTAAATACCTAGCCACAGTTTGTTTATTTATATTACTGAGAAGCAGCAATTCATACTACTATTATTTATATTATTGAGAAGTATTGAGAAGCAGCGTGGCTCAGTGGGAAGAGCCCGGGCTTGGGAGTCGGAGGTCATGGGTTCTAATCCCGGCTCCATCATATGTCTGCTGTGTGACCTTGGGCAAGTCACTTAAGCCTCAGTTCCCTCATCTGTAAAATGGGGATGAAGACGGTGAGCCCCCCCGTGGGACAACCTGATCACCTTGTATCCCCCCCAGCGCTTAGAACAGTGCTTCGCACATACTAAGCACTTAACAAATGCCATCATTATTATTATTACTGCATCAGCCTCCTTGCTGAAAGATTCCTTTCCCATCTCTGTTGCCTATGCATTCGGAGCTGCACCCTTTAATAATAATAATAATAATAATAATAATAATAATAATAATGGCATTTATTAAGTGCTTACTATGCGCAAAGCACTGTTCTGAGCGCTGAGCACAGTTCTAAGCACTCGCTTAGAACAGTGCTTTGCGCATAGTAAGCGCCTAATAAATGCCATTATTATTATTATTATTATTATTATTATTATTATTACTACTGCTGCTAGCTGTAGGAAACCGCCTGACCTCAGGGAGGTAGCTGAACTGTGAAACAATAATACTTCGTGGCCATCAAATAATAATGATGGCATTTGTTAAGCGCTTATTATGTGCAAAGCACTGTTCCAGCATAGCTGGCAGTCACCTAAGATCAATGCCAGGCAAAGGATGGGGGTACACACAAATAAACAAAGGTGCCAACTGAGGGAATCAATCAATCAATCAATCAATTGAAGAATTGATTTTGTTAATCAATTAAAGGGAATATTTCTTTCTCTGCAATTCCTCCAGCATCATCTGCGGGAAAGCTGCTGCTATTTCACCTATTGACCATCAGGCCAAGCCCAAACATGCTGCTCAGCTTCTTGCGGGCAGGGAACCTATTAATTCTGTTATAGTGTACTCTCCCAAATCATCAATCAATCAATCGTATTTATTGAGCGCTTACTGTGTGCAGAGCACTGTACTAAGCGCTTGGGAAGTACAAATTGGCAACATATAGAGACAGTCCCTACCCAACAGTGGGCTCACAGTCGTAAAGGGGGAGCTGAGACTCAAGTCCTAGAAATCTGAAATTATTGCACAAAACCACCTCCACCCTGTTTAGTACAGAGCTCTGGTACCCAGTAAGTGCTCAGGAAATGCAATTGATTGACGATGGCACAGAAGCCAGCAACACCCTTTTCTAAAATGGCCCTTCTTCCTGAATAGAGTCTTGGGTAAATTGGAAAAACTGCCCCAATTTAGGCATACCCTTAAACTTCCAATCAATCAATCAATCAGTCGTATTTATTGAGCGCTTACTGTGTGCAGAGCACTGGACTAAGCGCTTGGGAAGTACAAGTTGGCCACACAGTTGCCAATTCTTAAGAAAATTATCATTATTCATTCATTCATTCAATCGTATTTATCGAGCGCATACTGTGTGCAGAGCACTGTACTAAGCACTTGGGAAGTACAAGTTGGCCACACAGTTGCCAATTCTTAAGAAAATTATCATTATTCATTCATTCCTTCAATCGTCTTTATCGAGCGCTTACTGTGTGCAGAGCACTGTGCTAGGCGAAACTGAAAAATGGTATAGCATTTAGATCCGATGGGCATTCCTGCCACAAATCTATCATCCAGGAGGGAAATTAATACTTCATGGGAGTGGACAGGGAATGTGTCTGTTTATTGTTGTATTGCACTCTCCCCAGCGCTTAGTACAGTGCTCTGCACACGATAAGCCCTCAATAAATACGATTAAATGAATAAATGAATGAAAGAATGAGTGGACGAACTCTAAAAATGTCTTGGGCCTTCAATGCGATCAGTGTAGCAACCATCTTGAAGGAGAGAAGTCCAGAGACTTTAATTATCCTCACACAGACTGGCTAAACAGTTCATCAGAAAGAAAAGCGGAGGGGAGGTTTGGGGATTGGTTAAATGACTTTTCTGGCACAGCTAGTTGCACAGCCGAGAAGGAAAAATAACTAACTGTATTTAATATTTAATATTTAACTGTATTTAGTGGCCGTGATCTGATGCAGGAGAGGTGTCTGGGGATTAAAGACAGGGGAGTTTCCCAGGTCTTACATCTATCAGATCTATAATTCAGTTTAGAATCAGAGACTACTTAGAAAAGCACTACCTGTTGGGTGGCAAACAAGTCTCCAAATGAAACTTCGAAACATAAAATAGAAATGCATTCCTTTCATTTATTCATTCATTCAGTCGTAGTTATTGGGCGCTTACTGTGTGCAGAGCACTGGACTAAGCACTTGGGAAGTCCAAGTTGGCAACATCTACACTGTGAGCCCACTATTTTTAGACTGTGAGCCCACTATTGGGTAGGGACTGTCTCTATATGTTGCCAACTTGTACTTCCCAAGCGCTTAGTACAGTGCTCTGCACACAGTGAGCGCTCAATAAATACGATTGACGATGATGATGAACTAGAGACGGTCCCTACCCAACAGCGGGCTCGCAGTCTTGAAGGGGGAGACAGACAACAAAACACATGAACAAAATAAAATAAATAGAATAAATATGTACCAATAAAATAGAGTAATAATAATAATGGACTTCTGACTCCAAATCAATCAATCAATCAATCGTATTTATTGAGCGCTTACAGTGTGCAGAGCACTGTACTGAGCGCTTGGGAAGTACAAGTTGGCAACACATAGAGACGGCCCCTACCCAACAGTGGGCTCACAGTCATGAAGGGGGAGACAGAGAACAAAACACATGAACAAAATAAAATAAATAGAATAAATATGTACCAATAAAATAGAGTAATAATAATAATAGACTTCTGACTCCAAATCAATCAATCAATCATATTTATTGAGCGCTTACTGTGTGCAGAGCACTGTACTAAGCACTTGGGAAGTACAAGTTGGCAACACATAGAGACAGTCCCTACCCAACAGTGGGCTCACAGTCTTGAAGGGGGAGACAGACAAGAAAACACATGAACAAAATGAAATAAATAGAATAAATATGTACCAATAAAATAGAGCAATAACAATAATAATAATAGACTTCTGACTCCAAATCAATCAATCGTATTTATTGAGTGCTTACTGTGTGCAGAGCACTGTACTAAGCGCTTGGGAAGTACAAGCTGGCAACATCTAGAGACATGTTATGCCCATGCTCTTTCCACTGAGCCACACTGCTCATGACGAGGGACTCAGAAGGCTCCTGGACGCTTCAGGCTGCCAAGATGCCACCTCTGTCAAATTGTCCTCTCCCGAGACATGTGGTGGAGTCGGGATTCGAACCCATGACCTCTGACTCCAAAGCCCGGGCTCTTTCCACCGAGCCAGGCCGCTGCTCTGCGTTGGTTATCGACTGCACAGATGCCAGTCTGAAAGGCTCCGGTCCCCCTGGGCACGGTCCCAACTATCCCCGGCTCCGGGCCGTCCGGAGAGAATGGGATTTGGGAAGCGGCACATGAGAAGCGGCCCGGCCCGGTGGGTAGAGCACGGGGCTGGGAGGTGGAAGGTCGTGGGTTCCGATCCCGGCTCCTCCACTCGTCCGCTGTGGGACTTTCACTTGGGAGAAGGAGCGTGGCTCAATGGCAAAGAGCATGGGCTTTGGAGTCATTCATTCATTCATTCATTCAATCGTATTTATGGAGCGCTTACTGTGTGCGGAGCACTGTACTAAGCGCTTGGGAAGTCCAAGCTGGCAACATATAGAGGCGGTCTTTACCCAACAGCAGGCTCACTGTCTAGAAGGGGGAGACATGTGAAGTTACAATAATAGTAATAATCATCACCATCATCATCAATCGTATTTATTGAGCGCTTACTATGTGCAGAGCACTGTACTAAGCGCTTGGGAAGTACAAATTGGCAACATATAGAGACAGTCCCTACCCAACAGTGGGCTCACGGTCTAAAAGGGGGAGACAGAGAACAAAACCAAACATACAAACAAAATAAAATAAATAGAATAGATATGTACAAGTAAAGTAAATAAATAGAGTAATAAATATGTACAAACATATATACATATCTGACTACAAGAGGTCATGGGTTCAAATCCCGGCACCGCCAATTGTCAGCTGGGTGACTTTGAGCAAGTCACTTCACTTCTCTGGGCCTCAATCAATCAATCAATCGTATTTATTGAGCGCTTACTGTGTGCAGAGCACTGGACTAAGCGCTTGGGAAGTACAAGTCGGCAACACAGTTCCCTCATCTGTAAAATGGGGATGAAGACTGTGAGCCCCCCGTGGGACAACCTGATCACCTTGTAACCTCCGCAGCGCTTAGAACAGTGCTTGGCACATAGTAAGCGCTTAATAAATGCCATCATTATTTATTATTAGAAGCAGCATGGCTCGGTGGAAAGAGCCGGGGCTTCCTTGCACTCCCAGAGGACTCTCCCGTCAACTCCTTAGGCGGCCTGTCCGCTGAACCTCTTGACCCCAGATTTCCCGGTCTTCCAAGTTCATCCCCTCCCTTCTCACGGATGAGTGACAAAGGCCGACGAACTGTAGGCCGCCCCATCCTTTCCCGCTTCTCCAAAGACCCAGTGATCCGGTTGTTGCCAACCTGTACTTCCCAAGCGCTTAATACAGTGCTCTGCACACAGTAAGCGCTCAATAAATACGACTGATTGATTGATTGTAGGTGGTCACAGTAGCTGGACGGGTAGAGAGGAAAACCGAGAACTCAGACTTATTACAATAATAATAAATGCCATTATTATTATTTGTATTGCTGCCTGTCACCCCCCTTCTAGACTATGAGCTCGTTGTATTCTATTCATATTTATTTTATTATATTCTATTTATTTTATCATATTCTATTTATTTTATTTTGTTAATATGTTTTGTTTTGTTGTCTGTCTCCCCCTTCTAGCCTGTGAGCCCGCTGTTGGGTAGGGACCGTCTCTCTATGTTGCCAACTTGGACTTCCCAAGCGCTTAGTACAGTGTTCTGCACACAGTAAGCGCTCAATAAATACGATTGAATGAATGAACTCTCCCCCTCGTCCCCCTCTCCATCGCCCCCATCTTACCTCCTTCCCTTCCCCACAGCACCTGTATATATGTATATATGTTTGTACATATTTATTACTCTATTTATTTATTTATTTTACTTGTACCTATCTATTCTATTTATTTTATTTTGTTAGTATGTTTGGTTTTGTTCTCTGTCTCCCCCTTCTAGACTGTGAGCCCGTTGTTGGGTAGGGACTGTCTCTATGTGTTGCCAATTTGTACTTCCCAAGTGCTTAGTACAGTGCTCTGCACACAGTAAGCGCTCAATAAATATGATTGATGATGATGATGATTGATGATGAACTCAGACATGCAGAAGGAAGCAACATGGCCTAGTGGATAGAACATGGGCCTGGAAGTAAGAAGGACCTGGGTTCTAATCCTGAATCCTCCTTACCTCCTTCCCCTCCCCACAGCACCTGTAGATATGTATATATGTTTGGACGTATTTATTACTCTATTTTACTTGTACATATCTATTCTATTTATTTTATTTTGTTAATCTGTTTGGTTTTGTTGTCTGTCTCCCCCTTCTAGACTGTGAGCCCACTGTTGGGTAGGGACTGTCTCTATACGTTGCCGACTTGTACTTCCCAAGTGCTTAGTACAGTGCTCTGCACACAGTAAGCGCTCAATAAATACGATTGGATGAGCCCGCTGTTGGGTAGGGACTGTCTTTATATGTTGCCGACTTGTACTTCCCAAGCGCTTAGTCCAGTGCTCTGTACACAGTAAGCGCTCAATAAATACGATTGATTGATTGATTGACTGGACTTCCCAAGCGCTTAGTCCAGTGCTCTGCACACAGTAAGTGCTCAATAAATATGATTGATTGATTGATTGGACTTCCCAAGCGCTTAGCCCAGTGCTCTGCACACAGTAAGCGCTCAATAAATATGACTGAATGGATGAACGAATGAATGATCCTCCACATGTCTGCTGCTTGACTTTAGGGGCAATTCACTTCACTTCTCTGGGCCTCAGTTATCTCATCCATAAAATGGGGATTAAGACTGTCAACCCCAAGCGGGACAGGGACCGTGTCCAACCTGACAACCTTGTATCTACCCCAGAGTTTAGTACAGTGCCTGACACATAGTAAGCGCTCAACAAACACCATAAAGAAGCGAAAAACTGGCCTCTTGTTGATTGTTTTAGCCCCATGTGGGACAGCAGTGTGGCCCAGTGGATAGAACACAGGCCTGGAAGTGAGAAGGACCTGGGTTCTAATCCTGCCTCTGACACTTGTCTGCTGTTTGACCTTGGGCAAGTCACTTCACTTCTCTGTGCCTCAGTTACCTCATCTGTCAAATGGGGATTAAGACTGTGGGAGAGGGACTGTGTCCAACCCCATTAGCTTGTATCTACCGCAGTGCTTAGTACAGTGCTCGCTTGGCACCTCGTAAGCTACTGTTAAAAAAAATTATTGATAAACCAAAGAAGTATAACGCCAATGTATTTTGGTAGGAAAAAGGAAACAAAGATAAATTTCAAGACTTTTAGACTGTGAGCCCACTGTTGGGTAGGGACTGTCTCTATATGTTGCCAATTTGTACTTCCCAAGCGCTTAGTACAGCGCTCTGCACATAGTAAGCGCTCAATAAATACGATTGATGATGATGATGATGATGACTTAGGTATTTTGTTCGTTCCAAAATGCATTACATGCCAAAAGAGAAAAATCCAAGTACCTGAAATATTAAATCTGGTATTTCTCTGTCATACAGAGGTATTTGCTGAAGATGTGAGTGATCTAACCGTCCTGAATTTCTAAGCTGAATGAGCTGGAAGCGTTTACTTTTTGCAATCTCATCCTCGGCAGCAAAGGTAAATTCTTCTTCCAGCTGTTCAAGGCGAAAATATTTGGGGAGAGTTGGCCCCTTGTGTCTTGCATACTGTAAAATTGAAAAGAAAAATTGTGTTACTGTTTGAAAAATGAACGTGCTTTTTGCCCTCGGGTCTGCACGGGATAGCCCCCTGTGTCTTGCATACTGTAAAATTGAAAAGAAAAATTGTGTTACTGTTTGAAAAATGAATGTGTTTTTTGCCCTTGTGTCTGCACGGGATAGCCCCTTGTGTCTTGCATACTGTAAAATTGAAAAGAAAAATTGTATTACTGTTTGAATAATGAACGTGTTTTTTGCCCTTGTGTCTGCACAGGATAGCCGTAATGCGAAACTGACTCCAGACCCTATTTAATTCTTACACAACCCTAAGAAAATGAAAATGCCTGAGATAAGCCTGGCTTCAACTACCATGAGGTCATTCCAGAGTCTTCCCCCTTCTAATCAATCAATCAATCGATCAATCGTATTTATTGAGCGCTTACTGTGTGCAGAGCACTGTGGCCTAGCACTTCTAGACTGTGAGCCCGCTGTTGGGTAGGGACCGTCTCTAGATGTTGCCGACTTGTACTTCGCAAGCGCTTAGTACAGTGCTCTGCACGCAGTAAGCATTCAATAAATACGATTGATTGTAGTTAATAATAGTAATAATGGTATATGTTAAGCGTTTACTCCGTGCAAAGCACTGTTCTAAGCGCTGGGAGGTTACAAGGTGATCAGGTTGTCCCACGGGGGGCTCACAGTTTTAATCCCCATTTTTACAGATGAGGTAACTGAGGCACAGAGAAATGAAGTGACTTGCCCAAAGTCACACAGCTGACAGTTGGCGGAGCCGGGATTTGAACCCCTGACCTCTGACTCCAAAGCCTGGGCCTTTTCCACTGAGCCTTTTATTTGTACATATTTATTTTATTTATTTTATTTTCTTCATATGTTTTGTTTTGTTGTCTGTCTCCCCCTTCTAGACTGAGAACCCTCTGTTGGGTAGGGACTGTCTCTATATGTTGCCAATTGTACTTACCAAGCGCTTAGTACAGTGCTCTGCACACAGTAAGCGCTCAATAAATAGGATTGAATGAATGAATGAATGAATAAGCCCGGCTTCTACTACCATGAGGTCATTCCAGAGTCTTCCCCCTTCTAATCAATCAATCAATCGATTGATCAATCGTATTTATTGAGTGCTTGCTGTGTGCAGAGCACTGTGGCCTAGCACTTCTAGACTGTGAGCCCGCTGTTGGTAGGGACCGTCTCTAGATGTTGCCGACTTGTACTTCCCAAGCGCTTAGTACAGTGCTCTACACGCAGGAAGCGCTCAATAAATACGATTGATTGTAGTTAATAATAGTAACAATGGTATATGTTAAGCATTTACTACGTGCAAAGCACTGTTCTAAGCGCTGGGAGGTTACAAGGTGATCAGGTTGTCCCACGGGGGCTCACAGTCTTCATCCCCATTTTTACAGATGAGGTAACTGAGGCCCAGAGAAGTGAAGTGACTTGCCCAAAGTCACACAGCTGACAGTTGGCGGAGCCGGGATTTGAACCCCTGACCTCTGACTCCAAAGCCTGGGCTCTTTCCACTGAGCCTTTTATTTGTACATATTTATTTTATTTATTTTATTTTGTTCATATGTTTTGTTTTGTTGTCTGTCTCCCCCTTCTAGACTGTGAGCCCGTTGTTGTGTAGGGACCAGCTCTATATGTTGCCAACTTGGACTTCCCAAGCGCTTAGTCCAGTGCTCTGCACACAGAAGCGCTCAATAAATACGATTGAATGAATGAATGAATGAATAAGCCCGGCTTCTACTACCATGAGGTCATTCCAGAGTCTTCCCCCTTCTAATCAATCAATCAATCAATCAATCAGTCAATTGTATTTATTGAGTGCTTACTGTGTGCAGAGCACTGTGGCCTAGCCCTTCTAGACTGTGAGCCCGCTGTTGGGTAGGGACCTTGTCTAGATGTTGCCAACTTGTACTTCCCAAGCGCTTAGTCCAGTGCTCTGCACACAGTAAGCGCCCAATAAATACGATTGAATGAATGATGGTATTTCATTCATTCATTCAATCATATTTATTTATTCATTTATTCATTCATTCAATCGTATTTATTGAGCGCCCACTGTGTGCAGAGCACTGGACTAAGCACTTGGGAAGTGCAAGTTGGCAACATGTAGAGCCGGTCCCTACCCAACAGTGGGCTCACAGTCTAGAAGGAGGAGACAGACAACAAAACAAAACATATTAACAAAATAAAATAAATAGAATAAATATGTACAAATAGAGTAATAAATATGTACAAACGTATATACATATATACAGGTGCTGTGGGGGGGAAGGAGGTATGTTAAGCGCTTACTATGTGCAAAGCACTGCTCTAAGCGCTGGGGGGGGATACAAGGTGATCAGGTTGTCCCACGTGGGGCTCACAGTCTTCATCCCCACTTTCCAGACGAGGTCACTGAGGCCCAGAGAAATCAAGTGACTTGCCCGAAGTCACACAGCAGACAGGTGGTATACAGCCGGTCCCTACCCAACAGTGGGCTCACAGTCTAGAAGGGGGAGACAGACAACAAAACAAAACATATTAACAAAATAAAATAAATAGAATAAATATGTACAAGTAAAATAAATAGAGTAATAAATATGTACAAACATATATACATACATACAGGTGCTGTGGGGAGGGGAAGGAGGTAAGGCGGGGGGGATAAGGAGGAGGGGAAGAGGAAGGAGGGGGCTCAGTCTGGGAAGGCCTCCTGGAGGAGGTGAGCTCTCAGTAGGGCTTTGAAGGGAGGCAGTATTGAGCGCTTACTGTGTGCAGAGCACTAAGCGCTTGGGAAGTACAAATTGGCAACATCTAGAGCCGGTCAATCAATCAATCAATCAATCGTATTTATTGAGCGCTTACTGTGTGCAGAGCACTGGACTAAGCGCTTGGGAAGTCCAAGTTGGCAACATATAGAGACGGTCCCTACCCAACAGCGGGCTCACAGTCTAGAAGGGGGAGACAGACAACAAAACAAAACATATTAACAAAATAAAATAAATAGATTATGTACAAGTAAAATAAATAAATAGAGTAATAAATCTGTACAAACATATATACATCTATACAGGTGCTGTGGGGAAGGGAAGGAGGTAAGATGGGGGGATGGAGAGGGGGATGAGGGGGAGAGGAAGGAGGGGGCTCAGTCTCACAGTCTAGAAGGGGGAGACAGACAACAAAACAAAACAAGCACTTACTATGTGACAAGCACTGTTCTAAGCGCCGGGTTAGATGCGCGGTAATCAGATTCTCCCACGTGGGGCTCACATTTTTTCACCCCCATTTTTACAGTTGAGGTAACTGAGGCATAGAGAAGTTAAGTGACTTGCCCAAGGTCACACAGGAGACAAAGGGGCGGAGCCAGATTAGAATTTACTGAGTGCTTATAATAATAATAATAATAATAATAATAATGGCATTTGTTAAGTGCTTACTATGTGCAAAGCACTGTTCTAAGCACTGGATGTGTTATTATGTGTAGGGCACTGTACTAAGCACTTGGGGGAGTGGAATAGAGTTGGGAGACACGTTCCCTGCCCACCAATCAATCAATCAATCAATCGTATTTATTGAGCACTTACTGTGTGCAGAGCACTGTACTAAGCGCTTGGGAAGTACAAATTGGCAACATAGAGAGACAGTCCCTACCCAACGGTGGGCTCACAGTCTAAAAGGGGGAGACAGAGAATAAAACCAAACATACTAACAAAATAAAATAGAATAGATATGTACAAGTCAAATAAATAAATAAATAAATAGAGTAATAAATATATACAAACATATATACATATATACAGGTGCTGCGGGGAAGGGAAGGAGGTAAGTAGAAGGATAAACCGTTAATCCAAGATCGAGTTGAAGATTCTGCTGAAGAACTACTGTTGCCGTTGAAATACTTACCAAAGGAGACGCGTGACCTGAGGAGCAACAGGGCCTAGTGGATAGAGAACCGGCCTGGAAGAGGACCTGGGTTCTAATCCCGCTCTGCCAGTTATGGGACCTTAGTTTGGGTGCCTCAGTTTCCACAACTCTAATATGGGGCTTCAATTCATTCATTCATTCATTCGATCATATTTATTGAGCGCTTACTGTGTGCGGAGCACTGTACTAAGCTCTTGGGAAGTACAAGTTGGCAACACATAGAGACGGTCCCTACCCAACAACGGGAGATGAGAGAGGGGAGAAAGATGGGGGCGGGGGGGGGGGAGAGATTCATTCATTCAATCAATCGTATTTATTGAGCGCTTACTGTGTGCAGAGCACTGTACTAAGCGCTTGGGAAGTACAAGTTGGCAACATGTAGAGACAGTCCCTACCCAACAACGGGATATGGGGCGGTGGGGAGAGAGATTCATCCCTCATCTGTAAGATGGGGATGAAGACTGGGAGCCCCACATGGGACAACTTGATCACCTTGTATCCCCCCAGTGCTTAGAACAGTGCCCTGCACATAGTAAGCGCCTAACTGATGCCATCATCATTCCTCAAAAATCTCCAGTGGCTGCCAATCAGTCTGCGCATCAGGCAGAAACTCCTCACCCTGGGCTTCCCTTCAAGGCCCTGCTGAGAGCTCACCTCCTCCAGGAGGCCTTCCCACACTGAGCCCCCTCCTTCCTCTCCCCTTCCTTCCCCCTCCCATCCCCCCGCCTTACCTCCTTCCCTTCCCCACAGCACCTGTATATATGTATATATGTTTGTACAGATTTATTACTCTATTTATTTAGTTTATTTGTACATATCTATTCTATTTATTTTATTTTGTTAGTATGTTTGGTTTTGTTCTCTGTCCCCCCCCCTTTTAGACTGTGAGCCCACTGCTGGGTAGGGACTGTATATGTTGCCAATTTGTACTTTCCAAGCGCTTAGTACAGTGCCCTGCACATAGTAAGTGCTCAATAAATACGATTGATTGATTGATTCCAGGCTGTCCACCCCCTCGCCCCCTCCTACCTCCCCTCCCTTCTGTCCTTCTCCAGCCCAGCCCGCACCCTCCGCTCCTCCGCCGCTAATCTCCTCACCGTACCTCGTTCTCGCCTGTCCCGCCATCGACCCCCGGGCCTGGAATGCCCTCCCTCTGCCCATCCGCCATGCTAGCTCTCTTCCTCCCTTCAAGGCCCTGCTGAGAGCTCACCTCCTCCAGGAGGCCTTCCCAGACTGAGTCCCTTCCTTCCTCTCCCCCTCGTCCCCCTCTCCATCCCCCCCATCTTACCTCCTTCCCTTCCCCACAGCGCCTGTATATATGTATATATGTTTGTACAGATTTATTACTCTATTTATTTATTTATTTATTTTACTTGTACATATCTATTCTATTTATTTTATCTTGTTAGTATGTTTGGCTTTGTTCTCTGTCTCCCCCTTCTAGACTGTGAGCTCACTGTTGAGTAGGGACTGTCTCTGTATGTTGCCAACTTGTACTTCCCGAGCGCTTAGTACAGTGCTCTGCACCCAGTAAGCGCTCAATAAATGCGATTGATGATGATGATATGTTTGTACATATTTATTACTCTATTTATTTTACTTGTACATATCTATTCTATTTATTTTATTTTGTTAGTATGTTTGGTTTTGTTCTCTGTCTCCCCCTTTTAGACTGTGAGCCCGCTGTTGGGTAGGGACTGTCTCTATATGTTGCTAATTTGTACTTCCCAAGCGCTTAGTCCAGTGCTCTGCACACAGTAAGCGCTCAATAAATACGATTGATGATGATTCATTCAATCGTATTTATTGAGCGCTTACTGTATGCAGAGCACTGGACTAAGCGCTTGGGAAGTCCAAGTTGGCAACATATAGAGACGGTCCCTAGCCAACAACGGGAGATGAGAGAAGGGAGAAAGATGTGTGTGGGGGGCGGGGGAGAGATTCATTCATTCATTCAATCGTATTTATTGAGCGCTTACTGTGTACAGAGGACTGTACTAGGCGCTTGGGAAGTACAAGTTGGCAACATAGAGAGACGGTCCCTACCCAACAACGGGATATGAGGGGCGGGGGGAGAGAGATTCATTCATTCAATCGTATTTATTGAGCGCTTACTGTGTGCAGAGCACTGTACTTGGGAAGTACAAGTTGGCAACATAGAGAGACAGTCCCTACCCAACAACGGGAAAGGAGAGACGGGGGGAGAGAGATTCATTCATTCGATCATATTTATTGAGCGCTTACTGTGTGCAGAGCACTGTACTAAGCGCTTGGGAAGTACAAGTTGGCAACATATAGAGATAGTCCCTACCCAGCAACGGGAGGGTTGGTGGGGGAGAGAGATTCATTCATTCGATCATATTTATTGAGTGCTTACTCTGTGTGGAGCACTGTACTGAGCGCTTGGAAAGTACAATTCAAGGTTTTTGGGTTTTTTAATGGTGTTTGTTCATTGCTTACTGTGTGCCAGGCATGCTACTACACACTGGGGTCATCAGGTTGGACACAGTCAATGTCCCACACGGGGCTCGCAGACTTAAATCTCCACTTTATATATAACTGAGAGAGAGGTTAAGTGACTTGCTCAAGGTCACACAGTAGCCAGTATTAGAACCCAGGTCCTTCTGATTCTCCGGTCCATGCTCTATCAGTGCTTGGCACCTAGTAAGCGTTTCACAAATACCATAATAATAATAATTATTATTCTCCCTCCTACTTAGACTGCGAGCTCCGGGGGAGACGGGGACCGTATCCGCCCCATGTTTAGAAAGATGTTCGACCTGTAGTGAGCACTTAACAAATACTAAAATAATAACAATAATAATACAGTCGACACTGACTTTTTGTTTAATATCAAAAAGTGTGCCAGACTGAGCTGGGTTTGTAGATGGTGAACTCTAGACTGTAAGCTTGTCTCTAGATGGCTCAGTCAGGGGTCACGGGTTCAAATCCCGGCTCCACCACGTCTGCTGTGTGACCCTGGGCAAGTCACTTAACTTCTCTGAGCCTCAGTTCCCTCATCTGTCAAATGGGGATGAAGACTGTGAGCCCCACGTGGGACAACTTCATTGCCTTGCTTAGAACAGTGCTTTGCACATAGTAAGCGCTTAACAAATGCCAACATTATTATTATTATTATTAGATAATAATCTAATCTAGGTGCTCATCGTAGGCAGGGAACATAGCTGGTAGCCATCCTCTTCTGAGCGCTCAGTACAGTGCTCTGCATCATCATCATCATCATCAATCGTATTTATTGAGCGCTTACTGTGTGCAGAGCACTGTACTAAGCGCTTGGGAAGTACAAATTGGCAACATATAGAGACAGTCCCTGCCCAACAGTGGGCTCACAGTCTAAAAGGGGGAGACAGAGAACAAAACCAAACATACTAACAAAATAAAATAAATAGAATAGATATGTACAAGTAAAATAAATAAATAAATAAATAAATAGAGTAATAAATCTGTACAAACATATATACATATATACAGGGGCTGCGGGGAAGGGAAGGAGGTAAGATGGGGGGGATGAAGAGGGGAACGAAGCACTCAGTATATACCATTGATTGGAGAATCTATCAGTTTGGAGCTTCGCTGCCTCACTAATTCAATCGCATTTATTGAGCGCTTACTGTGTGCAGAGCACTGTACTAAGCGCTTGTGTGAAGAGCGGGGCTTAAGCGTTTCTCAGGAGCCGGCCCCTAAGGAGTAAAATATCTGAATTATTTTGGCAATGTGGTACTGTTGGGACTGTCTCTATATGTTGCCAACTTGGACTTCCCAAGCGCTTAGTCCAGTGCTCTGCACACAGTAAGCGCTCAATAAATACGATTGATTCACTGATTGATTGATTGAGAGGCTAGTGGAAACCTGGATGCTTTTCGTGGCTCTAGGGGAATCGATGTCACAGGATGGCGGACGCAAACTACTAAGGACGGTCTTGGGATGTGATACAGTGCTCTGCACACAGTAAGCGCTCAATAAATACAATTGATATGATGTGATAGCCTGTATCTGTGATTTTATTTATTTACATTGACGTCTGTTTATTTGTACTGATGTCCGTCTCCCCCTCTCTCGACCAGGAGCTTGTTGTGGGCGGGAATTGTCACTACTGTTGTACTGTACTTTCCCAAACAGTGCTCTGCTCATGGTAAGAGCTTAATAAATACGATTAAATATGAATAAGAGTCGCTAGCCCGGCTGTAAATTGCCATGAGCCAAAGGACCGGGGGGCTATAGTTGGGTGTTGACCTCAAAAGTGACAAAAATATCACAGCACTTCTGCCTTTAGCTGCGCCGCTAGGCTATTTTATAGGCTTTCCAATTAACGAAATCTACTTCCAGCTATCGTGTCCTAAAAAGTACCGTAATAAACTCCATCAGCTCTGAATAATCGGGGTCGTTTGGATCAATTCGGACTTCATTTGCCCAGTCGATAAGCTTCTGCGTATTAGCAAGCCACTGGATTCCGGGAACTTCTCTTCGTTCTGCAGTCTTCAGCACGCTAAAGAGCAGGATTGTGAATTACACCATTTTATTTGCCATCGTTTTGTCCCACATAGGCCTTGCCAATAATATAACTAACCATTTATTTAGTATTTCCCTTGTTCTATCAATGTACCATAACATTTTAGCGTACTATGTTAGGTTAAATAAAATAAAACAAGCACCCATCAAAATCCCCTTCCTTCCTCTCCCCCTCGTCCCCCCTCCATCCCCCCCATCTTACCTCCTTCCCTTCCCCACAGCACCTGTATATATGTATACTTGTTTGTACATATTTATTACTCTATTTATTTTACTTGTACATATCTATTCTATTTATTTTATTTTGTTAGTATGTTTGGTTTTCTTCTCTGTCTCCCCCTTTTAGACTGTGAGCCCACTGTTGGGTAGGGACTGTCTCTAGATGTTGCCAATTTGTACTTCCCAAGCGCTTAGTACAGTGCTCTGCACACAGTAAGCGCTCAATAAATACGATTGATGATGGTGATGATCAAAATAAATATAATGAATAACTCTTGGTCAGGTCCAACAGCTATCATATCTATTGGACACTTAATTAGTGCCCAATCAATCAATCAATCGTATTTATTGAGCGCTTACTGTGTGCAGAGCACTGTACTAAGCGCTTAGGAAGTACAAGTTGGCAACATATAGAGACGGTCCCTACCCAACAGTGCCCAGCACTGTGTTAAATACCGGAGTGGAAACAAAATAATCTCATTACTTAATTATGGATTTTCTTGAGAAGCAGCGTGGTCTAGTAGATAAGAGCAGCCTAATCGTTCTAATACAAGCTCCACCACGTGTCTGCTATATGACCTTGGGCAAGTATATGTATATATGTTTGTACATATTTATTACTCTATTTATTTATTTATTTTACTTGTACATATCTATTCTATTTATTTTATTTTGTTAGTATGTTTGGTTTGTTCTCTGTCTCCCCCTTTTAGACTGTGAGCCCACTGTTGGGTAGGGACTGTCTCTATATGTTGCCAACTTGTACTTCCCAAGCGCCTAGTACAGTGTTCTGCACACAGTAAGTGCTCAATAAATACGACTGATTGATTGATTGATTGATTGTCTGAGCCTCAGTTCCCTCATCCGTAAAATGGTGATTAACAATAATAATAATGGCATTCGTTAAGCGCTTACTATGTGCAAAGCACTGTTGGAAGCGCTGGGGAGGTTACAAGGTGATCAGGTTGTCATCATCATCATCATCAATCGTATTTATTGAGTGCTTACTATGTGCAGAGCACTGTACTAAGCGCTTGGGAAGTACAAATTGGCAACATCTAGAGACAGTCCCTACCCAACAGTGGGCTCACAGTCTAAAAGGGGGAGACAGAGAACAAAACCAAACACACTAACAAAATAAAATAAATAGAATAGATATGTACAAGTAAAATAAATAAATAGAGTAATAAATATGTACAAACATATCATCATCATCATCAATCATATTTATTGAACGCTTACTATGTGCAGAGCACTGTCCCTCGGGAGGCTCACAGTCTTAATCCCCATTTTACGGATGAGGTCACTGAGGCCCAGAGAAGTGAAGTGACTTGCCCAAAGTCACGCCGCTGACAGTTGGCAGAGTCAGGATTTGAACCCATGACCTCTGACTCCAAAGCCCGGGCTCTTTCCACTGAGCCACGCTGCTTCTCATGATTAAGACTGTGACCCCACTGTGGGACATGGACTGTGTCCAACTGGACTGGTTCGTATCAACCCCAGCACTTAGTACAGTACCTGGCACATAGTAAGCACTTAAAAAATACTATAAAAAATTCAATATACATAATTCATACACAAGCCCATGCTTTAAGAGCTAATTGACCCAAATTCACGAGTCCTAACGCTGTTCCGGCCTAGCAAGAGCTATATTTAGGGGCTAGCTGGGTAGAAGGGATTTCTGGGGATCAAACTGCCCTTTGCAGGTTTGGCCAAATACTCCAATATATATATATATATATTTTTTTTTTTATTATTATTTTTTTTTTATTTTATTTTTTTTTACCTGTAGCAGGCAGAGGTAAAGGATTGTGGTACAGGTGTTAGAGGAATTCCATCTCCATTTACTGCCCACGATAAAGAGTAGTTTAACTTTCCTGATGTCAACAAACACAGTTCTTCTGTCTCATGTCCATCAAGAAGAAAAGGCACATCTGAATGTACAGAGGGTGGCAATAAGAATTATGATGCTTATTCATTCATTCATTCAGTCGTATTTATTGAGCGCTTACTGTGCGCAGAGCACTGTACTAAGCGCTTGGGAAGTCCTTATTAAGCACTTATTATGTTCCGTGCACTATTCTAAGCGCTGGGGTAGATACGAATTAATCAGGTTGGACACAGTCCCTGTCCAAAATTGAGCTCACATTCTTAATATTTATTACATATAATACATGTAATAGGGGCCCAGACTGAGCCCCTTCCTTCCTCTCCCCCTCGTTCCCCTCTCCATCCCCCCCATTTTACCTCCTTCCCTTCCCCACAGCACCTGTATATATGTATATATGTTTGTACATATTTATTACTCTATTTATTTATTTATTTATTTATTTTACTTGTACATATCTATTCTATTTATTTTATTTTGTTAGTATGTTTGGTTTTGTTCTCTGTCTCCCCCTTTTAGACTGTGATCCCACTGTTGGGTAGGGACTGTCTCTATATGTTGCCAATTTGTACTTCCCAAGCGCTTAGTATAGTGCTCTGCACACAGTAAGCGCTCAATAAATAAGATTGATGATGATGCTGTAATATTTATTACATATAATACATATTTATTACTCTATTTATTTATTTATTTTACTTGTACATATCTATTCTATTTATTTTATTTTGTTAGTATGTTTGGTTTTGTTCTCTGTCTCCCCCTTTTTAGACTGTGAGCCCACTGCTGGGTAGGGACCGTCTCTATATGTTGGTAACTTGTACTTCCCAAGCGCTTAGTCCGGTGCTCTGCACACAGTAAGCGCTCAATAAATACGATTGATTGATTGATTAATCCCCATTTTGTACAGATGAGGTAAGTGAGGCCCAGAGAAGTGAAGTGACTTGCCCAAGGTCACACAGCAGAAAAATGGTGGAGCTGGGATTAGAATCCATTTTATTTGTACGTATTTATTTGTATTTATTTTAGTTGGTCAATATGCTTTGTTTTGTTCTCTGTCTCCCCCTTCTAGACTGTGAGCCCGCTGTTGGGTAGGGACCGTCTCTAGATGTTGCCAACTTGTACTTCCCAAGCGCTTAGTACAGTGCTCTGCACACAGTCAGCGCTCAATAAATACGACTGAATGAATGAATGAAATGATCTTCTGATTCCCAGGCCCGTGCTCTAGCCACTAAGCCACGCAGCTTCTCATAGTAGTTACATAAAGTAACTAGACCGTGAGCCCGTTGTTGGGTAGGGACCATCTCTATAGGTTGCCAACTTTACTTCCCAAGCGCTTAGTACAGTGCTCTGCACACAGTAAGCGCTCAATAAATACGATTGAATGAATGAATACAGTGATTCTCATACAGTAATAATAATAATGATGGCATTTGTTAAGCACTTACTACGTGCCAAGCACTGTTCTAAGTGCTGGGGAGGTTACAATGTGATCAGGTTGTCCCACGTGGGGCTCACAGGCAATGCCTATTTTACAGATGAGGTAACTGAGGCTCAGAGAAGTTAAGTGACTTGCCCAAGGTCACACAGCAGACATGTGGCGGAGCCGGAATTCAAACCCATGACCTCTGACTCCAAAGCCCGGGCTCTTTCCACTGAGCCACGCTGCTTCTCTACAGTAGTTCCATCAATGAATAATGAATAATACTTCAATTTTGAACATTTTCTGTTTAGGTTTCACTTAAAACATCACTTGGTAGCTAAGGGCATTTGTAATTCCCCAAAATGTTCTTATCTTCCAGAACTGAACACTAAAACGTGTCATACTTAAATGAAGCCATTAAAACTTGGAGGAATTAAGTCCACTGAGCAAGTGAAAGATAGCGCTTAGAACAGTGCTCTGCATATAGTAAGCGCTTAACAAATGCCAACATTATTATTATTATTATTATTATATCACCATTACTTAAAAACAAATACACTAACCCAAAGATGTTTAGAGAAGAAAAAGAATACACAGTTTTGTCTAAATAACTCACTGCTTCCTACTTCTCCGTAGGCCGGCATGACGAGTTTATCACAGCTAAATTCTGCCTGCTCCAAAGAATCACTGCTTTTCAGTGCAGCTTTGTTGGGTAGAGGTAAGTATATTTTTGCCAAGAGGCTTGACCTCTTATTCATTTCATAAATCTAAACATAAAGCAGAGGGATGAGTTCATTTAAAGCATATTATAAAGGTCTGATACGCTGTTCTTAGATTTTATTCAGGCGGGGAGAGGGCAGAGGGGCGTCTCTTCTAGACTGTGAGCCCACTGTTGGGTAGGGACCGTCTCTATATGTTGCCAACTTGTACTTCCCAAGCGCTTAGTACAGTGCTCTGCACACAGTAAGCGCTCAATAAATACGATTGAATGAATGACTGAGAATATGTGTTACTGCAAAGACGTTTGGGCAAGTGGGAAAGAGGAGTAAGGCTATTTGTCCCATCTCCCTTCCCCAAAAATTTAGTTTGACATTCTGTTTCTGCAGGAGGTAAGTCTGGGGGCTACGGTGCTAACCAGCCAGCAGAGAAGAACTGGATATAATATTTTTAAAAAAGTCCGTCAAAAATTTCCATACAAAATCTCAATGACGTACCTCTAGCCGAATAGTTCCAGGCCAGTTCATTAACTGAATATGAAAAATCTGCTGAAATACGACTTTAAAATCCAACTGCAAAGGAGACGTGGATGTGCAGGAGACCTGTTTATCATTGTAAAATATTTTAATGAAATAGTGAAGCTTCTGAACTTTGTCTCTCCTTCTCTGTTCGTGCCTAAAAGTTAGAAAATACAGTGAAACTTCAAGTAGCCCTTGAAGAAGAAAATCAAAGTGAAAATGTAGGGGTTAGTTCATGAATCAATCGATCAATCAGTGGTACTGTGTGCAGAGCACTGTACTAAGCACTTGTGAGAGCGCAACAGAGTTGGTAGACATTCTCCTTGTCCACGGTCAAGACGGGGGGACAGATATTAAAATAAATTACGGATATGTACATAAGGGCTTTAGGGCTGAGGGGGTGGTGAAAAATAAAGTGCTTGAAGGACACAAATCCAAGTAGAAGGGTGACGCAAAAGGGAAAGGGAGTAGAAGAAATGAGGGCTTAGTTGGGGAAAGTCTTTTGGCGATGATGTGATTTTAATCAATCAATCAATCAATCAATTGCATTTATTGAGCGCTTACTGTGTGCAGAGCACTGTACTAAGCGCTTGGGAAGTCCAAGTTGGCAACATACAGAGACGGTCCCTACCCAACAGCGGGCTCACAGGCTAGAAGGGGGAGACAGAGAACAAAACAAAACATGTGGACGGGTGTCAAGTCGTGAGAACAAAAACAATTAAATTAACAATTAACAATTAAAGTAAATCAATTAGGGATATCCCCCTAAGTGCTCTGGGGCTGAGGGTTGGGTGAGTGAAGGGTGCTTACTGTGTGCAGAGCACTGTACTAAGCGCTTGGGAAGTACAAGCCACGCATAGTGGCTCAGTGGAAAGAGCCCGGGCTTTGGAGTCAGAGGTCACAGGTTCGAATCCCTGCTCCGCCACATGTCTGCTGTGTGACCTTGGGCAAATCACTTAACTTCTCTGCGCCTCAGTTCCCTCATCTGTAAAATGGGGATGAAGACTGTGAGCCCCCCGTGGGACAACCCGATCACCTTGTAACCTCCCCAGCGCTTAGAACAGTGCTTTGCACATAGTAAGCGCTTAATAAATGCCATCACTATTATTATTATTATTAAATTCTCTGAGCCTCTGTTCCTCATCTGTAAAATGGGGGTGAAGACTGTGAGCCCCATGTGGGACAACCTGATCAGCTTGTATCCCCCCAGCGCTTAGAACAGTGCTTTGCACATAGTAAGCGCTTAATAAATGCCATCGTTATTATTATTATTATTACAAGCAGCGCTTGGGAAGTCCAAGTTGGCAACCTATAGAGACGGTCCCTACCCAACAGCGGGCTCACAGTCTAGAAGGGGGAGAACAGACAACAGAGCAAAACATATTAACAGAATAAAATAAATATGTACAAGTAAAATAAATATATGATTGCTATGTACAATCATCTTTGTACATATTTGTTTGTCCCGATGAGCGAGGATAGAACCGGCGGACGGGTGACCACCAGCACTGAAGACATAATAATAATAATAACAACAACAACAACAACAACAACAACAACAACAACAATAATAATAATAATAATAATAATAATAATAATAATGACATAACGCCACGGAGGCCGGAGCCCATTTCCCTCTACCTCCGAACATTACTCCAAAGCCCGTGCTCTTTCCACTGAGCCATGCTGCTCCACTTATTAGGCGATTTTAGAGTTTTCTTTTTTTCTACCAGCTTGAATCTGACAAGGGTAAGAATCTAACAAAACGATCATCAACCAAAACGTTCTCATTCATGCAATCATATTTATTGAGCGCTTACTTTGTGCAGGGCACTGTACTAGGCGCTTGGAAAGTACGATTCAGCAATAGAGACAATCCCCGCCCACGATGGGCTTTTCGATTAATCAAACCACTGCTAATGACATTTATATTGTATAACCGCACCTGTATATATGTATATATGTTTGTACATATTTATTACTCTATTTATTTATTTGACTTGTACATATCTATTCTATTTTATTTTGTTAATATGTTTGGTTTTGTTGTCTGTCTCCCCCTTCTAGACTGTGAGCCCACTGTTGGGTAGGGACCGTCTCTATATGTTTTCGGTTTTTTGGGGGTTTTTTGTTGAGCACTTACTGTGTGCAGAGCACTGTACTAAGCGCTTGGGAGTGGCTATTCTAAACACTGAGGTAAATGCAAGGATGGGAGACACGTTCCCTGCCCACAAGAAAAAGTACTGAGTTCGGTGCTCTGCATCATCATCATTCATTCATTCATTCCATCGTATTTTTTGAGCGCTTACTGTGTGCAGAGCACTGTACTAAGCGCTTGGGAAGTCCAAGTTGGCAACATATAGAGACGGTCCCTACCCAACAGTGGGCTCACAGTCTAAAAGGGGGAGACAGAGAACAAAACCAAACATACTAACAAAATAAAATAAATAGAATAGATAGGTACAAGTAAAATAAATAAATAGAGTAATAAATATGTACAAACATATACATATATACAGGTGCTGTGGGGAAGGGAAGGAGGTAAGATGTTGCCAACTTGTTGCCAACTTGTACTTCCCAAGCGCTTAGTACAGTGCTCTGCACACTGTAAGTGCTCAATAAATACGATTGATTGATTGATTGATTGATTGATAACCAAAAAAAAGAAAACTTACATGGGACATCTGGATAAGTTTGTTATTTCTGCATTCATAGAAAGTCGTGGAATTAAAGTTGGCTGTCTTAACCTTTCGATTCCTTTCTCATCAATCTCTGATGTTAAATAAGAAAGTCCCTAGAAATCAGAGAAACAATGTACAATGTGTGTGCGCTCACAGAGAGCTCTAAAATGAATCTCCCTCAAATTTTTCATTTATTCATTCAATTAAATCATACTTAATGACGGCATTTATTAAGCGCTTACTGTGTGCAAAGCACTGTTCTAAGCACTGGGGAGGTTACACGGTGATCAGGTTGTCCCACGGGGGGCTCCCAGTCTTCATCCCCATTTTCCAGATGAGGGAACTGAGGCCCAGAGATGTTAAGTTCATTCATTCATTCAATCGTATTTATTGAGCGCTTACTGTGTGCAGAGCACTGCACTAAGCGCTTGGGAAGTACAAGTTGGCAACATATAAAGACGGTCCCTACCCAACGGTGACTTGCCCAAAGTCCCCCAGCTGACAATTGGCAGAGCCAGGATTTGAACCCGTGACCTCTGACTCCAAAGCCCGGGCTCTTTCCACTGAGCCATGCTGCTTCTCTAATACTTCTTGAGAACATACTGTGTGCACAGCACTGTACTAAGCGCTTGGGAGAGCACAATACAACAATAAACTGTTACATTTCCTGTCCACGACGAGCTTCTAGACTGTGAGCCCGTTGTTAGGCAGGGACCGTCTCTATATGTTGCCAACTTGGACTTCCCAAGCGCTTAGTACAGTGCTCTGCACACAGTAAGTGCTCAATAAATACGATTGATTGATTGATTGATTGATTGATTACAGTTTAGAGGGTGGGGAGTCGGACATCAATACACACAAATAAGACGACAGCTATAACAATAATAATAATGGCATTTATTAAGTGCTTACGATGTGCAAAGCACTGTTCTAAGCACTGGACATAAACTAGGCTATGTTCTAAACTAGGGACATAAATGCCGTGCGGTTGGGAGCAGGGAAGAGAAAAGGGAGCAAGTCAGGGCGAAGCAGAAGGGGTGGGAGATGAGGAAAGGTGGGGTTAAATCAGGGAAGGCCTCTTGGAGGAGGTGGGCCTTCACTAATCAATCAATCAATCGTATTTATTGAGCGCTTACTGTGTGCAGAGCACTGTACTAAGCGCTTGGGAAGGACAAGTTGGCAACATATAGAGACAGTCCCTACCCGACAATAAGGCTTTGAAAGAGGGGAGACTATTGTCCGGCAGATTTGAAGAGGGACGGCGTCCTAGGCCAGAGGCTGTTAGGTAAAAGAAATTACTCACGGTTCAGTTCTTCACGAGAACCGGCATAGTTTTTATAAGGCATTTTTAAAGGAAAATTCCCATTTTGACTTGAGTCAAAAGCAGCGTGGCTCAGTGGGAGAGAGCCCGGGCTTTGGAGTCAGAGGTCATGGGTTCAAATCCCGGCTCCGCCACTCTTCAGCTGTGTGAATTTGGGCAAGTCACTTCACTTCTCTGGGCCTCAGTTACCTCATCTGGAAAATAATGATGATGGCATCTATTAAGCGCTTACTATGTGCAAAGCACTGTTCTGAGCGCTGGGGAATTTACAAGGTGATCAGGTTGTCCCACGTGGGGCTCACAGTCTTCATCCCCATTTTACAGATGAGGGAACTGAGGCGCAGAGAAGTGAAGTGACTTGCCCAAAGTCACACAGCTAATTGGCGGAGCCGGGATTTGAACCCATGACCTCTGACTCCAAAGCCCGGGCTCTTTCCCACTGAGCCACGCTGCTTTCTAAAATGGGGATTAACAGGGGACAACCTGATCACCTTGTAAATTCCCCAGCGCTTAGAAAAGTGCTCTGCACATAGTAAGCGCTTAATAAATGTTTATTATTATTATTATTATTATTATTATTATTATTATTATGTCAGAATGAGACTAACCTAACTTTAAGCAAGGTGTTCCCTAAACAGGCAAGAGGTCACACACTACTAATCTGCCTTATTATTATTATTATTGTTAAACACTAACTATATCCCACGAACTGTATTAAGTGCTAAGGTACATACAAGATCATCAGGGTTGGACACAATCAATGGACGGTATTTATTGAGCGCTTCCTGCGTGCAGAGCACTGTACTAAGTGCTTGGAGAAGTGAAGTGATTTGCCCAAAGTCACGCGGCTGACAAGCGGCGGAGCCAAGATTAGAACCCACGACCTCTGGCTCCCAAGCCCAGGCTCTTTCATTCATTCAATCATTAGAGATTCATTCATTCATTCATTCATTCATTCATTCATTAGAGAAGCAGCGTGCCTCAGTGGAAAGAGCCTGGGCTTTGGAACCAGAGGTCATGGGTTCAAATTCCGACTCCTCCACTTGTCAGCTGGGTGACTCTGGGCAAGTCACTTCACTTCCCTGGGCCTCAGTTCCCTCATCTGTCAAATGGGGATGAAGACTGTGAGCCCCACGTGGGACAACCTGATCACCTTGTATCCTCCCCAGCGCTTAGAACAGTGCTTTGCACATAGTAAGCGCTTAATAAATACCATTATTATTATTATTATTATTATTCAATCGTATTTATTGAGCACTTACTGTGTGCAGAGCACACACGTGGCTTTCCACTAAGCCACGCTGGTTCTCATGAGAGTATTGTATTTACGGTGAATCCCAGAGCTTAGAATGGTGCTTTGCACATAGTAAGCTCTTAATAAATGCCATTATTATTATTATTATTCATTCATTCATTCACTCAGTCGTATTTATTGAGCACTTACTGTGTGCAGAGACTGTACTAAGCGCTTGGGAAGTACAAGTTGGCAACATATAGAGACGGTCCCTACCCAACAGTGGAAAGAAACAGTTTAGTGGAAAGAGCCCGGGCTTGGGAGTACAGAGGTCATGGGTTCAAATCCCGGCTCCACCACTTGTCAGCTGTGTGACTTTGGGCAAGTCATCTCACTTCTCTGGGCCTCAGTTACCTCATCTGTAAAATGGGGATTAAGACTGGGAGCCCCACGTGGGACAACCTGATTACCTTGTATCTACCCCAGTGCTTAGAACAGCGCTTGGCACATAGTAAGCGCTTAACAAATACCATCATCATCAGAAAAAAAGAGGTACACATTCCATGCTCAGAACTCTTATAGGGTTTAGTCAGCGTCTTTTTATATCCTATTTTATCACAATTACCTAGACTCGTTCGGTTACAAAACAATGAAACAGTCTGCCCAGTTACCAAAATTATTATTTTACTCCAATTTATCTCAAAACACAAGTACCTCCTCTTTTTCCCAGACATCCAAGAATTGTTCAGACTCAATGAGATTTTTATCACCTTCTCCCTTGGGTCTCATCTTTGTTTCAGAAACTTCTGTTAATTCTTCTTTTGCACATTCATCTTTATTCACTGTGAATCTATTTGAACACAGACAAAAAAAAAAAAATAGGAAATCGCCTATACGGGAAAAAAGAGTTTAATGTGTTCATTCATTCAATGGGATTTATGGAGCGCTTACTTGTACAGGGCACTTAAATTGCCTATATGGGAAAGAAGAGTAAAATGTGTTTATTCATTCAATCATATTTATGGAGCGCTTACTGTGTGATTCAGCAGCAAATAGGGCTCACAGTCTAGAAAGGGGGGAGACAGGCATCAGAACAAGTAGACGGGCATCTACAGCATCAATATAAATAAGAAGAATTATAGATCAATCAATCAATCAATCAATCAATCATATTTATTGAGCGCTTACTATGTGCAGAGCACTGTACTAAGCGCTTGGGAAGTACAAATTGGCATCACATAGAGACAGTCCCTACCCAACAGTGGGCTCACAGTCTAAAAGGGGCTCACAGTCTAAAAGCACTGTACTGTACTGTACACTGTACAGCACTGTACTAAACGCTTGGGAAGTACAAGATGGCAACATATAGATATATTCATAACATTAATATAAATGAATAGAATTATAAATATGTACATATACACACAAGTGCTTTGGGGGGGAAGGGGGTAGAGCAAAGGGAGCGAGTTGAGGCGATGGGGAGGGGAGAAGGAGCGGAGGAAAAGAGGGGCTTGGTCTGAGAAGGCCTCCTGGAGGAGGTGAGCCTTCAGTAGGGCTTTGAAGGGAGGAAGAGAGCTAGATTGGCAGATGTGTGGAGGGAGGGCATTCCAGGCCAGGGGGAGGACGTGGGCCGCGGGTCGACGGCGGGACGGGCGAGAACGAGGCCTAACGGTGAGGAGATTAGCGGCGGAGGAGCGGAGGGTGTGGGCTGGGCTGGAGAAGGAGAGAAGGGAGCTGAGGTAGGAGGGGGCGAGGGGATGGACAGCCTTGAAGCTGAGGGTGAGGAGTTTCTGCTTGACGCGGAGCTTGAGAGGCAACCATTGGAGATATTCATTTTTTACAATACCAAGAGTATCATTCTCTTGTCCTCTGTCCCACGGCCCAGAGCAGGCATTGTTAAATAAGGGAATAAGAGAAACCAGTCTGACCAGGAGACAAATTCAAAGGCCTAGGTGAATGCTGCCATCCTTAGAATTAGCCAGACCCGAAGGTCCTCGTCGGAGCAGGATGTCAATGCTGCCGTCCTTAGAATTAGCCAATCAATCAATCAATCAATCGTATTTATTGAGCGCTTACTGTGTGCAGAGCGCTGGACTGAGCGCTTGGGAAGTACAAGTCGGCAACACATGGAGACAGTCCCTACCCAACAGTGGGCTCACAGTCTAGAAGGGGGAGACAGAGAACAAAACCAAACATACTAACAAAATAAAATAAATGTACAAGTATGTACAAGTAAGATAAATAAATAGAGTAATAAATATGTACAAACATATATACATGTCCCCATCAGAGCAGGATGTAAATGCTGCCATCCTTAGAATTAGCCAGACCCGAAGGTCCTCGTCAGAGCTGGATGTAAATGCTACCCTCCTTAGAATTAGCCAGACTTGAAGGTCCTCGTCAGAGCAGGATGTCAATGCTGCCATCCTTAGAATTAGCCAGACCTGAAGGTCCCCGTCAGAGCAGGATGTAAATGCTGCCATCCTTAGAATTAGCCAGACCCGAAGGTCCTCAACTGAGCAGGATGCAAATGCTGCCTTCCTTAGAATTAGCCAGACCTGAAGGTCCTCGTCGGAGCAGGATGTCAATGCTGCCATCCTTAGAATTAGCCAGACCTGAAGGTCCTCGTCGGAGCAGGATATAAATGCTGCCATCCTTAGAATTAGCCAGACCCGAAGGTCCTCATAAGAGCAGGATGTAAATGCTGCCATCCTTAGAATTAGCCAGACCCGAAGGTCCTCGTCAGAGCAGGATGTAAATGCTGCCATCCTTAGAATTAGCCAATCAGTCAATCAATCAATCAATCAATCATATTTATTGAGCGTTTACTGTGTGCAGAGCACTGTACTAAGTGCCTGGGAAGTACAAGTTGGCAAAATATAGAGACAGTCCCTACCCAACAGTGGGCTCAGTCCTGAAGGTCCTCATCAGAGCAGAATGTAAATGCTGCCGTCCTTAGAATTAGCCGGACCTGAAGGGCCTCGTCAGAGCAGGATGTAAATGCTGCCATCCTTAGAATTAGCCAGACCTGAAGGTCCCCGTCAGAGCAGGATGTAAATGCTGCCATCCTTAGAATTAGCCAGACCTGAAGGTCCTCGTTGGAGCTGGATGTAAATGCTGCCCTCCTTAGAATTAGCCAGACTCGAAGGTCCTCGTCAGAGCAGGATGTAAATGCTGCCATCCTTAGAATTAGCCGGACCTGAAGGGCCTCATCAGAGCAGGATGTAAATGCTGCCATCCTTAGAATTAGCCAGACCTGAAGGTCCCCGTCAGAGCAGGATGTAAATGCTGCCATCCTTAGAATTAGCCAGACTCGAAGGTCCTCGTCAGAGCAGGATGTCAATGCTGCCATCCTTAGAATTAGCCAGACCCAAAGGTCCCCGTCAGAGCAGGATGTCAATGGTGCCATCCTTAGAATTAGCCAGATCCGAAGGTCCCCGTCAGAGCAGGATGTAAATGCTGCCCTCCTTAGAATTAGCCAGACCTGAAGGTCCCCATCAGAGCAGGATGTAAATGCTGCCATCCTTAGAATTAGCCAGACCCGAAGGTCCTTGTTGGAGCTGGATGTAAATGCTGCCCTCCTTAGAATTAGCCAGACTTGAAGGGCCTCGTCAGAGCAGGTTGTAAATGCTGCCATCCTTAGAATTAGCCAGACCTGAAGGTCCTCGTCAGAGCAGGATGTCAATGCTGCCATCCTTAGAATTAGCCAATCAATCAATCAATCAATCATATTTGTTGAGCGCTTACTGTGTGCAGAGCACTGTACTAAGCACTTGGGAAGTACAAGTTGGCAACATATAGAGACAGTCCCTACCCAACAGTGGACTCAGTCCTGAAGGTCCCCGTCAGAGCAGGATGTAAATGCTGCCATCCTTAGAATTAGCCAGACCTGAAGGTCCTCATTAGAGCAGGATGTCTGGGGTCTGACCCAAGGAGCTCAGATCCACTTTATTGTAGCCTTGAAGGCCCAGCTCAATCTGAGATTTTTACGACCAAACTATGCCACCTTGGAACACACCCTCTGGGATGGACCCCAGAAATTCATTCAGCCGTATTTACCAAGCCCTTGTTGTGTGCACATCACTGGACTAAATGACTTGACTTCTTGGAGATGTGAGCTTGATGTGGGCTGGAAATGAGTCTCCCGACTCTGTTATACCATCCTCTCCCAAGCACTTAGTCCAGTGCTCTGCACACAATAAGCGCTCAATAAATACACCCGATCAGCTGATCTTCTAGCCCAGGCTGGGCCAAACATCCTGAAAGGAGACAGATCTTCCTGGCTCCCTCTAATCCAGACCTGCCAACTCTGAGCCAGTCAATCAATCAATCAATCGTATTTATTGAGCACTTCCTGTGTGCAGAGCACTGTACTAAGCGCTTGGGAAGTACAAGTTGGCAACATATAGAGACGGTCCCTACCCAACAGTGGGCTCACAGTCTAGAAGTGGAAGGTGAGCCAGGAGTATTCACTTCACTGCAGGGCTTCCACTACTAACTCTGCTTTTGTTCTAAGTGGTCCCCGAGGCAGGCTTCCACGCCTGGAAAATAGTGCCGCTGGAATCAATCAATCAATCAATCACATTTATTGAGCGCTTACTGTGTGCAGAGCACTGTACTAAGAGCTTGGGAAGTACAAGTTGGCAACATATGGAGACAGTCCCTACCCAACAGTGGGCTCACAGTCTAAAAGGGGGAGACGGAGAACAAAACCAAACATACTAACAAAATAAAATAAATAGAATAGATATGTACAAGTAAAATAAATAGAGTAATAAATATGTACAAACATATATACAGGTGCTGTGGGGAAGGGAAGGAGATAAGATGGGGGGGGATGGAGAGGGAAGTGAGGAAAGTGAGGAAAGGACAGAAGGGAAAAAGAGCAGACAAGGTCGAAAGACCAAAGTCTTCTGGGGAATGTAATCCTAAAGCGGGATCAGGGAATAGATAGAAAGGTGTTTGCTCCAAATTCTGAATAAGCTCCAACTCAGAAGCTGGGATTTTGTCTCCCACAGAGGCAGGAAATTCACTAAAGTCACCGGAGACAGGGACGAAGAAAAAGGTGGACGGAACAATAATTTCTCCCTAGCATGACGAATGGGCTTTCTTAAAATACGGGTCCTAGGGAAAGCTTCCCGGTTCTATCCCAGCGCTTAGAACAGTGCTTTGCACATCGTAAGCACTTAACAAATACCAAAATTATTATTATTATTATTATATCCCTGCTGCTCCCAGCTACCCGACCATCTCTGTTCACAGTCTTTTTATTATCATTATTATTATCATTATATTTGTTAAGTGCTTACTATGTGCCAGGCACTGTACTGAGCGCTGGGGTGGATAGAAGAAAATCAGGTTGGACACAGTCCCTGTCCCACATAATAATAATAATGATGATGGCATTTATTAAGCACTTACTATGTGCAAAGCACTGTTCTAAGCGCTGGGGAGGTTACAAGGTGATCAGGTTGTCCCACAGGGGGCTCATAGTCTTAATCCCCATTTTCCAGATGAGGGAACTGAGGCCCAGAGAAGTGAAGTGACTTGCCCAAGGTCACACAGCTGACAACTGGTGGAGCTGGGATTTGAACCCATGACCTCTGACTCCAAAGCCCGGGCTCTTTCCATGGAGCCACACATGTATATATGTTTGTACATATTTATTACTCTATTTATTTATTTATTTTATTTGTACATATCTATTCTGTTTATTTTATTTTGTTAATATGTTTGGTTTTGTTCTCTGTCTCCCCCTTCGAGCCTGTGAGCCCGCTGTTGGGTAGGGACTGTCTCTATATGTTGCCAACTTGTACTTCCCAAGCGCTTAGTACAGTGTTCTGCACACAGTAAGCGCTCAATTAAATACGATTTATTGATTGACTGATTGATAGGGCTCACAGTCTCCATTCCCATTTTGCAGATGAGGTTTTCACAGACGAGGTAACTGAGGCACAGAGAAGTTAAGTGACTTGTCCAAGGTCGCACAGCAGACAAGTGGCGGAGCCGGTCAGGAATATCTGGAAAATCCTTCTTGAGAAATCATTTCTTCATCATCATCAATCGTATTTATTGAGCGCTTACTGTGTGCAGAGCACTGTACTAAGCGCTTGGGAAGTACAAGTTGGCAACATATAGAGACGGTCCCTACCCAACAGTGGGCTCACAGTGTAAAAGAACTATGACTTCTTCTAGGAACTCCAGTTTCTGGTACTTCACGACTTTCAGAAATGACTGAAGCAGACGCAACATTGATAAATAATTCAAATCTGTGCATAATAATTAAATATTTAGTCAGTGAATTGTACTTTTTGAGTGCTTACTGTGTGCAGAGCACTGTACTAAGAGCTCAGGAGTGGACAATGTAACCGTATAACAGACACATTCCCTTTTGTTCCCATTTCTCTGAGCGAATCCCCGTGGGTTCCAATTCAAATGGAAAAATAGTACCATAAAAACGAATATTGCATCCACTTACTTTTGAAACTGCAATTTTATAGATGTGCTCGAAAATCCTTGTTGTAGGCGGAGTGATTTTATTTGTTTCCACACCTTTAGCATACTATGTATTAGGGAACTATCCTTTTTCTTTTCGAGGTCATACAGCTGTTTTGTATCACTGTAAGAATAGAAGCATTTAGTTTGAATGACTAAACAAAGAAATGTTCTCTTTCCCCATTCCCAGTTAAAGCAGATTTAGGGTTTAAAAGTCACCTGCAAATTTTAAAATTAACTTTAAAACCTGAATTCCCATTTCCTATTATTTTCTTCTAATATAATAATAATAACAATAATAATGGTTCTTGATAAGCACTGTAAGAATAGAATCATTTAGTTTGAATGACTAAACAAATAAATGATCTCTTTCCCCATTCCCAGTTACAGCAGATTTAGGATTTAAAAGTCACCTGCAACTTTTAAAATTAACTTTAAAACCTGAATTCCCATTTCCTATTATTTTCTTCTTCTAATAATAATAATAATAATAATGGTTCTTGATAAGCACTGTAAGAATAGAATCATTTAGTTTGAATGACTAAACAAAGAAATGTTCTCTTTCCCCATTCCCAGTTAAAGCAGATTTAGGGTTTAAAAGTCACCTGCAAATTTTAAAATTAACTTTAAAACCTGAATTCCCATTTCCTATTATTTTCTTCTAATATAATAATAATAACAATAATAATGGTTCTTGATAAGCACTGTAAGAATAGAATCATTTAGTTTGAATGACTAAACAAAGAAATGATCTCTTTCCCCATTCCCAGTTACAGCAGATTTAGGGTTTAAAAGTCACCTGCAACTTTTAAAATTAACTTTAAAACCTGAATTCCCATTTCCTATTATTTTCTTCTAATATAATAATAATAACAATAATAATGGTTCTTGATAAGCACTGTAAGAATAGAATCATTTAGTTTGAATGACTAAACAAAGAAATGATCTCTTTCCCCATTCCCAGTTACAGCAGATTTAGGGTTTAAAAGTCACCTGCAACTTTTAAAATTAACTTTAAAACCTGAATTCCCATTTCCTATTATTTTCTTCTAATAATCATAATAATAATAATAATAATAATGGTTCTTGATAAGCACTGTAAGAATAGAAGCATTTAGTTTGAATGACTAAACAAAGAAATGATCTCTTTCCCCATTCCCAGTTACAGCAGATTTAAGGTTTAAAAGTCACCTGCAATTTTTAAAATTATCTTTAAAACCTGAATTCCCATTTCCTATTATTTTCTTCTTATGATAATAATAATAATAATGATAATAATGGCTCTTGATAAGCACTGTAAGAATAGAATCATTTAGTTTGAATGACTAAACAAAGAAATGATCTCTTTCCCCATTCCCAGTTAAAGCAGATTTAGGGTTTAAAAGTCACCTGCAACTTTTAAAATTAACTTTAAAACCTGAATTCCCATTTCCTATTATTTTCTAATAATAATAATAATAATAATAATAATAATAATAATAATAATAATAATGGTTCTTGATAAGAACTGTAAGAATAGAATCATTTAGTTTGAATGCCTAAACAAAGAAATGGTCTCTTTCCCCATTCCCAGTTAAAGCAGATTTAGGGTTTAAAAGTTACCTGCAACTTTTAAAATTAACTTTAAAACCTGAATTCCCATTTCCTATTATTTTCTTCTAATAATAATAATAATAATAGTTCTTGATAAGCACTGTAAGAATAGAAGCATTTAGTTTGAGTGCCTAAACAAAGAAATGATCTCTTTCGCCATTCCCAGTTAAAGCAGATTTAGGGTTTAAAAGTCACCTGCAAATTTTAAAATTAACTTTAAAACCTGAATTCCCATTTCCTATTATTTTCTTCTTCTAATAATAATAATAAGAATGGTTCTTGATAAGCACTGTAAGAATAGAATCATTTAGTTTGAATGACTAAACAAAGAAATGATCTCTTTCCCCATTCCCAGTTAAAGCAGATTTAGGGTTTAAAAGTCACCTGCAACTTTTAAAATTAACTTTAAAACCTGAATTCCCATTTCCTATTATTTTCTTCTTCTAATAATAATAATAAGAATGGTTCTTGATAAGCACTGTAAGAATAGAATCATTTAGTTTGAATGACTAAACAAAGAAATGATCTCTTTCCCCATTCCCAGTTAAAGCAGATTTAGGGTTTAAAAGTCACCTGCAACTTTTAAAATTAACTTTAAAACCTGAATTCCCATTTCCTATTATTTTCTTCTAATAATAATAATAATAATAATGGTTCTTGATAAGCACTGTAAGAATAGAAGCATTTAGTTTGAATGACTAAACAAAGAAATGATCTCTTTCCCCATTCCCAGTTAAAGCAGATGTAGGGTTTAAAAGTCACCTGCAACTTTTAAAACTAACTTTAAAACCTGAAATCCCATTTCCTATTATTTTCTTCTTCTAATAATAATAATAATAATAATGGTTCTTGGTAAGCACTGTAAGAGTAGAAGCATTTAGTTTGAATGACTAAACAAAGAAATGATCCCTTTCCCCATTCCCAGTTAAAGCAGATTTGGGGTTTAAAAGTCACCTGCAACTTTTAAAATTAACTTTAAAACCTGAATTCCCATTTCCTATTATTTTCTTCTAATAATAATAATAATAATGGTTCTTGATAAGCACTGTAAGAATAGAATCATTTAGTTTGAATGACTAAACAAAGAAATGATTTCTTTCCCCATTCCCAGTTACAGCAGATTTAGGGTTTAAACGTCACCTTCAACTTTTAAAATTAACTTTAAAACCTGAATTCCCATTTCCTATTATTTTCTTCTAATAATAATAATAATAATAATAATAATAATGGTTCTTGATAAGCACTATAAGAATAGAATCATTTAGTTTGAATGACTAAACAAAGAAATGATTTCTTTCCCCATTCCCAGTTATACCAGATTTAGGGTTTAAACGTCACCTTCAACTTTTAAAATTAACTTTAAAACCTGAATTCCCATTTCCTATTATTTTCTTCTAATAATAATAATAATAATAATAATAATAATGGTTCTTGATAAGCACTGTAAGAATAGAATCATTTAGTTTGAATGACTAAACAAAGAAATGATCCCTTTCCGCATTCCCAGTTAAAGCAGATTTAGGGTTTATCACCTGCAACTTTTAAAATTAACTTTAAAACCTGAATTCCCATTTCCTATTATTTTCTTCTAACGTTAATAATGATAATGGTTCTTGATAAGCACTTACTATGTGCCAACCACTGTTCTAAGTGCTGGGGTAAATATAAGTTAATCGGGTTAGACACAGTCCTTACCGCACATTAGGTTCACACCCTTAATCCTCATTTTTTACAGAGGCACAGAGAAGTGAAGCAACTCGCCTAAGGTCACACAGCAGACAAGTGATGAAGCCAGTATTAGAACCCATGACCTACCGACCAGTACAGTGCTCTGCACATAGTAAGCGCTCAATAAATACGATTGACTGAATGACACCCAAGGCCATGCTCTATCCACTACATCATGCGGCTTCTCATGGTACAATTTATTGGGTTTTTCGGAGAGGAGATGATGTGAAAAATCTATCAAAAATGACAATTTCAGTCATCTTGATTTCGACTATGAGTCCCATGTGAAACAGGGACTGAATCCAACCTGATTAGCTTGCATCTATCCCAGAGCTCAGTACAGTGCCTGACACGAAGTAAGCGCTTAACAAATAGCATTTAGCTTTAATTCTATTTGTTCTGACGATTTTGACACCTGTCCACATGTTTGGTTTTGTTGTCAGTCTCCCCCTTCTAGACTGTGAGCCCGCTGTTGGGTAGGGACTGTCTCTATATGTTGCCGACTTGGACTTCCCAAGCGCTTAGTACAGTGCTCTGCACACAGTATGCGCTCAATAAACACGATTGAATGAATGAATGAATGAATGAAAATAGCATTAAAAAATCTCGTTCCATTAATAGTAATAATAATAATAGACTGTGAGGCCGTTGTTGGGTAGGGACTGTCTCTATATGTTGGCAACTTGTACTTCCCAAGCGCTTAGTACAGTGCTCTGCACACAGTAAGCGCTCAATAAACACGATTGAATGAATGAATGAAAATAGCATAAAAAAGTCTTGTTCCATTAATAGTAATGATAATAATAGACTGTGAAGCCGTTGTTGGGTAGGGACCATCTCTATATGTTGGCAACTTGTACTTCCCAAGCGCTTAGTACAGTGCTCTGCACACAGTAAGCGCTCAATAAACACGATTGAATGAATGAATGAAAATAGCATTAAAAAATCTTGTTCCATTAATAAGAATAATAATAATAATAATAGACTCTGAGCCCGTTGTTGGGTAGGGACCATCTCTATATGTTGGCAACTTGTACTTCCCAAGCACTTAGTACAGTGCTCTGCATGCAGTAAGCGCTCAATAAATACGATTGAATGAATGAATGAATGAAAATAGCATAAAAAAATCTTGTTCCATTAATAATAATAATAGACTATGAGCCCGTTGTTGGGTAGGGACCGTCTCTACATGTTGCCAACTTGTACTTCCGAAGCGCTTAGTACAGTGCTCTGCACGCAGTAAGCGCTCAATAAATACGATTGAATGAATGAATGAATGAAAATAGCATAAAAAAAATCTTGTTCCATTAATAATAATAATAATAATAATAATAGACTATGAGCCCGTTGTTGGGTAGGGACCGTCTCTATATGTTGCCAACTTGTACTTCCGAAGCGCTTAGTACAGTGCTCTGCACGCAGTAAGCGCTCAATAAATACGACTGAATTAATGAATGAATATATTTAGTCAGTCAGTTGTATTTATTGAGCGCTTACTGTGTGCACAGCCCTGTTTGGATGAGAGAAACACTCACACAGTTTGACACCTGGCTACTGAAATTTGAACTGCCCTTTAATCACACAGCAATTTTTATTCAGCAAAATTATATAAGCAAATGGATATTGCAGTGGCTCTGACCTACACCTTTCATTCATTCATTCAAGCGTATTTATTGAGCGCTTACTGTGCGCAGAGCACTGTACTAAGCACTTGGGAAGTACAAGTCGCCAACATCTAGAGCCGGTCCCTTCCCAACAGCGGGCTCACAATCTAGAAGGGGGAGACTGACAACAAAACAAAACATATGGCCAGGTGTCAAAATCGTCAGAACAAATAGAATTAAAGCTAAATGCTATTTGTTAAGCGCTTACTACGTGTCAGGCACTGTACTGAGCTCTGGGATAGATGCAAGCTAATCAGGTTGGATTCAGTCCCTGTTTCACATAGTCGAAATCAAGATGACTGAAATTGTCATTTTTGATAGATTTGTCACATCATCTCCTCTCCGAAAAACCCAATAAATTGTACCATGAGAAGCCGCATGATGTAGTGGATAGAGCATGGGCTTGGGTGTCATTCAGGCAATCGTATTTATTGGGCGCTTACTATGTGCAGAGCACTGTACTGGTCGGTAGGTCATGGGTTCTAATACTGGCTTCATCACTTGTCTGCACAAGTTGGCAACAGCTAGAGCCGGTCCCGACCCAACAGCGGGCTCTCAGTCTAGAAGGCGGAGACAGACAACAAAACAAAACATATTAACAAAATAAAATAAATAGAATAAATATGTACAAATCAAATAGAGTAATAAATACGTACAAACATATATAGAGGTGCTGTGGGGAGGGGAAGGAGGTAAGGTGGGGGGCATGGAGAGGGGAGGAGGGGGCTCATTCATTCAATCGTATTTATTGAGCGCTTACTGTGTGCAGAGCACTGGACTAAGCGCTTGGGAAGCACAAGTTGGCAACATCCCTACCCAACAGCGGGCTCACAGTCTAGAAGGGGGAGACGGACAACCAAACAAAACATATTAACAAAATAAAAGAAATAGAATAAATATGTACAAATAAAATAGAGTAAAAAATACGTACAAACATATACAGGTGTTGTGGGGAGCGGAGGGAGGTAAGGCGGGGGGCATGGGGAGGGGGAGGAGGGGGCTCAGTCATTCATTCAATCGTATTTATTGAGCGCTTACTGTGTGCAGAGCACTGGACTAAGTGCTTGGGAAGTACAAGTTGGCAACATATAGAGACGGTCCCTACCCAACAGTGGGCTCACAGTCTAGAAGGGCTAGGCCACAGTGCTCTGCACACAGTAAGCACTCAATAAATACGATTGATCAATTGATTGATTGATTAGAAGGGGGAAGACTCTGGAATGACCTCATGGTAGTAGAAGCCGGGCTTATTCATTCATTCATTCATTCATTCAATCGTATTTATTGAGTGCTTACTGTGTGCAGAGCACTGGACTAAGCGCTTGGGAAGTACAAGTTGGCAACATCTAGAGACGGTCCCTACCCAACAGGGGGCTCACAGTCTAGAAGGGGGAGACAGACAACAAAACAAAACATATTAACAAAATAAAATAAATATGTACAAATAAAAGGCTCAGTGGAAAGAGCCCAGGCTTTGGAGTCAGAGGTCAGGGGTTCAAATCCCGGCTCCGCCAACTGTCAGCTGTGGGACTCTGGGCAAGTCACTTCACTTCTCTGGGCCTCAGTTCCCTCATCTGCAAAATGGGGATCAAGACTGTGAGCCCCAAGTGGGACAACCTGATTCATTCAATCGTATTTATTGAGCGCTTACTGTTTGCAGAGCACTGTACTAAGCGCTTGGGAAGTACAAGTTGGCAACATCCCTACCCAACAGTGGGTTCACAGTCTAGAAGGGGGAGACGGACAACAAAACAAAACATATGAACAAAATAAAATAAATAAAATAAATATGTACATATAAAAGGCTCAGTGGAAAGAGCACAGGCTTTGGAGTCAGAGGTTAGGGGTTCAAATCCCGGCTCCGCCAACTGTCAGCTGTGGGACTTTGGGCAAGTCACTGCACTTCTCTGTGCCTCAGTTACCTCATCTGTAAAAATGGGGATTAAAACTGTGAGCCCCCCGTGGGACAACCTGATCACCTTGTAACCTCCCAGCGCTTAGAACAGTGCTTTGCACATAGTAAACACTTAACATACACCATTATTATTATTATTATTAACTACAATCAATCGTATTTATTGAGCGCATACTGTGTGCAGAGCACTGTACTAAGCTCTTGGGAAGTACAAGTTGGCAACATATAGAGACAGTCCCTACCCAACAGTGGGCTCACAGTCTAAAAGGGGGAGACAATTTGAAACACATTTACGTCTAAAAAGAAAAAATACCTTATTTGGCAATGGTAGTCTTGTTGAGATTTTCTGCTCAGCTGGCTCGTCTCCAAATTGTGCTTTCCTCTTTTCGCAGTATTTGTTAATGCTTTCAGCTGTAGAAAACAAAAAATTGCTTTTCTGAGAGAGCGTTAACTCATAGAATCGAATGCCAACTCCAGGATCTCTCTTCTTTAAACTTTTGTATCTTCTAAAGTTAAACGTATTTAAAACTTCTAGACTGTGAGCCCACTGTTGGGTAGGGACTGTCTCTAGATGTTGCCAGCTTGTACTTCCCAAGCGCTTAGTACAGTGCTCTGCACACGGTAAGCGCTCAATAAATACAATTGATTGAGTGATTGATTCAATCACATATTCTCTACCACTAAATCCTGTCGACACGACATCGCTAAAACCCTCCCTTTCCTCTCCATCGAAACTGCTACCACTTTGATCCAAGCACTGTACTTCCCAAGCGCTTAGTACAGTGCTCTGCACACAGTAAGCGCTCAATAAATACGATTGATTGATTGATTGATTGGAAACTGTCCTCATTATCATCCTCCCGTACCCGTTCTCCTCCCAATTTCCCGTCTCCAACAGTGGCATCCCTAATCTCCCACTTCTCCGTGCTCGTTACCTCGGAATTATCCTTGCAACCCCGCCCTCAATTTCATCCCCTACATCCTCCCCATGCCTTTCCCGTCACTATAGACAGCACCACTGTCCTTCCCGTCTCACAAGCCCATAACTTGGGCGTTACCCTTCTCTTTCAACCCACATATTCAATCTATCGCTAAATCCTGTCGGTTCAACCTCCACGACATCGCTAAAACCCTCCCTTTCCTCTCCATCGAAACCGCTACCACTTTGATCCAAGCACTGTACTTCCCAAGCGCTTAGTACAGTGCTCTGCACACACTAAGTGCTCAATAAATACGATTGATTGATTGATTGATTGGAAACTGACCTCATTATCATCCTCCCGTACCCGTTCTCCTCCCAATTTCCCGTCTCCAACAGTGGCATCCCTAATCTCCCACTTCTCCGTGCTCGTTACCTCGGAATTATCCTTGCAACCCCGCCCTCAATTTCATCCCCTACATCCTCCCCATGCCTTTCCCGTCACTATAGACAGCACCACTGTCCTTCCCGTCTCACAAGCCCATAACTTGGGCGTTACCCTTCTCTTTCAACCCACATATTCAATCTATCGCTAAATCCTGTCGGTTCAACCTCCACGACATCGCTAAAACCCTCCCTTTCCTCTCCATCGAAACCGCTACCACTTTGATCCAAGCACTGTACTTCCCAAGCGCTTAGTACAGTGCTCTGCACACACTAAGTGCTCAATAAATACGATTGATTGATTGATTGATTGGAAACTGACCTCATTATCATCCTCCCGTACCCGTTCTCCTCCCAATTTCCCGTCTCCAACAGTGGCATCCCTAATCTCCCACTTCTCCGTGCTCGTTACCTCGGAATTATCCTTGCAACCCCGCCCTCAATTTCATCCCCTACATCCTCCCCATGCCTTTCCCGTCACTATAGACAGCACCACTGTCCTTCCCGTCTCACAAGCCCATAACTTGGGCGTTACCCTTCTCTTTCAACCCACATATTCAATCTATCGCTAAATGCTGTCGGTTCAACCTTCACGGCATCGCTAAAACCCTCCCTTTTCTCTCCGTCGAAACCGCTACCACTTTGATCCAAGCACTGTACTTCCCAAGCGCTTAGTACAGTGCTCTGCACACAGTAAGCGCTCAATAAATACGATTGATTGATTGATTGATTGGAAACTGTCCTCATTATCATCCTCCCATACCCGTTCTCCTCCCAATTTCCCATCTCCAACAGTGGCATCCCTAATCTCCCACTTCTCCGTGCTCGTTACCTCGGAATTATCCTTGCAACCCCGCCCTCAATTTCATCCCCCTACATCCTCCCCATGCCTTTCCCGTCACTATAGACAGCACCACTGTCCTTCCCGTCTCACAAGCCCATAACTTGGGCCTTATCCTTGACTCCTCTCTTTCAACCCACATATTCAATCTATCGCTAAATCCTGTCGGCTCAACCTCCACGACATCGCTAAAACCCTCCCTTTCCTCTCCATCGAAACCGCTACCACTTTGATCCAAGCACTGTACTTCCCAAGCGCTTAGTACAGTGCTCTGCACACAGTAAGCACTCAATAAATACGATTGATTGATTGATTATCCTATCCCGCCTTGATTGTTGTATCAGCCTCCTTGCTGACCTCCCTGCCTCCTGTCTCTCCCCACTCCAGGCCAGACTTCACTCTGCTACGTGGATCATTTTTCTACAAAAACGTTCAATCAATCAATCAATCAATCATATTTATTGAGCGCTTACTGTGTGCAAAGCACTGTACTAAGCGCTTGGGAAGTACAAGTTGGCATCATATAGAGACGGTCCCTACCCAACAGTGGGCTCACAGTCTAGTCCCTGTTACCCCACTCCTCAAGAACCACCAGTGGTTGTCCATCCATCTCCACATTCATTCATTCAATCGTATTTATTGAGTGCTTCCTGTGTGCAGAGCACTGTACTAAGCGCTTGGGAAGTCCAAGTTGGCAACACATAGAGACGGTCCCTACCCAACAGCGGGCTCACAGTCTAGAAGGGGGGAAAATCATGGTGCTTGTTAAGCACTTACTATGTGCCAAGCACTGTTCTTCTAGACTGTGAGCCCACTGTTGGGTAGGGACTGTCTATATGTTGCCAATTTGTACTTCCCAAGTGCTTAGTCCAGTGCTCTGCACACAGTAAGCGCTCAATAAATACGATTGATTGATTGATTAGTACAGTGCTCTGCACACAGTAAGCACTCAATAAATACGATTGATTGGTTAATAGCCGTAATTCTATTTGTTTTGACGACTTTGACACCCGTCTCCATGGTTTGTTTTGTTGTCTGACTCCCCCTTCTAGACCGTGAGCCCACTGTTGGGTAGGGGCCGTCTCTATATGTTGCCGACCTGTTCTTCCCAAGCGCTTAGTCCAGTGCTCTGCACACAGTAAGCGCTCAATAAATACGACTGAATGAATGAACGAGGTGTCCACTCCAATTGAGGAGAAGGGGGAAGGTTTTGAGGGCCACTGGTTCTTGTGCCACTGACCTTCACACCTACCTGTCACAGCTAAAGTGCTGGAGATGGACTCAGGGACTCTCTGTGATGGGGAGGAATCGTGAGGAATAGTCGGGATCAGTCGAGGAATCAGTCTATCATATTTATAAAGTGCTTTCTGTGCGCAGAGCACAGTACTAAGTGACTGTTTTTAGACTGTGAGCCCACTGTTGGGTAGGGACTGTCTCTCTATGTTGCCAACTTGTACTTCCCAAGCGCTTAGTACAGTGCTCTGCACACAGTAAGTGCTCAATAAATACGATTGGTTGATTGATTGATACTAAGTGCTTGGGAGAGTTTGATATAACAGAGTTGGTAGACACGTTTCCCTGCCCGCAACAAGCTTATAGATTAGAGAGGGGGAGAAAGACATTAAAAAATGGGTTCTACTCCTGGCTCCACCACTTGTCGGCTGTGTGACCTTGAGCGAGTCACTTCACTTCTCTCCATCCCCCCATCTTACCTCCTTCCCCTACCCACAGCACCTGTATATATGTATATATGTTTGTACGAATTTATTACTCCATTTACTTATTTATTTTATTTATGCATATTTATTCTATTTATTTTATTTTGTTAGTATGTTTGGTTTTGTTCTCTGTCTCCCTCTTCTAGACTGTGAGCCCACTGTTGGGTAGGGACTGTCTCTATATGTTGCCAACGTGGACTTCCCAAGCACTTAGTACAGTGCTCTGCACACAGTAAGCGCTCAATAAATACGGTTGAATGAATGAATCCTCCCATCTTACCTCCTTCCCTTCCCCACAGCACCTGTATATATGTATATATGTTTGTACAGATTTATTACTCTATTTATTTTACTTGTACATATCTATTCTATTTATTTTATTTTGTTAGTATGTTTGGTTTTGTTCTCTGTCTCCCCCTTTTAGACTGTGAGCCCACTGTTGGGTCAGGATTGTCTCTATATGTTGCCAACTTGGACTTCCCAAGTGCTTAGTACAGTGCTCTGCACACAGTAAGCGCTCAATAAATACGATTGATTGATTGATTCTCTGGGTCTCGGTCACCTCATCTGTAAAATGGGGATGAAGACTGTGAGCCCCATGTGGAACAATCTATGTTGTACCTACCCCAGGGCTTAGAACAGTGCGTGGCACATAGGAAGTGCTTAACAAATACCATAATAATTATGATTATTATTAACATTAATAAACAAATTAGGGTTATTTACATAAGGGGCTGTGGGGTGAAGGAGAGATGAATAAAGGGAACAAATCATTCATTCATTCAATCGTATTTATTGAGCGCTTACTGTGTGCAGAGCACTGGACTAAGCACTTGGGAAGTACAAGTTGGCAACATATAGAGACGGTCCCTACCCAACAGTGGGCTCAATCAATCAATCGTATTTATTGAGCACTTACTGTGTGCTGAGCACTGTACTAAGTGCTTGGGAAGTACAAGTTGGCAACATACAGAGACAGTCCCTACCCAAAAGTGGGCTCACAGTCTAGAAGGGGGAGACAGAGAACAAGACCAAACATATTAACAGAATGAAATAAATAGAATAGTAAATATGTGCAAGTAAAATAAATAGAGTAATAAATCTGTACAAACATATATACAGGTGCTGTGGGGAGGGGAAAGAGGTAGGGTCGGGGGGATGGGGAGGAGGAGAGGAAAAAGGGGGCTCAGTGTGGGAAGGCCTCCTGGAGGAGGTGAGCTCTCAGTAGGGCCTTGAAGGGAGGAAGAGAGCTAGCTTGGCCGATGGGTAGAGGGAGGCCATTCCAGGCCCGGGGGAGGACGTGGGCCGGGGGTCGACGGCGGGACAGGCGAGAACGAGGCCTAATGGTGAGGAGGTTAGCGGCGGAGGAGCGGAGGGTGCGGGCTGGGCTGGAGAAAGACAGAAGGGAGGTGAGGTAGGAGGGGGCGAGGGGATGGACAGCCTGGAAGCCCAGGGGGAGGAGTTTCTGCCCGATGCGTAGGTTGATTGGGAGCCACTGGAGATTTTTGAGGAGGGGAGTAACATGCCCAGAGCGTTTCTGCACAGAGATGATCTGGGCAGCAGCATGAAGTATAGACCGAAGTGGGGAGAGACAGGGGGATGGGAGATCAGAGAGGAGGTTGATGCAGTAATCCAGTTGGTATAGGATGAGAGATTGAACCAGCAGGGTAGCGGTTTGGATGGAGAGGAAAGGGCGGATCTTAGCGATGTTGCGGAGGTGAGACCGGCAGGTTTTGGTGACGGATTGGATGTGAGGGGGGAACGAGAGAGCGGAGTCGAGGATGACACCAAGGTTGCGGGCTTGTGAGACGGGAAGGATGGTAGTGCCGTCAACAGATGCATAGGTGACCAGATCATATGAACCTTATTGCACAGCTCTTGTGATGATCCTGGATACTGCCTGCTTCTTAGCCTTCACAGAACTACTAACCTACCCTTCAGCTGGGATCCGCATTTGCAAGGATTACTGCTCTAGTCTTAATATATTACAGCTACCTTAACAGCCCAAGGGCCACACTCTACCCAAAAGGAAACAATTCTCATCACAGATGAATCAATCAATCAATCATATTTATTGAGCGCTTACTGCGTGCAGAGCACTGTACTAAGCGCTTGGGAAGTACAAGTTGGCAACAGATAGAGACAGTCCCTACCCAACAGTGGGCTCACAGTCTAAAATGTAAAAGAATCTAGAGCCAGAGTAAACTTGGAGAAAAAAAAAGACCGGAGATTTTTAAACCCAAAGATATGATAATAAATCAGTATTTCTTCAAAATGAATTATTTTTCTGAATGTTATAAGAACAGAGAGATCATCAGGGGCTCAAAAGAACAGAGAGTTTAACATCTGCTTAAGACCTGAGCCCAATCTCATTCTGCCCTGAAGGGTTCTAGGGGTCATTTTCCACATTTGGGGTTTCACCACTAATCAATCAATCGTATTTATTGAGCGCTTACTGTGTGCAGAGCACTGTACTAAGCGCTTGGGAAGTACAAGTTGGCAACATATAGAGACAGTCCCTACAGTACCACATTGCCAAAATAATTCAGATATTTTACCAAGGGCCAAGGCGGCAGGCTAGGATGAACTACCTTGAATGCACGTTTTGTCAAAATTGTATTTAAGTGATTACTATTGTACCAAGCTAATCACGTTGGACACGGTCCATGACTCATTAGAGAAGCAGCGTGGCTCAGTGGAAAGAGCCCGGGCTTTGGAGTCAGAGGTGAGGGGTTCAAATCCCGCCTCTGCCACTTGTCAGCTGTGTGACTTTGGGCAAGTCACTCCACTTCTCTGTGCCTCGGTTCCCTCATCTGTAAAATGGGGATGAAGACTGTGAGCCCCCTGTGGGACAAGCTGATCGATCAATCAATCAATCAATCGTATTTATTGAGTGCTTACTGTGTGCAGAGCACTGTACTAAGCGCTTGGGAAGTACAAGTTGGCAACATATAGACTACCCAACAGTGGGCTCACAGTCTAAAAGGGGGAGACGGAGAACAAAACCAAACATACCTGCAAAATAAAATAAATAGAATAGATATGTACAAGTAAAATAAATAGAGTAATAAATATGTACAAACAAGCGCTTAATAAATGCCATCATTATCGTTGTTATAAATGGCTAACCCACACTCTCGAGGGACGATCACCTTGTAACCTCCCCAGCGCTTAGAACAGTGCTTTGCACACAGTAAGCGCTTTATAAATGCCATCATCATTATTATTATTATAAGGGACTCACAGTATTAATCCCCATTTTACAGATGAGGTAAATGAGGCAAAGAAAAGCTGAGTAACTTGCCCAAGGTCACACAGCAAACAAGCGACGGGACCGGAATTAGAACCCGGATTCTTCTGATTCCCAGGCCCCTGCTGATCTCGGAACACCGATCGGTGGAAGACCCGGAGGTGAAGAAAGGCAAAAATCAAATGTGGAAGCGTCACAGCAGCCTGAAGGGAGAATAGCGGGAGACTGAGTGATACGCGGGAGTCTGTGAGTCAAATTAAACCTATTCTGGACTGTCCCACCAAGATAGGGACATCTGATCACCTTATTCCCCCTTCCTAACTTTCTCGACTCTTTATCAAACCCTTTCGCTTCTCTCCTTCGAAGGAAACCTCCCCAATTTCACCCTGCCTGGTTTCAAACAGTCCACTCTCCCCTGTAAACTTTCGATATTTGCATAGATCTTTGAGCAAGGTGTTTATTTGCTTTCTGATATTTTGAATTTTTCATCTCAGTTCCCGGGTGTTTTTCATTTATATCTAAACATCTGTGCTTGTCCTGCCTCTTTTCGGGGGAGAACCATGCCCTGTATTTCCTTTGTGTTACCCCACCACACCTGACGTAGAGCTTTTATTTTATTTTATTTTTTATTTTGTTAGTATGTTTGGTTTTGTTCTCTGTCTCCCCCTTTTAGACTGTGAGCCCACTGTTGGGTAGGGACTGTCTCTATATGTTGCCAATTTGTACTTCCCAAGCGCTTAGTACAGTGCTCTGCACATAGTAAGCGCTCAATAAATACGATTGATGATGATGATGATGATGCAAAGAATTAATAACCAATAAACACTGTACCGCTGCTGAACTGATTGATGTTACTAGACATTTTGGTATTTTGTTCTTCACCGCAAATTACTTACATTACATTACATAATGGAAGAATTAATTACTTCCATTAAGTAACTGGAATACAACAAAATATGATCCTACTTTTTCATACAGAAGATGAGATGTGTTTTGTTGCCTTCTGAGCTGGAAACACTCGAAGAGTTGGAGCAACCTGGAGCATAACACAAGTTCTTGATTGAAGAGAGGATGATGGCTGAACTGCAAACTTGAGATGTTGAGATCCAGTTGACAAAGTTCCCTCTGGAGTTCTGTTTTGCTCCCGATGCGGCTTTCCAGGTCTGTTCCGATTGCCTTTGGAAAGGAAAATAATCAATTAAACCGTGGTATTTATCTAGCAATTAGCAAGCACTGTCCTAAGTGCTTGGGAGAAGACAACATATATGAGTTCAGAGACATGATCCCTGCCCTCAGGGAGCTTACAATCAAGGAGGAAAACAAATTATAGATGGGGGAATCATCAAAGTAAAAGGATATATCATCATCAATCGTATTTATTGAGCGCTTACTGTGTGCAGAGCACTGTACTAAGTGCTTGGGAAGTACAAATTGGCAACATATAGAGACGGTCCCTACCCTACAGTGGGCTCACAGTCTAAAAGGGGGAGACAGAGAACAAAACCAAACATACTAACAAAATAAAATAGAATAGAATAGATAGGTACAAGTAAAATAAATAAATAGAGTAATAAATATGTACAAACATATATACATATATACAGGTGCTGTGGGGAAGGGAAGGAGGTAAGATGGGGGGATGGAGAGGGGGACGAGGGGGAGAGGAAGGAAGGGGCTCAGTCTGGGAAGGCCTCCCGGAGGAGGTGAGCTCTCAGCAGGGCCTTGAAGGGAGGAAGAGAGCTAGCTTGGCGGATGGGCAGAGGGAGGGCATTCCAGGCCCCGGGGAAGACGTGGGCCGGGGGGCGATGGCGGGACAGGCGAGAACGAGGTACGGTGAGGCACTTATATGCATAAGTGCTGTGAGGAAGATGTTGGAGGGAATATTCATTCATTCATTCAATTGTATTTACTGAGCGCTCACTGTGTGCAGAGCACTGTGCTAAGCGCTTGGAAAATATAATTCGGCAACCAGTAGAGACAATCCCAACCCAAAAACAGGCTCACAGTCTAGTCTAGTATGTCAAAGAGCTTTAGGGAGCAGCATGGTGTAATTGGCTTGGCGGATGGGCAGAGGGAGGGCATTCCAGGCCCCGGGGAAGACGTGGGCCGGGGGGCGATGGCGGGACAGGCGAGAACGAGGTACGGTGAGGCACTTATATGCATAAGTGCTGTGAGGAAGATGTTGGAGGGAATATTCATTCATTCATTCAATTGTATTTACTGAGCGCTCACTGTGTGCAGAGCACTGTGCTAAGCGCTTGGAAAATATAATTCGGCAACCAGTAGAGACAATCCCAACCCAAAAACAGGCTCACAGTCTAGTCTAGTATGTCAAAGAGCTTTAGGGAGCAGCATGGTGTAATTGGGTCGGGACCGTCTCTATATGTTGCCAACTTGTACTTCCCAAGCGCTTAGTCCAGTGCTCTGCACACAGTAAGCGCTCAATAAATACGACTGAATGAATGAATGTAATGGATAGAGCATGGGCCTGGGAGCCACAGAGTCATGGGTTCTAATCCCGGCTCTGTCACTTGCCTCCTGTGTGACCCTGGGCAAGTCACTTTACTTCTTCCTCTGGGCCTCAGTTACTTCATCTGTAAAATGGGGATGAAGACCCCGAGCCCATTGCGGGAAAGGGACGGCGTTCAACTCGATTTGTTTGTATCCCCCCCGGCGCTTAGTACAGTGCCTGGCACAACCTGTATACATGTATATATGTTTGTACATATTTATTACTCTATTTATCTATTTATTTTATTTGTACATATTTATTCTATTTATTTTATTTTGTTAATATGTTTTGTTTTGTTCTCTGTCTCCCCCTTCTAGACCGTGAGCCCGCTGTTGGTTAGGGACCGTCTCTACATGTTGCCAACTTGTACTTCCCAAGTGCTTAGTCCAGTGCTCTGCACACAGTAAGCACTCAATAAATACGATTGATTGATTGGTTAGTCTAGTGCTCTGCACACAGTAAGCGCTCAATAAATACGATTGAATGAATGACTGAATGAATATGATTGAATGAATGAATGAAATACCATCATTCATTCAATCGTATTTATTGAGCGCTTATTGTGTGCAGAGCACTGGACTAATCAATCAATCAATTGTATTTATTGAGCACTTACTGTGTGCAGAGCACTGTACTAAGCGCTTGGGAAGTACAAGTTGGCATCATATAGAGACGGTCCCTACCCAGCAACGGGCTCACAGTCTAGAAGGGGGAGACAGAAAACCAAACAAAACATGGAAACGGGTGTCAAAGTCGTCAGAACAAATAGAACTAATACCAACTAATACCATAATAGGAATAATAAGCTTAAGGGACGTGGATTTAAGTGCATTGGTGACACAGAGGGGTGGAAGAATTTGGTCAAGAGATAGGAGGCTTGTCAGGCTTGCTGGAATAGATATGCTTTTATTAGAGCATTGAAAATGGAGAGAGCCATGTTCTGTTGGATATGAAAGGGAGGAAATTCCAGTATGGAGGGAGGGCGAGATCGGAGCACAGTAAGAAAGTAGACTGGTGTTAGAGGAGTCAAGTGGTGTGGGCTGGGTTGTAATGGGAGAGGAGTGGGGTTAATAAGAGGGGGAGAACTGACAGTGTCTTACAGTCAAGGGTGAGGAATTTCTATTTTGGCGGACATGGATGAGCAATGCCGGGAGGTTTTTGAGGAGTGGGGATGCGTGCGCAGAACGATATTTTAGAAAAATGGTCCAGGCAAAAGAGTGAAGGCCCGGAGGAGGGAGAGATGGGGAGGGGAGGTGAACGAGGAGGCCGATGCAAAACTCAAGATGAGATATGACAAGGGCTTGGATCAGCATGGAAGAAATTTGGAGGGAGAGGAAGGGGTGGATTTTAGCGATTTTGTGAAGTTAGAACCAACAGGATGTAAGAACAGAATGAATTTCATTCATTCATTCAATCGTATTTATTGAGCGCTTACTGTGTGCGGAGCACTGGATTATGCGCTTGGGAAGTACAAGTTGGCAACATATAGAGACGGTCCCTACCCAACAGCGGGCTCACAGTCTAGAAGGGGGAGACAGACAACGAAACAGAACATATTAACAACAACAAAAAAAAGAATGTGTGTGTTGAATGAGAAAGATGACAACGCCAAGGTTTCAGGTTTGGAGACAGGGTGGATGGTAGCATTTACAGTGATGGGAAAGTCAGGCGGAGGAAACGGCTTGGGTGAGAAGATGAGGAGTTCAGTTTGGGACAGGTGTTGAGGGTATATCCAGGTAGAGATGTCCTGGAGGCAGGAGGAAATGCAAGACTGGAGATGAGAGAGATGCAGATTTGGGAAACATCCACATAGAGATGGTAGCTGAATCAATCAATGGTATTAATTGAGCACTTACAAGGTTCAGAGCACTGTACTAAGTGCATGGGAGAGTACAACGGAATTAGCAGGCACGTTCCCTGCCCATACCGAGCTTCAAGTTGAAGCAGTGGGAGCAAAAGAGTCTCCAAGGGAGTGAGTGGAGATTCCCAAAGTTAGAGGGTGAAGGAGCAAAGAAAGAGGTTGAGAAGGAGCTTCCCACCATTCCCGATACCATGGCAAAAGGGACGTCTTAGTGTCCACCAGGCCTCTAGGGCGGGCCCCGAAAATAGGTAGTTCCTGTAGAATCAATATGCTCATTTTATATTTCTTCAAGTGAAATACATTAAAATCACGGTTTCTGTAAAATAAGTAGCACCCCGAAATAATTTTGATTACTAGATAATGGAAATTCCAAAGAGAAAAAGATACCAAGGGGACTCCACCAACAATTTAATTCAGGGGAAAAAGATCTCAGTCACAGTCCTTTACAAAAAATTACCTTCAATCAATCAATCAATCGTATTTATTGAGCGCTTACTGTGTGCAGAGCACTGGACTAAGCTCTTGGGAAGTACAAGTTGGCAACATCTAGAGACGGTCCCTACCCAACAGTGGGCTCACAGTCTAAAAGGGGGAGACAGAGAACAAAACCAAACTAACAAAATAAAATAAATAGAATAGATATGTACAAGTAAAATGCCTTCAAAAGTATTTCTATAAAACGTGTTCCAGACATTTTATAGAAGCATTTTGAAGGAGATCCCTATTTGATAAGGGAATAAGGCATTTGGGGCAATCGATCGGTGATATTTATTGAGCACTTGCTGTGTTCAGAATGCTGTCCCAAGTACTTGGGAAGGTACGATATAATAAGAGTAGGTAGACACAATCTCTACCCACAAGGAACTTACAGACTAGAGGGGGAGAAAGGACTTAAAATTAAAGATGGACATGTACATAAGTGCTGTGAGAGAAGGACCTTGTTGAACTTGGACAATCCAGTGCCTCACTGCAAGATGCTGAAAGAGGTAAAGAGGTAGTTAGGGTTTCTCTACTACTAACTAAAATCTTGGGACTAAAAAGTCTTGGATCAATTTATAAATATTATTAAAGAAGAACACTCTAATGGAGAAAGGAGTTCAAGTTGCACAGAAGTGTTCAGAAGGAGTTGGCCTGCTACGAGACATTTTAAGAAGAAAAGAGGAAGATTACTGTCCAACCTATAAGTTGGACTAAATTCTTCCCCAAAGTTGAAAAACCACTCCTAAAGTCACCTTCATTTACGCGGCTTCTTGCAAAGACATAATTATATTATAGCTCTTCATTTATGCAATATTTTGATGTCATCCTTTAAATTATTCTAATAGGGCTCAAACAATAATTTAGTGATGTTCATCATTACGGTATATAACACCCAAAGGAATTGCATATTCTTTTTCCAGAGATTCAGGAAAGGATCCTAAATTATAAAATGTAAGTCTACGGGAACAAGTACCAGATTAGGTTCCCGGTAGTTTGATTGTGAATGGTTGGTACGGTTTTCAAATTAAATGTTACAAAAGCATTTGATGTCAACAGCTGTCAGCTGTGTGACTTTGGGCAAGTCACTTCACTTCTCTTTGCCTCAGTTACCTCATCTGCAAAATGGGGATTAAAACTGTGAGCCCCCCATGGGACCACCTGATCACCTTGTAACCTCCCCAGCGCTTAGAACTGTGCTTTGCACATAGTAATCAATCAATCAATCATATTTATTGAGCACTTACTGTGTGCAGAGCACTGTACTAAGCGCTTGGGAAGTCCAAGTTGGCAACATATAGAGACGGTCCCTACCCAACAGTGGGCTCACAGTCTAAAAGGGGGAGACAGAGAACAAAACCAAACATACTAACAAAATAAAATAAATAGAATAGATATGTACAAGTAAAATAGAGTAATAAATATGTACAAACATATATACATATATATAGTAAGTGCTTAAAAAATACCATTAAAAAAAAACCCCAGCCTTCCCAGACTGAGCCCCCTCCTTCCTCTCCCCCTCCTCCCCCTCCCCATCCCCCCGCCTTACCTTCTTCCCCTCCCCACACCACCTGTATATATGTTTGTACAGATTTATTCCTCTATTTTACTTGTACATACTTACTATTCTATTTATTTTATTTTGTTAATATGTTTTGTTTTGTTGTCTGTCTTCCCCTTCTAGACTGTGAGCCCGCTGGTGGGTAGGGACCGTCTGTATATGTTGCCAACTTGTCCTTCCCAAGAGCTTACTACAGTGCTCTGCACACAGTAAGCGCTCAATAAATATGATTGAATGAATGAATATCAAGTGCTTAAGGGGTAAGGACCTAAATTCACTGGCAACACACTGGGTTGGTGAACAGAGGAAATGAGGGAAAGCTTCTTGGGGGAGATCCGATTTTGGTAGGGCTTTGAAGGTAGGGAGAGCGGTGGCCTGTCGGATAAAAAGAGGGAGTTTCCGGCCAGAGGGAGGACGTGGGCTAGGGTTTTCAATCAATCAATCAATCGTATTTATTAAGCACTTACTGTGTGCAGAGCACTGTACTAAGCGCATGGGAAGTACAAGTTGGCAACATATAGAGACAGTCCCTACCCAACAGTGGGCTCACAGTGCCCTCGTCCCCCCTCCATCTCCCCATCTTACCTCCTTTTCTTCTCCACAGCACCTGTATATATGTATATATGTTTGTACATATTTATTACTCTATTTATTTATTTATTTTACTTGTACATATCTATTCTACTTATTTTATTTTGTTAGTATGTTTGGTTTTGTTCTCTGTCTCCCCCTTCTAGACTGTGAGCCCCCTGTTGGGTAGGGACTGTCTCTAGATGTTGCCAACTTGGACTTCCCAAGCGCTTAGTCCAGTGCTCTGCACACAGTAAGCGCTCAATAAATACGATTGATGGATTGACTGATTAAAAGGGGGAGACAGAGAACAAAACCAAACGTACTAACAAAATAAAATAAATAGAATAGATATGTACAAGTAAAATAAATAAATAAATAAATAAATAAATAAATGGATGAATGAATGAATGAATGAATGAATAAATAAATAAATAAATAGAGTAATAAATATGCACAAACATATATACATATATACAGGTGCTGTGGGGAAGGGAAGGAGGTAAGATGGGGGGATGGAGGGGGGACGAGGGGGAGAGGAAGGAAGGGGCTCAGTCTGGGAAGGCCTCCTGGAGGAGGTGAAGGGTCTAGACTGTGAGCCCGCTGTTGGGTAGGGACCATCTCTAGATGTTGTCAACTTGTACTTCCCAAGCGCTTAGTCCAGTGCTCTGCACACAGTAAGCGCTCAATAAATACCATTGATTGATTGATTGACTGATTGGGGAGAGGGAGAGAGAGACGAGACTGAGATACAGTGCGTAGGATGGCATTAGGAGTGCAAAGTGGGCTGGCGGGGACGTAGCAGATTGGTGAGGTGAGGTAAGAGGGGAGAGCTGATTGTGTGCCTTTGATGGTCGGGAGTTTCCATCTGATGCCCAAGGTCCCTCGTGGTCATCAAAATGCCCCTCCGGGAAAGGGAGTACAATTGCTAGAGTGGTCCAAATAACTACCTGCTTGAATGTGGTCCTTAATCCCGGATTCAAGGTTTCAACAGTGACGATTTTTCTGAAATTCCACGACTGCTTCAATGGAGAAGGTAATGACATTATTTCTCCACTTTCGTCAAACCAGCTTTTTCCCTATTAGAAAGATGTCAGGTACCGTCACATAATTATTAAAAAATGGAATATTTCACTGAACAGTTTTAAAATAATTCCGCTACCGTGATCACGTTCATGAAATTTGTAGTTACTTAATGGGAATGACAAAACTGTGTACTTGCCTCTTCTTGATTTCAGATACCCGTCCCATAATTATTAAAAAACGGAATAGTTCACTGAACAGTTTCAAAATAAGCCTGCTACCGTGATCACTTTCATGAAATTTGTAGTTACTTAATGGGAATGACAAAACTATGTATTTGCCTCTTCTTGATTTCAGATACCCGTCACATAATTATTAAAAAACGGAATATTTCACAAAGTAGCTTCAAAATAAGCCTGCTACCGTGATCACTTTCATGAAATTTGTAGTTACTTAATGGGAATGACAAAGCTATGTACTTGCCTCTTCTTGATTTCAGATACCCGTCACATAATTATTAAAAAACGGAATATTTCACAAAACAGTTTCAAAATAAGCCTGCTACTGTGATGACTTTCATGAAATTTGTAGTTACTTAACGGGAATGACAAAACTGTGTACTTGCCTCTTCTTGATTTCAGATACCCGTCACATAATTATTAAAAAACGGAATATTTCACAGAATAGTTTCAAAATAAGCCTGCTACCGTGATGACTTTCATGAAATTTGTAGTTACTTAACGGGAATGACAAAACTATGTACTTGCCTCTTCTTGATTTCAGATACCCGTCACATAATTATTAAAAAACGGAATATTTCACAAAACAGTTTCAAAATAAGCCTGCTACCGTGATCACTTTCATGAAATTTGTAGTTACTTAATGGGCATGACAAAAGTATGTACTTGCCTCTTCTTGGTTAACCAGGCGATTTTCCATTCTGTTACAAATCTTCTTACATATTTCTGGTTTTCTCTGAATATAAAACCCTTCATCCTCTAAGATCCGGGGTACCGTGTTTTCCGGCAGCTTCCGCTGGTGGGTCACTTGGGAACAAATATATTTCTTTTAACTTGCAGCCGAACAATCTAATCGGCACCGGTAAAAAGAGGATTAAAACGGAATGATCGGTTGCCCTACTGCTATTAACTAGTCGCCTACTGTTGGGTAGGGACTGTATATGTTGCCAACTTGTACTTCCCAAGCGCTTAGTACAGTGCTCTGCACACAGTAAGCGCTCAATAAATACGATTGATTGATTGATTGATGTTCAGGTTTGCCTAAAACCATTTCAGCTATCAGGAACATTCAGCTTAATTATTTTCTTTGAGTCCATAAGGATGTTAGCAATGCCTTCTTCTGGAGTCCTGTATCGCCTCCCCTCCAGACAGGTTTACGCACAACTGGTGAGGAGAATAAACCCAGAGCTGTCAGCGCTTAGAACAGTGCTTTGCGCATAGTAAGCGCTTAATAAATGCCATTATTAAGTGCAGAAATGGACCTTTACTCATTTCACTACGAGCAGATATGCTGGCTCCCCTCGCTTCTTCTCATTCATTCATTCATTCATTCAATCGTATTTCTTGAGCGCTTACTGTGTGCAGAGCACTGTACTAAGCACTTGGGAAGTACAAGTTGGCAACATATAGAGACAGTCCCTACCCAACAGTGGGCTCACAGTCTAGAAGGGGGAGACAGACAACAAAACAAAACATATTACTAAAGCCTGGGCTTCGGAGTCAGAGGTCATGGGTTCAAATCCCAGCTCCGCCAATTGTCAGCTGTGTGACTTTGGGCAAGTCACTTCACTTCCCTGTGCCTCAGTTCCCTCATCTGTAAAATGGGGATTAAGACTGGGAGCCCCCCATGGGACAACCTGATCACCTTGTTCCCTCCCCAGCGCTTAGAACAGTGCTTTGCACATAGTAAGCGCTTAATAATTGCCACCATTATTATTATAAGTAGAATAAATATGTACAAGTAAAATAAATAAATAGAGTAATAAATATGCTTAGACTGTGAGCCCACTGTTGGGTAGGGACTGTCTCTATATGTTGCCAATTTGTACTTCCCAAGTGCTTAGTACAGTGCTCTGCACACAGTAAGCGCTCAATGAATACGATTGATGATGATGATATGTACAAACATATATACATATATACACAAGATATACAAGATATATATACATATATCTTGCTCTTCCCAGGCCCTCAGCTCCTTTGGGGCTGATACGGCTTGAGGAATACATGGAAGCTTCTCTAGGGCTTAGCATAAGAGCGGCCATATGTAAAGATGTACAGGATACATGTCAGAACACGTCAGGGTCACGCCTAGGAGGTAGGTGGTTGGAGAATGAGGGTGACCAACCGTTCACTGCTACTATTGGGTTTAAAAAGCCCTTTGCAACCAGTATCACGAAGTACGAATACACGTTAAAGAACCTGGAAGCTTTGTTTCCAAAAGGGAATGTTACCTTGATCACCACGTTCACCTAAAGGGCTCCTTTGGTAATCCCTGCAAAGATATTTTCCATAGTCTCTCCTCCTAGATTTCTGAGTTTAACATATAAGCAGCAATCTGTGTATAATTTGGCTGCTCATTACTCTCCCTTATTTGAAAATCACAGTACCTGGAGAGCTAGTTGGCATAAAAATATGTCCTTGTTGCTTCTGGGACTGCAATTCATCATCTTCATATTCAGCAGCTTTTATTTCCAGCAAATCTTGGAAAATCACCTCTTCCAAAATTCTCTGGTCCTCCTCGTCGTCAAAGGTTTGACAACTACTCTCTGCTGATGTATGCTTACGGTCGTGGGTCTTTACCGATCTCTGTTGCAGAATAAGAACAAAATCAGGTTTGCAGGCTTACCCCGAAATAAGACTGTATAGATTTCGGGAACAGAAATGCATTTATTTTATTTTGTTAGTATGTTTGGTTTTGTTCTCTGTCTCCCCCTTTTAGACTGTGAGCCCAATGTCGGGTAGGGACTGTCTCTATATGTTGCCAATTTGTACTTCCCAAGCGCTTAGTACAGTGCTCTGCACATAGTAAGCGCTCAATAAATACGATTGATGATGATGATTTAAACACTTTCTTGAGACTGCTATAGAGAAGCAGTGTGGTTTAGTGGAAAAAGCGTGGGCCTGCAAGTCAGAGGACGTGGGTTCTGATCCCGCCCGCGCCACTCGTCTGCTGTGTGACCTTGGGCAAGTCACTTAACTTCTCTGAGCCTCAGTTACCTCATCTGTAAAATGGGGATTAAAAGTGTGTTGCCCCATGTGGGACAACCTGATTACCCTGTATCTACCCCAGCGCTTAGAACTGTGATTGGCACATAGTAAGTGCTTAACAAATACCATTATTATTATTATTAAATAGGTCCATTTCTTCAAACAGAATTATACCTATCATCCTCATCATCATCATCATCAATCGTATTTATTGAGCGCTTACTATGTGCAGAGCACTGTACTAAGCGCTTGGGAAGTACAAATTGGCCACATATAGAGACAGTCCCTACCCAACAGTGGGCTGGCACATAATATTAATTCATATTGCAATATCATATTCTTAATGCAACATCCATTACATCCTCATTGTAAATATCGTCATTTTTTTTGAGCACCTATTCTGAGTGCCTGGGAATTTACCTAACAAATCATCACAAAGTCAATTAATCATTTGAGTGCTTGCTGTGTGCAGAGCACTGTAGTAAGCGCTGGGGAGAGTATGGTATAACAGAGTTGGTCAAGACAAGTTTACAGGAAAGTTGCAATCAATGCTCCCTCATTCCTCAGTAGAAGGCTGATGGGGTGGGGAGCCACGCTTGCTTCTAAATTTAAAATTCCTGGAGATTTCCCCAATGGAGCTGCCATTTGGAGGAGAAAGTTCCCAAGAAGGCCACACAGACACCCTCCGGGGAATGCGATTTTATTCTCCTAATATAATGGCCCTAGCAAGTAGCCAAGTGGGAGAAGACTCGCTTTCACATCAACCCGATCTTGGAATTGGAGTGCATCTCATGGACAGATACGCATTTTATGTTTTGGAATTTTTGGAAGGAATTCATCCAGCTAGCCAAACGAATATGAATGATCTTTTCCAGGTGTGCCCCAAGAGTTTATGTGTTTCTACTCCCGGACATCGGACTGATCTTTTTCAAAGAGACCCTCATAACGTTTTGATAACTGACTTTTTTGGAAGTGTACGGAAGGTCGAAATTACAACAGAGACCGTTTCATTGAAACCTGTTGCGGGACAATTGGAAATCAGGAATCTGAGTCATGACTGCTCCACCAGAATGGAATAAGAATGAAGTCTGTTTGCTTCAGGTCAACATTTATGTCTGAGGAATTGGAGCGGAACAGCTACTATCTGAAACGGCACTGAACCCCAGCTTTATTCATTATTTATTTATTTATTTACTTATTTATCTATTTATTTACTCATTTATTTATTTATTTTACTTGTACATATCTATTCTATTTATTTTATTTTGTTAATATGGTTGGTTTTGTTCTCTGTCTCCCCCTTCTAGACTGTGAGCCCACTGTTGGATAGGGACCGTCTCTATATGTTGCCAACTTGTACTTCCCAAGCGCTTAGTACAGTGCTCTGCACACAGTAAGTGCTCAATAAATATGATTTGATTGATTGATTGATTGAATGCCCTATGTCAGTCCCAAATTGCAGATTATTTTCTTACCAATGTACCCAATTCTCTCCGCTTCAGTGGAGAAAGCATGCCCAGAAAATATATACACAGGCAAGCCAGAGCATGGTTACAAAAGGGAAGGGAGTTTTGTACTGTGTGAAGCCCATTTGGAGGACGTAAATGGAGATCACACCAATAACAGGTAAAACTAGGTATTTTCCTGGTCTAACTTCAACGCAGGAAGCCCCGAGAACAAAATTAGGTAGGGGGTAAGAATAAGAGCACACAAAGAAAAGATTATGCATTTTTATATAGCAATATATCTGTAATTTTATTTATTTGCATTGATGTCTGTCTCCCCCACGCTAGACTGTCAGCTTGTTGTGGGCAGGGAATGGCAGTTTATTGTTGTATTGCACTTTCCCAAGCACGTAGTACAGTGCTCTGCACACAGTAAGCATTCAATAAATATGATTGAATGAATGAATGAAATCTATCATAATAATAATAATAATAATAATGTTGGCATTTGTTAAGCGCTTACTATGTGCAAATCACTGTTCTAAGCGCTGGGGGGGTACAAAGTGATCAGGTTGTCCCACGTGGGGCTCACAGTCTTAATCCCCATTTTACAGATGAGGGAACTGAGGCTAAGAGAAGTTAAGTGACTTGCCCAAGGTCACACAGCAGACATGTGGCGGAGCCGGGATTCAAACCCAAGACCTCTGACTCCAAAGCCCGGGCTCTTCCCACTGAGCCACGCTGCTTCGAGGTTTACATACTTGCTCAAAAATATTTTAACACGTACACAGTAGTCTACTAAAGGCACATAATATTAATTCATATCCTTAAATATACATTAAAACCAGGGAAAATTTTGGTTGTCATTTAAGGGATTTATCTATAATGAAAAGGGGAATTCAAATTCAAGAATGAAGAAGGCTCTCTCTAATATTAACAGTTCAGTAATGCTAATCGAGAAGCAAGTTTCTAGTGATTCTCTAGGGCAAGCGCTCTGGTTTCCTTGCAACAATCGATCCATCGATAGTATTTATTGAGCATTTTCTGGGTGCAGAACTCTTCATTTGGGAGAGTACAACAGGGCAAGTAGACACATACCTGCCCTCAAGGAGCTTACAAGCAACACCGTAAGAGGCTTTTTCACAGAATGTGAAGATAGATATGTGTCCTTTAGAAGTAACAGAGTATATGGCATAAAGAAGAACCATCTCAGTCTCCAGATGCAGTTCTGCCTTGCTGCACTGGAAAATCAGCAGGGTGGATAAAGTGAGAAAGACTTCTCCGTCCCCATGATACTAGGACCCTCAGGATGAGAAGCAATCAAGAACAATAATAATAATAATAATAATAAACATTTGGGTCCCCCTCCATCATATCTGTGCACGTTCCTGAAAATGTTCAATACTTAACCCAGTCGATAGTTTGGTTCAAGGCTTCACGCTCGGAGCATCTGTCACCATTTGTGATAAAAAATAGAAGGCCTTCATCAGATACTGCTTCATTCTGTGGATTGAGGAAGAGGACAAGTGTTTTCAACGATTCTTTCTGATGAAAAAATTATCAATTTACTAAAAATTGTTTCGGTAAAAATCTTTATAAGATTTACATTGGATGTATGTGCATATTCATTCAATCGTATTTATTGAGCGCTTACTGTGTGCAGAGCACTGGACTAAGTGCTTGGGAAGTTCAAGTGCATATGCAACCTACCAAGTCTTTTCACTTGGCTCAAATATAAAAACAACACAGTACAATGTTATAGTAATTATGTCTATTTTTTGAAATGAGACCCCATTAGCCTTTTACAAAGCAGGCTGTGAAACTCCTCCAATCTTTCCTACCCTCACCAAAATCACACGAAGGATACATTTGAAGGCATCAAGCATTAGTAGCCTGGGCAGTGGGCTATCTTTCAGTTTCTTTAAAATGCTTACTTCTTCCTGACAATTTCTACCTGCCCTTATTTTGGTTTATTCATTCATTCAATCATATTTATTGAGCGCTTACTGTGTGCAGAACACCATACTAAGCGTTTAGGAAATACAAGTCAGCAACAAATAGAGACGGTCCCTGCCCAGCAATGGGCTCACAGTCTAGAAGGGGAAGACAAACAACAAAGCAGGTGTCAAAATCATCAGAACAAATAGAATTAAAGCTATAATATTGTATCCCTGGGTGACCAAATAAAACTTTGAAACAAGGCCTTATAGGGTGGCACTGTTATTCCTGAGAGATTTTTTTCTGTTTTTTATAAATTATAGAAAATCTATATAAATTATAGAAATTTTGGATGTATCCTAAACCACCATATATATATATATACACGCTATCCTGTTATATATCCTATATTATATATATATATATATATTCTATATTTAATGAATCAATCAATAGATGGCATTTATTGAATATTTACTGTATACAGTAAACTGTATACTGTATACTGTATTCCATACAGTAAATATTCGATTGGAGAACACTGTACTAGGCACTTCAGACAGTGGAGATATCAAAGTGCTTAAAGAAGCAGCATAGCTCAGTGGAAAGAGCATGGGCTTTGGAGTCAGAGGTCATGGGTTCAAGTCCCGGCTCCGCCAAGTGTCAGCTGTGTGACTTTGGGCAAGTCACTTCACTTCTCTGGGCCTCAGTTCCCTCATCTGTAAAATGGAGATTACAACTGTGAGCCCCCCGTGGGACAACCTGATCACCTTGTATCCCCCCAGCGCTTAGAACAGTGCTTTGCACAGAGTAAGCGCTTAACATATACCATCATCATTATTATTATTAACAGTGATCTCATGCAGATGATTCTCAAATCTACCTTTCCACCTCTGACTTCTCTCCAACCTCACATTTTCTCTTGCCTTCAAGACATCCCTACATGGATGCCGCTGATACCTCAAACTCAACACGTCCAAAACCGAACTCTACGTCTTCCCATCCAAACCCTGTTTACCTCCTGACTTTCCTATTCATTCATTCATTCATTCAATCGTATTTATTGAGCGCTTACTGTGTGCAGAGCACTGGACTAAGCGCTTGGGAAGAACAAGTTGGCAACATAGAGAGATGATCCCTACCCAACAGTGGGCTCACAGTCTAGAAGAGGGAGACAGACAACAAAACAAAGCATATAACAAAATAAAATAAATAGAATAAATATGTACAAACAAAATAGAGTGATAAATACATACAAACATATATAGAGGTGCTGTGGGGAGGGGAAGGAGGTAAGGCCGGGGCATGGGGAGGGGGAGGAGGGGGCTCAGTCATTCATTCAATCGTATTTGTTGAGCGCTTACTGTGTGCAGAGCACTGGACTAAGCGCTTGGGAAGCACAAGTTGGCAACATATAGAGACGGTCTCTACCCAACAGAGGGCTCTCAGTCTAGAAGGGGGAGACAAACAAAACAAAGCATATTAACAAAATAAAATAAATAGAATAAATATGTACAAATAAAATATAGTGATAAATACGTACAAACATATATAGAGGTGTTGTGGGGAGGGGAAGGAAGTAAGGCCGGGGCATGGGGAGGGAGAGGAGGGGGCTCAGTCATTCATTCAATTGTATTTATTGAGCGCTTACTGTGTGCAGAGCACTGTACCAAGCGCCTGGGAAGGACAAGTTGGCAACTGTGAGCTCCCTTCTAGACTGTGAGCCCACTGTTGGGTAGGGACCGTCTCTAGATGTTGCCAATTTGTACTTCCCAAGCGCTTAGTACAGTGCTCTGCACACAGTAAGCGCTCAATAAATACGACTGAATGAATTACTGTAGACAGCATGACCATCCTTTGTCTCACAAACGCCCATATCCTTGGCAATATCCTTACCTCATGTCTCTTGTTCAGCTCACACATTCAATCTGCCACCGAGACCTGTCAGTTCTACCATCGTGACATTCGTTCATTCATTCAATCGTATTTATTGAGCGCTTACTATGTGCAGAGCACTGTACTAAGCACTTGGGAAGTACAAGTTGGCCACATATAGAGACGGTCCCTACCCAACAGCGGGCTCACAGTCTAGAAGCGGGGAGACAGAAAACCTGCCCTTTCCTCTCCATCCAAACTGCTCAGCCTCCTCGCTGACCTCCCTATTTCCGCTCTCTCCACTTTTTAGTCATCATCATCATCAATCGTATTTATTGAGTGCTTACTATGTGCAGAGCACTGTACTAAGCGCTTGGGAAGTATAAATTGGCAACATATAGAGACAGTCCCTACCGAACAGTGGGCTCACAGTCTAAAAGGGGGAGACAGAGAACAAAACCAAACATACGACTTGGCCACCCAGATCATTTTTCTAAAATAAAAAAGCCATTCAGTCCATACCACCCTACTCTTCGAAAACCTCCTTTGGTTGCCCAACCATCTCCCCCTTCTAGACTGTTCTCCCCCTTCTAGACTGTGAGCCCACTGTTGGGTAGGGACTGTCTCTATATGTTGCCAACTTGGACTTCCCAAGCGCTTAGTACAGTGCTCTGCATCATCATCATCATCATCAATCATCAATCGTATTTATTGAGCACTCACTATGTGCAGAGTACTGTACTAAGCGCTTGGGAAGTACAAATTGGCAACATATAGAGACAGTCCCTACCCAACACGGGGCTCACAGTCTAAAAGGGGGAGACAGAGAACAAAACCAAACATACTAACAAAATAAAATAAATAGAATAGATATGTACAAGTAAAATAAATAAATAAATAAATAACACACACAGTAAGTGCTCAACAAATACGATCGATTGATTGATTGATCTCCAGCTCAAACAAAAAACTTCTTACCGTGGGATTTAAAGCAAACAGTTCTCCCCTTACCTCGCTAATCTCCTACTACAATCCAGCCAACATTTTGCTCTTCTAATGCCAACCTACTCTCCGTATCTCGATCTCAACTATCTCGTCGCCAGCCCCTTGCCCATGTCTCATCCTGGCCTGAAACCCCCCCTCCCTTCATCATCATCATCATCATCAATCGTATTTATTGAGCGCTTACTATGTGCAGAGCACTGTACTAAGCGCTTGGGAAGTACAAATTGGTAACATATAGAGACAGTCCCTACCCGACAGTGGGCTCACAGTCTAAAAGGGGGAGACAGAGAACAAAACCAAACATACTAACAAAATAAAATAGAATAGATATGTACAAATAAAATAAATAAATAAATAGAGTAAAAAATATGTACAAACATATATACATATATACAGGTGCTGTGGGGAAGGGAAGGAGGTAAGATGGGGGGGATGGAGAGGGGGACGAGGGGGATTCATCATCAATCGTATTTATTAAGCGCTTACTATGTGCAGAGCACTGTACTAAGTGCTTGGGAAGTACAAATTGGCAACATACAGACCACTGCTCTCCCCACTTCCAAGCCCTCCTAAAATCCCACCTCCTTCAAGCAGCCTTCATCCCACCCTCCACCCCCCAGCACTTCTGTCCATACCCTTCCACTCTGTCATTAATTTTAACGCTTGTCTTCTCCTCTTGACGGCACGTTCCTTGTGGGCAGGGATCGTATCTACGGACTCTTTGGCGCTGTACTTTCCAAGGGTTTATTAGTACAGGGCTCTGCACACAGGCTGAAGTGGGGAGAGAATCCCTTTGGCCATCCTTTCACTAGAAAGTAGCCAAGTTCTCCTAGCATGTGGTAGTTTTGCTCCTGAAGAGCCTCAGGTTAAAGGAAAATTGCCTTTTAATCAATCAATCAATCATATTTATTGAGCGCTTACTGTGTGCAGAGCACTGTACTAAGCACTTGGGAAGCACAAGTCGGCAACACATCATCATCATCATCATCAATCGTATTTATTGAGCGCTTACTATGTGCAGAGCACTGTACTAAGCGCTTGGGAAGTACAAATTGGCAACATATAGAGACAGTCCCTACCCAACAGTGGGCTCACAGTCTAAAAGGGAGAGACAGAGAACAAAACCAAACATACTAACAAAATAAAATAAATAGAATAGATATGTACAAATAAAATAAATAAATAAATAAATAGAGTAATAAATATATACAAACATATATACATATATACAGGTGCTGTGGGGAAGGGAAGGAGGTAAGATGGGGGGGTGGAGAGGGGGACGAGGGGGAGAGGAAAGAAGGGGCTCAGTCTGGGAAGGCCTCCTGGAGGAGGTGAGCTCTCAGCAGGGCCTTGAGACGGTCCCTACCCAACAGTGGGCTCACAGTCTATGACGGGGAGACAGAGAACAAAACCAAACATATTAACAAAATAAAATAAACAGAATAGATATGTACAAGTAAAATAAATAGAGTAATAAATCTGTACAAACATATATACATATATACAGGTATATATATATATATATATATATATATATATATATATATATATATATATATATATGAGAAGAAGCATGGCTCAGTGGAAAGAGCATGGACTTTGGAGTCAGAGGTCATGGGTTCAAATCCCGGCCCCGCCACTTGTCAGCTGTGTGACTTTGGGCAAGTCATTTAACTTCTCTGGGCCTCAGTTGCCTCATCTGTAAAATGGCGATTAAGACTGTGAGCCCCACGTGGGACAACCTGATCGCCTTGTAAACTCCCCAGTGCTTAGAACAGTGCTTTGCATATAGTAAGCGCTTAATAAGTGCCATTATTATTATTATATACAGGTAAGCATTAGTTTAATGGGAATTAATGAGTTAGGAATTAGATGGTTTGAAGATAACATCAGGAGTGGTATTTTTCTGTATTACTGGGTTCTGTATTATTGTTACGCCCACTACCAGGGGGATGCTTTATGTCCCTTTTTTTAATGGCATGTGCTAAGTGCTCACTATTCATTCATTCAATCGTATTTATTGAGCGCTTACTGTGTGCAGAGCACTGTACTAAGCGCTTGGGAAGTACAAGTCGGCAACATCTAGAGCCGGTCCCTACCCAACAACGGGCTCACAGTCTAGAAGGGGGAGACAGACAACAAAACAAACCATCTGGACAAGTGTCAAAATAGTCAGAACAATTAGAATTAAAGCTATAGGCACATCATTAACAAAATAAATAGTAAATACGTGCAAGTAAAATAAATAGAGTAATAAATCTGTACAAATATATATATACAGATGCCGTGGGGAGGGGAAAGAGGTAGGGCGGGGGGTGTGGGGAGGAGGAGAGGAAAACCACTATGTGGCAAGAACCGTTCTAAACGCTGGTGCATCCCCCTCTCCATCCCCCCCATCTTACCTCCTTCCCTTCCCCACAGCACCTGTATATATGTATATATGTTTGTACATACTTATTACTCTATTTATTTACTTATTTATTTTTACTTGTACATATCTATTCTATTTATTTTATTTTGTTAGTATGTTTGGTTTTGTTCTCTGTCTCCCCCTTTTAGACTGTGAGCCCACTGTTGGGTAGGGGACTGTCTCTATATGTTGCCAATTTGTACTTCCCAAGTGCTTAGTACAGTGCTCTGCACATAGTAAGCGCTCAATAAATACGATTGATGATGATGGTGTAGATACGAATGAATCAAGCCAGATACAGTCCCTGTCCCACATGGGGCTCACAGGCAAGTAAGAAGGAGAATTGGTATTAAATCCCCATTTTTCAGTTGAGGAAACTGAGGCAAAGAGAAGTTAAGCGACTTGCCCCACGTCACAAAGCAGGCAAGTGGCGGAGCTGGGATTAGAACCCAGGTCTTCGGGCTCCTGGACCACCCGTGCTTTATCCACGGGGTCACGATGCTTCAGCAGCCCTCACCGCCCGTTGTTATTTCACGACATTAAAAATGGTAAAGTGGCAAAAACACAAAAAAAAGGTAAGTCGTGCTATGGTACTGGAAAGTAAGACTGAGGCAGAGGCTGGGGGGCAGAGCAGTAATATGTATTAACTGATAGGACACGCATGATCTTTTCTTCCTGCTGTCTTGAGGACAGCAGCGTGGCTCAGTGGAAAGAGCCCAGGCTTTGGAGTTAGAGGTCATGGGTTCAAATCCTGGCTCCACCACTTGTCAGCTGTGTGACTTTGGGCAAGTCACTTAATCAATCAATCAATCGTATTTATCTTTTAGACTGTGAGCTCACTGTTGGGTAGGGACTGTCTCTATATGTTGCCAATTTGTACTTCCCAAGTGCTTAGTACAGTGCTCTGCACATAGTAAGCGCTCAATAAATATGATTGATGATGATGATGATGAGTGTGTTAGAAGGCAGAGGGGAAGAAGCCACCAGAGAAGCCTTCATTTCCTATCTTTTTCCCCCCCGTTGCTTCTTTATTTACTCCTCTATCCTCTGCTTTTCATCATCGCTTCCTCTCCCATCACTGATCTCCTTTCATGAAACGGCAAAGAGCAATTATTGCTTGGCTACCAGGGAGCGGAACATATCCCTGCATATTCATGCACCGAATGCTCCGCACACGCGTAGTTATAAAGAGGCAGGATCTGCGGGATTCCAGCTAGTCTTCAATACTGGCAGATGGAACTGTTTTATTAATTGAGATGCTTCACCTTATCTCTTTGATACGTGTCAGTATTTTTGAGCTCCTCCTCTGGAGATTTGTCACCTTGCATAACCTGAAACACCAACGAGAATTAAGTTAGGGATCTGCGCTTTGATAATAAACTTTACCCCCAAATAGCCAAAATCTCTACAAAATATCCTGAAAAAGATCACGCTTCCTTCGACCCCCTGAGGAATCTCTGGCAAGTGAATTAATCTTTCTGTGCTTACAGTTTCTCAACTGTAAAATGTGAAGAGCAGCACTAGCCTTATCTAATTCCCAAAGAGATTTTGAGGCCAGGGAATGGTGGAATACCAAAATGGCAAAATAGCCTTCACTAGAGCAGGATATACTGAGATAGAGCTACAGACAGTAACAAGAGGAGGACAGGAGTATTAAGTGAGTTCAGGTTCTGCGAGAGGCATGAACAAGGAGAAGACGACATGACAGCAGCAGAAACTTCAAGGTAGTAAAAAAAACTTCAGTAACTTGAAAAGGGCTCTACTGTGGGTGAGCTGACCACTGTATTGAGCATCTGGGAGAGTACAATAGAGTAGACACAATCCCTGCCTTTAAGGATCTTATAATCTCTTCCCATAGCAACTAAAGCTTCTTGCAAGAAGGAAAATATAGTTTTAGATCATCATCATCATCAATCATATTTATTGAGCGCTTACTGTGTGCAGAGCACTGTACTAAGCGCTTGGGAAGTACAAGTTGGCAACATATAGAGACGGTCCCTACCCAATAGTGGGCTCACAGTCTAAAAGATGGAAAGACCAGATCTCAGGATAAGGTGCAGAAATGTTAGGAGACATATTCTACCGCTAACTGTAAACAATGTGTGACAAGCGACTAATGGGAGCAAATCGACAACAGGCGGGCACACTGAGGCTGGAGTTTTGGAGACACCAAATCAAGTAGAGAAAAAAGGCAGGAGTAAACAGACAGATGCAAGAAACTAACAAAGACAATAATCTGTGACATACAGGTATTAAAGGAAAGAGAAGAAAATCATATTCTACCTCTAACTGTAGACTACGTGTGACAAGCGACTAATGGGAGCAAATCGACAACAGGCGGGCACACTGAGGCTGGAGTTTTGGAGACACAAAAACAAGTAGAGAAAAAAGGCAGGAGTAAATGGACGGATGCAAGAAACTAACAAAGAGAATAATCTGTGACATACAGGTATTAAAGGAAAGAGAAGAAAATCATATTCTACCTCTAACTGTAGACTACGTGTGACAAGCGACTAATGGGAGCAAATCGACTACAGGCGGGTACACTGAGGCTGGGGTTTTGGAGACATAAAAACAAGTAGAGAAAAAAGGCAGGAGTAAACGGACGGATGCAAGAAACTAACAAAGAGAATAATCTGTGACATACAGGTATTAAAGAAAAGAGAAGAAAATCATATTCCACCTCTAACTGTAGACTACGTGTGACAAGCGACTAATGGGAGCAAATCGACAACAGGCGGGTACACTGAGGCTGGAGTTTTGGAGATATAAAAACAAGTAGAGAAAAAAGGCAGGAGTAAACGGGCGGATGCAAGAAACTAACAAAGAGACTAACCTGTGACATACAAGTATTAAAGGAAAGAGAAGAAAATCATATTCTACCTCTAACTGTAGACTACGTGTGACAAGCGACTAATGGGAGCAAATCGACAACAGGCGGGCACACTGAGGCTGGGGTTTTGGAGATATAAAGACAAGTAGAGAAAAAAGGCAGGAGTAAACGGACGATGCAAGAAACTAACAAAGAGAATAATCTGTGACATACAGGTATTAAAGGAAAGAGAAGAAAATCATATTCTACCTCTAACTGTAGACTACGTGTGACAAGTGACTAATGGGAGCAAATCGACAACAGGCAGGCACACTGAGGCTGGGGTTTTGGAGACACAAAAACAAGTAGGGAAAAAAGGCAGGAGTAAATGGACAGATGCAAGAAACTAACAGAGAATAATCTGTGACATTCAGGTATTAAAGGAAAGAGAAGAAAATCATATTCTACCTCTAACTGTAGACTACGTGTGACAAGCGACTAATGGGAGCAAATCGACAACAGGCGGGCACACTGAGACTGGGGTTTTGGAGACATAAAAACAAGTAGAGAAAAAAGGCAGGAGTAAACGGACGATGCAAGAAACTAACAAAGAGAATAATCTGTGACATACAGGTATTAAAGGAAAGAGAAGAAAATCATATTCTACCTCTAACTGTAGACTATGTGTGACAAGCGACTAATGGGAGCAAATCGACAACAGGCGGGCACACTGAGACTGGGGTTTTGGAGACATAAAAACAAGTAGAGAAAAAAGGCAGGAGTAAACGGATGGATGCAAGAAACTAACAAAGAGAATAACCTGTGACATACAAGTATTAAAGGAAAGAGAAGAAAATCATATTCTACCTCTAACTGTAGACTACGTGTGACAAGCGACTAATGGGAGCAAATCGACAACAGGTGGGCACACTGAGGCTGGGGTTTTGGAGACATAAAAACAAGTAGAAAAAAAAGGCAGGAGTAAACAGACGGATGCAAGAAACTAACAAAGAGAATAATCTGTGACATACAAGTATTAAAGGAAAGAGAAGAAAATCATATTCTACCTCTAACTGTAGACTACGTGTGACAAGCGACTAATGGGAGCAAATCGACAACAGGCAGGTACACTGAGGCTGGAGTTTTGGAGACATAAAAACAAGTAGAGAAAAAAGGCAGGAGTAAACGGACGGATGCAAGAAACCAACAAAGAGAATAATCTTTGTTACCTCCTTCCCTTCCCCACAGCACCTGTATATATGTATATATGTTTGTACATATTTATGACTCTATTTACTAATTTATTTTACTTGTACATATCTATTCTATTTATTTTATTTTGTTAATATGTTTGGTTTTGTTCTCTGTCCCCCCTTCTAGACTGTGAGCCCACTGTTGGGTAGGGACTGTCTCTATATGTTGCCAACTTGTACTTCCCAAGTGCTTAGTACAACGCTCTGCACACAGTAAGTACTCAATAAATACGATGATTCATTGATTTATCTGTGACATACAGGTATTAAAGGAAAGAGAAGAAAATCATATTCTACCTCTAACTGTAGACAACGTGTGACAAGCGACTAATGGGAGCAAATCGACAACAGGCGGGCACACTGAGGCTGGAGTTTTGGAGACACAAAAACAAGTAGAGAAAAAAGGCAGGAGTAAATGGACGGATGCAAGAAACTAACAAAGAGAATAATCTGTGACATACAAGTATTAAAGGAAAGAGAAGAAAATCATATTCTACCTCTAACTGTAGACTACGTGTGACAAGCGACTAATGGGAGCAAATCGACAACAGGCGGGAACACTGAGGCTGGGGTTTTGGAGACACAAAAACAAGTAGAGAAAAAAGGCAGGAGTAAATGGACGGATGCAAGAAACTAACAAAGAGAATAATCTGTGACATACAGGTATTAAAGGAAAAAGAAGAAAATCCTCAAAAAAATGACATTAAAGAAAAAATGGGGGAATAGAGGAGTTATTTTGGAAGTATGAGCACCATAAACTGATGAATAAGCTGAGTGAATCATCTGTTGAAAAACAGAATAGAATCTGAGTGTGTGCGTGTGGGTGTTTGAAGGAGTGTTTACATTTATCTACTTATATGATGCCCTAAAAACTTTGGGCCCAAGCTCTTAGTACAGTGCTTTGCGCACAGTAAGCCCTCAATAAATATGACTGAATGAATAAAAATCTGTGAGCACAGAGGATACGATATATATTCAGATGCTTTGGCTTTTTGGAAAAAGGGAATTACACAGACCTGGTTTGACAGAATTATCACATTCTGAAAATATTCTGGGCAGCAAAAGACTTTCTAAAGTTAAATAAGCTTTTGTTTACACAAAACAAAGATACTCAGTGTCTAAGCAGGAATTTTATATCGTGAGAAAAAAACATTACCTTGGCATTTTTCAACTTTTCCCTTACTCGGCCTCGCAATGCTTCAGTAAAAAAGCTTTGAGTTTCTTCTGCAAAGCCAAATAAGGTAGAATTTTAAGCTCGCTTTCTTACAGTAAAATTTATTCTAATCATATCGAGAACAATAAATTTGCTTCCGAATCAGTCTAGCTATGAACACAGAGAAAATACACAACCCACAACGTAACAACAGGAAACTACATGCTTTACTTGGGTTTTCAGAAGATGGCAAAAACAGAAAAATGAAATTAAGTCCTAATTTACTGCGACAAGGAAACAAAGCTACAAAAGGGGGGAAGAAAGCCACGCTTTCTAATAAATTCAATTCTTCAAATTTACAGGAACAATTCTGAAGACCAACCAATAAAAAGCAGAGCGCTGCGGAAGGTCAGGCAACACTGCAGTGATTCAACTTGATCTCCTGGCTCTCATATTACTCATTAATAACAACAATTTGGGGGCCGTATTTTTATCTTTTAAAAATTGTACCTGATTTTTAAAATACATTTGTAAGCCCTGGTTTTCCCCCCCTTCAAACTCAAGGCACAAGAGGGGAAAATCCTCCATCTTCTCTCCCCGACAGATTCTCTAACGGGCTGGCACGTTCAGCTTCGTCCAAAGAATCGTTTAACTCCCGGCTCATCCTTACCATGCTTTTCCGCGCTAACGGTGACCAGAATTCCAGACTGAATAATTGGGATGGGATTCTTAAGTCCTAAAGAGAGAAGGGGGTAACCGGGTGATACCGAAACTGAGCTCCAGACCCGGGAATTCAAAGGGGCCACATTTGGAGCCCTTCCCTCTATGCCTGAGGAGTAATTGATTCTCCACTTTCATTCATTCAATCGTATTTATTGAGCGCTTACTGTGTGCAGAGCACTGCACTAAGCGCTTGGGAAGTACCAGTCGGCAACATATAGAGACGGTCCCTACCCAACAGCGGGCTCACAGTCTAGAAGGGGGAGACAGACAACAAAACAAAACATGTGGACAGGTGTCAAAATAGTCAGAACAACCAGAATTAAAGCTATATCAATCAATCATATTTATTGAGCGCTTGCTGTGTGCAGAGCACTGTACTAAGAGCTTGGGAAGTACAAGTTGGTAACATATGCACATCATTAACAAAATAAATAGTAAATACGTACAAGTAAAATAAATAGAGTAATAAATCTGTACAAATATATATACAGATGCCGTGGGGAGGGGAAAGAGGTAGGGCGGGGGGTGTGGGGAGGAGGAGAGGAAAAAGGGGGCTCAGTCTAACCCAGTGAGAGGTTAGAAAAGCCAGCTCCCACCACGCTGAAGGGAAAACTTTAGTGCTTCCAACACTGACCTCTCGTGAATCAACCAATCAATGGTATTTAACAATAATAATAATAATGATGATGGCATGTATTCAATCAATTCATCAATCGTATTTATTGAGCACTTACTGTGTGCAGAGCACTGGACTAAGTGCTTGGGAAGTCCAAGTTGGCAACATATAGAGACAGTCCCTACCCAACAGTGGGCTCACAGTCTAGAAGGGGGAGACAGACAACAGAACCAAACATATTAACAAAATAAAATAAATAGAATAGATATGTACAAGTAAAATAGAGTAATCAATCAATCAATCGTATTTATTGAGCGCTTACTGTGTGCAGAGCACTGTACTAAGCACTTGGGAAGTACAAGTTGGCAACATATAGAGACAGTCCTACCAACAGTGGGCTCACAGTCTAGAATGGGGAGACAGGGAACAAAACCAAACATACAAATAAAATAAATAGAATAGATATGTAGAAGTAAAATAAATAGAGTAATCAATCAATCAATCAACCAATTGTATTTATTGAGCGCTTACTGTGTGCAGAGCACTGGACTAAGCACTTGGGAAGTCCAAGTTGGCAACATCTAGAGACAGTCCCTACCCAACAGTGGGCTCACAGTCTAGAAGGGGGAGACAGACAACAGAACCAAACATATTAACAAAATAAAATAAATAGAATAGATATGTACAAGTGAAATAAATAAATAGAGTAATAAATATGTACAAACATATATACATATATACAGGTACTGTGGGGAAGGGAAGGAGGTAAGATGGGGGGATGGAGAGGGGGACGATGGGGGATAAGCAGCGTGGCTTAATGGAAAGAGCACGGGCTTGGGAGTCAGAGGTCGTGGGTTCTAATCCTGCTCTGCCACTTATCAGCTGTGTGAACCTGTACATATTTACTGTTCTATTTATTTTGCTAATGATGTGCATCTAGCTTTATTTCTGTTTATTCTGATGACCTGAAACCTGTCCGCATGTTTTGTTGACTGTCTCCCCCTTCTAGACTGTGAGCCCGTTGTTGGGTAGGGACCGTCTCTAGATGTTGCCAACGTGTACTTCCCAAGCGCTTAGTACAGTGCTCTGCACACAGTAAGCGCTCAATAAATGCAATTGAATGAATGAATATCAGACAGTCACTTTCCCCTACTTCAAAGCCTTATTGAAGTCTCATCTCCTCCAAGAAGCTTTCCCTGCCTAAGCCCTCCTCTTCTCTTCTCCCATTCCCTTCAGCATCGACCTGACTTGCTCCCTTCATTCCTGCCCCCTGCCAGCACCACGGCACTTACATATATATAATAATAATAATAATAATAATGGCATTTATTAAGCGCTTACTATGTGCAAAGCACGGTTCTAAGCGCTGGGGAGGTTACAAAGTGATCAGGTAGCTCCCACGGGGAGCTCACAGTCTTAATCCCCATTTTCCACTGAGCCATGCTGCTTCTCTATATATCTGCGAAGCAGCATGGCTCAGTAGGAAACAGCACAGGCTTTGGAGTCAGAGGTCATGGGTTCAAATCCCGGCTCTGCCAATTGTCAGCTGTGTGACTTTGGGCAAGTCACTTCACTTCTCTGGGCCTCAGTTCCCTCAACTGTAAAATGAGGATTAAGACTGTGAGTCCCCCGTGGGACAACCTGATCACCTTGTAACCTCCCCAGCGCTTAGAACAGTGTTTTGCACATAGTAAGCGCTTAATAAATTCCATTTTTATTATTATTATAAATGCCATTATTATTATTATTATAAATGCCATTATTATTATATCTGTAATGAATTTATTTACTTAATTATGTATATTAATGTCTGCCTCCCTCTCTAGACTATGAGCAGGGAACGTGTCAGTTTCTTGTTTTATTGTACTCTCCCAAGCGCTTAGTACAGTGCCTTGCACACAGTAAGCGCTCAATAAATACGAATGAATGAATAAATGAATGAACCCCTCACCCTATGATGATCCTTTTTTTTAATGGCATTTCTTTAGCACTTATTCGGTGCCATGCACTGTACTAAGCGCTGGGGTAGCTACAAGCTAATCAGGTTGGACACAGTCCATGTCCCACTCGGGGCTCACAGTCTTCATCCCCATTTTATAGATTTTCTCGACTGTGAGCCCACTGTTGGGTAGGGACCGTCTCTATATGTTGCCAACTTGTACTTCCCAAGCGCTTAGCACAGTGCTCTGCACACAGTAAGTGCTCAATAAATATGATTGATTGATTGATTGATGAGGTCACTGAGGAACAGATAAGTGACTTCCCCAAGGTCACCCAGCAGACAAGTGGAAGAGCTGAGACTGGAACCCAGGTCCTCTGACTCTAAGGCCTTGAGGTCAATCAATCAATCAATCAATCAATCAATCGTATTTATTGAGTGCTTACTGTGTGCAGAGCACTGTACTAAGCGCTTGGGAAGTACAAGTTGGCAACATATAGAGACGGGCCCTACCCAACAGTGGGCTCACAGTCCAGGCCAGGGAAGGCCGTGTGGGTTACAGAAGCAGCGTGGCTCAGTGGAAGGAGCCCAGGCTTGGGAGCCAGAGGTCAAGGGTTCGAATCCCGGCTCTGCCACTTGTCAGCTGTGTGACCTTGGGCAAGTCACTTAACTTCTCTGGGCCTCAGTGACCTCATCTGTAAAAAAGGGATTAAGACTGTGAGCCCCACATGGTACAAGGTACCTCGTAATAATAATAATAATAATAATGATAGCATTTATTAAGCGCTTACTATGTGCAAAGCACTGTTCTAAGCACTGGGGAGGTTACAAGGTGATCAGGCTGTCCCACGGGAGGCTCACAGTCTTCATCCCCATTTTCCAGCTGAGGGAACTGAGGCACAGAAAAGTGAAGTGACTTGCCCAAGGTCACACAGCAGACACGTGGGGGAGCCGGGATTAGAACTCGATGACCTCTGACTCCCAAGCCCAGTCTCTCGGCGCTTAGAACAGTGCTTTGCACATAGTAAGCGCTTAACAAATGCCATTATTTATTATTATTATTATTATTATTATTATTATTATTATTTCTCTTCCTCCCTTCAAGGCCCTACTGCGAGCTCACCTCCTCCAGGAGGCCTTCCCAGACGGAGCCCCTTCCTTCCTCTCCCCCTCGTCCCCCTCTCCATCCCCCCATCTTACCTCCTTCCCCTCCCCACAGCACCTGTATATATGTATATATGTCTGCACAGATTTATTACTCTATTTTACTTGTACATATCTATTCTATTTATTTTATTTTGTTAGTATGTTTGGTTTTGTTGTCTGTTTCCCCCTTTTAGACTGTGAGCCCACTGTTGGGTAGGGACTGTCTCTAGATGTTGCCAGCTTGTACTTCCCAAGCGCTTAGTACAGTGCTCTGCACAAAGTAAGCGCTCAATAAATACGATTGATGATGATGATGATGATGATTATTATTATTATTATTATTATCCTAGGATGCCTGGATAAGTTCTGGGTTATTCTGATCATCTTGGAATTAAAGCATCACAGACCAAAACAGCCACCTCACACCTCTCCGAGAGCGGACCGAAGCCTCTCAGGTTGCTTCAGATGATAATAATGATCAATCAATCCATCAATCAATCATATTTATTGAGCGCTTACTGTGCGCAGGGCACTGTACTAAGCGCTTGGATAATAATAATAATGCTAGTAATGATGGCATTTGTTAAGCGCTTACTATGTGCAAAGCACTGTTCGACGCACTGGGTCAAAGCCGGCCCTCTTGGGCCCCTCTCTAGACTGGCCCACCCCAGTCCAAACCCGAAATCCGAAATACCCAGAAGGGCTCTCAGCACAGAGGCAGGAGCCTCTAACTATGTACAAATCGAATAAATAAATAAATAGAGTAATAAATATGCACAAACATATATACAGGTGCTGTGGGGGGGGAAGGAGGGAAGGCGGGGGGGATCGCTTACTGTGTGCAGAGCACTGTACTGAGTGCTTGGAAGAGTACAACGGAGTTAGAAGACACAATCCATCCTCGTGTCTTGCACATAGGCGCTTAATCAATCAATCAATCAATCAATTGTATTTATTGAGCGCTTACTGTGTGCAGAGCACTGTACTAAGCGCTGGGGAAGTACAAGTCGGCAACACATAGAGACGGCCCCTACCCAACAGCGGGCTCATCATCATCATCATCATCAATCGTATTTATTGAGCGCTTACTATGTGCAGAGCACTGTACTAAGCGCTTGGGAAGTACAAGTCGGCAACACATAGAGACGGCCCCTACCCAACAGCGGGCTCATTATCATCATCATCATCAATTGTATTTATTAAGCGCTTACTGTGTGCAGAGCACTGTACTAAGCGCTTGGGAAGTACAAATTGGCAACATATAGAGACAGTCCCTGCCCACCAGTGGGCTCACAGTCTAAAAGGGGGGGGACAGAGAACAAAACCAAACATTCTGCCAAAATAAAATAAATAGAATAAATGCCATTATCATTATTATTATTATTATTATCCCCACACCGAGCTTTGAGTCTAGAGGGTTCAGAGAACCCGTTGAGCAGCTAAGTTTATCTTTATAAATTTCGATATGCACTGAGCGTTCTCCAGGCTTCTCCAGGAAGCGCTCAAATGCCATTGATTTATTCACTGATTGATTATTCGGGAATAGGCAACTTAGTACGTGCCTACTGGATTTCAACAGGAGGAGTGCCCCAAAGAGTATGCCTGCCTTCATTTAGAGAAGCTGCGTGGCCCAGTGGAAGGAGCCCGGGCCTTGGAGTCCGAGGTCGCGGGTTCAAGTCCCGGCTCCGCCCCTTGTCAGCTGGGTGACTTTGGGCAAGTCACTTCACTTCTCTGGGCCTCGGTGACCTCATCTGGCAAATGGGGATGAAGGCTGGGAGCCCCACCCGGGGGACAACCCGATCACCTTGTAACTTCTTTTAGACTGTGAGCCCACTGTTGGGTAGGGACCGTCTCTATATGTTGCCAACTTGGACTTCCCAAGTGCACACAGTAAGCGCTCAATAAATACGATTGATTGATTGATTGATTCCCCAGCGCTTAGAACAGTGCTTTGCACATAGTGAGCACTTAATAAATGTTTAATAAATACGATTATTATTATTATTATTATTATTATTTATCAACCGCCTCCACCCTCCCCAATTAATCCTCTCTGCTCTTCTGCCCTTTTTCCTCCTCACCTTTCGCTGGCTCCTGTGCTCCACCACTCTGCCCTTCTTTGTCTTTCTTCCCTCCTATGCCTCTTTATTCATTCAATCAATTAATCAATCAATCAATCATATTTATTGAGCGCTTACTGTGTGCAGAGCACTGTACTAAGCGCTTGGGAAGTACAAGTTGGCAACATATAGAGACAGTCCCTACCCAACAGTGGGCTCACAGTCTAAAAGACCAATCATTCGTATTTATTGAGCGCTTACTGTGTGCAGAGCACTGTACTAAGCGCTTGGGAAGCACAAGTTGGCAACACATAGAGACAGTCCGTACCCAACAGTGGGCTCACAGTCTAGAAGGGGGAGACAGAGAACAAAACCAAACATATTCACAAAATAAACAGAATAGATATGTACAAGTAAAATAGAGTAATAAATATGTACAAACATATATACATATTCATTCAATCATATTTATTGAGCACTTACTGTGTGCAGAGCACTGTACTAAGCGCTTGGGAAGTCCAAGTTGGCAACATATAGAGACGGTCCCTACCCAACAGTGGGCTCACAGTCTAGAAGGGGGAGACAGAGAACATAACCAAACATATCAACAAAATAAAATAAACAGAATAGATATGTACAAGTAAAATAAATAAATAGAGTAATAAATATGTACAAACATATATACATATTCATTCAATCATATTTATTGAGCACTTACTGTGTGCAGAGGGGAGACATAGAACAAAACCAAACATATTAACAAAATAAAATAAACAGAATAGATATGTACAAGTAAAATAAATAAATAGAGTAATAAATATGTACAAACATATATACATATTCATTCAATCGTATTTATTGAGCGCTTACTGTGTGCAGAGCACTGTAGTAAGCGCTTGGGAAGTCCAAGTTGGCAACATATAGAGCCAGTCCCTACCCAACAGTGGGCTCACAGTCTAGAAGGGGGAGACGGGGAACAAAACCAAACATATTAACAAAATAAAATAAACAGAATAGATATGTACAAGTAAAATAAATAAATAGAGTAATAAATATGTACAAACATATATACATATTCAGTCAATCATATTTATTGAGCGCTTACTGTGTGCAGAGCACTGTACTAAGCGCTTGGGAAGTACAAGTTGGCAACATATAGAGCCGGTCCCTACCCAACAGTGGGCTCACAGTCTAGAAGGGCTAGGCAGAGAACAAAACAAAACATATTAACAAAATAAAATAAACAGAATAGATATGTACAAGTAAAATAGAGTAATAAATATGTACAAACATATATCCATATTAATTCAATCATATTTATTGAGCGCTTACTGTGTGCAGAGCACTGTACTAAGCGCTTGGGAAGTACAAGTTGGCAACATATAGAGACAGTCCCTACCCAACAGTGGGCTCACAGTCTAAAAGACCAATCATTCGTATTTATTGAGCGCTTACTGTGTGCAGAGCACTGTACTAAGCGCTTGGGAAGCACAAGTTGGCAACACATAGAGACAGTCCGTACCCAACAGTGGGCTCACAGTCTAGAAGGGGGAGACAGAGAACAAAACCAAACATATTCACAAAATAAACAGAATAGATATGTACAAGTAAAATAGAGTAATAAATATGTACAAACATATATACATATTCATTCAATCATATTTATTGAGCACTTACTGTGTGCAGAGCACTGTACTAAGCGCTTGGGAAGTCCAAGTTGGCAACATATAGAGACGGTCCCTACCCAACAGTGGGCTCACAGTCTAGAAGGGGGAGACAGAGAACAAAACCAAACATATCAACAAAATAAAATAAACAGAATAGATATGTACAAGTAAAATAAATAAATAGAGTAATAAATATGTACAAACATATATACATATTCATTCAATCATATTTATTGAGCACTTACTGTGTGCAGAGGGGAGACATAGAACAAAACCAAACATATTAACAAAATAAAATAAACAGAATAGATATGTACAAGTAAAATAAATAAATAGAGTAATAAATATGTACAAACATATATACATATTCATTCAATCGTATTTATTGAGCGCTTACTGTGTGCAGAGCACTGTAGTAAGCGCTTGGGAAGTCCAAGTTGGCAACATATAGAGCCAGTCCCTACCCAACAGTGGGCTCACAGTCTAGAAGGGGGAGACGGGGAACAAAACCAAACATATTAACAAAATAAAATAAACAGAATAGATATGTACAAGTAAAATAAATAAATAGAGTAATAAATATGTACAAACATATATACATATTCAGTCAATCATATTTATTGAGCGCTTACTGTGTGCAGAGCACTGTACTAAGCGCTTGGGAAGTACAAGTTGGCAACATATAGAGCCGGTCCCTACCCAACAGTGGGCTCACAGTCTAGAAGGGCTAGGCAGAGAACAAAACAAAACATATTAACAAAATAAAATAAACAGAATAGATATGTACAAGTAAAATAGAGTAATAAATATGTACAAACATATATCCATATTAATTCAATCATATTTATTGAGCGCTTACTGTGTGCAGAGCACTGTACTAAGCGCTTGGGAAGTACAAGTTGGCAACATATGGAGACGGTCCCTACCCAACAGCGGGCTCACAGTCTAGAAGGGGGAGACATGTGAAGTTACAATAATAGTAATAATTGTGGTATTTATTAAGCTCTTATTTTGTGCCGGGCACTGTACTAAGCGCTGGGGGGAATACAAGCAAATCAGGTTGGACACCGTCCCTGTCCCACACGGGGCTCACAATCTTAATCCCCATTTCGCAGATGAGGGAACGGAGGCACAGAGAAGTGAAGTGACTTGCCCAGGGTCACACAGCCGACAAGTGGCAGATCCGGGATTAGAACCCATGACCCTATGACTCCCACGTCTATGCTCTAACCACTAGAATAAGTGGAAGAAGGAAGAATAAGTAACATAATACTTTCCCCCCCAATCCGATAAAATCACGTTGGTCTTGTTTAATAACTCTTTAATCCCATGCACCCTTGGAAGATATAAAACAAATAAATCAGAGTTCTAATAATCCTACCTTTCAGGAGGTTCTGATCTTCATTTTCTGTGAGTGGTTTCTGCCCTAGGGTATTCTTGGCCTCATCTGACGACTGTGAAAAAACAGATTTTTTTTTAGCTCTAAAATGAAGACTTTACAACTCAAATTTAAAAGATTTGACCGTGGGCCTAATACAGAGACTACATTATTAATATCAATCAATCAATCATCAATCAATCATATTTATTGAGCACTTACTATGTGCAGAGCACTGGACTAAGCGCTTGGGAAGTCCAAGTCGGCAACATCTAGAGACGGTCCCTACCCCACAGTGGGCTCACGGTCTAGAAGGGGGAGACGGGGAACAAAACCAAACATATCAACAAAATAAAATAAATAGAATAGATATGTACAAGTAAAATAAATAGAGTAATAAATAGGTACAAACATATAGACATATATACAGGTGCTGTGGGGAAGGAGAGGGAGAGGAAGGGGAGAGGAATATATTTCATATAGCTACGTACGTCACATATCGTGTCACTCTCCTTTAAAAGGGCTTATAATCAATCAATAGATACTGAGCATTTATTCTGTGCCGAGTACTGTACTAAACACTTGGGAGAGTACAATAGAGTCCATCTGAAAATCGAATTTTTTTCTAAAATTAACCGCCCACTCCCGAATAATCAATCAGTGAATAAATCAAGGGTATTTGAGTGCTTCCTGGAGAAGTCTGGAGAATGCTCAGTGCATATCTAAATTTATAAAGATAAATTTAGCTGCTCAACGGGTTCTCTGAACCCTCTAGACCCGAAGCTCACTGTGGGGATAATAATAATAATAATGATGGCATTTATTCTATTTATTTTATTTTGTCAGTATGTTTGGTTTTGTTCTCTGTCTCCCCCTTCTAGACTGTGAGCCCACTGTTGGGTAGGGGCCGTCTCTATGTGTTGCCGACTTGTACTTCCCAAGCGCTTAGTACAGTGCTGTGCACACAGTAAGCGCTCAATAAGTACGATTGATTGATTGATTGATTTCCACCGAGCCACACTGCTTCTCACACAGCTGACAAGTGGTGGAGCCGGGATTTCTAGACTGCGAGCCCGCTGTTGGGTAGGGACCGTCTCTATATGTTGCCAACTTGTTCTTCCCAAGCACTTAGTACAGTGCTCTGCACACAGTAAACGCTCAATAAATATGATTGATTGATTGATTGATTGATTTCCACCGAGCCACACTGCTTCTCACACAGCTGACAAGTGGTGGAGCTGGGATTTCTAGCCTGTGAGCCCGCTGTTGGGTAGGGACCATCTCTATATGTTGCCAACTTGGACTTCCCAAGCGCTTAGTACAGTGCTCTGCACACAGTAAGTGCTCAATAAATATGATTGATTGATTAGAACCCGCATCCTCTGACCCCCCAACTTGCCTCTAGGCCATGCTGTTAGTATGTCTGGTTTTGTTCTCTGTCTCCCCCTTTTAGACTGTGAGCCCACTGTTGGGTAGGGACTGTCTCTATATGTCGCCAATTTGGACTTCCCAAGCGCTTAGTACAGTGCTCTGCACATAGTAAGCGCTCAATAAATACGATTGATGATGATGATGACGATGTTTACAGGCAAAGTTACTTGCTTATACGACAGAGAGTCTCGGGGAAGCCTGGGGTCGGACAGGAGCCCTCCTCAACACAAAGGGGAAAAAGTCCTTTATATGTCCTGCTTTTGGACCAATCAATCAATCAATCAATCCTATTTATTGAGCGCTTACTGTGTGCGGATCTTCTCCTTCGACAAGGCTCACACTGGTGGATGGAGAAAATAGCTCCTTCATCCCCTAGAGACTCCAAATCCACCGAATGCTTTAGTCAGAGAGTGAAGCAACAGCTACCAAATAAACAACCGAATCGCTATTTATGTCCGTGAAAAGAATAACGTGTTGAGTACTCACAATAATAGTAATAATGGCATTTATTAAGCACTGACTATGTGCAAAGCACTGTTCTAAGCGCTGGGGAAGCTACAGGCTGATCGGGTTGTCCCACGTGGGGCTCACAGTCTTCATCCCCATTTTCCAGATGAGGTCGCTGAGGCCCAGAGAAGTGAAGTGGCTTGCCCAAAGTCACACAGCGGACAATTGGCGGAGCTGGGATTCGAACCCTTGACCGGGCTCTTTCCACTGAGCCACGCTGCTTCTCCACTACGTGCTATTATTCATTCAATCGTATTTATTGAGCGCTTACTGTGTGCAGAGCACTTTACTAAGCGCTTGGGAAGTACACGTTGGCAACATATAGAGACGGTCCCTACCCAACAGCGGGCTCACAGTCTATCTTAGAGAAGCAGCGTGGCTCAGTGGAAAGAGCCGGGGCTTTGGAGTCAGGGGTCAGGGGTTCGAATCCCGGCTCCGCCACCTGTCTGCTGTGTGACCTTGGGCAAGTCACTTAACTTGCCCAAGTTAAGTCAAGTCACTTAACTAGTCTCCCCCTCATCCCCCTCTCCATCCCCCGCATCTTACCTCCTTCCCTTCCCCACAGCACCTGTATATATGTATATATGTTTGTACATATTTATTACTCTATTTATTTATTTTACTTGTACATATCTATTCTATTTATTTTATTTTGTTAATATGTTTGGTTTTGTTCTCTGTCTCCCCCTTCTAGACTGTGAGCCCACCGTTGGGTAGGGACCGTCTCTATATGTTGCCAACTTGTACTTCCCAAGCTCTTAGTACAGTGCTCTGCACACAGTAAGCGCTTAATAAATACGATTGATTGATTGTTTGATTGATTAACTTCTCTGAGCCTCAGGTCCCTCATCTGTAAAATGGGGATTGACTGTGAGCCCCACGTGGGACAATCTGATCACTTTTTATCCCCCCCAGTGCTTAGAACAGTGCTTTGCACATAGTAAGTGCTTAACAAATGCCATCATTATTATTATTATTATTATTATTATTATCATTATTATTACTAAGGAGCTGGGATAGATACAAGGCAATCAGAGTAGACCCAATCCTGCCTACCCCAGTTATATAAAATAATTACGGCATACACCATCTGTTGTTGGGGTTTATGAAGGGCGAAGGGGAAGATGGTGGGCAGACAGTCTCACCCTGTGCATAAAGTTTCCACTACAACTGTCTGCACACAGTAAGCGCTCAGTAAATGCGACTGAATGAATGAATGAATCATCATCAATCGTATTTATTGAGCGCTTACTGTGTGCAGAGCACTGTACTAAGTGCTTGGGAAGCACAAATTGGCAACATATAGAGACAGTCCCTACCCAACAGTGGGCTCACAGTCTAAAAATGAATGAATGAATGAATGAATGAATGAATGAAGGGAGCGAGTCAGGGCGACGCAGAAGGGAGAGGGAGAAGAGGAGGGAATTAGGGAAGGCTTCCTGGTGGAGATGGGCTTCTGATAAGGCTTTGAAGCTAGTAACTGTGGTATTTGTTAAGCACTCACAGGAAGCGCTCAGTAAATACGATTGAATGAATGCAGCACAGCGTGGCTCAGTGGAAAGAGCCCGGGCTTTGGAGTCAGAGCTCATGGGTTCGAATCCCGGCTCCACCACAGGTCTGCTGTGTGACCTTGGGCAAGTCACTTCACTTCTCTGAGCCTCAGTTACCTCATCTGGAAAATGGGGATTAAGACTGTGAGCCCCACGTGGGACAACCTGATCACCTTGTATCCCCCCCAGTGCTTAGAACAGTGTTTTGCACATAGTAAGTGCTTAACAAATGCCATCATCATTATTATTATTATTATTATTATTATTATTATCATTATTATTAAGCACTGGGGTGGATGCAAGCAATTTGGGTTTATTTTATTTTGTTAATATGCTTTGTTTTGTTCTCTGTCTCCCCTTCTAGACTGTGAGCCCGCTGTTGGGTAGGGACCGTCTCTATGTGTTGCCAACTTGTACTTCCCAAGCGCTTAGTCCAGTGCTCTGCACACAGTAAGCGCTCAATAAATACGATTGAATGAATGAATGAATGAATGAATGAACTCTGAGTTCTGCTCTATTCAACCCCACCTGCACTTTGACCTCTACTCAGAGAGCAGGGGTCACTGTGCCATGCCCACCTCCTTCATCCTCGCCTCCCTCAGCTTGGCCGCCACATAATCATAATAATAATAATGATGATGGCATTTGTTAAGCGCTTCCTATGTGCACAGCACTGTTCTAAGCGCTGCGGGGAGATACAAGGTGATCAAGTTGTCCCATGTGGGGCTCACGGTCTTAATCCCCATTTTACGGATGAGGGAACTGAGGCTCAGAGAAGTGAGGTGACTTGCCCAAGGTCACACAGCAGACATGACTGTGAGCCCACTGTTGGGTAGGGACCGTCTCCATATGTTGCCAACTTGTACTTCCCAAGCGCTTAGTACAGTGCTCTGCACATAGTAAGCGCTCAATAAATACGATTGATTGATTGATTGATGTGGCGGAGCTGGGATTCGAACCCATGACTTCTGGCTCCAAAGCCCGGGCTCTTTCCACTGAGCCATGCTGCTTTGCCAGAATAAAGCACTGTTCTAAGCGCTGCGGAGGTTGCAAGGTGATCCGGTTGTCCCACGGGGGGGGCTCACAGTTCTCATCCATATTTTACAGATGAGGAAACTGAGGCCCAGAGAAGTGAAGTGACTTGCCCAAAGTCACACAGCTGACAGTTGGCAGGGCTGGGATCAATCAATCAATCAATCGTATATATTGAATGCTTACTGTGTGCAGAGCACTGTACTAAGCGCTTGGGAAGTACAAGTTGGCGACATGTAGAGACAGTCCCTACCCAAAAGTGGGCTCACAGCCTAAAAGGGGGAGACAGAGAACAACACCAAACATACTAACAAAATAAAATAAATAGAATAGATATGTACAAGCTAAATAAATAGAGTAAAAAATATATACAAACATCTATACAGGTGCTGTGGGGAAGGGAAGGAGGTAAGATGGGGGGATGGAGAGGGGGACGAGGGGGAGAGGAAGGAAGGGGCTCAGTCTGGGAAGGCCTCCTGGAGGAGGTGAGCTCTCAGCAGGGCCTTGAAGGGAGGAAGAGAGCTAGCTTGGCGGAGGGGCAGAGGGAGGCCATTCCAGGCCTGGGATTTGAACCCATGACCTCTTACTCCAAAGCCCGGGCTCTTTTCCACCGAGCCACGCTGCTTCACATAAAAACGGTAGTTGCTCCGACACTGGACAGTTGCTCCCTTCTAATATTTCAAACTGGATTTATGTCCAGGCCCAAAAGGGAAGACGTCGCCGAATCCCGAGAAGCAGCGCAGCTTGGGAGTCAGAAGGACCTGGGTTCTTATCAATCAATCAATTGTATTTATTGATTGCATTTATTTATAATTTATAATTTTATTTATAATTGTATTTATTTATTGAGCGCTTACTGTGTGCAGAGCACTGGACTAAGCGCTTGGGAAGTCCAAGTTGGCAACATAGAGAGACGGTCCCTACCCAACAGCGGGCTCACAGTCTAGAAGGGGAACAAAACCAAACATATTAACAAAATACAATAAATAGAATAGATATGTACAAGTAAAATAAATAAATAGAGTAATAAATATGCACAAACATATATACATATATACAGGTGCTGTGGGGAAGGGAAGGAGGTAAGACGGGGGGATGGAGAGGGGGAAGGAGGGGGCTCAGTCTGGCTCGGCCACTTTTCGGCTGTGTGACCCTGGATAATCAATCCATCAATCAATTGTATTTATTGAGCGCTTACTGTGTGCAGAGCACTGTACTAAGCGCTTGGGATGTCACTTCACTTCCCAGTTACCTCACTGTAAAATGGGAAATAAGACTGTGAGCCCCATGTGGGACCGGGACTGTGTCCAAACTGATGAGTTTGTATCTACCCCAGCACCCGATACAGTCCCTGGCTCATAGGAAGCGCTTAACAAATACCATTAAAAAAAAAAAGAATTAATCTGCATAAACTCTGGCTCTAATAATGCAAGGGAATACTTTAAATACTGTTAAAAAAATAAGTCTGTACCTTTTTTTTAATAACTTTCCTTTCCTTCGGAATACTTTGCGTGAGGATCCTTCCTGGAGTTTTCACTTTCTGAATATACACAAAAAAGCTGTTAAGAATAGCAGACTTTAGTGGAATAAAAAGCAAATTAAGGATAATGATGGCATTTATTAAGCGCTTACTATGTGCAAAGCACTGTTCTAAGCGCTGGGGGGGATACAAGGTGATCAGGTTGTCCCACGTGGGGCTCACATTCATTCATTCATTCATTCAATCGTATTTATTGAGCGCTTACTGCATGCAGAGCACTGTACTAAGCGCTTGGGAAGTACAAGTTGGCAACATATAGAGACGGTCCCTACCCAACAGTGGGCTCACAGTCTAGAAGGGGAGACAGACAACAAACAAAACATATTAACAAAATAAAATAAATAGAATAAATGTGTACAAATAAAATAAAGAAATAAATAGAGTAATAAATACATATAAACATATATACATTCTTAATCCCCATTTTACAGATGAGGTAACTGAGGCTTAGAGAAGTTAAGTGACTTGCCCAAAGTCACAAAGCTGGCTATTGGCAGAGCTGGGATTTGAACCCATGACCTCTGACTCCAAAGCCCGGGCTCTTTCCACTGAGCCACGCTGCTTCTCTAAGTAGCACAACAGGTTGATTTTAGGCAAATTTAAATTGGGGGGAAAACAGGAAAATCAATGAAAAGTAGTTACACTTTCAAAATTAATCAATTTTCTTCAAAGGATTTTCATTATGGTTGGGTAGCAATTTATTTATAGCAGTTTATTTCAGGCTACACAGGAAATAAACCATTTTTGAATAAATGACACAGGGCTTAGGATGATAATGATGTGCATAGAGCTTTAATTCTATTTGTTCTGATGACTTATTTTTTACTCTATTTATTTATTTATTTTACTTGGACATATCTATTCCATTTATTTTATTTTGCTAATATGTTTGGTTTTGTTCTCTGTCTCCCCCTTCTAGACTGTGAGCCCACTGTTGGGTAGGGACTGTCTCTATATGTCGCCAACTTGTACTTCCCAAGCGCTTAGTCCAGTGCTCTTCACACAGTAAGCGCTCAATAAATACGATTGACTGATTGATTATTATTATTATGGGCAGGAATGTGTCTGCTAATTCTGTTGCACTGTTCTCTCCCAAGCGCTTAGCACAGTGCTCTGCTCATGCTTAGTAAATACAATTGATCGATTCCCTCTTATTCCCATTTTCTTCCCCTTCCTGGACTTTCCTTCCCCTGGTGGGAGAGAGAGGCGAGGGAAATGGCAGGTGAGGATGGAGAGAGCAGAAAAGACATGAAAATGAATTAGAGGTAGGGGAAACAACTGAGCATAAATCAATCAATCAATCGTATTTATTGAGCGCTTACTGTGTGCAGAGTTATATTAGAATTATAAATAGAATAAATAGAATTTATTCTATTCTAAATAGAATAGAATAGCGTAAAGATATTTACGCTGCGGGTGTGGGGTATCAAAGTGCTAATGGGGTACAGATTCAAGTGCTTAGGCAGAGCGCCCAGGAGATTTTAGTCCCGGCTCTGCCAATACCCTGGTGAGTGACTGGAGAGCAAAATGCAAGTCAATCAATCAATCAATCGTATTTATTGAGCGCTTACTGGGTGCAGAGCACTGTACTGAGCGCTTGGGAAGCCCAAGTTGGCAACCCATAGAGACGGTCCCTACCCAACAGTGGGCTCACAGTCTGGAAGGGGGAGACGGAGAACAAAACCAAACATATCAACAAAATAAAATAAATAGAACAGATATGTACAGGTAAAATCAATAAAAAGTCAAGGAATCGCTGCAGAAAATGGGGCCAAACCAAACTGTAAACTCCATGTGAGCAAGGAACATGTTTACCAATTCTCCTGTCCTCTCCACAGTGCTTAATTCAGTGTGCTGCACATAATAAGAGCTCAATAAACAGCACTGATTACCTGAAAGGGACTGGCACAGATAGTAGGGAAGTAACTAAGGGGCAGTGCTAGTGGCCAGTAATAACTGTCTCCATCCCCCCACCTTACCTCCTTCCCTTCCCCACAGCACCTGTATATATGTATATATGTTTGTACGTATTTTTTACTCTATTTATTTATTTTACTTGCACATATTTATTCTATTTATTTTATTCTGTTATTATGTTCTGTTTTGTTCTCTGTCTCCCCCTTCTAGACTGTGAGCCCGCTGTTGGGTAGGGACCGTCTCTAGATGTTGCCAACTTGGACTTCCCAAGCGCTTAGTACAGTGCCCTGCACCCAGTAAGCGCTCAAAAAATACGACTGATGGATTGATTGATTGGCCGTCTCTATATGTTGCCAACTTGGACTTCCCAAGCGCTTAGTACAGTGCTCTGCACACAGTAAGCGCTCAATAAATACAATTGATTGATTGATTGATTGGCCGTCTCTATATGTTGCCAACTTGGACTTCCCAAGCGCTTAGTACAGTGCTCTGCACACAGTAAGCGCTCAATCAATACGATTGATTGATTGATTGACTATATATGCTGCCAACTTGAACTTCCCAAGGGCTTAGTACAGTGCTCTGCACACAGTAAGCGCTCAATAAATACGATTGAATGAATTGGACAAGACTTGAGTCAATCAGGTTATATGCATGCCCCTTCCTTCCTCTCCCCCTCGTCCCCCTCTCCATCTCCCCCATCTTTCCTCATTCCTTTCCCCACAATATGTTTGTACAGATTTATTACTCTATTTATTTATTTATCTTACTTGTACATATCTATTCTATTTATTTTATTCTGTTAGTATGTTTGGTTTTGTTCTCTGTCTCCCCCTTCTAGACTGTGAGCCAGCTGTTGGGTAGGGACTGTCTCTATGTGTTGCCGACTTGTACTTCCCAAGCGCTTAGTACAGTGCTCTGCACACAGTAAGCGCTCAATAAATACGATTGATTGATTGATTGATCAGAAAGGGGATTTCAGCCCTTTTGGGGCCCATGAGTGCTAATTTAACCTGTTTGGCTGAAAACCTCCCCTTGATATGATGGAATTCAATGACTTGCATGATACTATATGATATTGTTTTACAGTTCACACAGCTGGGAACCACGTACACCATTTTATTCTCCCCGAAACTATTTTCCACTGGGCAGGTATATGCTGAGTTCGCTTCTAACTGTGAGAGAATAGTAAATCCCGAGCTTCCTTAAGAGACCACAGAACTACGAAGTGGAAATTTCAAATACTACTTCCCTTAAGTGCTTCATCTGATGACATTTCTTCTTCCTGCTCCTCCTATTAATTCTGGATCATTCAAAAGAAAAGCAATAAAACAGCGTTTTAAGACACCAAACGATAAAAGGTTGAAAAACTGCTAATACTACGTGTCGATATTAGGAGCGATGGCCTAGTTTCATTTATTTCTCCCCCTCGTCCCCCTCTCCATCCCCCCCATCTTACCTCCTTCCCTTCCCCACACCTGTATATATGTATATATGTTTGTACATACTTATTACTCTTTTTATTTATTTATTTATTTTACTTGTACATATCTATTTATTTTATTTTGTGAGTATGTTTGGTTTTGTTCTGTCTCCCCCTTTTAGACTGTGAGCCCACTGTTGGGTAGGGACTGTCTCTATATGTTGCCAACTTGTACTTCCCAAGCGCTTAGTACAGTGCTCTGCACACAGTAAGTGCTCAATAAATATGATTGATTGATTGATTGATTGATTTTGTCCAAACACTAATCCTAGCCCACCTTGATTACTGTATCAGCTTCCTTGCTGACCTCCCCACCTCCTGTCTCTCCTCCCTTCACTCCCTGCTTCACTCTGCTGCCTGGATCATTTTTCTACAAAACCATTCAGTCCATGTTTCCCCACTCAATCGATCAATCGTATTTATTGAGCGCTTACTGTGTGCAGAGCACTGTACTAAGCGCTTGGGAAGTACAAGTTGGCAACATAGAGAGACAGTCCCTACCCAACAGTGGGCTCACAGTCCTCAGGAACATCTAGTGGGAGGCCTTTCCAGACTGAGCCCCCTCCTCATCCCCCCTGCCTTACCTCCTTCCCCTCCCCACAGCACCTGTATATATGTACATACAGATTTATTACTCTATTTTATTTGTACATATTTATTCTATTTATTTTATTTTGTTAATATGTCTTGTTTTGTTGTCTGTCTCCCCCTTCTAGCCTGTGAGCCCGCTGTTGGGTAGGGACCGGCTCTACATGTTGCCAACTGGTTCTTCCCAAGCGCTTAGTCCAGTGCTCTGCACACAGTAAGCGCTCACTAAATACGATTGAATGAATGAATAAATAAAGAGCACAGGCTTGGGAGTCGGAGGTCATGGGTTCAAATCCCAGCTCTGCCACTTGGCAGCTGTATGACTCTGGACAAGTCCTCTTCTCTGGGCCTCAGTTCCCTCATCTGTAAAATGGGGGTGAAGACTGGGAGCCCCCCCGTGGGACAACCTGATCACCTTGTAACCTCCCCAGTGCTTAGAACAGTGCTTGGCACATAGTGAGCACTTAATAAATACCATCATTCTTATCATTACTTATGGAAGAAGGAGGTTACAGAGAAGCAGCATGGCTCAGTGGAAAGAGCCCGGGCTTTGGAGTCAGAGGTCATGGGTTCGAATCCCAGCCCTGCCAATTGTCAGCTGTGTGACCTTGGGCAAATCACTTCACTACTCTGGGCCTCAGTTACCTCATCTGTAAAATGAGGATTAAGATTGTGACACTCCCTGCCCCCCCATGGGACAACCTGATCTCCTTGTAATCTCTCCAGTGCTTAGAACAGTGCTTTGCACATTGTAAGCGTCCCCCCGCCTTACCTCCTTCCCCTCCCTACAGCACCTGTATATATGTATATACGTTTGCACGTATTTATTACTCTATTTATTTATTTATTTATTTGTACACATTTATTCTATTTATTTTGTTAATGTTTTGTTTTGTTGTCTGTCTTCCCCTTCTAGCCTGTGAGCCTGCTGTTGGGTAGGGACCGTCTCTCTATGTTGCCAACTTGTACTTCCCAAGCGCTTAGTCCAGTGCTCTGCACACAGTAAGCGCTCAATAAATACGATTGAATGAATGAAAGCAGCGTGGCTCAGTGGAAACAGCCCGGGCTTTGGAGTCAGACGTCATGGGTTCAAATCCCGGATCCGCCACTTGTCAGCTGTGTGACTTTGGGCGAGTCACTTCACTTCTCTGGGCCTCAGTTACCTCATCTGTAAAATGGGGATGAAGACGGTGAACCCTCCTGGGACAACCTGATCTCCTTGTAACCTCCCCAGCGCTTAGAACAGTGCTTTGCACATAGAAGCAGCGTGGCTCAGTGGGAAGAGCCCGGGCTTTGGAGTCAGAGGTCACGGGTTCGAATCCCGACTCCACCACATGTCTGCTGTGTGACCTTGGGCAAGTCACTTAACTTCTCTGGGCCTCAGTTACCTCATCTGTAAAATGGGGATAAAGACTGTGAGCCCCACGTGGGACAACTTGATCACCTTGTAACCCCCCAGCGCTTAGAACAGTGCTCTGCACATAGTAAGTGCATAATAAATGCCATCATTATTATTATTATAGTAAGCGCTTAATAAATGCCATTATTATTATTATTATTATTATTATTATTATTAGTCCCTCAAGCCCTGACTGTCTCCTTTGACCTAGTTGACCTCCTTACGTCAGCAGGGACGTCGCGCCTCACCCGCCCGACTCCGCGCGTGCGCAGTGCGGCCCCTCCCTGGGGCTCCCTTCCGCGCAGGCGCAGAGCAGCGCGCCCGCCTTCTCGCCCGTTTCCGCGCATGCGCAGTGGGGCAACGGTTAGCTCCCCGCTCCCGAGCGTGCGCAGTGCGACCCTTCTTTCGGGCTCGCGACCCGACTCCGCGCGTGCGCAGTGCGGGCCCGCTTCCGAGCAGGCGCAGAGCGGCGCGCCCGACTCCGCGGCCGTTTCTGCGCGTGCGCAGTGGGGCGCCAGCCCGCCCCCCGCTCGCTCCTTCGGGCCCGCTTCTGCGCGTGCGCAGGACGGCACCTCCTACGAGCTCCTGACCAACTCCGCGCGTGCGCAGTGCGGACCCTTCCACGGGGCTTGCTTTCGAGCAGGCGAAGGCGGCTCCGCGCGTGCGCAGGGGGGCGCCAGTCTGCGCCCCGCTCCCGAGCGTGTGCACAGCGATTCTATTTATTTTATTTTGTTACTATGTTTGGTTTTGTTGTCTGTCTCCCCCTTCTACACTGTGATTGATTGATTAATTGATCCCTCCTTCGGGCGCGCGACCGACTCCTAGCGTGCGCGGCGCGGCCCCCTCCACGGGGCTCGCATGCGAGCCGGCGCAGAGCACCTCGCCCGCTTCTGCGCGTGCGCAGTTCGGCCCCTCCTTCGGGCTCACGACATGCGCGGCGCGGCCCCGTCCACGGGGCCCGCTTCTGTGCGTGTGCAGTGGGACGCCGGTACGTGCCCACGGCGGCCAATCCTTCGGGCCTGCGACTGACTCCGCGCGTGCGCAGTGCGACCCCTCCTTCGGGCTCAAGACCGATTCGGCGCGTGCGCCGGGCGGCCCCTCCTTCGGGCTCAGGACCGACTCCGCGCGGGCGCAGTGCGGCCCCCTCCACGGGGCTTGCTTCCGAACGTGGGCAGTGCCGCCTTTTCTTCGGGCTCGCGACAAGCTCCGCGCGTGCGCGGTGCGGCCCCCTCCATGGGGCTCGCTTCCGAGTCGGCGCAGAGCAGCGCGCCCGTTCCCGCGCGTGCGCAGTGCGGCCCCTCCTCCGGGCCTGCGACCGACTCCGCGGGCGCACAGTGCGGCCCCCTCCACGGGGCTCCTCTCCGAGCAGGCGCAGAACAGCGCTCCCGTTTCCGCGCGTGCGCAGTGCGACCCCTCCACCGGGCCTGCGCCCGATCCCGCGCTTGCGCAGTGCGGCCCCTCCTCCGGGCTCGCGACCGACTCCGCGCGTGCGCAGTGCGGCCCCCTCCACGGGGCTCGCTTCCGAGCAGGCGCAGAGCAGCGCACCCGTTTCCGCGCGTGCGCAGGGCGGCCCCTCCTCTGGGCTCGCGGCCGACTCCGCGCGTGCGCAGTGCGGCTCCCTCCACGGGGGCCCGCTTCTGCGCATGCGCAGTGGGACGCCGGTCAGCGTGCCCAGGGCGGCCCCTCCTTTGGACCTGCGACCGATTCCGCGCGTGCGCAGTGCGACCTCTCCTTCGGTCCGGCGACCGACTCCGCGCGTGCGCAGTGCCGCCCCCTCCACGGGGCTCGCCTCCGAGCCGGCGCAGAGCGGCCCTCCCGTTCCCGCGCGTGCGCAGTGCGGCCCCTCCTCCGGGCTTGCGACCGACTCCGCGCGTGCGCAGTTCGGCCCCCTCCACGGGGCTGGCCTCCGAACCGGCGTAGAGCAGGGCGCCCGTTTCCGCGCATGCGCAGTGTGGGGACGCCGGTCCGCGTCCCACTCCCGAGCGTGCCGAAGGCGGCCCCTCCTTCGGGCCTGCGCCCGACTCCGCGCGTGCGCAGTGCCGCCCCCTCCACGGGACTCGCTTCCGAGTCGGCGCAGAGTTCCGCGCGTGCGCAGTGCGGCCCCTCCTCCGGGCTCGCGACCGACTCCGCGCGTGCGCAGTGCGGCCCCCTCCACGGGGCCCGCTTCTGCGCGTGCGCAGTGGGGCGCATATGCCCCGCTCCCGAGCGTGCGCAGGGCGACCCCTCCTGCGAGCCTGCGACCGACTCCGCGCGTGCGCAGGGCGACCCATCCTCCGGGCCTGCGACCGACTCCGCGCGTGCGCAGTGCCGCCCCCTCCACGGGGCTCGCCTCCGAGCCGGCGCAGAGCGGCCCTCCCGTTCCCGCGCGTGCGCAGTGCGGCCCCTCCTCCGGGCCCGCGCCCGACTCCGGTGCGCGGTGCGGCCCCCCCCCCCCCCACGGTTCTCGCCTCCGAGCCGGCGCAGATCAGCGCCCCCGCTTCTGCGCGTGCCCAGTCCGCGCCCCGCTCCCGAGCGTGCCCAGGGCGGCCCCTCCTTCGAGCCTGCGACCGACTCCGCGCGTGCGCAGTGCCGCCCCCTCCACGGGGCTCGCCTCCGAGCCGGCGCAGAGCGGCCTTCCCGTTCCCGCGCGTGCGCAGTGCGGCCCTCCTCCAGTCCCGCGACCGACTCCGCGCGTGCGCGGTGCCGCCCCCTCCACGGTCCTCGCCTCCGAGCAGGCGCAGAGCGGCCCTCCCGTTCCCGCGCGTGCGCAGTACTGCCCCTCCTCCGGGCCTGCGCCCGACTCCGCGCGTGCGTGGTGCGGCCCCCTCCGAGCCGGCGGCCCGTTTCCGCGCATGCGCAAGTAGGAGGGGGGGCGTCGGTCCGCGCGCCGCTGCGGAGCGTGCGCAGTGCGAGGCGCGGTCGACGGTTACGCTGAGGTGAGGCCCGCGGAAAGGCGCGGAAGGCCGCGGCCCCTCAGGGCCTCTCCCCCCTTTCCCTTCCGCGCCATGGTGAAGAAGAACAGTATCCCCGAAGGGTGAGTATCCGCCACCGACACGCCCCTCCCCCCCCCCCCCCCGCCCCGCGTGCCTCCCTCAGGGGGCGAAGAGGTCGTGGGTTCGAATCCCGCCCCCCGACGGCTGGGTGACTTGGGGCAAGTCGCTTCCCTTCTCTGGGCCTTATTCAGCCTGCGAGCCCGCTGTTGGGTCGGGACCGTCTCTAGATGTTGCCAACTTGTCCTTCCCAAGCGCTTAGTACAGCGCTCCGCACACAGTAAGCGCTCAATAAATACGATTGATTGAATGAATGAAGCACAGCGTGGCTCATTGGAAAGAGCCCGGGCTTTGGAGTCAGAGGTCATGGGTTCCAATCCCGGCCCCGCCACCTGTCTGCTGTGGGACCTCGGGCAAGTCACTTCGCTTCTCTGGGCCTCAGTTCCCTCATCTGTAAGATGGGGATGAAGACTGGGAGCCCCCCGTGGGACAACTTGATCACCTTGTATCCCCCCAGTGCGTAGAACAGTGCTTTGCACATAGTAAGCGCCTAACTAATGCCATCGTTATTCCTCAAAAACCTCCAATGGCTGCCAATCAATCAGCGCATCAGGCAGAAACTCCTCACCCTGGGCTTCCTTCAAGGCCCTGCTGAGAGCTCACCTCCTCCAGGAGGCCTTCCCAGACTGAGCCCCTTCCTTCCTCTCCCCCTCGTCCCCCTCTCCATCCCCCCCATCTTACCTCCTTCCCTTCCCCACAGCACCTGGATATATGTATAGATGTTTATACAGATTTATTACTCTATTTTACTTGTACATATCTATTCTATTTGTTTTATTTTGTTAGTATGTTTGGTTTTGTTGTCTGTCTCCCCCTTTTAGACTGTGAGCCCACTGTTGGGTAGGGACTGTCTCTATGTGTTGCCAACTTGTACTTCCCAAGCACTTAGTACAGTGCTCTGCACACAGTAAGCGCTCAGTAAATACGATTGACGATGATGATGATATGTTTGTACATATTTATTACTCTATTTATTTTACTTGTACATATCTATTCTATTTATTTTATTTTGTTAGTATGTTTGGTTTTGTTCTCTGTCTCCCCCTTTGAGACTGTGAGCCCACTGTTGGGTAGGGACCGTCTCTAGATGTTGCCAATTTGTACTTCCCAAGCGCTTAGTACAGTGCCCTGCACATAGTAAGCGCTCAATAAATACGATTGATGATGATGATGATATGTTGGTACATATTTATTACTCTATTTATTTTTTTACTTGTACATATCTATTCTATTTGTTTTATTTTGTTAGTATGTTTGATTTTGTTGTCTGTCTCCCCCTTCTAGACTGTGAGCCCGCTGTTGGGTAGGGACTGTCTCTGTATGTTGCCAACTTGGACTTCCCAAGCGCTTAGTCCAGTGCTCTGCACATAGTAAGCGCTCAATAAATACGATTGATGATGATGATATGTTTGTACATATTTATTACTCTATTCATTTTACTTGTACACATCTATTCTATTTATTTTATTTTGTTAGTATGTTTGGTTTTGTTCTCCGTCTCCCCCTTTTAGACTGTGAGCCCGCTGTTGGGTAGGGACTGTCTCTAGATGTTGCCAATTTGTACTGCCCAAGCGCTTAGTACAGTGCTCTGCACACAGTAAGCGCTCAATAAATACGATTAATGATGATGATGATATGTTTGTACATATTTATTACTCTTTTTATTTTACTTGTACCTATCTATTCTATTTATTTTATTTTGTTAGTATGTTTGGCTTTGTTCTCTGTCTCCCCCTTCTAGACTGTGAGCCCACTGTTGAGTAGGGACTGTCTCTATGTGTTGCCAACTTGTACTTCCCAAGCGCTTAGTACAGTGCTCTGCACATAGTAAGCGCTCAATAAATACGATTGATGATGATGATGATGAATGGATGTTGCCAACTTGGATTTCCGAAGTGCTTAGTACAGTGCTCTGCACACGGTAAGCGCTCAACAAATACGATTGAATGGATGTTGCCAACTTGTATTTCCCTTCCTCTCCCCCTCGTCCCCCTCTCCATCCCCCCCGCCTTACCTCCTTCCCTTCCCCACAGCACCTGTATATATGTTTGCACGGATTTATTACTCCATATATTTATTTATTTTACTTGTACATATCTATTCTATTTTATTTTGTTAGTATGTTTGGTTTTGTTCTGTCTCCTCCTTCTAGACCGTGAGCCCACTGTTGGGTAGGGACCGTCTCTAGATGTTGCCAACTTGTACTTCCCAAGCACTTAGCACAGTGCTCAGCACACAGTAAGTGCTCAATAAATACGATTGATTGATTGATTCCCAGGCGCTTAGTACAGTGCGCTGCACACGGTAAGCGCTCAATAAATACGATTGAATGAGTGAATGAATGGATGTTGCCAACTTGTACTTCCCAAGCGCTTAGTCCAGTGCTCTGCACACGGTAAGCACTCAATAAATACAATTGAATAAGTGAATGAATGGATGTTGCCAACTTGTACTTCCCAAGCGCTTAGAGCGCTCTGCACACGGTAAGCGCTCAATAAATACGGGTGAATGAATGGATGTTGCTAACTTGTCCTTCCCAAGCGCCTAGTCCAGCGCTCTGCACACAGTAAGCGCTCAATAAATACGATTGAATGAATGGATGGTGCCAACTTATACTTCCCAAGCGCTTAGTACAGTGCTCTGCACACGGTAAGCGCTTAATAAATACAGTTGAATGAATGAATGGATGTTGCCAACTTGTCTTCCCAAGCGCTTAGTACAGTGCTCTGCACACGGTAAGCGCTCAATAAATACGATTGAATGAATGAATAAAACGTATTTATTGAGCACTTACAGTGTGCAGAGCACTGGGCTAATCCCCTTGTATTCCCTCAGCGCTTAGAACAGCGCCCTGGACACAGTAAGCGCTTTATAAATACAATTGAATGAATGAATGATGAACAGTGCTTGGCACATAGTAAACGCTTAACAAATGCCGTCATCATTATTATTATTATTGGGAAGTAGAAGTTGGCAACATCTAGAGACGGTCCCTGTCAGTGACCTCATCCGGAAAATGGGGGTGAGGACTGGGAACCCCATGTGGGACAACCTGATCACCTTGTATTCCCCCCCCGCCCCCACCAGCGCTTAGAACAGTGCTTTGCACGTAGTAAGCGCTTCACAAACGCCGTCATTATTGTTATTATTATTAAAATGGGGATGAAGACTGGAAGCCCCACATGGGACAAGCTGATCACCTTGTATCCCCTCCCAGCGCTTAGAACAGTGCTTTGCACATAGTAAGTGCTTAACAAACGCCGTCATTGTTATTATTACTAAAATGGGGATGAAGACTGGAAGCCCCACGTGGGACAACCTGATCACCCTGTATCCGCCCCCAGCGCTTAGAACAGTGCTTTGCACATAGTAAGCACTTAACAAATGCCGTCATTGTTATTATTACTAAAATGGGGATGAAGACTGGAAGCCCCACGTGGGACAACCTGATCACCTTGTATCCCCCCCAGCGCGTAGAACAGTGCTTTGCACGTAGTAAGACTTTTAGACTGTGAGCCCACTATCGGGTAGGGACTGTCTCTATGTGATGCCAATTTGTACTTCCCAAGCGCTTAGTACAGTGCTCTGCACATAGTAAGCGCTCAATAAATACGATTGATTGATAGTAAGCACTTAACAAATACCATTATTATTATTATTATTATTATTATTATTATTATTATTAAAATGGGGGTGAAGACTGGAAGCCCCTCTTGGGACAAGCTGATCACTTTGTATCCTCCCTCCCGCGCTTAGAACAGTGCTTGGCACATAGTAAGCGCTTAACAAATGCCATCATCATTATTATTAAATAAATGGGGATGAAGACTGGGAGCTCCATGTGGGACAACCTGATTGCCCTGTCTCCGCCCCCCCCCCCCCCCCCCGCAGTGCTTAGAACAGTGCTTGGCAAATAATAAGCGCTTAACAAATGCCATCATTATTAAAATGCCCCCCGTGGGACAACCTGATCACCATGTAACCACCCCAGCGCTTAGAACAGTGCTTTGCACATAGTAAGCGCTTAATACCATCATTATTATTAAAAGGGGGAGACAGAGAACAAAACCAAACATACTAACAAAATAAAATAAATAGAATAGATATGTACAAGTAAAATAAGTAAATAAATAAATCATTATTATTATTGTTAAAACGGGGATGAAGACTGGGAGTCCCACGTGGGAAAAGCTGATCACCTTGTATCCCCCCCCAGCGCTTATTACAGTGCTTGGCACATAGTAAGCGCTTAACAACTGCCATCACTGTTACTAAAATAGGGATGAAGACTGGGAGCCCCACGTGGAGCAACCTGTTTCATTCATTCAGTCGTATTTATTGAGCGCCACTTTGGGCAGACCACTGGACGAAGCGCTTGGGAAGTACAAGTCGGCAACATATAGAGACAGTCCCTACGGGCTCACAGTCTAAAAGGGGGAGACAGAGAACAAAACCAAACATACTAACAAAATAAAATAAATAGAATAGATATGTACAAGTAAAGTTAATAAATAAATCATTATTATTATTGTTAAAACGGGGATGAAGACTGGGAGTCCCACGTGGGACAAGCTGATCACCTTGTATCCCCCCCCCCAGTGCTTATTATAGTGCTTGGCACATAGTAAGCGCTTAACTGCCATCATTGCTACTAAAATGGGGGTGAAGACTGGGAGCCCCACGTGGAGCAACCTGTTTCATTCATTCAGTCGTATTTATTGAGCGTCACTGTGGGCAGACCACTGGACGAAGCGCTTGGGAAGTACAAGTCGGCAACGTATAGAGGCGGTCCCTACGGGCTCACAGTCTAGAAGGGGGAGACAGACAACAAAACAAAACATGGAGACAGGTGTCAAAATCATCAGAACAAATAGAATTAAAGCTAGATGCTCATCATTAACCAAACAGATAGTAAATATGTACAAGTAAAATAGAGTAATAAATCCGTACAGGTGTCAAAATCGTCCTGACCTTGTATCTCCCCGAAGCACTTTGAACAGTTATTGGCACATAGTAAGCGCTTAACAGATGCCATCATTATCATTATTTGCGCGGGGCTGTCATTCATTTCATTCATTCAGTCATATTTATTGAGCGCTGACGGTGTGCAGAGCAGTGTACTAAGCGCTTGGGAAGTACAATTTGGCAACATCTAGAGACGGTCCGGACCCCACAACAGGCTCACAGTCTAGTAGGGGGAGACAGGCGACAAAACAAAACCTGGAGACAGGTGTCAAAATCGCCCTGACCTTGTATCTCCCCTAAGCACTTTGAACAGTTATTGGCACACAGTAAGCGCTTAACAGGTGCCATCATTATCATTATTATTTGCGCGGGGCTGTCATTCATTTAGAGAAGCAGCGTGGCTCAGTGGGAAGAGCACGGGATTTGGAGTCAGAGGTCATGGGTTCAAATCCCAGCTCTGCCAATTGTCAGCTGTGTGACTTTGGGCAAGTCACTTAACTTCTCTGGGCCTCAGTTACCTCATCTGTAAAATGAGGATTAAGACTGTGAGCCCCACGTGGGACAACCTGATCACCTCGTAACCTCCCCTAGCGCTTAGAACAGTGCTTTGCACATAGTAAGCGCTTAATAAATGCCATCATTATTATTATTCATTTCATTCATTCAGTCATATTTATTGAGGGCTGACGGTGTGCAGAGCACTGGACTAAGCGCTTGGGAAGTACAAGTTGGCAACATCTAGAGACGGTCCTGACCCAACAACGGGCTCACAGTCATTCATTCATTCGATCGTATTTATTGAGCGCTGACTGTGTGCAGAGCACTGGACTAGGCGCTTGGGAAGTACAGTCGGCAGTAGAGACGGCCCCTACCCAACAGCGGGCTCACAGTCTAGAAGGGGGAGGCAGACAACAAAACGAAACATGTAGACAGGCGTCAAAACCGTCAGAATAAATGGAATTATAGCTATATGCACAGCATTAATAAAAATAGAGTAGTAGGACTAAATATGTACAAATATACACCTCCTCTGTACAATGGGGATGAAGACTGTGAGCCCCCTGTGGGACAACCTGATCACCTTGTAACCTCCCCAGCGCTTAGAATGGTGCTTTGCACATAGTAAGCGCTTAATCAATGTCATTATTGTTATTATACAAGTGCCGTGGGGAGGGGAAGGAGGTCGGACTGTGGGCGGGCGATGGTTTTGTTTCTGTCTCCCCCTTCTAGACTGCGAGCCCGCTGTTGGGTAGGGACCGTCTCTAGATGTTGAAAACTTGTACTTCCCAGGCGCTTACTACAGTGCTGTGCACACAGTAAGCGCTCAATAAATACGATTGAATGAATGAGTGAAAAGGGGGGCTCAGTCTTCCCTCCCTCTGCCTGAGAAGCGCCTTCCGTGGCGGCTGTCCCCCCCCCCCAGGGCTCTTTGGGGGAGCCCCCTTCGGCGGGGTCCCCAACTCCAGTGACCCGGCCTGCCCCCCCCGGATCCATCTCAATTCCGCGGGCCGCCTGCCAGGGGGAAAACGATGGCGGTGCTTAGTACAGCGCTCTGCACACAGTAAGCGCCAAATAAATACGACCGAATGGGCGAGTGGGGGTGGGAACGGGCTGCAGGCCGAGGCCTAGTCGAGGCATCACCATCATCATCATCAATCGTATTTATTGAGCGCTTACTGTGTGCAGAGCACTGTACTAAGCGCTTGGGAAGTCCAAGTTGGCAACATATAGAGACAGTCCCTACCCACCAGTGGGCTCACAGTCTAAAAGGCATGGGCCGAGGGTCCCCGTGAGTTGCCCTTTGGGTGGCCTGGGTGGCCCAAGGGGCTTTCTCCGGGATTTCAAGACTAGGGGGGCCACCCCGCCATGGAGAAGATGCCCTGCTTGATTGGCACCTGGAAAGCCACTCTTCCCTTTGCAGAGGGCATTGGGGAGGGGGCAGGCGGGATGCCACGGTCCTCCTCCTTCATTCAATCGTATTTATTGAGCACTGGGCTAAGCGCTTGGGAAGTACAAACTAGAGACGGTCCCGACCCAACAGCGGGCTCACAGTCTGGAAGGGGGAGACAGACAACAAAACAAGTGCAATCAGAATAAATAGAATTATGGCTATATACACACGTCATTGCTAAAATAGATGTAGTAAATACGTACAAATCCGGCTCAGTGAGGAAATGTGGGGGGCTTCTGCCCCTCCAAACGATCAGCCCCTCCCCAAACCCGACCTTGGCCGCCCGGCTTCGCAGCCCTTTTCCGCTCAGGGCCGATCAGCCCACCTGTAAAGCAGTGAATTGTAAATAAAAAGTTCAGAGTTTGCACTGGCTTGCCCTTTCCTTTACCCGCTGCCTCGCCCGATAAAGGGCTGAAGAGGAGTGGCGGCAGAAACGGATTCTGTGGAAGTGCCACCCCGGGGGTGGGAGCGGGGATCAGCATCATCATCATCAATCGTATTTATTGAGCGCTTACTATGCGCAGAGCACTGTACTAAGCGCTTGGGAAGGACAAATTGGCAACATAGAGAGACAGTCCCTACCCAACAGTGGGCTCACAGTCTAAAAGGGGGAGACAGAGAACGAAACCAAACGTACTAACAAAATAAAATAAATAGAATAGATATGTACAAGTAAAATAAATAGGGTAATAAATATGTACAAACATATATACAGGTGCTGTGGGGAAGGGAAGGAGGTAAGATGGGGGGATGGAGAGGGGAACGAGGGATCCCAAGCACATCACCCTACGGTAGAGACAGTCCCTACCCAACAGTGGGCTCACAGTCTAAAAGGGGGGAGACAGAGAACAAAACCAAACGTACTAACAAAATAAAATAAATAGAATAGATATGTACAAGTAAAATAAATAGGGTAATAAATATGTACAAACATATATACAGGTGCTGTGGGGAAGGGAAGGAGGTAAGATGGGGGGATGGAGAGGGGGACGAGGGATCCCAAGCACATCACCCTACGTTTTTGTTTTTTTAAAAAAATCATCGTCACGGCATTTGTTGAGCGCTTACTGTGTGCCAGGCACTGTATTAAGCGTTGGGGTGGTTACAGGCAAATTGGGTTGGACGCAGTTCCGTCCCACTTGAGGCGAATGGTCTCAGTCCCCATTTTACAGGTGAGGGAACTCGGTCACAGAGAAGTGAAGTAACTTGCCCAAGGTCACAGAACCGGTGGGGGGGGTGGACTGGGATTAGAACCCATGACCTTCTGACTCAGGCCCGTGATCTGTCCGCTACGCCACGCCGCTTCTCTCCCAGGTAGGCCTGTAACCAAAAGACATGCTCTTTTGTTCTTTAAAAACATTCAGTATGACCAACCGCTTCGTAAGAGCGGGGGAACGTAACACGCTGCTGAGGAGCCAAGCCTAAAAAAATCCGTCTCGCTAAAGGCCACCCAGAACCGACCTGCTGAAACTTTACGTGTCTCTTTTTGGTGTATGTTTCAGATGAGTCATTTTACATGAGAAAAGGGAAAGGTCCAGACGTTACCTGTGAAAGTTGCAGTCATATAGGAATTAGATGCGAAATTTTATGCTTGAGAACCTTTTAAAGTCCTGTATATATGTTTGTACATATTTATTACTGTATTTTACTTGTACCTATCTATTCTATTTATTTTATTTTGTTAGTATGTTTGGTTTTGTTCTCTGTCTCCCCCTTTTAGACTGTGAGCCCGCTGTTGGGTAGGGACTGTCTCTATATGTTGCCAATTTATACTTCCCAAGCGCTTAGTACAGTGCTCTGCACATAGTAAGCGCTCAATAAATATGATTGATTGATCGATTGATTTTAAAGACCCACTTCTCAGTTGTCTAGGGGCTGATTACCCAAGCCCTTTGTTGCATTCCCCTGCTAATGCAGAACTACTTTGGGGTGGTTCACTGTAGCTTGTGCAGAAGCCAGAAGAGAAGGTAAAACTCAAATTAATCCACTATAATCGCTCAGGACTTACGCTAATAAGAATGGATGCCGGTGTGAGGGTTGGAGTTTTTGTGTCCGTATATCGGTTAACTTTGCAGTCATTTTGCACCTCATGTTATGACTTGGTATGGCTAGACTGTGAGCCCACTGTTGGGTAGGGACCGTCTCTACGTGTTGCCAACTTGTACTTCCCAAGCGCTTAGTACAGTGCTCTGCACACAGTAAGCGCTCAATAAATACGATTGAATGAGTGAATGAAATCCTAACCGATACCACTGCCGTAAAGCTCCACTGTGAAGTGGGGCGGTTTTGATGTGATCAAAAAAGCGAAATTCTGAAGCCGTATTCACAGTGTACCAAATTGTAACTTACACCATGTATTTTAAATAGGAAATATATATATCAATAATAATTGTGGTAGTCATCAACTCCTTACTCTGTGCCTTGCCCTCCACTAAGCCCCGAGGCAGATACAAGATAATGGGGTCAGACACAATCCTTGTCCCACGTGGGTCTGTATCCCTCATTATCGCTGAACCTCGATTAATGTTTGTTATATTTCAGTTTCGGGGTTTTTTTTTAAGTACATTTTAACAGCCTAAAGAAATACCGTGTCAGTACTTTACTCTGTGGTCCAAATCGGATGTAAGGTATTTAAAACTGAATAAGAATCGAATAACCGTAACACGGAGAGAAGGTGCATGTTTTTTGTATCCTGTTTGAATGCATAAGGAACCTAAAACAAGTAATGCAAACTTGATTATACAGGTGCAGTTCGTCTGTACTAGGGATTATTCATTCCTTTCCTGCTTCAAGGGGAGAAGGAAGCACTGGCATGCCTGAGCCAAGAGGTATCTGGCCTTTGCTGAAGAGTCACTGCAGTGAGCAGAAGCGGGGCTTGGGATACCAAGTCCTGCTCAACACCACACACATTTTTTTTTTAATTTTTCCTGAGCGTCTCTGGTTTATCTGAGGAAAGCCTGACCTAAAAAACTGAGAGTTTACTGTATGACCTAACAGTTTGTATTATACTTCTGAAATAATTGTGTGTAACTGGCCATATGTTATTTAAATAAGGCTTTCAGATTCCCTTTGGTTTGGGTCCAAAAATGCTTGTGAGGGAAAATGCAATCTGTATGATGTGTCCTTGGGCAAGTGACTTGCCTTTGCTGTGCCTTAATTTCATCATCTGTAAAATCATCATCAATCGTATTTATTGAGCACTTACTATGTGCAGAGCACTGTACTAAGCGCTTGGGAAGTACAAATTGGCAACATATAGAGACAGTCCCTACCCAACAGTGGGCTCACAGTCTATTATCCCCATCTGTGAAATGGGGATAATACCTGCCTTTCCCTACCTCACAGGGATGTTGTGAGGGCAGATTAGGGTGACAATGCTTTGGGAATAAAAGCGCTCCATAAAATCAAGGTGGTATCTGTTCTGAGCAACAGGGAAAATTATGACCCAAATTGTCTGCTAAAACATAGAAATTTGATTGTTCACTATATAGGAAAGTTGTTTTCAACAGCATTTTTGACTGAAAGGGAAAAGGGTCAGAGAAGGAAGATTAGTGGTCCAGGTATGAGAGGACCAATCAATCAATTGTATTTATTGAGCGCTTACTGTGTGCAGAGCACTGTACTAAGCGCTTACAGTACTAAGGACCAGATATTTGACCGTGCGTAGTTTGATTCATTCGGTCGTATTTGTTGAGCGCTTACTGTGTGCCGAGCACCGTACTGAGCGCGTGGAAAGTACAATTCGGCAAGAGCTTTGACTCACTGGAAGTGAATCTTTGAGACGTTAGAGAGACCGGAGGAATCAGTGGTAGGTGGTTTTAGTGAAATTTAAAAGACATGGAGAAAACTGGAGAACTCTCCGTAGGATAAACGTGGATGGAATTGTGGTAAAAGGCCATATTTTCTGGAAAAGGAAGAGGACACATGTAAAGATAGATGCAGAAAGAGGGAGGTGCGAGGTGATCGACCCTTTTGACTTCTCAGCACGGCAGAGTTAGTGACCGATTGTAAATGGTAATGATTGGCTGCCCAGAAATCTTGATTTAAGAAGTTGCAGTGAGAACTCCCAAGCCAGCAGTATTTCATTCATTTAATCGTATTTATTGAGCGCTTACTGTGTGCAGAGCACTGTACTAAGCGCTTGGGAAGTACAAGTTGGCAACCTATAGAAACGGTCCCTACCCAACAGTGGGCTCACAGTCTGGAAGGGGGAGACAGAGAACAAAACAAAACATATTAACACAATAAAATAAATAGAATAAATATGTGCAAATAAAATAAATAGAGTAACAAATCAATCAATCAATACTGGAGAGCAGTATTTGCTCTCCAGTTGCTCGTGCTCTGCTGTATACTCTCCACCAGCACGGCCAGTCAGTTGTATTTATAGAGCACTCGCTGGATAAAAACGCACTATGGAGAGTACAGTCTAATAGTGTTGGTAGAAATGTTCCCCGCCCACAAGGAGCTTATAATATAGACTATAATCTAAGTAAATCAATCAATCGTATTTATTGAGCGCTTACTGTGTGCAGAGCACTGTACTAAGTGCTTGGGAAGTACAAGTTGGCAACATATAGAGACGGTCCCTACCCAACAGCGGGCTCACAGTCTACAAGGGGGAGACAGAGAACAAAACCAAACATATTAACAAAATAAAATAAATAGAATAGATATGTACAAGTAAAATAAATAGAATAATAAATATGTACAAACATATATACAGGTGCTGTGGGGAAGGGAAGGAGGTAAGACGGGGGGATGGAGAGAGGGATGAGGGGAAGAGGAAGGAAGGGGCTCAGTCTGGGAAGGCCTCCTGGAGGAGGTGAGCTCTCAGTAGGGCCTTGAAGGGAGGAAGAGAGCTACCAGAGGTGATCTAAACTAAGCTCATCGTAGGGAGGGAAGGTGTCTACCAACTTATATTATTATATGAGGGGGGAATCTGCTTGACTGTGAGCCCGTTGTTGGGTTGGGTAGGGACCGCCTCTATATGTTGCCAGCTTGTATTTCCCAAGCGGCTAGTACAGTGCTCTGCACACAGTAAGCGCTCATTAAATACGATTGAATGAATGAATGAAGGGTCGGGTACAGTGAGTAGGTTGGCGTTAGGGGAGCAAAGTGAGCGTACTAAGTTCTAGTAAGAACTCGGCAAGGTAAGGTGGGGAGAGAGTTAATTGAGTGCCTTAAAATTGAGGGGAAGGAATCTGATGCAGAGGTGGGAGGTTCCTGAGTGGGAAAACATGGACTGGATTTTCTTTTATCGATTCATTTGTTTTTGAGAAAGATGATCGGAGCAGCGGAGCATAGTATGGACTGGAGTGGGGAGAGGCAGGAGGTTGGGAGTCAGTAAAGAGTCAAGTTAGGATAAGCGTGGCTCAGTGGAAAGAGCCCGGGCTTTGGAGTCCGAGGTCATGGGTTCGAATTCCGACTCTGCCAATTGTCAGCTGTGTGACTTTGGGCGAGTCACTTAACTTCTCTCTGCCTCAGCTACCTCGTCTGTAAAATGGGGATGAAGACTGTGAGCCCTGCCATGGGACCACCTGATCACCTTGTAACCTCCCCAGCGCTTAGAACAGTGCTTTGCACATAGTAAGCGCTTAACAAATGCCGCCATCAATGCCTGGATCAATATGGTAGCCATTTGGATGGAGCGGAAAAGGCAGGTTTTAGCGATGCTGTGAAGGTAGAACTGACAGGATTTGTGAACCTTATTTTAGGTGGTGGAGCTAAGGAGTGAAATTCTTGATGGTTTTCGTTAATGTGGAATGGATAACCACATTAGACCAGAGATATTCTGATTTATAATAATCACCAGCAAGGGAGGGAAAGTGTAAAAAAAAAAATTCAAAGGAACCATTCATGCCTTGTATTAAGGTTGAGATATTCCTACTCCAGCCCCAGAATACTTTTGTAAATATTCTTATACTGTACCATTTCGCTTATCCATAATCTATCTTAATGTCTGTCTCCCCTTATAAACTAAACTCCTTGTGGGGAGGGATTACATCTACCAATTCTGTTGTACTGAACTTTATCAAGCGTCCAAGTACAGTGCTCTGCACATCGTAAGTGCTCAATAAATGCTATTAATATATTGGTAAGCGGACATTTATTAAGAAGATATGGGTAATGGGCAAATTTATTGAACTATTTACCTATCTTTTGGTTCACCAGGAGATTTACTGCATTTGCACCTGCACCTATTGGGGCCAGGAAATTTCAGAGTTTTAACACCCAAAACTACCATTCTCAACTTGGGAATTTTTTGGGAATTCTGTCTAGAGGGAGCTAACCAAATTTGTTCACTGTTTCTTACCATTGTTTATAAGCAACTACAACCACTTTTCAACTTTGGACTTAAAAGCAGATCACTGAAGGGGCTCGAGTTAATTTTCACTGTGTGTTATGTAAAATGATGTCCAACAAGTGGAAGAGACAAAGAAATGAAATGGCAGTAACTGTGATTGAGCATACAAGACCAAGTTTTTATTTTGTGTGCCAGGAGGCAAAAGGAGTCAGGGGTTTTAGTGATTTAACGCCCACAAAATTTGCTAGTTCCTTTTGGCGTTCTTGACTTCCTACAGCGATTTTTCCTTCTCTTCATAGAACTTGTGCAATATTAGCCATCCGACCAAACTCCATTGACCTCACTACAATGCAGTTTGGTGTTGAAATGGCACATTATTGTTCGTGATATCTTTCCTTATGTACTAATAACGTGGATATGATATTTAGCATTCAAGATCAGAAATACTGTATGCAAATCGAATTCCTAAAGTTTTCTAGAAGAAAGTCCACCTGTCCTCCCTCATACTTAGACTGTGAACCCCATGTGGGCCAGGGACCATGTTTGACCTGATTAAGTTGTATCTAATCCAGTGTTTAGAACAGTGCTTGGCACATAGTAAGTGTTTAATGAATATTATTAGTATTAATAATAATCATGGTATTGTTGTTTACAATCCAAGCATACAGCAGTTTGCACACAATTCCACTCAGCCCATTGGACCAACCAGATTTGGAAACAATTTTACCCTAAAATTTAATTTAGCTAAAGAGCCTTAAGACACAGATACAGCAGAACATTGTGTAAAGAGATATATAATTCCATTAAAAGCAAGGTGCTACATTTTTATTTCATTTTTCTACACCGTACTTTTGCCTCAGATCTTTGATCCAGCGCTTACAACAGTGCTTGGCACATAGTAAGCGCTTAATGACTGTGAGCCCACTGTTGGGTAGGGACTGTCTCTATATGTTGCCAATTTGTACTTCCCAAGCGCTTAGTACAGTGCTCTGCACATAGTAAGCACTCAATAAATATGATTGATGACGGTGATGATGAATGCCAACATTATTATTAGCCCATTCCTAGTATACACGCTAAGCATGTGGTAGGTATGTGGAAAACTTTTCAAAACAAAACTATATCAAAGATTCTTGGTGTTTTATTTTCAATAAGCCCAGTCTTTATTGGGCTGGCTTTTGATTAATATGCTGGTGAGTGATATGTTTAATTTCACGCTGTGTTGGGATGTTTAATTTTATGCAGTCTTTATGGTTTTAATTTGGGTTTATTGCGTTACCGAAAGTGTGCTGAGTACCACAGAACGTGTTATTTAAGCAACAGACAGTACTAATTCATCATAAAATCAAAATAGCAGCTAAGTAATTCAATTCACAGTGACACCTATAAAGGTGGTTGGCTGGGAGTCTGCTGGACAACCACGGCAGGTAGACCTTTCCTGAGAACGGGGCCCTCCCTTAGTAGACGATGTGTTTCCAGCCCCATGCGTAACAAGGCCATTATTTTTTGAAGGCAATCATCATCATCATCATCAATCGCATTTATTGAGCGCTTACTATGTGCAGAGCACTGTGCTAAGCGCTTGGGAAGTACAAATTGGCAACATATAGAGACAGTCCCTACCCGACAGTGGGCTCACAGTCTAAAAGGGGGAGACAGAGAACAAAACCAAACACACTAACAAAATAAAATAATTTCTGCAATGCCTTGCAGAAAATCATTCTGGCACCCAAACGGATACAAGGCAAACCTAAATTTAAGCAAATGTCTGATATTTCTGAAGCTTGTACTTTGCAGGTAGGATCAGTATTTCGAAGTCACGTAATCACACTTTCAAAACCGTAGCTAAAGTCTAGTGTTTTTGAGCCCCCAATCCTATCTCCTCACCTTGCATGGAATAGGAGTGGCCCACTGCTCCCCAGTTAGATCATAACGAAGATCAGGTCTTCCTTTTAACCCCTCCTCCTCTATTCCCAAATTCCCAATTTCTAAAGTCAACTGTAATGAATGGGACCAGAAATTACACTTATGAATCAGTTGATCAAATTCTTAAAATTCCAATAAATTGTTGAAACGTCTAATTTTACAAAAAGTGTTAGAGGAAGTGAGGAAGGAGAAAAGGAGTGAAATGAGGTCCTATTCAATTTGCCATAGCAGGAAATAGAATAAGTGCTAGTTAAGAAAATATAATCTGAGGTTCAGGGCATAGAGAGTGGCAGGGCCGACCTTCATTCCTGAAGCATTGCTTCCCTCTCCAGAACCAGCAGGTGACTTTTTCAGGTGTATTTGTCATGCTTACGGATGAGATAATTATACTTTGACCGGGCACATTCTTGTGTGGGCATAATTGGATTGATTACCAGTGATATAATGTTAGTTGAAGTGTATCAGTGCTGGACCATTTAATATTTACTTTTAAGCTATTTGTTACATTGCCAATTTTGGTACTTGTTCCTAACTCTGATAAAAAAAAAAATTAGCGGTAGAAGCAATGGAATCTCTTCGTTAATGCCTATGGATTTCAATTTTCTAATCCCTTTTCCCCATTGATCCATTAATGAGTTAGCTGTAGTTCTTATATGTTCTCTTAAAAGGATTTTATGTCAACAATTAAGACGAGTTGGATATAGTAGCTGACTTTGGGGTTTTCTGGTTCTTTCTCATTTTGCTTACATTAACCTTTATATCCTTGTCAATAAATTGCCAATTTTGGTACTTGTTCCTAACTCTGATTTAAAAAAAAAATTAGTGGTAGAAGCAATGGAATCTCTTCGTTAATGCCTATGGATTTCAATTTTCTAATCCCTTTTCCCCATTGATCCAGTAATGAGTTAGCTGTAGTTCTTATATGTTCTCTTAAAAGGATTTTATGTCAACAATTAAGACGAGTTGGATATAGTAGCTGACATTGGGGTTTTCTGGTTCTTTCTCATTTTGCTTACATTAACTTTTATATACTTGTCAATACTAATCCATAATTTTCTGCTATCTGTCAACCTTCCTTTGTCTCTAGTTCGAGACTATTTCTGTTGTTACACATTCATAAGAACTTTTATTCTAGCATTTATTCCCTTCAAACTTTGGGGAAACTCTTGAAACAGTTCAGCGGTCTTCTAATCACACCCAGCTTGATCAGTGGCCTGTGATAAAATGTAGCCTGCAGTCTTCAGAACTGTATATATGTATATATGTTTGTATGTATTTATTACTCTATTTATTATTTATTTTATTTGTACACATTTATTCTATTTATTTTATTTTGTTTTGTTGTCTGTCTCCCCCTTCTAGACTGTGAGCCCACTGTTGGGTAGGGACCGTCTCTATATGTTGCCAACTTGTACTTCCCAAGCGCTTAGTACAGTGCTCTGTACACAGTAAGCGCTCAATAAATATGATTGAATGAGTGAATGAATGAATGGTCTTCTGTCCCAATCCAGGCCAGGGATGCCACTATGCTTCAAGCCAAACTGGAATGCCTGCCACTCTGCACCAGAAGTTCAAGGTGCTCAAGAAGCACCAGGTTAGCTTTAGGGGCTAAAACATTGCCAACCTGTATTTAAAAAAAACACAAAATATTAATTCCAGTTCAAATTCACTAATTCATTCATTCATTCAATCGTATTTATTGAGCGCTTGCTGTGGGCAGAGCACTGTACTAAGCACTTGGGAAGTACAAGTCGGCAACATATAGAGACGGTCCCTACCCAACAACGGGCTCACAGTCTAGCCTTGCACCTCAACCCCGGTTTCATTTGGAACCTTTGAACTTTTCATCTAAGAAAGTACCACACCAAATTAGCATTAATTAACCTGTGGGCTTAACCTCACTGCGACAGGGAACATTTCTTCCAATTCTGTTGTATTGTACTCTCCCAGGCGCTTAGAACAGTTCTCTCAGTTCATTGTTAAATTGTGAACAACTAAAGCCTGTTGATTTGAAGAGTCATTACTCACTGTTTAAATTCAGAGTACATATTCAAAACTTTGGAAATTGACAAATTTAATGCCAGGTCAATCTTGTTAATGTGGTTTAAGTGGTCCTAGCCAATATACCGCATATGTGAAGTAAACGTGTTTTTAACGCGGCCACACTACGGGAAATATCTTAAAATTACAGAATTTGGAGTACCCCCAAAAATTCCTACAAAAATCAACATTTCCCCTCAGGAGTCAATAGCATAGTCATACAGGGCCAATTTAAGGTACTGGTGGATCTTGGGATCCTCAGCTTTACTGAGGGAAGAGAGGGTGCAGAAATCACCATTGGGTCCTCGAACTGGAAGTGGTGGGTGATGGCCAATTAATTATTAATCAATCAATCAATCAATCAATCATATTTATTGAGCGCTTACTATGTGCAGAGCACTGTACTAAGCGCTTGGGAAGTACAAATTGGCATCACATAGAGACAGTCCCTACCCAACAGTGGGCTCACAGTCTAAAAGGGGGAGACAGAGAACAGAACCAAACATACCAACAAAATAAAATAAGTAGGATAGAAATGTACAAGTAAAATAAATAAATAAATAAATAAATAGAGTAATAAATATGTACAACCATATATACATATATACAGGTGCTGTGGGGAAGGGAAGGAGGTAAGACGGGGGGATGGAGAGGGGGACGAGGGGGAGAGGAAAGAAGGGGCTCAGTCTGGGAAGGCCTCTTGGAGGAGGTGAGCTCTCAGCTCAATTATTGACTTGAGCAACTCCCAAGGCAGTCATAATAGGAAAATATCCGCTAGATTGTCAAAGTTTAAGGTTTATGTAAACATCTGTGTTCTTTATTCTGTGCTTATTCAGAATTTTCTTGCACGCCGTTTGTCTTTCCATTTTCCAGCATCTCGAACAGAATAGTGTTTCAGTTATGTAGATAATAGTGCTGCACCTGTTAATATTCATAGTTTAGCAGATTAGTCGGGCAGCAAGGGACTCGTTAGTTTTGTAGAGTAAACTCCAGGCCCTCCTGGAGTGGGAGGGTGAGCTGCCCCTGCTGAGGTTTCTCTAGGCCGAGTCGGTGGTCTTTGGAGTTGAGGTTTCTCTAGGCCGGTGGTCTTTGGAGAATAAAGTGGATGCCACACCCAACAGGCTTTCTTTTCCTTTGGCCTTATTCAGTCAATCAGTAGTAGCCGGTGCCTTCAGGATCGCTGGTTTAGATGTCAAAAGCTTTAATACCAAATCCCACTGTTAATATTCCGATAATTTTAATTTGAATCGGCTGGAGGAACTCCGCAGCAGGATTGTAAAATTTGCATTTTTTAAAAGCTTGGAAAGGCCTGCAACAGTTAACTAGTTTGTGCATCTAACTTTTCATTGCAAAGTATATTTATAAAGTATATTTTGTATTGTGAAGTAATTGAAGGAATAAAGTACTTTCTCCTATTACCTTTCAGTAATGTGTAGTGACGTATTTGTCTTAATCATCTGTATCTGGTTTGTGTTACTGCTATTGGCACAAAGTAGTTTTCAAAGGACACGTCTGAGTTATAAACCTGTCTATCGTCTAATTGCAGTATTTGCAATCTAGTACTTGTCATTTTAGAAATTGATATTTTCACATGTATCCTCAGTTTTGAATTCTCATTTTTACCACTGTTCTCTGTATTTTGTTACTCTCAACTGTACTGCTCTGGAATGTCTGTAAGGTTTGAAGTCAAAGGAAATAAATACTGGAAATTATTTCAGAATCAAATGTAGTCTTTAATAATTCGATTTGTGAAGAATTTAAGCTTTCATATTAAATGCTCTACTTTAAAAGTACAAAAGACACATGATTTTCTATCAAGTGAGTGGTATGGATAGATTAGCCCACGTGTTCAGTGGAAAACCAATTAGAGAAAGTTTCCTTAACAGTGCAATTGGCAGCTTTATTTTCAACCTAACAGAAGAAGGACTCGTAAGTGAATTTTCGTAAAAATCAGCACAGAAGACCTGAACGTCATTAGAGAAATATAGTGAAGATTGTGTCCTAAGGCAAGTGTCTTGATTGACCCAGAATACTGCCTGATTGACATATGCTGCCCAGAGGTGCTGATTCTTATGCTGGGAATTTATAAGGATCATGAAATTTATATTTGTTCTCCACAGTTGCCAAAGCCAATATGGGAACAGAATTTCTTAGGCGTTTGAGAGAGGGGAATCCAGAAATGAAACTCTTTGCTGAAACCTTGCATTTTCACATCGAGGGAAGGAGCAGAAGCAACAGCAGCTCCCTGTTTTGGTATAAATCTTCCAATCTGGATGACTAGGAGTAAGGTTTCCCAACCTGCCAATTTCTGAGGACTCAGCTGAGGCTACCCATGTGTAACAAAGTAGTTAAATTAAAAGCATTATTATCCGTGTGAAATTGAATATGCATTATGAGTACAATTGCTTCTGTACAGTTAATTTTAAATGCACAGTTGAAATCAGATCTTTATTAGGCCAGTCACTAATTTCTGATCCCTTTCCAAGAGATCCACATGGTTAGAGTCTATTGCTTAAAGCGTGTTGATTCTTAAAATAGGCTTTATTCCAAATTTGACTGATAAAGGAGTCCTAACCATTAATATCAGCTATAGTATTCATAAAAAACTGTGGGAAAGATCAGCTGTAAAAGTAGCAAATTGAGATACTTGATGGTTAAACTGTTATAAATGTTTTATCATAATATGTTGCATTTGGCATTTAAAAACATTGATAAAAATGTCAGCATTACAGTGGCCACTCCAGCCCCCAAACTGAAATTTCCGGGTGCACGAGGGGTGCCTGTTGAAGTTTGGGGCTGAGCAGCAGAGCAAACAGCTGCTTCCAGGAAAGAATAAAGAAAGAACTGGAAGTTGTTGATAAAGATACTTGGTAGAAGTAACAGGAGTAACAACTGAGGTATTGAAGCGCTTATGATGTGCCAAACACTGTACTAAGCTCTTGGGGAGATATTAGGCAGTCAGATTGGACACCGACCCTGTCCCACATGGGATTTACAGTCCACGTGGGAGGAAAAACAAGTACTGAATCCTCATTTTACAGATGAGGAAACTGAGGTGTGGAGAACTTAAGCGACTTGCCAAAAATTGTACAGTCGGCAAGGAGCGGAGCTGGGGTGAGAAACTGGGTCTCCTGACCCAGGCTCTTTCCACGCTGCCGCTCTAGGCCACTATTTTCTCCACATGTGGGTTAGATTATAGACTTCTTAATGATTAAATTATCCCATAATTTTAATAGTTTTGACCTGGTACTTTTTAAAACCATGTTTAAAAACTGTTGTGTTGCTCAGTGCTACCAGGATTGTAGGTCCTACGTTAGCCTCTTTCAGCCAAGAGGCTAAACATATAGGTGAATTTACTATTCATTCATTCATTCAATCGATTGTATTTATTGAGCACTTATTGTGTGTGGAGCACTTGGGAAGCACAAGTTGGCAACATATAGAGGCGGTCCCTACCCAACAGCAGGCTCACAGGCTAGAAGGGGGAGACAGACAACAAAACAAAACAGGTAGACAGGCGTCAAAACTATCTGTACCATCCTCAGGTAGGAAGAACTCTGTATAAAGTTACATAAAACAGCTCTAATAAAGGGAAGACCTGTAAGTATTCATTTTGATTAGCTCCAAACTAAGAATGGGGGCAGATGTCAGAAACTCCAGCAAGAAAGAGATGGTGCTCAGCTGTATAATGTCGATTTGAAGTGAGCTTGGTGATCGGTAACGATGATCGGTAACGAAGTCCTTTATGACTCTGCCCAGAGACTTGAGGAGGAAAGCACATCTGAGGCGGTTCGGGTCCATGGGCTCATTCATTCATTCATTCAATCGTATTTATTGAGCGCTTACTGTGTGCAGAGCACTGTACTACGCGCTTGGGAAGTACAAGTCGGCAACATATAGAGACGGTCCCGGTCTAGAAGGCTCCTGGCTCCTAGCCATGCTGTTAAACTCTAGTTAGGAAGAATCATTTATCTAATACAAATTTAGTTTTAGGAATACTGACGCATGAATATCATGATGGCAAAAACTGTGAATATGCACGTTAGCACTACTAACTAAGGAAACAAAGGGAACTCTTCCCTTTAGTGTTGACTTTGTTCATAAAGAAAACTACATCTAATTCTGCATTCCAAAATGTGACTGATATGGAGATTTGAGAAGCGTTGCTACAAGGGTTAGAAAACACCTGGGAAGAGAGAAAAGGAATCAAAAGTTACTTTGCTTGGAGAAGAGAAGGAATAGTGCATTACCTAGGATATGGTGATCAATTTCTCAGTCATCTTCACAATGGGAAGAATTGAATTTAAACCGCAGCATTAGTGAGTTTAGGTGGGGAAGACGACTTGCCTATATTCTAAAATGAATTGTTAAAAGAGGATTCTCCTTTTCCAAATTTCTTTAAAACAAAATAGGTTCTCCTCTGCCCACATGCCAAGTGTCAGGGAATGGAGTGGACTAAGTAATGTTCCAGGAACCTTTCTAGTTCAGTGAATCAATTAGGTCACCGAGGGGTGTTAATTCAGGGTACGCAAGACTGTTGGGCTGTATTTTAACGCATTCTTTTTGGGTATGTATTGGCCCTTCCGCATCTTTTAAAAAGGTCCTCACTATCGAATTTTTGCTTTAATGTGAGGCTCACCGCCTCCTCATGCCGCCCGCTCCCAGTTATCATGCTTGACTTCCTTCCTCTCCTAGGTGCCCTGTGTATTTTTAAAAAAAGTAATGGGAGGAGGCAAATGACTTCTGCAGAAGTGCCTGACCTGATCAGTAGGAGAGTGGGGTCCCAGTTCCCTGAAGAAATACTGGGATTGCTAATGTCAGCCCCCCGAAGCAGTGGAGCAAAGTCTCCCCACTAAAAACTGTCCTTCATTTCACTGCAGCTGACTGGAGGCTTCAGTCCAGCCACGAAGTACGTTGTGTAGAAGTGGTGAGGCCGCTTACTAGGTGAGCAGCAAATAATTTTAAATTCACCGGAGCCAGTTTTTCAACACATTGCAATTATTGATGTTTCCAGAAATCAAAATCAATTTGCCTAATTTCAGTTGGTGAAAAATCTAGTTCAGGTTACTAGAGCAAGTACGGCCATCGCCACTGAACAGGAAGGAGTTCTGTTTAATGCAGTTGGTTCAGTTTATGCAGAAAAGCCTAAATTTTTGTTGCCCTGCAACTGAGAACAGTGATTTGGGGGTGACTGGAAGTAGGAAACACACTGAATGAGAAATAGCTTTGGCTGAACTGCAGGTATTCCACCTCACGAAGTGTGCAAATTTATCTTTGTGCCATCCTTCGATCCCTATGCCAAGGGTTGCAAATCACTTCTATAATTCTATGTTTAATACGACTTATTTCCAGTGGAGACTCATGTTGTCGCCTCTCTACCCTTTCTTCGTCTTTATTCTCTCCATTGCCATTCAACTGCCGGTTGTTTCTCCTCCCCTTGCTTTAGCCTGCTCTGTTTTTCTTCGGCTCCTCCCCTTTCCATAAAAGCATGTCTAAAAAATTGGAATACATACCGGGAGAAAGGGAAAAGGAAATGAGTCCAAGCCAGGTGACACAGGTGATATTACTGATTTCTCCCCCAGCCCCGTGGTGAGATTTCTTTACAAAGCAGGAAAATAGGGAAAGTAAAAATTCTTTAAAAATAATAATAATAATAATGGAATGACTGCAGTCCACGGTATGGTTGGTTTCTTTAAAAGTTATGATCTCAGCTACATGTCAATGATTAACAATTTGATGTCTAATTTTAGACTATTTGTTGTTCTTCTCAGCCCAGCTACACAGGTCACACCAAGGCTGTGCCTGACCATTTTTGCACCCAAGGTACAGTCTTTCTTCCCTTACTGCTCCCTCCTCTAACCACTTTTCCTTGTTTCCAGGAGTGGTAATTTGTATCACCTACAAACTCCCAACAGAAAAGCAGTTATAATGAGCAAGTGGGTGGTGGAGAAGGCTAAAGAGGGTGAGGAGCTGTTCCCCTCTCACACCACCTCTTTTTGCAAAACAGGGCTGCTTCCCTGATCACTTCCTTTCATTGAAACCCCGCCTTGCGTTTTGGTCTCTTAACACGCACTTGAGTTGTTTTTCGGAGGCAGGATGTTATCTCTCTCTGGACGCTTTATGTCCGGCAGCATTTCATCGTGAGATAGTTGGTAGGGAAAATGAGTGGATTCTGTTGTCACAGAACGGAGACCTCAACAGCAGCAGCACCACTGTACCCTCACCCCTTCTTATAAGCCATCTCTGAATATGAAACTCAAAATGACTTAGGATTTAGAGACTGTCCCTCTTTCTCACGGAAAATGGGGAAAACAAAAAAGCAAAACAATAATAGTAACAACCATCACAAAAAAAAAAACTGTGGCGTTGTTCTCTGCACAACTAAACGAGAGCCAGAAAATCGACTGGCACAAAAAGAAGGGCAGGAATGGTTAACTCAACCAGACAGACCTGGAAGGACTCTTTCCAGTAATTATCTCTGAAACCCTCCCTGCTACAGCCACTGCTGGGTGGAGGAAGACCTCTGGCCAGCACCTGCAAACTAAAAAATATGAATGTATTGTTCAAAAATGTGCACAGGTCCCAGGAGGCTTCTGGAGTGATTGGAGTAGCCAGTGAAATTTGGGAAAACTTTGGGAAGGTAGTGAGTTTTGGTAGAGATTTGAAAGAGTGGAAGGCCACAGTCTGGCAAACAGAAATGTAAAGGACATTCCAGACAGGGATAATAGCATGAGCAGTAGCTTGGAAATGGGATAGTGATTTGTACACATTTGCTTGGCTAAAATCAAGACTCTGAGCCGAGATATGATAGTGGAAGGTTGGAGACACTGAGGACAGAGAGGGATAGGAAAGCGACCAGCCTGACTTGCTGATTCAGCTAAGATTTAAGGAAATTTCTTAATCTCCTGTACTCAGTTTACTCATCTGTAAAGTGGTGGTAAAACCTCAGGCTACCTAAGTGAGGAAAATCGTGAGGATTCACCAGCATTTATTAAGAACTTGGAGCTTCAATTTGGGTAGCATGTCCCAAAATCCCATTAGGCCAATATAGAAGAAGTGTGTTGCCAACTGAATTTTTCACAGACCTTTTATCCTCTTTGTGGATTATCCATGCCTCTTGCTCTTTTGCTTCCCCCATTCCTTCTACTTTGCAGCCCAGTTAATAGATTTGGTGTCGGGTAGATTAACCACTGCCTCAGTCAAAACCACAAAAGGTAAATTGATTTTTGCATGGCGAGTTAAATCAGCTACCGAAAATGGAAGAAATATTTAAATTATTTAGGCTAATAATTTCGGTTAAAAGTATTTGACCACAAGTGTGCCACCTCTGCTGCTCACCTGAAATTCTTTATAAGAAGAGGGACTTAAGGACATCTGGAGGCGGGAGAGGGGCACGAGACTCACCTGGTGTGGCTTCACTGCCCCTTCAGTGTCAATCAATCAAGCGATACTATTTATTGAACCCTACTGTGTACCGAGTTCTGAACTAAGCATTTGGGAGAGTACATCATAAGCAAACAATGAGGTCCCTGCCTTTAAGGAGCCCGTAATCTAATGAGGACGTTAGGCAGACGTAAGTTATCAATAGTGGGAGGATGAGGGAGAACAAGGATATAAGCAGCGGCGTTTTGAATATGTCAGAATGAAACAGATGAATAAGTAGTTGAACATGATTATATACTGAAAGTTGAGGTTGGTTTGAATACATGAATCCCAAGAGTGACATCATCAGTAGTATTTGAGAGCCTATTGTATTGCTTGGGGAAAGAACATGGTCCCTGCTCTCAGGAGACTTAAAATCTATAGGGGGACATAAGTAAGCACCAAATACTATGCATATATTGTAAAAGAGGGAAGAAACAGAGAGGTGGGGATAACCAGTGTCAAGTACCTGCAGTGTAAGGAACCTCTTTTGATTAGGTCTTAATATCTTCTTATTCCACTTCTTGATGAGGAAGTCTAAATATTGTAAAGTTTCATGTTTTTGCAGTTAACGTAAAAGTTCTTTAGTGCTCAAACAGTGAAAATTCCCAATCGCATGCCTAAATAATCATTTTCTTTAGCAACATGAGAACGCAAACCAGGCCAGAGCTGGACAAGTCAGTAGTCCATCAAGCTCAATATTCTACCTCTGATTATGGTCACAAAGGAATGGTGAAAGAACAGTGAGGTAATTGCTTCCCCCTTCCCTTTCCCCCCTCCCCACCCCCCGTGGTATCCAATCCCTTGATTAAGGATGTTACCTGCTAAATTTTATTGATTCTTGAGCCTAAAAGAAAAAAGCCTTTCCATAAACATTCCCATTCGGATGGTTTATAGTAATTATCGTATTGATAAGCTAGAGCCGTAGGAGCCGTTGCTTCCCCTTAGGGTTTTGAATGTCAAATTTTCAGAGGAAACGAGGTATACAAATCCAGTAAATGAAAGGTGACCTCTCCCTGGGAGTTTCGAGGGATGTTACAAAGGTGACGCAGCCATGCCTGCAGAGGAGAACAGAGCATCTCTTCACTTCCTTCCAGGTGCTCTGGTGGTGGCTGAGCCAGACAACCATTCAGCCACCACCTGAAGCTCTGTTCCCGCCGGGCCGCTCCAGAAGCAGCCGAGAGGTCCGGCTTCTGCCATTCTCAAAATGCGTGGCCTTTCCACGAGAGAGACAGCGAGACCAGCCAACACCCCGGGGAGCGTTTTCTCCAATCTCGTGTGGAACGACTGGTGCTTCTGAGTGCCGTGGCTTGGATAGCTCTTGGCACAAGTGCCAGGGCTTGCGGGCACCTGCCCACGTTCTTCCACCACTTTAACCCTGGAAAACAAGAAATGCCTTGCTGGCGGAGACTAACGGTCCATCCGCTGCAGTGTCCTGTCTCCGATAGGAAGCAAGGAGAAACAGTTGCTGTTGCGCTTCTTCGTATCCAAACGCATGGTTAAGGGTGGGCCTTCTGACCCCGTCAAGGCTCCTCCTAATAACCGTTTGGACCGCCCGTTCACGAATTGGCCCAATTCCTCTTTGAGTCTGTGGATAGGTTCTGCCTTGCACAATTTCCTAAACTTAATAAATTCCATATGCCTACCACACACCGTGTGAAGAATATTTTCTTTGTCCTTGAACCTACCGCTTTTGAGCTGCAGCAGCATCCCTCCCGACCGGGATTGCGGGGTTTGTTGCACAGTTCTGTTTTATGATTTTGTGGACTTCAACCCCATGGGTCCCCCCGGCTGCCCCACCAGCCTTCATCTTCCTAGACGCTAGAAGCCTAGTCTCTTCAGAACATCTTCCACTGGAAGCTGCTTCCTCTGTCTCTGATCGGTTCAGATGGCTTTCTCCAGCTCTATTCCTGAGGCAGCACCCGAAACAACACGATGATGGATGTGGCAGAACTGTACTTTCACTTCAGCCTCCGCAGGAGAGTTGGCCGGAGTCGGGGGGATATAGCACCCCCAAAGTGTCCCTCCATTTAAGAGGGCGTCCGATAAATGCAAACGAAACCATTTTTCATCAACTCGGCATTTTTAACAATCCGGCGATTGCGTTTTGAAACGGTTTCAAATACTTGCCAAAAACCCGTCTTTTATTTTCACAACAGATGGAGGACTGTGACACCGATTGGACAGCCTCTTCCAGGGACTAGATTTATTGCTTTCAAAGTGCCTTTAAAAGGGGTATGTATGTATAAAACTTGGGAATACTGGGGACTTATATTTATGTGTGGAGGAATGCAGAGGTTTCTGTGACTAGAATATATCCTGTCCCAATTTTTTCCCCCTGCTATTTCAGTACCCGTCAGAGGTCAGATGCTAATTACAGTAAAGTATCCAATCTGTTTTAACAATTGGAGGTAAATTACTTACGGCTGGCCCTGAGTGGGCAGGAGTCACATGCACTGAGTCCAAGAGGGACTATTTCCCTAGGCGTGGATTACATCCTCAGCTCTAAAGAGAGCAAATAGCTCACCACCAGTTTTAGAGTAGGAGTGTTGAATTCAAAGACCTCTGAGAGAAGCGGTGGCCTGGAAGACAAGTGACCGCAGCAGGGAACCAGGTGGACACCTCTCCTGCTCTGGGTTGAAGGTGCTGCTGCTTCTCTCCATAGTTCTGTGGCTGCTCTGCGGACAGCCGATCCACTCCCGAAGCCTGGAAGAGTGGCAGCAGTCCCTCGAGCCCAGAGCCTGGAGCCGGGCTGCTCAGCGCGGGCAGGAAAAGACTAATTTCTTCTATGTCCCCCACTTTTACTGTGACTGGCTGAAGGGAAGGTCATGCGAGTCAGTGAGAGAGAGAGTGTGTGTGTGTCTGCCTCTTTTTGTCTCTGTGTTTATTCTGTGTTCCTTTTCTTGCCTTCTCCCCATTTAATCCTGGGGCAGCTGTCCCTGATCCCACTGCAAGAAAAAAAAACACTTCTATTCACTAATTCCATTCCCTTCTTTTCCATTTAATAACGTTTTATGCCTAAGTAGCATCTGTATATACCCAGGTTGAGAGAAAAATGTTTGTTGCGGGAAGAGTCAGCGATATGGAAGTAGGAAACATGAACAGACCCCTGAACAAAGATGTGCCCACCTAGATACATGTGTGTGTTTGCGTGTCTATATGCACGTATTGTGTGTATGCCTTATTGCAAACGTAACAGACTGATACCTAGCGAGCCTTGTTTTGTGAAAACAAAACTCCATGGCAAGGAAAATGGTCCCTCGTACCCACAGTGTCCAGGTGCGTACATACATACAGGTGCAGTAGACGTTTCTCCTGAAATTTTGGCGTCCTGTAATCAGACTTAAAGGGTCAGGGGAACGTTCTGTAATTCGAGCCAAAGCAAGTTCTGGCAGAACTGGGTGGACCCACCAAAGAGCCGTTGTTGTGGAGCAGACCTGAGCTGCAGCTGCAGTTTTGTCTTCCCCGTGTGCCGCTGCTCCTTGTTGCATCCTCTGCCTGATTGATTTCCCGTTTCTCCCAGCTTGGGCGTTTGCATGAGAAATTCCAGCCAGCTAGTGGCCATGGTAATAATGTTGGTATTTGTTAAGCGCTTACTATGTGCAAAGCACTGTTCTAAGCGCTGGGGGGAACACAAGGGGATGAGGTTGTCCCACGTGGGGCTCACAGTCTTAATCCCCATTTTACAGAGGAGGGAACTGAGGCACGGAGAAGTGAAGTGACTTGCCCAAGGTCACACAGCAGAGCAGCACCTGTGTCTCAATCAAGTGCTTACCGTGTGCAGAGCACTGTACGAAACAGGGAGAGTGTAAAATAGTGGAATAGGCAGGGACTTTGCCCCCCCGTGAATTTACAGGCTAGAGGTTTCTGTCCTTGTTTTCATTTCCCTTTCCCTGTTGTCCCTGCTGCCGAGGTCCACCTCGTGTGTGGGTGGGTATGTTAGCCGTATGAATACGTGGGTCTGAATGGATGTGTGCTTGTCCGTGTTGGCTGTATGGGAGCTTGGGCAGGAGTGGAGAGGCCAGCGATGACTTTTCCCACGCCCAGGGATTTAGACCGACCCGGTAGAGCCGGCCTCTCGAGGAAGCAGAGCCGCGGCAGGATGGAAGAGCGTCCTGTCCCTCCTGAAGCCAACTTTGAGCCACTGGCTCAAATAAGCAACACTTCTAATTTCACATGTGTCAATGTAGCCAATGGAATAGAGTAAGGTCCCTCTAGACTGTAAGCTTGTTGAGAGCAGGGAATGTGGCTGTTTACTGCTGTATTGTACTCTCCCAAGCGCTTAGTACAGTGCGGTGCAGAGTAAGTGCCCAAGAAATACAGTTGAATGAATGAGTGAAGAGCTGCCCTGTGGAGTTTTCACAAGGATTGTCATTAGAAGCAGCGTGGCTCAGTGGAAAGAGCCCGGGCTTTGGAGTCGGAGGTCGTGGGTTCGAGTCCCGACTCCGCCACATGTCTGCTGTGTGACCTTGGGCGAGTCACTTCTCGGAGCCTCAGCTATCTCATCTGTAAAATGGGGGTGAAGACCGTGAGCCCCACGTGGGACAACTTGACCACCTTGTATCCCCCCCAGCGCTTAGAGCAGTGCTCTGCACATAGTAAGCGCTTAACAAATGCCATTATTATTATTATTCATTCATTCAATCGTATTTATTGAGCACCTACTGTCGGCAGAGCACTGTACTAAGCGCTTAGGAAGTCCAAGTCGGCAACATATAGAGACGGTCCCTACCCAACAGCGGGCTCACCGTCTAGAAAGTTGAGTTAAGGCCCAGAGGAGCAGCATGGCATACTGAAAAGAGCCCAGGCCTGAGAATCCTGATTCTAATCCTGACCATGGCATTTAACTGCTGTGTGACCTTGGGCAAGTCATTTAACTTCTCTATGCCTCAGCTACCTTATCTATTAAATGAGGGGTCAATCTTAATAGCATGCGTTTAAGCACTTACATATGCGGAGCGCTGTTCTAAACGCCTGCCACACCTCAATAGCTCCATCAGGACTGGTGATGAGGAGCAAGGGATGAGATGGTGTTAATAAACACTCTTTATTGAGGCGTACCGGGTGCCAAGCACCTGCAGAAATGAAAGACCCATCCCATCCCTGCCTTCAAGGAGTTTACAGTCTAATTAATGGGCCTTCTCATCATCCAGTTGGCATAGTGGGTCATGTTTGAAATTCAGCCCCGAATATTTGGCCTGTCAACTTTCATTTGGTGTTGGTTACCTCCCTAAATTCCATTTTCCGTTTCCATCTTTCAAGCGATAGAACTGTCGTTGGTGTCTGGAGACCATCATTTCTTTTCCTTTTTAATTATAGGCAATTAATCAGAGGCTTACTCCAACCCAGAAATTTACACCAAAGGATCTGATCACTGCAGTCAAAGCACTAAATGTGGAGCTTGGATTAATTATTGATTTAACGTACACCACTCGATACTATGAAGTAAAGGTAATGTTTTAAATGTATCTGCTGCCCTTCGGGACGATGTGCATGTTAAATATTTTTAAAGGCTGCCAGAGGAGAGTGAGTACTCAGATGTAGTCAAGCAACAATGCGCAGTTCTTGAGCAATGCAGTGTTTGGGGTTTTGCAAATTTTAGATCATTCGGGTCACAGATTGCAGTCTGCATTGTGAGTTTTAGACGGCTAATGCCAGCATGAATAATTATATCTGGATCATCAATGGTATTGATTGTCAGCTGCACACTTAGCGCTGAACAAAGTGCTGGGAAATAATACAGATTCCATAGGTCTATTGATTGCTAAGTGATGACCGCAGAATCGATGAGCCCCATCTGACTATATGTCCAATCAGCAAGGGGGGGGTTCACTCTCTGCCCCCCTCAATCAATCAATCAATCGTATTTATTGAGCGTTTACTGTGTGCAGAGCACTGTACTAAGCACTTGGGAAATACAAGTTCGCAACATATAGAGACGGTCCCTACCCAACAGTGGGCTCACAGTCTAGAAGGGGGAGACAGACAACAAAACAAATCATATTAACAAAATAAAATAAATGGAATAGATATGTACAAGTAAAATAAATAGAGTAATAAATATGTACAAATATATAATATACATATATATTCCTCTACCCCTCCTCTTCCTGTCCCATCCTCCCCTGTTCTGAGCAGTTTTTTGGCCTCCCCTTCTCTCTCTCTCCCCTTGAACTCCGGTACCATATGTATTTTCAAGCCCGCCCTAGTCAACCTGGGGTGCTGCTACTGAGAAGCAGCGTGGCTCAGTGGAAAGAGCCCGGGCTTTGGAGTCAGAGGTCATGGGTTCAAATCCCAGCTCTGCCAATTGTCAGCTGTGTGACTTTGGGCAAGTCACTTAGTCTGTGCCTCAGTTCCCTCATTTGTAAAATGGGGGTGAAGACTGTGAGCCCCACGCGGGACAACCTGATCACCTTGTATCCCCCCCAGCGCTTAGAACAGTGCTTTGCACATAGTAAGCGCTTAACAAATACCATCATCATTATTATTGTTATTACTAAAATCCATGGGAAACATTTTAAGAGTCTTCCTTGCCACTGCCAGCTACGGCTACCCCACGAGTACTCCCTTGCTAAAGGTCGCATCCCGTGCCACACTGCCCCAAAATTCCCACTTTTAGCATCTCCTCCCCACAGACCAGGCCCAGTGAGGATGGCATACGCTATTGTGGTGGGGGCCACCACCTTTCCCTACTCCCCTCTCTCTTCTCCCTAACTGAGGCTGGGAAGTGAGGAAGGGGAGGGGATTGGAGCGAACTAATAATAATAATGATGGTATTTGTTAAGCGCTTACTTTGTGCCAAGCGCTGGGGTAGATACAAGGTAATTAGGTTGTCCCACGTGGGGCTCAAAGTCTTAATCCCCATTTTGCAGGTGAGGGAACTGAAGCAGAGAAGTGAAAAGACTTGACCCTGGCAGTAACAGCTATTGCTGTGAACGAGGTTCAGAAAATTAATCAGATACTGGTTGCAGAGAAACCAGGGGGGAAAGGGGCAAGTTTGGGGTACAGGGAGAGAGGGAAGCCCAGAAGAACGGCAGAATCAAGAAAAGGCAGGATTTATGCTCTCATTTTTAACCTGTCAGAACTGGGTCGCGAACAAAACCTACCAGAAGCAGCGTGGCGTAATGGGTAGAGCACGGGCGTCCGACGGTCATGGGTTCTAATCTGGGCTCTGTCACTTGTCAGCTGTGTGGACTTGAGCAAGTCATTTTATTTCTCCGGGCCTCAGTTGCCTCATCTGTAAAAAAAAAAAAAAAAAAAGACAGGGACTGAATTGCTTATATCCACCCCAGCATCATCATCATCATCATCATCAATCGTATTTATTGAGCGTTTACTGTGTGCAAAGCACTGTACTAAGCGCTTGGGAAGTACAAATTGGCAACATATAGAGACAGTCCCTACCCAACAGTGGGCTCACAGTCTAAAAGGGGGAGACAAAACCAAACATACTATAAAATAGAATAGATATGTACAAGTAAAATAAATAAATAAATAGAGTAATAAGTAAATAGAGTAATAAATAAATAAATAGAGTACTAAATAAATAGAGTACTTACTGAGTACAGTGTCTCAGTAAGCGCTTAACACATACCATAATTATGTATTACCAAATTGCGTGTAAATCTGTGGGAAATCCTACTCTGTGATACAGCTTTTTGTGATACCACATTTTTAAGGAGCCTGTTACTGCTGTATTGTAGGGTATAGGTGGATAATAAAGGATGAGTAAGACTTACTCCCTGGCCCTCATTGGATTTACAGTCTAAAAGTGGGGATGGGAGTTTGGTGACAGATATGCAAAAATCTATCAGTTACGTTAAAAACAAGTGCACAAAGACAATGACAAATATAATAAATAAAAGATAGCTTGCATTATTAACATGTAAGTTTCGCAGACCCCCAGTTAATGAAAAATAGACCTAATCTTATCCTTGGACTGTAAGCTCATTGTGGGCAGGGAATGTTTCTACCAACTCTGTTATATTGTGCTCTCCCAAGCGCTTAAATAAATGAGAACCGGTGGGCTGATGTTAGGAGGCTGCTATTTCCCAGAAAAGTAGGGATGGAGGGAAACCTGTGAGTTGAGGTGAGCTCTGGTCCCCAACCTTTGTACGCTGTTTAAAAACATTTACATTTTTGAAGTTACTGCGTGGCATTTATCCAAAAGGAAAGAGATTTTTTTCAATGTGCCGTCGGTTTCTTCTGATCTCTTTACATGCACCTATTAAATCGACATCATTGTCATTTCACATCACAGTAATTAGTCGATGGGTGGTATTTATTGAGTGCTTACCACATGCCAAGGACTGCACTAGGCGCCTGGGAGAGTTCAGTATAATTAAGTCGGTAGATCCAATCCCTGCCTACAAGAAGCTTACACTTCCGTGCGTTATCTTAATTTATTTATTTATATTAATGTCTGTCTCTCCCTCTAGACTAAGCTCACTGTGGGCAGGGAATGTGTCCGTTTATTGTTATGAGGTACTCTCCCAAGCGCTTAGTACAATGCTCTGCACCTAGTATGTGCTCAAGAAATACGACTGACTGATTGAAAAGCTTACGATCTAGAGGGGGAGACAGGCATTCAAGTAAAATTCAAATAGGGGAAATGGATATTTTCCCAAGTGCTGTGGGGTTGGAGGTGGGGTGAATAGCAAGTGCTCAAAGGGTGTAGATCAAAGTGCATAGGTGAATAGGAGAAATGGGGGAGCTTAAATCAGGGAAGGCCTTTTGGAGAACTCGTGATTTTAATGGACTTCAATTTGAAGGTGGCGAGAGTGGTAATTTGTCAGGTGTGAAAGGGGTGGGAGTTCCAGGCCAGAGGTGGGATATGGGCAAGGCAAGATAGAGGAGATTGAGTACAGTGTATCGGTTGGCATTAGAGGATTGAAATGTGTGGGCTGGGTGGTAATAGGAAATCAGAGAGGTGGTCGGGTCCGGGGGAGTCGGGTAGCTGATCGATGGTAAAGTGTTTCTGTTTGAGGCAGAGGTGGATGGGCGGCATTTGGAGGTTTTGAGAAACAGGGAGATACGGACTGAACTTTTTTTTAGAGAAATGATCTGGGGGATGGAGTGAAGTATGGACTGGAAAGGGGAGAAACAGGAGATGAGATGGGCGACGAAGAGGCCGATGCAGTAGTCAAGGCAGGACGTAAGTGCTTCAGTGAGCATTGTTGCAGTTTGGATGGAGAAAGGACAGGTTTTAGAGTTGTTAAGAACCCACAGACTGTGGCAACATCTTGAGCATGTGGCTTGAGTGAGAGAATTAAGTCAAGGATAATGCCAAGGTTAAGACTTGTGAGGTGGAGGGGGGGGGTGGTGTCTACAGAAAACAGGAAAGTGTGGGAAGATGAGAAGTTCTGTTTTGGACTTACATTTGAGGTGGATTTGTTGTGAAGGCAGAAGGACATGGAAAGACAACAGAGAAAGAAAAAGGTCATTACTGGGGAGTTGGATTTGTGAAACATCCATGGAGATTAATCCATTTAACGTACTTATTGGGTGTTACTGTGTACAGAGTACTGTACTAAGTATCTGGGAGGGTAAAGTAATAATAGAGTTGGTTGAGAAGCAGCATGGCATAATGGATAGAGCACGAGCATGAGAGTCAGAAGGTCATGGGTTCTAATTCCGGCGCCACCACTTGTCTGCTGTGTGACCTTGGGCAAGTCGCTTCTTCTCTGGGACTCAGTTCCCTCATCTGGAAAATGGGGATTGAGACTGTGAGTCCCAGGTGGGACAGGGGCTATGAGGGAACTGAGGCACAGAGAACTTAAGTGACTTGCCCAAAGTCACACAGCTGACAGTTGGCGGAGTCAGGATTTGAACCCGTGACCTCTGACTCCAAAGCCCGTGCTCTTTCCACTGAGCCACGCTGCTTCTCTGCTGTTGATGGTGTCTGTTAAGCGCCAAGTGCCGAGCACTGTTCCAAGAGCTGGGGTAGATACAAGGTAATCAGGTTGTCCCACGTGGGGCTCACAGTCTTAATCCCCATTTTACAGATGAGGTAACTGAGGCACAGAGAAGTTAAGTGAAGCAGCGTGGCTTAGTGGAAAGTGCACGGGATTGGGAGTCAGAGGTCATGCCTAATCCCGCTCTGCCCCTTCTCTGCTGTGTGGCTTTGGGCAAGTCACTCAACTTCTCTGTGTCTGTTAGGTGAAGCAGCGTGGCTTAGTGGAAAGCACCCGGGCTTGGGAGTCAGAGGACGTGGGTTCTAATCTCGGCTCCCCCACATGTCTGCTGTGTGACCTTGGACGAGTCACTTAGCTTCTCTTCTTTATTTTGTTAGTATTTATTTTATTTTGTTAGTATGTTTGGTTTTGTTCTCTGTCTCCCCCTTTTAGACTGTGAGCCCACTGTTGGGTAGGGACTGTCTCTATATGTTGCCAACTTGGACTTTCCAAGCGCTTAGTACAGTGCTCTGCACACAGTAAGCGCTCAATAAATACGATGGATTGATTCTCCGAGCCTCAGTTACCTCGTCTGTAAAATGGGAGTTAAGACTGTGAGCCCCATGTGGGACAACGTGATCACCTTGCATCCCTCCCCCAGTGCTTGGAACAGTGCTTTGCACATAGTAAGCGCTTAACAAATGCCATCATCATTATTATTATTACCTCATCTGTAAAATGGGGATTTAAGACTGTGAGCGTGGGACTACCTGATAACTTGGTATCCATCCCAGCGCTTAGAACAACGCTTGGCCCATAGTAAGTGCTTAAGAAATACCATTATTATTATTATTATTATTATTGTTAAGTGACTTGCCCAAAGTCACACAGCTGCCAAGTGGCAGAGCCGGAATTAGAACCCACGACCTCTGACTCCTTCCCAAGCCCCTGCGCTTTCCACTAAGCCACGCTGCTTCATAGATGATGCAGAAAGGAGGGCTTAGTCTCCTCTTAGAGAGGAGATATGATCTTAATAAGGCTTTGAAGGTCTGGCAAATATGGACAGGGAGGGAGTTCCACACCAGAGGGAGGACGACATGGGGAAGGGGTTTATTTTTAAATGTACATTTATGTCTGTCTCCCCCTCTAGACTGTGAGCTCACTTTGGGCAGGGAATGTGCCTGTTTGTAACTGTTTACAACAGTATTGTACTCTCCCAAGTGTTTAGTACAGTGCTTTGCACACAGTAAGCACTCAATAAATAAATAAGTAAGCAAAGGAGTAAGCAAAATGCCACTTATTCAGAGAAAACAGAGATGCCTGGGCTGAGAGGGGTGAAAAGAGGATGTGAGTTGATATGGAGTGGTTGAGAGGACAGTTTAGGTGAAGGAGAAGAGGCAGGGAAAAAGATGTAAGTAGGGTGGTTAAGGAAGCCCAGGGTGCTAGCTTTCAAAAAGCTATTATATTCTCAGCAGGAATAAATCAGCGTCAGATTATCCTAAAATGATGGGTATTGTGCAGCATTCCACAATTTTCAATAGGTTTTATCAGCTATCTGACATGAACCTTATGTTAAACGATTATCTTGCTTTTACGTAGTCAGTGCATTGCTCATTTAATGGATGCAAATAATAATACTAACTTGTGATGGAGGAAAACTAGAGGAAACACCCCTGCAGGTTCTAATAAGAAGCTCCCAGAAATGCCCCGGGTGACCCCAGAACGCGTTGTCACGCTTAAAAGATTCCGGATCCAGGAAACTGGGGTTCCTGGGGAATTTCTGAGCAGACATCAAAGCCTGAAACTGTAAATAATTGGTGATGATGGGGCAGAACAGCTCATTTAGAAACTCCTTTCAATCATATTTATTGAGCACTTACTATGTGCAGAATACTGTACTGAGGGCTTGGGAGAGTACAATATAACAGTAAACAGACACACAGACGCGCTTTTCCCAGATCCCAAATTTGCCACTCTTCTCTCCCTTTCCTCTTGTCCCTTAACTCCTATTGCCACCTCATCACACTCCCATAACTCCGTCTCTCTAAATTCCTCCTAGGATTATGCATAATTATGTTCTATATTTTACCGGTGGTAGCAACAGCTGACATTTAAGATTCCTAAGGATCTGAGAGCATCCCAAAATTGTGAATTGGTTAATCCCAATTCTTAGGAGAGTCTCGCACGTCCCTGTTTAAAACCAACTACCCTTGAGAGTAGAACTTTGTCCTTCAGAGCTGGGCTCAAAGCACATTTATTTTTCCATTTTGGTTATGAAGTGGCCTCTAGCAATGACTCTGATCACTATTGATCATTCATTCAATCGTATTTATTGAGCGCTTTACTGTGTGCAGAGCACTGTACTAAGCACTTATTGTACTAAGCGCTTAGATCCAGTGTCTGGACACAGTTCAGGGACCCCTCCTACTTATCGGTGACTATTGTTGCATTGGATTTTCTTTTGTTTCTAGGATTTACCCAAGAGTATACATTATAAAAAACTTTACACTGTTGGACTGGAAGTTCCTGACAATGGCACTATTCTGCAGTTCAAAAAATGGGTCAGAAAGTTCCTCTGGGAAAATGCAGAAAATGGTAAGTGACCAAATATTTAATTCATATGAGCAAAGAAGGCTATTTTTACGTATTATCAAAGAAATAAAACAAAGTTATAAAACATATTATCAAAGAAAGTTATTTTTAAAGTTTGATTTCTTTTTGATATATGGAAAGAAATCCATATATATAGCTGGATACTCGAGTTCATTAGGGTAGATGAAGTTAAACACAAAATTGTTGTCATTGATGTTCCTGTTGTCATTGATGTTCTTATACATTGCCTGGTTTATTGATTCCAGAATATCCTGCACGGTATTCCGGTAATTGCTAGATGTTTTCTTGCTCTTAATTCCCCATGTTCGCCTAAGAATGAGGTGAAGTCCAAAATGGTGCATTTTTGACATCTTTAGCAGCCAGAAAATGCCAGCATACTTTTTTGAAAGTTAAATTACAGATTTTAAAAAATCATATTTCTTCACTAAATACTATCTTCAGGATTAATTCCACTTTTATTTCACGTTTACTATTCACAATTACAGAGCAAGTAGGAAATGATGAAATTTGAAGCTTTAAATGCTTACAACATACTTTAGGGGCAGCAAAGATAAAGCGTATGAAAATTCCAAAATATTATATGTACCATTTAAAACTGTATTTTTACCATATGTGTAGAGAAATGTGTTTTCTTGTGTGGCATAGCTCTGATTTTATGGGTTTGGTTTTTTTTTTTTTAAACACTAAGTGACTTTTCTGTTTTGGTAGAAAAACTCATTGGCGTTCACTGTACTAATGGAATTAACCGAACAGGTTATCTTATATGCAGGTAAGAATTTCATAAATGCATAGATTTGGAGGGGGTGAGAAAACGATGAATAAAGTCTGTAATTCCACAGTCTTTAATGACTATGTAATACTCTCATTCAGATACCTTATCGATGTCGAAGGCTGGGATCCAAATACAGCAATTCAAGGTATTTTCATAAATTCAGTTAAAGGGAAGGCGCCAGGCTATGGGCTCTCCTGGTGCTGTGTAAATGTAATAGTGTGTTTATTAACCTCCTTTCCATTAGCACCAATTCCATATTCAGTACCTTTTAAGCTACATACTTAAAAGTATGTAAGATATGTAAGATACATATTTGCTATGTATGTAAGATACATAAAGTATGTAAGATACATACTTGCTACCTTTTCCAATTAAAAAAAAATTCCAATGTAAATGTAATAGTGTGTTTATTAACCTCCTTTCCATTAGCACCAACTCCATATTCAGTACCTTTTAAGCTACATACTGAAAAGTATGTAAGATATGTAAGATACATACTTGCTATGTATGTACGATACATATGTAAGATACATAAAGTATGTAAGATACATACTTGCTACCTTTTCCAATTTAAAAAAAATTCCAATGTAAATGTAATAGTGTGTTTATTAACCTCCTTTCCATTAGCACCAACTCCATATTCAGTACCTTTTAAGCTACATACTTAAAAGTATGTAAGATATATAAGCTACATACTTGCTATGTATGTAAGATACATATGTAAGATACATAAAGTATGTAAGATACATACTTGCTACCTTTTCCAATTTAAAAAAAAATTCCAATGTAAATGTAATAGTGTGTTTATTAACCTCCTTTCCATTAGCACCAACTCCATATTCAGTACCTTTTAAGCTACATACTTAAAAGCATGTAAGATATGTAAGATACATACTTGCTATGTATGTGAGATACATAAAGTATGTAAGATACATACTTGCTACCTTTTCCACTTTCAACATTATTATTCAATAAAAGTGAGAAAATAAATTGGGACTTTATAGATGAATATAGGTCAAGTATATGTGTGTGTGTGTGAATGTAAATATATTCAAAGTTTGCTCTGATTTGTCTGTAGAAATTTGGTTCCCACTCAGTTTAGGGATAATGTGTCGTAAAACTCAAAGAAACTTGCCGTACCTTGTTGTGGGCAGAAAATGCGTCCGTTTACTGTTATACTATACTCTCCCAAGCGCTTAATACAGTGCTGTGCACACAGTAAGTGCTCATTAAATATAATTGCGTGAATGAATGTAATTGTTCCCAACGTGAAGCATTAGTTGAGAACTCTAATCAGCAACGTGGTTGACCTTTAATTTATTTGCTTTGTTTAGTGTTTGGTGAGGCCCGGGGTCATCGAATAGATGGATGTGTATACCTAAAGGATCTAAAAACTCAGCCAATGAGAAGGTAATAAAAATGACAGTTCCAAAATGGTTCACGTCAAATGTAGAATATTTCGTAAATTTTGTCCCCAAGTACTTCGCAGCGATCTTAAAAGTAATCATGCGCAACACCTTTGTGACAATTGTGGAAACCGGGAGTGGTTCCATTTTAACTTTCATTGGTAGGTTGAAATAATTTTAGGGGACTCAGTTGTTATCACGCATCACGTAAGAACTTAGAAGTCTTAGGGTGAGGTAGTGCAGACAGGATGTTTTTTTCCTTGAGTTTATACCTTTCCTTGAGTTTACACTTCATCTGTACCTCCTGATTAATTGCCCAACTGGCAGTTTGCCTGGTCCCTAAAGTGGCCTCGGAGCTAGAGAAAGCTCCAGTCGCTGAGAAACAAGCAGTAATGCTGAGACCAGGGTTCTAAGGGCAGGCTTGAGGCTGGACTTATAATGATGATAATTTTATTAAGCACGTATGATGTGCCAAACACAGAACTAGGGTAGATATAAGATAATCAGGTCAGATTCCGTCCTTGTCCCACGTGGGACTCACAGTCTCAATCCCTATTTTGCAAATGAGGTAACTGAGGCACAGAGAAGTAAAGTGACTTGCCCATGATCACACAGCAGGCAAGTGGCGTAGCCAGGATTAGAACCCAGGTCCTCTGACGCCCATGCCGTGTCCACTAGGCCACACTGCTGCTTGATTCTCCATTAACAGTAGGTTTTCCCTGAGCAAATTTGGGCCACAAGTTACACTTGACCCATATAGGCATGATGACTTTGTGTCCTTAAATTCTGGCCATTAGAAGATACGGTTGCAAAAATGAAAACATAATGGGAATGGCAAGTTCTGTTTAGGCCAGGCCTTGAGATTTCCAAGGCCACAGTGACCGCTTGTTCCGTGCCACTTCCAAATGTTTCTGGGTTTGGAGCCCTGATAGTTCCCTCCCTCTCCCGGGCTCCGTGACAGCCTGGGTTCTGGAATGGCAGGAACTTCAAAACCTGCTTTTGAATTGAGACCAGAAGTCGTTCGCCCAACACCACCAGGATCGTCCCGTCTGCTTTCTCTGGACTTTCCTGAAAAGGTGTAACAAGGAAAAAAAAAAAAAAATAGGCACCCTATACCCGCGCTCAGAGGTTTCAGGGGCCTAGTGCCAGTGAAGTTTATAGAAATGGCTCCACAAGTTTGATCTAAAGGAATTTGGCAGCACTCAGTCAAGTGTTGGTGACTCCCGCTCTTCAAAGCCCTTGTGAGGTCGGTGAATTGTGTGAGCTCCTTGTGGGCAGGGAATGTGTATATCAACTGTTTTGTATTTAACCCTCCCAAACATGTAGTCTTCTAGACTGTGAGCCCACTGTTGGGTCGGGACTGTCTCTATATATTGCCAACTTGTACTTCCCAAGCGCTTAGTACAGTGCTCTGCACACAGTAAGCGCTCAATAAATACAATTGATTGATTGATTGATGTAGTACAGGGCTCTGCACATAACAGTAAATATCATTGATTGATTGATTACAAGTAGTAGCAGGGTTTAGAGAAGTCAGCGAATTACAAATCGAAAAGATGTCCACAAAATATAGTCAGATGCAAAATATCGTCCTGTAAATTTAGGCTCCGAAAGGAATCTTTGGGGGTCCTGGCCTTACGTCACTTGGAATACGTTGTACGGAGACAGGAGAAACTCCTAGGACCACAGGGGATCACAAGGGATCTCTAGGTCACCAGGCCCATCCTAGTGGCACATGAATCAGTGCTCTGCACATAGTAAGCGCTCAATAAATACGATTGATGATGAATCAACAAGTCTTCTTGAACATCTGCAAAGAAGATTGAGACAAATGTTCCAAGAGTTCACAATCTTTACTGTCAGGAAACTTGTTTCCTGCTCCATTTTAAGCCTGTTCCCTCCAGGCCTATCCCCACCCATCCTATAGTCTACCTCAGTGTATCTTACAGTGTGGTCTGTGTTAGCTCTTGCGATGTAACTTGGTAGACTTGAAGTCCAAGGTGAACGATGTTTCATTTTGTCGGGCGAAAAGGGGGCTGGGGATTTCGGGGAGGATGAGGGTTGGGAGGAGACAGGCTTTAGCGAGCTAATAGGTAGTCACCATTTGGGGTCTTTTCCACCCGATTGGAAACTCTCAGGCTTTGTCATTGCCCTGGGATAAGCAAGTCTGGTGGTCCAAGTCAGAACTATGGGGAGGCTCTTGCCTCCATTGTGCCCATGGAGTGGGCATCTCTGATGTGTCATTGGAACTTCCCAAACTAAATAAACCCATTTCCTGAAGCTTTCCTTCATTAGGCTCATTTCTCAAATCTTGAAACATTTTGGTTACGTGGCTAAACCTGGATTTACCCAGAACAGATTTATGGTTTTCATAGTTGCCGTTAAGTTTTAGAAAAATTGGTTCGATGAGAATAACGTTGATTTCTGCATTCTCATGGCCCAGTGTTCTGACAGGGACAAATAGCAAAGTTTCCGTCAACTCTCCATTTGCATAAATGATCCAAATGATGTTCAGCTTCTGATCTCCTTTTAAAAAGCCATCGCATTATTGTGTGTTGTGATGAATTCGCTGAATGCTAAAGAAATTTATCTTTTATCCTGCTAAAGAATGTGTTTTTCCCCCCTTAGTAATCTTGGCATGGACGTGTGGGATTCTGATGAAGATGTTCCACCGCCAGCTATGGAAGGATCCAGGGATTGGCCCCCAAATGAAGATCCACCTGGGTAATTCCGTTCAAACTCAGATGACTATAGCAAGATAACTCACGGTTTTTCTTGATAGTATTGTTTAAAAAATTATTCTGCTGCTTAGCATCAAACCAAGCACTTAGTCCAGTGCTCTGCATACAGTAAGCACTCAATAAATATGATTGAATGAACCCCAGGATATGCCCTGCTGCAGAGTTTTGAAAGGGGTTGGGGGGGAAAAAAGAGTTACTATTCTTAATCAGTATCCTCTGGGACACATCAGCTACTGTGGACCCTGGAACATCTTCATCGATGAATATAAACTGAGTGTCAAGAGGTTTTTTTCTAGCAACCCCGGCCAAAAGGGCACAGCAGAGAGTGTAACTTCAGTTTGCACCTAAATGATCCTTTAGCTTTAGTTGAAGGATTCAGGAGGTGAGCAGAAAGATATTTTTCTCCCTTTCTGGCCCAGGAGGGATGTTTTTACTGTCCTTTCCACCTTGAAAGAGGTTCTTTGTAAATGAATCAAACAGAATTTGCGTCCCCATCTTCGTGCTTCAGTAACTTAGTCTGAGTCTGTGGAATGTTTATTGCTCAGTGATAGGTGCCTGAATGGTTCTAGCAACTTGGGCACTACAAAGATGTCTTTGGGAGACATGGCACCAAATCATTTGCAATGTATAGAACTCCTGGAGATATCATAGTCGGAAAGGACAAAATCCTAGCAGACCCAGATTCTCCTTTTCAATTAATCTTCAAATTCGAGATCTGGATTTTTAAGTTTATATATACATACATGCACACACGCATATATCTTGCAACATTGCATGGAGGGGGGAAAGTTATTTAAATTATGAATCTTCCCCCAAATTTGGGGGATTTTCATAATTGAGATGCTCGTAAAAGGATCGCCATGTAACAGCTCTAAATCTAGCACCGTTGGACTGTTTTGCAAAATGCGTCTCAGATCTATTCAAAGACCAAACCAGCGGAAAATAGCACAGAAGCAGAAAAAAGATCATTACAGAAGCAGGGTCTTAATTCTGATATTTTTCAAGATGCCAGTATACCCTTTAAGCCTTCATTTTCCTTCTAGGCCCAGGAAGAGGTTAAGGCTTAATGAGGATCAGCATCATCCTGATCATCATGATTTGCCGTTAAAAGATTTTGATTATATCAACAAGGAAACTGAACAACGGTGCAGACCTTATTATGAATATGAGGAATTGCAAGAAGAAGAGAGACAGCAAAGTGACTGGGATTTTGAAAATGAGGAGCCTGGACCAAGAAATCGACTGTTTACCGATCATCAGCGTTATGATGATTTCCGGGAAGAGATGGAATTGAAAGACCTGGATTTCAATAGCGAGGAGACTGGGTTAAGACCGAGACCCTTTCACGATCAGCGGACTCACGACGACTTCCAGGAACGGATCCCTGGGGATGATTTTAATTTTGTTACCAAAGGCCGGGGGCAGAGGGTGAGACCTGTTCATGACCGTCAGGCCTATGGTGACTTCAAAGAGCGACTGCCTGGGAAAGACTGTGATTTTGTCAACAGCGGCCAGGGACCGAACCGCAGGCCTTTCCATGACCGGCATTCCCATGGGGATTCTCTTGACCAGTTGCCAGGGAAAGATTTTGAGTTTTATCATCGAGGCAGTGGACGAGGCCGAAGACCATTCCACCACGATCCCCATTCTCACCCCGAAATGCGGGCAAAGGTGCACTTGGGGGATGGCGATTATCCTGTTGAGAGACTGGGGCAAAAACCCAGACCGTTTCATAGTCACCCATCTGATGAGCATTTCCAGGAGAAAATGCCCCGGAAAGACTTTGATTTTGTTAACCGCAGCCGGGGACAAAGACCACCACCTTTTCATGGCTGCCAGTCACACAGAGAGTATCCAAAACAAATGCACTTACGAGATTTTGATTTCCATCAGGGAACAGTGCAGAGGCGAAGGTCTTACCCCGACTGGGATCATTCCTCTTATGAAGAGTCTTCACAAGACTATATGCCTTTGGAAGACTTTGATTTTATTCACGAAGCACCCAGATCGAGACAGAGATCTTTTCATGACCACTCTCCCCAAGATGACCTCGCCCCGCAGTGGTCTTTGGATAGGTTAGTTGCCTTTTGGGGTTTTCCATGCTCATGGGGTGTAAAACATAATACAAAATAGTAACCTCGCTTATTAGGATATATTTGTTGTCCAAATGGAAAAACATGGACCAATTACCGAGTGTTCACTCCTCAAAAACTGCTAATGGTTGTCTGTCCATTGTTAGTCAAGCAGAGACTCCTGACCATTGGCTTTAAGGCACTCGATCAGCTCTCCCCCTCCTACTGTACCACGCCGATTTCCCACTTAAATGCAGCCTCCGCATGTCATTTCTCTAATCCTGTTCTGCTTACTCTGCCTCAAGCTCCTCTCTCCATCAAGCTTTTGTTCACTCCCTTCCTCCTGGAATTCCCTCCCGCTTCCTATCCGAAAGACCACCACTCTCCCCGTCGTCAAAGCCCTACTAAAATCATATCCAGCGCTGAGAACAGTGCTTTGCACATAGTAAGTGCTTAGCAAATGCCATCATCATCATTATTATTATATCTCTTCCCTGACTAACCTCTTATCTCCACATAGTAAGCGCTTAACAAATACCAACATCATTATTATTATTATTATTATTATCTCCGAACCCGTTTCCTCCCTTCTACACTTCGGTCTGTACCCCCTGAACATTTTGAAACTCACTCTGCCCCCGCAGTACTTATGTAGACATTCATATTTTCTGTTATTTCACCTACTTGCAATTTATTTTAATGTGTCTTCCCCACTAGATTGTATATGTTTGTACATATTTATTACTCTATTTATTTTACTTGTACATATCTATTCTATTTTATTTTGTTAGTATGTTTGGTTTTGTTCTCTGTCTCCCCCTTCTAGACTGTGAGCCCACTGTTGGGTAGGGACTGTCTCCATATGTTGCCAACTTGGACTTCCCAAGTGCTTAGTACAGTGCCCTGCACACAGTAAGCGCTCAATAAATACGATTGATTGATTGACAGGGGTCGGGCCTCAGTTTCCCTTCGCTGCATAGAAATTGCCCTCCTCTAAGGTCACCGGTGATGACCTTCTTGCCAAATCCAGCGGCCTGTACTTCATCGTAATCCTCCTTGCCTTCTCAGCTGCCCTCAACATTATGGGCCACCACCTTTTTCTGGAAATATTATCTAACCTTGGCTTCACTGGCACTCTGGTTCTCTTGTAATCTCTCCGATGGGTCCCTCAGTCTCTTTTGCGGGCTCCTCCCCTGCCTCCCACCCTCTAACTGTGGGAGCACTTCAAGGCTCAATCCTGGGCCCCCTTCTTTCCTCCATCTCTACCCACTCCTTTGGAGAACTCACTCATCCCCACGGCTTCAACTACCATCTCTTGGAGCCTGGTCGCCAGATTTACTTCTCCGGCTCGGATTTTCTCCTCTTCTGCAGTCTCATCTTAGAGAAGCAGCGTGGCTCGGTGGAAGGAGCACGGGCTTTGGAGTCGGAGGTCATGGGTTCAAATCCCGACCCCGCCAATTGTCAGCTGTGTGACTTTGGGCAAGTCAACTTCTCTGGGCCTCAGTTACCTCACCTGTAAAATGGGGATGAAGACTGTGGGACAACCTGATCACTTTGTAACCTCCCCAGTGCTTAGAACAGTGCTCTGCACATAGTAAGCGCTTAATAAATGCCATCATTATTAAGCACTTAGTACAGTGCTCTGCACACAGTAAGCGCTCAATAAATACGATTGATGATGATCTTTCCTCCTGCCTTCAGGACATCTCTACCCGGATGTCCCGCCGACATCTCCAACTGAAGATGGCCAAAACAGAACTCCTTATCTTCCCACCCAAATCCTATCCTCCCAGGGACTTTCCCATCACTGTAGACAGCCCCACCCTCCTCCCTTTCTCACAAGTCCGTAACCTTGTCATTATCCTCAACCCGTTTCTCTCACTCAACCCACATATTGAATCTGTCACCAAGTCCTGTGATCCAAACTGCTCCTATGCCGATCCAACCGCTTAGCCTATCCTGCCTCAACTACTGCATCAGCCTCTTTTTAAGGCGTTTAAGTGTCTACTATGTGCCAGGCACTGTAAGTACTGGGTTAGATACAAGATAATCAGGTTGGACACAGTCCCATGTGCGGCTCACCCTCTTAATCCCCATTTTACAGATGAGGTAACTCAGGTACAGAGAAGTTAAGTCACTTGCCCAAGGTTACACAGCAGACAAGTGGAAAGAGCCCGGGCTTTGGAGTCAGAGGCCATGGGTTCTAATTCCGGCTCTGCCAATTGTCAGCCGTGTGACTCTGGGCAAGTCAATTTACTTCTCTGAGCCTCAGTCACCTCATCTGTAAAATGGGGGATTAAGACTGGGAGCCCCTCGTGGGACCACGTGATCATCTTGTAACCTCCCCAGCACTTAGAACAGTGCTTTGCAAATAGTAAGCGCTTAATAAATGCCATCATTTATGGAGGAAGCCCCCTCCTCCTCCTCTCCTTCCCCCCCGCCTTACCTCCTTCCCCTCCCCACAGCACCTGGATATATGTATATATGTTTGTACGCATTTATTACTCTATTTTCTTTGTACATATTTATTCTATTTATTTTATTTTGTAAATATGTTTTGTTCTCTGTCTCCCCCTTCTAGACTGTGAGCCCACCGTTGGGTAGGGACCGTCTCGATATGTTGCCAACTTGGACTTCCCAAGCGCTTAGTACAGTGCTCTGCACACAGTAAGCGCTCAATAAATACGATTGAATGAATGAATGAATGAATCATTATTAAGTGGTGGAGTCGGGATTAGAATCCTAGTCCTCTGACTCTCAGGCCTGTGCTGTTTCCTCTAGGCCAGACTGCTTGCCTTCTTGCTGACCTCCCTGCCTCCTGTCTCTCCTCATTCCTGCCCGTACTTCACTCTGCTGCCCAGATCATTTTTCTAAAACACCATTGAGCGTGTGTTTCCCCACTCTTCGAGAACCTCCAGTGGTTTGCCCGTCCACCTCCACATCAAAAGGAAACTCCTTATCTCCATCTTTAAAGCACTCAATCAGCTCGACCCCTCCTATCTAACCTCTATCCTCTTACGCCAACCCACTCTCTACCTCTATCTCCTCTACCTCACCATTGACCCCTCGCCCACATCCCCCCTCTGGCCTGGAACTCCCTCCTTCTTCATATCATCATCACCATCAATCGTATTTATTGAGCGCTTACTGTGTGCAGAGCACTGTACTAAGCGCTTGGGAAGTACAAATTGGCAACATATCCAGCTCTCATATCATATCTAGCTGGCCACGCCTCTCCCCGTCTTCAAAGCTTCATTAAGATCACATCTCCTCCAAGAGGTCTTCCCCGGCTAAACCTCATTTCCCTTGTTCCCTCTCCCTTGTGTCTCCCTTACATGTGGATCTATACCATTTAAGCAGTTAATATTCCTCCCATAATAATAGTGATAATGATATTTAAGCTCTTACTCCACCTCACCATTGACCCCCTCGCCCACATCCCCCCTCTGGCCTGGAACTCCCTCCTACTTCATATCCAACTGACCACGGCTCTCCCCATCTTCAAAGCTTCATTAAGATCACATCATCATCATCATCATCAATTGCATTTATTGAGCGCTTACTGTGTGCAGAGCACTGTACTAAGCTCTTAGGAAGTACAAGTTGGCAATTTATAGATCACATCTCCTCCAAGAGGTCTTCCCCGGCTAAGCCTCATTTCCCTTGTTCCCTCTCCCTTGTGTCTCCCTTACATATCAGTCAATCAGTCGTATTTATTGAGCGCTTACTGTGTGCAGAACACTGTACTAAGCGCTTGGGAAGGACAAGTTCCCAACATATAGAGACAGTCCCTACCCAACAGTGGGCTCACAGTCTAGAAGGGGGAATGGATCTATACATACATGTGGATGTATGTACATCCTCCTCCAGGAGGCCTTCCCAGACTGAGCCCCTTCCTTCCTCTCCCCCTCGTCCCCCTCTCCATCCCCCCGTCTTACCTCCTTCCCTTCCCCACAGCACCTGTATAGATGTATATATGTTTGTACGTATTTATTACTCTATTTATTTTACTTGTACATATCTATTCTATTTATTTTATTTTGTTAGTATGTTTGGTTTTGTTCTCTGTCTCCTCCTTTTAGACTGTGAGCCCACTGTTGGGTAGGGACTGTCTCTATATGTTGCCAATTTGTACTTCCCAAGCGCTTAGTCCAGTGCTCTGCACACAGTAAGCGCTCAATAAATACGATTGATGATGATGATGATGTGGATACACGTGGATCTATGCCATTTAAGCAGTTAATATTCATCCCATACTTATAGTGATAATGATGATATTTAAGCGCTTACTATGCGCAAACACTGTTCTAAGTGCCGGGGTAGATGCAAGGTAATCAGATTGGACGCAGCCCCTGTCCCATTTGGGGCCCACAGTCTTAAGCCCCATTTTACAGATGAGGTAACTGAGGCCCAGAGAAGGGAAGTGACTTGCCCGAGGACACACAGCAGACAAGGGGTGGGGCTGGGATTAGAACCCATGACCTTTAGACTCCCCGGGGCTCCCATCCTCAGCCCCGCAGCGCTTAAGTACATACAGATTTATTACTCTATTTATTTATTTATTTTACTTATACATATCTATTCTATTTATTTTATTTTGTTAGTATGTTTGGTTTTGTTCTCTGTCTCCCCCTTTGAGACTGTGAGCCCACTGTCGGGTAGGGACTGTCTCTATATGTTGCCAACTTGTACTTCCCAAGCGCTTAGTACAGTGCTCTGCACATAGTAAGCGCTCAAGAAATACGATTGATGATGATGATGATGATGATGATGATGTCCGTTCATTCGATCATATTTATTGAGTGCTTACCGTGTGCAGAGCACTGTACTAAGCTCTTGGGAGAGTACAATGCTAGACACATTCCCTGCCCACAACGAACTTTCTCTCCCTGTCTAGACAGTAAGCTCCTTGTGGTCAGGGAATATGCCCACCCACTCTGTTGTACTTTCACAAGCGCTCTGCGCAGTAGTGCTCAGTAAATACCACCGATTGATCTGTGGCACTCGGAGCACTTAGCACAGTGCTGTGCACATAGTCAGTGCCCAGTAAATATCGCTAATTGATTGGTCAACTCATCCAATGTGCATTAACAATCCGTTACCCAGATTTTTAGTTATTTGACGATAGTAACGTTAAAAACCTGGTTGCTTACCCTATGCATTTTGTCAGAGTTGAAAAGCACCAGGTTAGCGGCGGCTGAAACTTCCTCCAGGCTTTCTCCCCAAGACGTCCCTCAGCGGTTTGGGCGGCCTCCAGATGTCACAGAGAAGTCATCATCATCATCAATCGTATTTATTGAGCGCTTACTATGTGCAGAGCGCTCGGGAAGTACAAATTGGGAACCCAGCCGCCCGCACCCAGCCGCTGCCAAGAATAATAATAATAATAATAATAATAATAATGGCGTTTATTAAGTGCTTACTATGTGCAAAGCACCGTTCTAAGCGCTGGGTCCTCAGCCTCCGCTGTTACCTAGTGCCACTGAGACCATTTCCCCTCCTGACAACAACTGGTGGCCCCGGAGTCAAACCCCGCGGTATCCCGGCCCTATAACTGGAAAATAGCTGGGGAAGCCAACGTAGCCTTCCCTTTCGACACCCCTGGATTATTTCTCCTGGAAATTTAAAATCCAAACATCCCGGCTCCTCATCTACTTCCCGTTCATACGTGTGTCTGAATAATTAAGTTGATACATCTGGCCTTCCCTCGGCGTCCCTCTCCCTTCTGTCTCCCTTACCGTCAGATCCTCTTATTTACTGAGCGCTCCCAAGCCCGTCAGATCCTCCTATTTACCGAGCGTCCCTAAATCCGTCAGCTCCTTTTATTTACCGAGCGCCCGTAAGTCCGTCAGATCCTCCTATTTACGGAGCGTCTTCGGCAATTTGTCAACGGTGGGGTCTGTTAAACGCTTACTAGGTGCCGAGCATTGTTGTAAGCGCCGAGAAAGCGTCATGACTGAACTCCTTAAACTCAGCCTATTTCCCGAGAGCTTTGGTAAATCTGTAAAGTCAGCTATTTACTGAGCGCGCCTAAATCCGTAAAATCCTCCTGTTTAGTGACCGCTTTCGGAAATCTGTCAAATCGTCCTATTTACTGAGCGCGCTCGTAAATCCCTAAAACCGTAATGACTGAGCACTTTCGGAACTTCTTGAAATCAGCCCACTTACTGAGCGATCTCGTAAATCCCTAAAACCAGCCTATTTACTGAACGCTTTCAGAAATCCGTCAAATCGTCCTGTTTACTGAGCGCTCTCGTAAATCTGTAAAAGTCAGCTATTTACTGAGCACGCCTAAATCCATAACATCCTCCTGTTTACTGACGGCTTTCGGAAATCTGTCAAATCGTCCTATTTACTGGGCGCGCTCGTAAATCCCTAAAACCGTAATGACTGAGCACTTTCGGAACTTCTTGAAATCAGCCCACTTCCTGAGCGGTCTCGTAAATCCCTAAAACCAGCCTATTTACTGAACGCTTTCAGAAATCCATCAAATCGTCCTGTTTACTGAGCGCTCTCGTAAATGTTTTGTTGTCCGTCTCCCTCTTCTAGACTGTGAGCCCGTTGTTGGGTAGGGACTGTCCCTATATGTTGCCGACTTGTACTTCCCAAGCGCTTAGTACAGTGCTCTGCATGCAGTAAGCGCTCAATAAATGCAATTGAATGAATGAATGAATGCGGATCTATACCGTTTAAGCGGTTCATATTCATCCCATAGTAATAGTGATAATGATGATATTTAAGCGCTTACTCTACCTCATCATTGACCCCCCTCGCCCCCATTCCCCCTCTGGCCTTTAACTCCCTCCTCCTTCCCTAATGTCTTGGGAATTAATTAAACCGTTTTCCTCTCATGAGCCTTCCCCAACACGTCTTATTTCTTCTCTGTCTTCGTTTCACAGAAATTCTGGACCTGGAAATGGCAGTGGCAGAAGCCATAGGTAAATATCCGAGTTCGTTTCGTCTTGGGGTAATTCACTTCCAGGCTTTTCCTATGTGTGGCTTGGAGGACTGATCACGGGGAAGAAGGAACTTGGGAGGAGTACGGAAAGTGGCGAGAGAAGGGAGAGGTGATGACCTTGTAATGGGGAAAATGGTATTTTAAAGTCTCTTGCTGTTTAGGACTGTGCAGCTTCAGCCTCTAGGCAACTCCAGGGAGATAATAATAATACTAATACTAATAATAATGGCATTTATTAAGTGCTTACTATGTGCAAAGCACTGTTCTAAGCGCTGGGGAGGTTACAAGGTTGTCCCGCAGGGGGTTCACAGTCTTAATCCCCATTTTCCAGATGAGGGAACTGAGGCCCAGAGAAGCGAAGTGACTTGCCCAAACCTAAAGCGGAGTGAAGACCCTATAGCTAATATACCCATTTCTTTTGCCCCACTAGGACCATCTGCCCTGAGGACGGTAGACGCACACGTCCTACCAGCGAGTTTAACAGGGGAGGACCAACCCGATTCGCACCGTATCCTTCACGAACGTTTCCCTCTTCATCCGTAGCCGAAGAAGACAGCTCGGGGGATTACAGCAGAGGTGAAAATGCAGGAGCTGGGGAATACAAAAGATCGTCCGTTTTGACGATCGACTACGATTACGGTTCGCCTCTAGATTGCAGGCCCGAGGAGGATGACAGGGAGCTCTACGATCTACCCTTGAGAGATCACTGCGACTGGAGCTGAGAAGTTAGTCGGGAACCCTCCGGTTTAGCCCGTAGTTCTTCCTTTCGGCTAAGGACCAAAATTTGTTCCTGTTGAGAGAAATTCAGGTCGTCGAAGGAGCTCTTGTGGTACTGTCAGATTAACCTCTCTCGGTAGGTGAGATTCTCTGAATTTACTGCAGCTGTATATGTATATTCGTAAATACGTCAAAGGGAAGGTTCTCGAAATGGAGAATTCCGAATAGGGTTTTTTTTTTTTGAAAATTGATTTAGACTACAGTTCTGTTTTCATAAGAAACTGCATTTTTTTAGTGCAAAACTTGCAATAAAAATCATCGAAATTGCCCATCCGCCATGGTCTGTATTTGAAATTCTTGCCTATTTTCTCAGGCCTTAAATGCATCTAAGATTCGTAGCTAAAGGTGCTTCTTAACAGGTGCTTCTCGCGGTTCGTGAGCGTCACGTACCCGGCAGGCCAAAAGTATGGTGGAAAGTCCTTGAATCGGTGAAAAAGGAAGCCAATGACTGTGCTCTGAGGGTACTTATGACCTATATTTTTTTTTACAATGAATAAGGTGCTAGGAATTGAGAAATTTGAAGGTTATGCACTTGTCTGGATCTGGTAAATCCTAAACAAAATCAGGATTTTCATCGGCAACCTAGAGTTGAATGCCGTCATTGAATTCTGCAACCTGGGCAGTTACTGCCTAGTAATAAGCAAAGAGGTTGAAGATTGAGAAGCAGCGTGGCTCAGTGGAAAGAGCCCGGGCTTTGGAGTCAGGGGTCATGGGTTCGTATCCCACCCCGCCACAAGTCTGCTGTGTGACCTTGGGCAAGTCGCTTCACTTCTCTGAGCCTCAGTGACCTCATCTGTAAAATGGGGGTGAAGACCGTGAGCCCCACGTGGGACAGCTTGATCACCTTGTATCCCCCCCAGCGCTTAGAACAGCGCTCTGCACATAGTAAGCGCTTAATAAATGCCGTTATTATTATTATTATTATTTGTTCTTTTGTAGATTGTCGGGTGCTAAGTCACCAGTGAGTCACTGAGATTCTGACCAAACCAAAGTGCTGTTGTGTAACCGTAGTTCCGTCTTTTGTGTAGCGGGGAGATGTGGGCTTTACCACGTACAGCTATTTACAGGGCAGTTCCTTAAAGTGCAGCCCAAATTCATTCATTCAGTCGTATTTATTGAGCGCTTACTGTGTGCAGAGCACCGTACTAAGCTCTTGGGAAGTACAAGTTGGCAACAACAACAAAATGCCATTTTTCAGGCCACCAACAAAACCCTACCCCACTACAACCTCCCTGCGGGGTGAGGAGTCCGATCAACAACAGGATACGCAACGTTGCGGGGTGGTGAAGTGAAATGGGGAGACCGTGAACAGGGAACGCAGCAGAAGGGTTTTAAAGACAAGGAAACAACCCCACACAGCGTGGGAAAGCTGAGCCCACTGTTGGGTAGGGACCGTCTCTATATGTTGCCAACTTGTACTTCCCAAGCGCTTAGTCCAGTGCTCCGCACACAGTAAGCGCTCAATAAATACGATTGATGATGATGATAATGGGGCCAGCTGGAAGAGAGCAGATGATGTTAGAAATGGAGTGGTTCTCCAAGCAGTGGCTTTGAGAAGATCGTCACAGGAAGACAGAACTTAAATAGCAACCGGATTGTCGGGCGTGCTGGGCAGCTACAGCCCTAATTCCAGAGACTAGCGAAAGCTACTCGCTTTTTGCTTCTTACCGCGTCCTCCTCCTCTTCCTCCTCTTCCTCCTCTTCCTCCTCTTCCTCCTCCTGCTGTCTCTCTACTCGGAGCCAGGTTTTCAGCTTTGGAAAATGTGCATGACTGGCTGGGATGGGAGGGTGTAGGTGGGTATGTCCCTGCTTCCCTCTGGTTATTCATTCAATCGTATTTATTGAGCGCTTACTGTGTGCAGAGCACTGGACGAAGCACTTGGGAAGTACAAGTTCGCAATGTATAGAGACGGTCCCTACCCAACAGCGGGCTCACAGTCTGGTTACTACTTCCTTACCCCCAGGTAAAGCAGAAAAATAGAAATGCTAGACCGTGAGTCCGTTGTTGGGTGGGGACCGTCTGTATATGTTGCCAACTTGTACTTCCCAAGCGCGTAGTACACAGTAAGTGCTCAATAAATACGATTGAATGAAATAATAATCTCTTGGTTTGCTAATATGATACCCATACTTTTACATATAAGTGTTATGGTTTAGTTGAGTGACCAGTATTGGGTGTATTAACCTGGCATGATGTGGGTTTTTGTAGAGGTTCAAAAGGAGAGAAATGTAGGGTTTGGCAAAAAGAACAAAAATCATTTCAATCAAACAGTCGTATTTATTGAGCACTTACTGTGTGCAGAGCACTGGACGAAGCGCTTGGGAAGTCCAAGTTGGCAACGTAGAGACGGTCCCTACCCAACAGCGGGCTCACAGTCTGGTTACTACTTCTTTACCTCCGGGAAAGCAGAAAAATAGAAATGTTAGACTGTGAGTCCATTGTTGGGTGAGGACCGTCTGTATATGTTGCCAACTTGTACTTCCCAAGCGCTTAGTACAGTGCTGTGCACACAGTAAGCGCTCAATAAATACGATTGAATGAAATAATAATCTCTTGGTTTGCTAATATGATACCCATACTTTTACGTGTAAGTGTTATGGTTTAGTTGAGTGACCAGTATTGGGTGTATTAACCAGGTTTAATGTGGGTTTTCGTAGAGGTTAGAAAGGAGAGAAATGTAGGGTTTGGCAAAAAGTAAGAACAAAAATCATTTCAATCAATCAATCGTATTTATTGAGCGCTTACTGTGTGCAGAGCACTGGACGAAGCGCTTGGGAAGTACAAGTTGGCAACGTATAGAGACGGTCCCTACCCAACAGCGGGTTCACAGTCTGGTTACTACTTCCTTACCTCCAGATAAAGCAGAAAAATAGAAATGTTAGACTGTGAGTCCATTGTTGGGTGGGGACCGTCTGTATATGTTGCCAACTTATACTTCCCAAGCGCTTAGTACAGTGCTCTGCACACAGTAAGCGCTCAATAAATACGATTGAATGAAATAATAATCTCTTGGTTTGCTAATATGATACCCATACTTTTATGTCCCCCCTCCATCCCCCCCATCTTACCTCCTTCCCTTTCCCACAACACCTGTATATATGTTTGTACATATTTATTACTCTATTTATTTTACTTGTACATATCTATTCTATTTTATTTTGTTAGTATGTTTGGTTTTGTTCTCTGTCTCCCCCTTTTAGACTGTGAGCCCACTGTTGGGTAGGGACTGTCTCTATGTGTTGCCAACTTGGACTTCCCAAGCGCTTAGTCCAGTGCTCTGCACACAGTAAGCGCTCAATAAATATGATTGATTGAGTGAGTGAGGGACCAGTATCAGGTGTATTAACCTGGCTTGATGTGGGTTTTTATAGAGGTTTGGGAGGAGAGAAATGTAGGGTTTGGCAAAAAGGAAGAACAAAAATCATTTCGCCCACACAACTAACTTTTCTCTCCTACTCCTATTGCCTGCCCACTCACAATTGCTCCTTTCCCGTTCACACCAAGGCAGCAGGGTCAGGGATTTGGGGTTCTGAGACCTCAGCTTTCCCAGCAGGGAGAGTTTAACAATCTGATCATCATCATCATCAATCGTATTTATTGAGCGCTTACTATGTGCAGAGCACTGTACTAAGTGCTTGGGAAGTACAAATTGGGAACATATAGAGACAGTCCCTACCCAACCCGGGGAAAGCAGGAGGAGTCATTCCGCTTATCAGAAGTTCGACAGTCGGATCCTCAGGGAAAGCAGGAGGAGTCATTCCGCTTATCAGAAGTTCGACAGTCGGATCCTCAGGGAAAGCAGGAGGAGTCATTCCGCTTATCAGAAGTTCGACAGTCGGATCCTCAGGGAAAGCAGGAGGAGTCATTCCGCTTATCAGAAGTTCGACAATCGGATCCTCAGGGAAAGCAGGAGGAGTCATTCCGCTTATCACAAGTTCGACAATCGGATCCTCAGGGAAAGCAGGAGGAGTCATTCCGCTTGTCCGAAGTCAGAGACCTGCGTAGGACAACCTGTGGCCATGCCCACCTCCCCAGAGTTAGTGGTAGGGGTGCATGTCTGAAGATTATAGCAGGGTTTGAGGAGAGGTGGTATTTATTGAGCGCTTATTATGTACGGAGCACTTGGGAGACCACAGCAGAACTGGGAGATGCGTCCCCTCCCCATAAGGAGCTTACAGTCCGGAGGTGATCACTGATTGCTGACGGCGTTTGTTAAGCGCTTACTATGTGCAAAGCACTGTGCTAAGCGCTGGGCAGGTCACAAGGTGATCAGGTTGTCCCACAGGAGGCTCCCGGTCTTCATCCCCATTTTCCAGATGAGGTAGCTGAGGCCCAGAGGAGTGAAGTGACTCGCCCAAAGTCACACGGCTGACAACTGGCAGAGTTGGGAGCGTGGGGGTTGGGTCTTTCCTTTGAGGATCTTTTCCCTTTTAATGTAGGGGAAGGGGCCCGATGTTCCCAGAAAAAATGATCCCCAACAGTCTTTTACAGTGCGTGTCCGATAATGCACTGCAAGGCAGATCCAGCATCCACGGGCTGCCCCAACCCTCAACGCTAAAGGAGCTCTGCTGGGGGGGTGATGGGATTTTGGAGTTGAATGTTTGGTGCCAAAGAATCACAAGCAACGTGGTTAATAATAATAATAATAGCATTTGTTAAGCGCTTACTATGTGCAGAGCACTGTTCTAAGCACTGGGGAGGATGCAAGGTGATCAGGTTGTCCCACTTGGGGCTCACAGCCTTAGTCCCCATTTTTACAGATGAGGAAACTGAGGCCCAGAGAAGTGAAGTGACTCGCCCCGAAGTCACCCAGCTGGCAATTAGCGGAGTGGGGATTTGAACCCATGACCTCTGACTCCAAAGCCCGGGCTCCTTCCAGTGAGCCATGCTGCTTCTCTAGGTAGGGACCGTCTCTATATGTTGCCATCTTGTACTTCCCAAGCGCTTAGTACAGTGCTCTGCACACAGTAAGCGCTCAATAAATACGATTGATTGCTTGATTGATAGAGCACAGGCCTGGGACTCAAAAGGACCTGGGTTCTAATCCTGACTGCCGCTTGTTGTCTGCGTGAACTTGGGCGAGTCAGTTAATCTCTGGGCCTCAATCGCTTCATCTGTAAAATGGGGATTAAGACTGGGAGCCCCATGTAGGACAATGATTGTGCCCAACCTGATTCCCTTAAATCTACTTCAGCACTTAGCAGAGTGCCTGGCACATAGTACGCACTTATCAAATACCCCATTTTTTAAAAAAAAAAGTCACGGGCTTCCCACTGTCCCCCAACCTTCTTCTCAGCAAATACTCTTATGGTTGTTGCCTACGAGAGTAGGGCTGTGTGCATTATATATGTATATAAGTCTGTACGTATTTATTACTCTATACATTTATTTTACTTGTACATATCTATTCTATTTATTTTGTTAGTACGTTTGGTTTGGTTCTCTGTCTCCCCCTTCTAGACTGTGAGCCCACTGTTGGGTAGGGACTGTCTCTATATGTTGCCATCTTGGACTTCCCAAGCGCTTAGTCCAGTGCTCTGCACACAGTAAGCGCTCAATCAATACGATTGACTGACTGATTCCCAACGGGTTGCTGATCCGAACCTTTCTTTCTTTCTTCAAACGAGGGCCTCTCCATCAATCAATCAATCAATCCTATTTATTGAGCGCTTACTATGTGCAGAGCACTGGACTAAGCGCTTGGGAAGTACAAATTGGCAACATATAGAGACGGTCCCTACCCAACAGTGGGCTCATCACTGACCCGGAGTGACCCCCACCACCACCCCCAACCCTGTTGTCCGGGCTCACCCTCTTACCCTGGTTTTCAAATTCCCTCACACAAATTCCCTCACACACTTAACGGAGCTCTCCCCCATCCTACTGTTGATCTCCACTGTCCCACCTGCCCCCCTCCCATCATTATTTAATTTTGCAGGCTCGAGTCCGGGGTCCCGTATTCCCAGGTAAAATTCTCACCGCGACCATCTCCCATCAATTTTTTCCCCACCCCTCCCAACTTCCCGTCTTTGACTTCCAGCTATAATTTCCCCCTTACTGATCCCTCCACGGTCCCCAGGGAAGTTTATACCCTCAGGAGTGACCGCGATGAACTCTACAGTACGGCCTAGTGGAAAGGGCACAGGACTGGGAATGAGAGACTCTCTCATTAGGATTAGAAGCTGAGTTCTAATCCTGCCTCTGCTACCTCCCTGCTGTGTAACCTTAAGTCATTTGACTTCTCTGTGCCTCGTTTACCTCAGCTGTAAAATGGGGATTAAGACTATGTACCCCATGTGGGACAGGAACTCAATCCAATCTGATTAGCTTGTATCTGCCCCAGTGCTCAGTACAGTGCCCAGCACATAGTTCTTAACAAATATCATTTTTTTAAAAAATCCCCATTTAACAAATGGGGAAACCAAGGCACTGAGAAGTTATGTTGTCAACTTGTACTACCCAAGCGCTTAGTACAGTGCTCTGCACACAGTAAGCGCTCAATAAATACGACTGATTGATTGATTAAGTCTTTTAGACTGTGAGCCCGCTGTTGGGTAGGGACTGTATATGTTGCCAACTTGTACTTCCCAAACGCTTAGTACAGTGCTCTGCACACAGTAAGCACTCAATAAATACAATTGACTAAGTGACTTGCCCATGGCCACACAGCAGACAAGTGATGGAGCAGGATTAGAACTCAGGTCCTTCTGGCTTCCTAGCCTGTGCTCTATCCACTAGACCACACTGCTCAGGAGTCTGTACCTGTTCTCCCTCCTACTTTGAGCCCATTGTGTCCGAACTATGTCCGAACTGATCACCTTGGATCTACACCAGCGCTTAGCACAGTGTCCGGCACATAGTAAGCGTCGTCTATACCTGTTCTCCCTCCTACTTTGAGCCCTTTGTGTCCGAACTATGTCCGAACTGATCACCTTGGATCTACACCAGCGCTTAGCACAGTGTCCGGCACATAGCGTCTATACCTGTTCTCCCTCCTACTTTGAGCCCTTTGTGTCCGAACTGATCATCTTGGATCTACACCAGCGCTTAGCACAGTGTCCGGCACATAGTAAGCGTCTGTACCTGTTCTCCCTCCTACTTTGAGCCCTTTGTGTCCAAACTATGTCCAAACTGATCATCTTGGATCTACACCAGCGCTTAGCACAGTGTCTGGCACATAGTAAGCGTCTGTACCTGTTCTCCCTCCTACTTTGAGCCCTTTGTGTCCGAACTGATCATCGTGCATCTACACCAGCGCTTAGCACAGTGTCCGGCACATAGTAAACGTCTATACCTGTTCTCCCTCCTACTTTGAGCCCTTTGTGTCCAAACTATGTCCAAACTGATCATCTTGGATCTACACCAGTGCTTAGCACAGTGTCCGGCACACAGTAAGCATCTATACCTGTTCTCCCTCCTACTTTGAGCCCTTTGTGTCCGAACTATATCCGAACTGATCATCTTGTATCTACACCAGCGCTTAGCACAGTGTCCGGCACATAGTAAGCATCTGTACCTGTTCTCCCTCCTACTTTGAGCCCTTTGTGTCCGAACTATGTCCAAACTGATCATCTTGCATCTACACCAGCGCTTAGCACAGTGTCCGGCACATAGTAAGCATCTGTACCTGTTCTCCCTCCTACTTCGAGCCCTTTGCGTCCGAACTATGTCCGAACTGATCATCTTGGATCTACACCAGCGCTTAGCACAGTGTCTGGCACATAGTAAGTGTCTGTACCTGTTCTCCCTCCTACTTTGAGCCCTTTGTGTCCAAACTATGTCCGAACTGATCACCTTGGATCTACACCAGCGCTTAGCACAGTGTCCGGCACATAGTAAGCGTCTATACCTGTTCTCCCTCCTACTTTGAGCCCTTTGTGTCCGAACTATGTCTGAACTGATCATCTTGGATCTACACAGGCGCTTAGCACAGTGTCCGGCACATAGTAAGCGTCTATACCTGTTCTCCCTCCTACTTTGAGCCCTTTGTGTCCGAACTATGTCCGAACTGATCATCTTGGATCTACACCAGTGCTTAGCACAGTGTCCGGCACATAGTAAGCGTCTGTACCTGTTCTCCCTCCTACTTTGAGCCCTTTGTGTCCAAACTATGTCCAAACTGATCATCTTGGATCTACACCAGCGCTTAGCACAGTGTCTGGCACATAGTAAGCGTCTGTACCTGTTCTCCCTCCTACTTTGAGCCCTTTGTGTCCGAACTGATCATCGTGCATCTACACCAGCGCTTAGCACAGTGTCCGGCACATAGTAAACGTCTATACCTGTTCTCCCTCCTACTTTGAGCCCTTTGTGTCCAAACTATGTCCAAACTGATCATCTTGGATCTACACCAGCGCTTAGCACAGTGTCTGGCACATAGTAAGCGTCTGTACCTGTTCTCCCTCCTACTTTGAGCCCTTTGTGTCCGAACTGATCATCGTGCATCTACTCTAGCGCTTAGCACAGTGTCCGGCACATAGTAAGCGTCTATACCTGTTCTCCCTCCTACTTTGAGCCCTTTGTGTCCGAACTATGTCCGAACTGATCATCTTGGATCTACACAGGCGCTTAGCACAGTGTCCGGCACATAGTAAGCGTCTATACCTGTTCTCCCTCCTACTTTGAGCCCTTTGTGTCCGAACTATGTCCGAACTGATCATCTTGGATCTACACCAGCGCTTAGCACAGTGTCCGGCACATAGTAAGCGTCTGTACCTGTTCTCCCTCCTACTTTGAGCCCTTTGTGTCCAAACTATGTCCAAACTGATCATCTTGGATCTACACCAGCGCTTAGCACAGTGTCTGGCACATAGTAAGCGTCTGTACCTGTTCTCCCTCCTACTTTGAGCCCTTTGTGTCCGAACTGATCATCGTGCATCTACTCTAGCGCTTAGCACAGTGTCCGGCACATAGTAAGCGTCTATACCTGTTCTCCCTCCTACTTTGAGCCCTTTGTGTCCGAACTATGTCCGAACTGATCATCTTGGATCTACACAGGCGCTTAGCACAGTGTCCGGCACATAGTAAGCGTCTATACCTGTTCTCCCTCCTACTTTGAGCCCTTTGTGTCCGAACTATGTCCGAACTGATCATCTTGGATCTACACCAGCGCTTAGCACAGTGTCCGGCACATAGTAAGCGTCTGTACCTGTTCTCCCTCCTACTTTGAGCCCTTTGTGTCCAAACTATGTCCAAACTGATCATCTTGGATCTACACCAGCGCTTAGCACAGTGTCTGGCACATAGTAAGCGTCTGTACCTGTTCTCCCTCCTACTTTGAGCCCTTTGTGTCCGAACTGATCATCGTGCATCTACACCAGCGCTTAGCACAGTGTCCGGCACATAGTAAACGTCTATACCTGTTCTCCCTCCTACTTTGAGCCCTTTGTGTCCAAACTATGTCCAAACTGATCATCTTGGATCTACACCAGCGCTTAGCACAGTGTCCGGCACACAGTAAGCATCTATACCTGTTCTCCCTCCTACTTTGAGCCCTTTGTGTCCGAACTATATCCGAACTGATCATCTTGTATCTACACCAGCGCTTAGCACAGTGTCCGGCACACAGCATCTATACCTGTTCTCCCTCCTACTTTGAGCCCTTTGTGTCCGAACTATGTCCGAACTGATCATCTTGTCTCTACACCAGCGCTTAGCACAGTGTCCGGCACATAGTCAGCGTCTATACCTGTTCTCCCTCCTACTTTGAGCCCTTTGTGTCCGAACTATGTCCGAACTGATCATGTTGCATCTACACCAGCGCTTAGCACAGTGTCCGGCACATAGTAAACGTCGTCTATACCTGTTCTCCCTCCTACTTTGAGCCCTTTGTGTCCGAACTATGTCCAAACTGATCTTGCATCTACACCAGCGCTTAGCACAGTGTCCGGCACATAGTAAGCATCTGTACCTGTTCTCCCTCCTACTTTGAGCCCTTTGCGTCCGAACTATGTCCGAACTGATCATCTTGGATCTACACCAGCGCTTAGCACAGTGTCTGGCACATAGTAAGAGTCTATACCTGTTCTCCCTCCCACTTTGAGCCCTTTGTGTCCGAACTATGTCCGAACTGATCATCTTGGATCTACACCAGCGCTTAGCACAGTGTCCAGCACATAGTAAGCGTCTATACCTGTTCTCCCTCCTACTTTGAGCCCTTTGTGTCCGAACTGATCATCTTGTATCTACACAGGCGCTTAGCACAGTGTCCGGCACATAGTAAGCGTCTGTACCTGTTCTCCCTCCTACTTTGAGCCCTTTGTGTCCGAACTGATCATCGTGCATCTACACCAGCGCTTAGCACAGTGTCCGGCACATAGTAAACGTCTATACCTGTTCTCCCTCCTACTTTGAGCCCTTTGTGTCCAAACTATGTCCAAACTGATCATCTTGGATCTACACCAGCGCTTAGCACAGTGTCTGGCACATAGTAAGCGTCTGTACCTGTTCTCCCTCCTACTTTGAGCCCTTTGTGTCCGAACTGATCATCGTGCATCTACTCCAGCGCTTAGCACAGTGTCCGGCACATAGTAAACGTCTATACCTGTTCTCCCTCCTACTTTGAGCCCTTTGTGTCCAAACTATGTCCGAACTGATCATCTTGTATCTACACCAGCACTTAGCACAGTGTCCGGCACGTAGTAAGCATCTGTACCTGTTCTCCCTCCTACTTTGAGCCCTTTGTGTCCGAACTATGTCCGAACTGATCATCTTGTATCTACACCAGCGCTTAGCACAGTGTCCGGCACATAGTAAGCGTCTATACCTGTTCTCCCTCCTACTTGGAGCCCTTTGCGTCCGAACTATGTCCGAACTGATCATCTTGGATCTACACCAGCGCTTAGCACAGTGTCCGGCACGTAGTAAGTGTCTGTACCTGTTCTCCCTCCTACTTTGAGCCCTTTGTGTCCGAACTATGTCCGAACTGATCATCTTGCATCTACACCAGCGCTTAGCACGGTGTCTAAGCACTTAAATATCACGATTATCACTACTACCACAGAAGCAACTGACGGACCTCATCTTCTCGGTCTATTATATTGGTTACGTTTGCAGAAAATAGGAGAAAGTAAAACGTGTGGCTCCCGGGCCAAATGAGGGCATCCTTCCGTGTTCCCTGGACAACCACAGGCCCGGTCCAGTACATAGGCTTCGGCCACCCCTGGTCTTTGGCAGGGAGAGGGCCAAGGCTGCGCTGTCTTCTCGCCGGCCCCGGCCCAAACTGGCCACATTTTGGCCTCAAAACGATGGATCCCCGAAGCCGACCATCTCTCGCACTTCACGGAGCTCCTTGAGCAAGGCCTCATTGTTCAGTTTCAACTGCGGGGAAGGAAAAGTTATTCATCAATCGTATTTATTGAGCGCTTACTATGTGCAGAGCACTGTACCAAGCGCTTGGGAAGTCCAAGTTGGCAACATCTAGAGACAGTCCCTACCCAACAGCGGGCTCACAGTCTGAAAGGGGGAGACGGAGAACAAAACCAAACATACTAACAAAATAAAATAAATAGAATAGATATGTACAAGTAAAATAAATAGAGTAATAAATATGTACAAACATATAGACATATATCCAGGTGCTGTGGGGAAGGGAAGGAGGTAAGATGGGGGGGATGGAGAGGGGGACGAGGGGGAGAGGAAGGAAGGGGCTCAGTCTGGGAAGGCCTCCAGACAAGAGGCTTTCTTGGCCAACACCCTGGGGTTTCCCTGGAGCTTCTGGAGGTGATAGGTGATAAATCAAACATTTATTTTATTTTGTTAGTATTTATTTTATTTTGTTAGTATGTTTGGTTTTGTTCTCTGTCTCCCCCTTTTAGACTGTGAGCCCACTGGTGGGTAGGGACTGTCTCTATATGTTGCCAACTTGGACTTCCCAAGCGCTTGGTACAGTGCTGTGCGCACAGTAAGCGCTCAATAAATACTATTGATAGATTGATTGATAGTTGAACACAGAGTCAGGAAGGGTGGAGGGGGAGTGAAGCAGGGCCACTAAACATTTACAGTGTCAGAGATTTTGCTGTTGCTGGACTGGCGCTGGAGATGGGAAAGGTGAGTTTTGGCGTTTGTTCATTTTTTGCTCTTCGCCCTCCCCCTAGATTGTAACCTCTCTGTGGGCAGGGAATATTCCAATGTTTGTGTCTTGTATAATTATATGCACCTAGTACAGTGCTGTGCACAAAGTTGATGCTTAAGTGGCTCAGTGGAACGAGCATGGGCTTGGGAATCAGAGACTGTGAGCCCACTGTTGGGTAGGGACTGTATATGTTGCCAACTTGTACTCCCCAAGCGCTTAGTACAGTGCTCTGCACACAATAAGCGCTCAATAAATACGATTGATGATGAGGTCTTGGGCTCCGCCACTTGTCAGCTGTGTGACTTTGGGCAAGTCACACAAGCTTCTCTCTGCCTCAGTTACCTCATCTGTAAAATGGGGATTAAGACTGTGAGCCCCATGTGGGACAGCCTGCTTACCTTGTACCTACCCCAATGCTTAGAGCAGTGTCAAATAGTAAGCGCTTAACAAATACCATAAGTATTGTTATTATTATTAGCAAACATTAGTAATAATAAATAATAATAGCCACTAGGGAATGTAACTGCAATGGTCATATCTTTTCAATATTTCACTCCATTCATGACGTAAATTAAACCGGTTGACCAATAATAGCAAGTGCCCCCACGTGCCCAGAGGAAGGGGCAAGATGGAATAGATTCAGACACAGAATCTTAGTTCCTCGAAGGAGAAATCTGGAATAGAAACCAGGATCCCTGACTTCCAAGTAAAGTTAGCCATATAATAATAATAATAACAGCATTTAAGCGCTTACTATGTGCAAAGCACTGTTCTAAGCGCTGGGTATGAAACCCCAGGATAAATGGCCACGGTGGTGGGAAGGGCCTCTTGCCAGGAAGACTTGTGATAAATTGAATCAAGCGCCTGCAGTTTTCTTGAGGGTAAGCCAAGCCCCACCCTATCATGCATTTTCCATCCATTATTATTATTATTATTATGCTTTCACTATTATCAATCAATCAAGGAATAAAGGGAAATACCTTCACTGCATACTTGTAGGACTGCTCAGCTTCCAGCTGCCTTCCACTCTGAAAAAGCAGAGATCGGTCACCAGTGATAAAATTATTACGAAACCGTACAGCAGGATGAACGCTGGTGTGTGTCTGATAATAGTGAAAGCAGAATAATAATAATAATAATAATGGCATTTGTTGAGCGCTTACTATGGGCAAAGCACTGTTCTAAGCGCTGGGGAGGTTACAAGGTGATCAGGTTGTCCCACGGGGGGCTCACATCTTAATCCCCATTTTACAGATGAGGTGAGTGAGGCCCAGAGAAGCGAAGTGACTTGCCCAAAGTCACACAGCTGACAAGTGGCGGAGCCGGGATTGGAACCCATGACCTCTGGCTCCCAAGCCCGGGCTCTTTCCACTGAGAAGCAGCGTGGGCTCGATGGAAAAGGGCACGGGCTTTGGAGTCAGAGGTCATGGGTTTGAATCCTGCCTCCACGAATGGTCAGCTGTGTGACTTTGGGCTAGTCACTTCACTTCTCCGGGCCTCAGTTCCCTCATCTGTAAAATGGGGATCAATACTGTGGGACAACGCGATCACCTTGTAACCTCCCCAGCGCTTAGAACAGTGCTTTGCATACAGTAAGCGTTTATTAATAATAATAATAATGGCATTTATTAAGCGCTTACTATGTGCCAAGCACTGTTCTAAGCACTGGGGAGGTTACAAAGTGAGTGCCATCATCACTGAGCCACGCTGCTTCTCTACAACACACAATTCCTTCCCAGAGAGTAGGATTTCTCCCAAACAGGAACGAATTTCGAGGCCTCCACTGAGAACAGGGTAAGCCTCATTCTCTGACTGCAGACCTAGAAAGCCGGAAATGGTGAGACGGGCGGGGTGTGATTTTCAACATCGAAAAGACTCCAAAATACAAAGGCAAAGCATAAGATAACCTTTAATTTTGTCATTTGAAGATTTACTGAAATCCTTTATTCTCTCTACTCACGAACATTTCAGGGCTGAGCCCACCGTTGGGTAGGGACCCGTCTCTGGATGTTGCCACCTTGGACTTCCCAGGCGCTTGGTACAGTGCTCTGCACACAGTGAGCGCTCAATAAATACGATTGAATGAATGAATGAATGACTTCTAGACTGTGAGCCCGCTGTTGGGTAGGGACCATCTCTCTATGTTGCCAACTTGGACTTCCCAAGCGCTTGGTCCAGTGCTCTGCACACAGTAAGCGCTCAATAAATACGACTGAATGAATGAATGAATGTTGCCAACTTGTCCTTCCCAAGCGCTTAGTCCAGTGCTCTACACACAGAAAGTGCTCAATAAATACGATTAAATGAATGAATGAATGTTGTCAACTTGTCCTTCCCAAGCGCTTGGTACAGTGCTCTGAACACAGTGAGCGCTCAATAAATGCAATTGAATGAATGAATGAATGACTGCTAGACTGTGAGCCCGCTGTTGGGTAGGGACCGTCTCTATATGTTGCCAACTTGTCCTTCCCAAGCGCTTGGTCCAGTGCTCTGCACACAGTAAGCGCTCAATAAACACAATTGAATGAATGAATGAATGTTGCCAACTTGTCCTTCCCAAGCGCTTGGTACAGTGCTCTGCACACAGTGAGCTCTCGGTAAATACGATTGAATGAATGAATGAATGAATGAATATTTCTTTTACTTGTACATATTTATCCTATTTATTTTATTTTGTTAATATGTTTTGTTTTGCTGTCTGTCTCCCCCTTCTAGACTGTGGGCCCGCTGTTGGGTAGGGACCGTCTCTAGATGTTGCCGACTTGGACTTCCCAAGCGCTTGGCCCAGTGCTCTGCACACAGTAAGCGTTCAATAAATACGAATGAATGAATGAATGTTGCCAACTTGTCCTTCCCAAGCGCTTAGTCCAGTGCTCTACACACAGAAAGTGCTCAATAAATACGATTAAATGAATGAATGAATGTTGTCAACTTGTCCTTCCCAAGCGCTTGGTACAGTGCTCTGCACACAGTGAGCGCTCAATAAATGCAATTGAATGAATGAATGAATGACTGCTAGACTGTGAGCCCGCTGTTGGGTAGGGACCGTCTCTATATGTTGCCAACTTGGACTTCCCAAGCGCTTAGTCCAGTGCTCTGCACACAGTAAGCGCTCAATAAATACGATTGAATGAATGAATGAATGTTGCCAACTTGTCCTTCCCAAGTGCTTAGTCCAGTGCTCAATAAATACGATTAAATGAATGAATGAATGTTGTCAACTTGTCCTTCCCAAGCGCTTGGTACAGTGCTCTGCACACAGTGAGCACTTGGCAAATACAATTGAATGAATGAATGAATATTTATTTTACTTGTACATATTTATCCTATTTATTTTATTTTGTTAATATGTTTTGTTTTGCCGTCTGTCTCCCCCTTCTAGACTGTGGGCCCCCAGTTGGGTAGGGACCGTCTCTAGATGTTGCCGACTTGGACTTCCCAAGCGCTTAGTACAGTGCTCTGCACACAGTGAGCGCTCAATAAATACGACTGAATGAAGGAATGAATGAATATAGGCCACGCATTGAACTCAGTGCTAAGACAGTCCCTGGCCCACACAGCCACAGGTTCAGGCCTGGCTCCCAGTACAACCATGCTGGTATTTCATGTCTCCCCCTTCAAGACTGTGAGCCCGTTTTTGGGTAGGGACCATCTCTGTATGCTGCCAACTTGTACTTCCCAAGCGCTTAGTACAGTGCTCTGCACACAGTAAGCGCTCAATAAATATGATTGAATGAATGAATGAATGTAGATGCACAGTCTAAAAGGGAAAGTCTGGAGGCATCTCTTTCCGGAGCAAAGGTGATAACCAATCCGGACCAGAGCTGCAGTGTATTCTGAAGGCAAAACGTGCTTAATAGTAAAAAAAAATCATAGGATTGTTCCCAGTAAAGAAGCAGCTTGGCCTAGTGGAAAGATCACTATCTTGTACTTCCCAAGCGCTTAGTACAGTGCTCTGCACACAGTAAGCGCTCAATAAATACGATTGATTGATTGATCACTAGGACTTATCCTGGCTCTGCCCGCTGTGGAACCTTGGACAAGTCATTTCACTTCTCTGTGCCTCAGTTTCCTCAACTGTTACATGGGGATTTACTACCCGCTCTTCCTTCTACTTGGACTGTGAGCCCCAAGAGGGAGGGGGAAATCTGTTCAACCTAAAATCGTCTATTTACCCCCGAGCTTAGTTTAATGGCTCATAGCAAGTGCTTAACAAATACCAAAGTTATTTTTAGCATTTCCTACAGCTGGCACTGCATAAGCCCTTTATTGACAGAATTCAATTATTCCTCCCTTTGAATTGAGATTTAGCCCAGAAGGAAAAAATAAACAGCGATGTCGCTTTAAGTTGTTTTCTTCTACAAAAGAATGTTGGTACGGGACTCTTTAAATCAGGAATTCTGAGTGCCCATAATGTGGCTATCATCACAATTCCCAATTTTAACTTTACCCGGAACCCATGTGCAAGGTACACCCACTCGAGAGAGTTTGACTTGCATTGCGGATTCCCTCAAGGTGAGATGGACTACACAAATTCCATGATCCAGCCTGAACCGTGGTCTAACAGTTCTAACAAATCCAGGCTTGGAAATTTGCGGAAATCTCAGGAGCTTCGCCTCCCACGTGATGGTTCTCCGACCCATCTCCCCACTTTCCGAACTCTATTCCCACCCAAATCGGTCTCAACAAATCACTACTTCACTACTCTCCCAGCCCACACACTTAGCTCCTCTAATGCTAACCTTCTCAATCTCGTCTATCTCGTCTATCTCGCCACCGACCTCTCACCCGTGTCAATCAATCAATCAATCAATCGTATTTATTGAGCGCTTACTGTGTGCAGAGCACTGTACTAAGTGTACTAAGTGTCCTGCCTCCTCGAATCCGACAGGCAATTATTCTCCCCGTCTTCAAAGCCTTATTGAAGGCACATCTCCAAGAGGCCTTCAATCAATCAATCAATCAATCGTATTTATTGAGCGCTTACTGTGTGCAGAGCACTGTACTCTTCACTGAATAAGCCCTCTTCTACTTTTCTTCCACTCCCTTCTGTGTTGCCCTGATTTGCTCCCTATGTTTATCCCCGCTGGATTTATGTACATAGCCATAATTGATTGATTTTTATTAACATCTGTCTCCCCCTCTAGACCGTAAGCTCGTTATGGGTATCATCATCATCATCATCAATCGTATTTATTGAGCACTTACTATGTGCAGAGCACTGTACTAAGCGCTTGGGAAGTACAAATTGGCAACATCTAGAGACAGTCCCTACCCAACAGTGGGCTCACAGTCTAAAAGGGGGAGACAGAGAACAAAACCAAACATACTAACAAAATAAAATAGATAGAATAGATATGTACAAGTAAAATAAATAAATAAATAAATAGAGTAATAATAGAGTAATAAATAGAGTAATAGGGTAGGTAATGTGTCTGATTTATTGTTATATTGCACTCTCCCAAGTGCTTAGTATACTGCTCTGTAGAATAATAATAATAATGATGGCATTTATTAAGCGCTTACTATGTGCAAAGCACTGTTCTAAGCGCTGGGGAGGTTACAAGGGGATCAGGTTGTCCCACGGGGGGCTCACCGTCTTCATCCCCATTTGACAGATGAGGGAACTGAGGCCCAGAGAAGTGAAGTGACTTGCCCAAAGCTGTATATATGTATATATGTTTGTACATATTTATTACTCTATTTATTTATTTTACTTGTGAATATCTATTCTGTTTATTTTATTTTGTTAGTATGTTTGGTTTTGTTCTCTGTCTCCCCCTTTTAGACTGTGAGCCCACTGTTGGGTAGGGACTGTCTCTATATGTTGCCAACTTGTACTTCCCAAGCGCTCAGTACAGTGCTCTGCACACAGGAAGTGCTCAATAAATACGATTGATGATGATGATGATGACAATTGGTGGAGCCGGGATTTGAACCTATGACCTCTGACTCCAAAGCCCGGGCTCTTTCCACTGAGCCACGCTGCTTCTCTATATGTTGCCGACTTGTACTTCCCAAGCGCTTAGTACAGTGCTCTGCACACAGTAAGCGCTCAATAAATACGACTGAGTGAACTAAGAGCTCATCACTTTTTTGCTACCTCCACACTTAAGCACTCACAGCCACCCACAGCACGTCTATGTCAATGCCTGTGCACCTGTATATATGTATATATTTTTGTACATATTTATTACTCTATTTATTTACTTATTTTACTTGTACATATCTATTCTATTTATTTTATTTTGTTAGTATGTTTGGTTTTGTTGGCTGTCTCCCCCTTTTAGACTGTGAGCCCACTGTTGGGTAGGGGCCGTCTCTATATGTTGCCATCTTGTACTTCCCAAGCGCTTAGTCCAGTGCTCTGCACACAGTAAGCGCTCAATAAATACGATTGATTGATTGATTCTCTGTACAAAGTAAGCGCTCAATAAATATGGTTGATTGACTGCTAAAAAGAGATGAAGCCATAAAGGCCTTTTCAAAGCAAAAGCCTGCCAGGTGGGGATTGTACTTCTCTAGCTACAGGATTCCTTTGCTGGTACTGGTGTTATTGTATATTGTATTATTTATATACATTTGTATTAATTTATTAATTGTATTAATTATATTGTATTATTATCAACCCCTTTGTCCCTGATGTCCCTGCCGTATTCACTTCGCTCCTCTAACCCCAACCTACTCACCGTACCTCGATCTCATCTGACTTGATGCCAATTTGTACTTCCCAAGCGCTTAGTACAGTGCTCTGCACATAGTAAGCGCTCAATAAATACGATTGATTGATTGATTGATTACCACCAGTGCCTTGCCCGTGTCCTGCCTCTGGCCTGGAACTCTCTCCCCCTTCATATTCGACAGACCAGCCACCCTCCCCACCTTCATAAGCCGTATTAAAATCCCATTTCCTCCAAGAGGCCTTTCCCAACTAAGCCCTCATTTCCCCTACTTCCTCTCCCTTCTGCATCATCCTTGCGATTGGTTTTGTACCCTTTAGACTGTGAGCCCACTGTTGGGTAGGGACCGTCTCTATATGTTGCCAACTTGGACTTCCCAAGCGCTTAGTACAGTGCTCTGTACACAGTAAGCGCTCAATAAATATGTTCGATTGATTGATTCACCCCACCCTTAGCCCCACATCACTTATATACACACCCACAATTTATTTAAAATGCCTGTCTCCTCCTTTAGACCGTAAGCTCCTTGTGAGCACGCAACATGTCTACGTGCTGCTAAAATATTCTCTCCCAAGGCCTTAGTATAAGTGCTCGGCCCACAGTAAACACTCAATACCATTGATAGATTAACCGCTTAGGCGAATGAACACTCACTTTCATACAGACCAGAGCTAGATACGCCCACACTTCGGCATTGTTGTTATTTAAAGCGTTGGCCTCGGAGAGGGCATCTTCTGCCTCCAGCAGCTCTTCCAACTTCACAAATAAAAGACACAGAGAAGTTCAAAGTTGGTACTTCTCACCCACGGCAGCCGTTATGTCAATTTAACAGAAATCAACAGGCATCATTCCATTCCATAATTCAACAACCGTGGTGCCCTGAAAGTGATCCCGAGGCGGGGCTCCAGCACCCCTCTATGCCCCCCAAAGACTAGTTTTCCTAATATTATGCTTCCTCCTGGAAAGCAGCTCTTTCTCTTCACAGGACTAGTAGAAAAACAGTCCTGAAAAATCAGTTTAGCCTGTTTTCGGGCTCCTAGAGGTTTCTCATAAGCACTCTCTTGTTTTGTAAATCTCTCTACTACACAAACCTCTCGATATATAGGAACAAGGCGCTTGGAACAGTGCTTGGCACATAGTAAGCGCTTAACGAATGCCATCGTTATTATCAATCATCATCATCATCATCAATCGTATTTATTGAGCACTTACTATGTGCAGAGCACTGTACTAAGCACTTGGGAAGTACCTAGCTTTACTTCTGTTTGTTTTGTTCCAAGCTAGCTCTCTTCCTCCCTTCAAGGCCCTGCTGAGAGCTCACCTCCTCCAGGAGGCCTTCCCACACTGAGCCCCTTCCTTCCTCTCCCCCTCGTCCCCCTCTCCATCCCCCCATCTTATCTCCTTCCCTTCCCCACAGCACCTGTATATATGTATATATGGTTGTACATATTTATTACTCTATTTATTTATTTATTTATTTATTTTACTTGTACATTTCTATCCTATTTATTTTATTTTTTTGGTATGTTTGCCTTTGTTCTCTGCCTCCCCCTTTTAGATTGTGAGCCCACTGTTGGGTAGGGACTGTCTCTATGTGTTGCAAATTTGTACTTCCCAAGCGCTTAGTACAGTGCTCTGCACATAGTAAGCGCTCAATAAATACGATTGATTGATTGATTGATTCTGACGACTTGACACCTGTCCACATGTTTTGTTTTGTTGCCTGTCTCCCCCTTCTAGACTGTGAGCCCACTGTTGGGTAGGGACCGTCTCTAGATGTTGCCGACTTGGACTTCCCAAGCGCTCAGTACAGTGCTCTGCACGCAGTAAGCGCTCAATAAATACGATTGAATGAATGAATGAATATCTCTCGGCACCTCCCTCCCCATTTTACCTAGCCTCTAAAGAGGAAAATAAAGTGAGAACCGAAGCTTAAAGTCAAGGACCTCAACGCGGACTGACTAAAACTGGTTTACTGAATCACGTTATGACCCGTGCCAGGTTCCACCAGCTATCAATCAATCAATCGTATTTATTGAGCGCTTACTGTGTGCAGAGCACTGTACTAAGCGCTTGGGAAGTACAAGATGGCAACATATAGAGACAGTCCCTACCCAACAGTGGGCTCACAGTCTAAAAGGGGGAGACAGAGAACAAAACCAAACCCTTCGACTCTACCTCTGGGTCTTGAACCAAGCAACGGTTTCTCTAATATAGACTATTCTGTTGACGGATGGATGGATTGAGATTTTGATAGAATCAACCGTCAGAGCACCATCATTATCATCATCATCAATCGTATTTATTGAGCGCTTACTATGTGCAGAGCACTGTACTAAGCGCTTGGGAAGTACAAATTGGCAACATCTAGAGACAGTCCCTACCCAACAGTGGGCTCACAGTCTAAAAGGAGGAGACAGAGAACAAAACCAAACATACTAACAAAATAAAATAAATAGAATAGATATGTACAAGTCAAATAAATAGAGTAATAAATATGTACAAACAGATATACATATATACAGGTGCTGTGGGGTAAGATGGGGGGATGGAGAGGGGGACAAGGGGGAGAGGAAGGAAGGGGCTCAGTCTGGGAAGGCCTCCTGGAGGAGGTGAGCGCTCAGCAGGGCCTTGAGCTCTCAACACGACCAAGCTTTTAACTGAAAGTGAGTTCTGTACTAGAAGCGTTACATTATAGTCTCCCAAGCACTTAGTACGGTGCTCTGCAAACAGTAAGCGCTCAGTAAATACGATTGGATTAACTGAGCTATCCTGAAGATCACACTGTATCGATCCCAGCTCCTTTTGTGTTTGTGCGGTCTCTAGAAGAAAGTCAACTAGTTTCCCCCTCGAACCTTTCCCGCCTTACCCGATAGCAGGCGATTCCCACTCCTAGCCAGGTGAGACACGAAGGGGATTTCTTACAGGAGAGCAGGTAGATGTTCTTCGCCTTCTCGTACTGCAGGAAGGAGAAGACACTCAGCTGGTGGGGCTCAAGGAAAACGTGTACTCTGCACAATAACCGGGCCCCCCCCAAATGCCTCCCTTTTCATTTCCCTCCACATTAACCTGGATCTCATTCACGTCCGCTCCAGGGTAGCAGTTTGAGAAACTGAATGCAGGGGACTGAGAGAAAAATCTGACAACTTTAGGGAAGCCTGTGGTTTCTTTAAATAAGGAAAAATCCCGATGTAAATGAAAGATGCCAATAAAAATGGTATTTATTGAGCATTTACTGTGTACAGAGCACTGCACTAAGTGTTTGGAAGAGTATAATACAATATAGAGTTGGTGGACATAATTCTACCCTCAAGGAGCACACAATCTAGTGGGAGAGGTAAATAATAATAATAGCATTTGTTAAGCGCTTACTATGTGCAAAGCACTGTTCTAAGCGCTGGGGAGGTTACAAGGAGATCGGGTGGTCCCACGGGGGGCTCACAGTTTTAATCCCCATTTTACAGATGAGGGAACTGAGGCCCAGAGAAGCGAAGTGACTTGCCCAAAGTCACACAGCCGACGATTGGCAGAGCTGGGATTTGAACCCACTACCTCTGACTCCCAAGCCCGCGCTGTTTCCACTGAGCCACACTGCTTCTCCATATAATAATAATAATAATAATGGTATTTGTTAAGCGCTTACTATGTGCAAAGCACTGTTCTAAGCGCTGGGGAGGTTACAAGGAGATCAGGTAATTTATTTCCGTAAAATAAATTACAAAAAGGAGAAGCAGCAGAGTATAAGGATGTGTACCTAAGTTCCACGGGACATTGAGTGTATTCTATTCTATTTATTTTATTTTGTTAGTATGTTTGGTTTTGTTCTGTCTCCCCCTTTTAGACTGTGAGCCCACTGTTGGGTAGGGACTGTCTCTAGATGTTGCCAACTTGTACTTCCCAAGCGCCCAGTACAGTGCTCTGCACACAGTAAGCGCTCAATAAATACGATTGATTGATTGAGTGAGTGTTCAAAGGATACAGACCTAAGGGCATGAAGGCAAATAGTGTCGGGAAATGAGAAGTTAATCAAAGAAGGCTTCTTGTAAGAGATATTATTTTAGTAGCATTGGAAGAGTGGTGGCCTGCGGGATGTGACAAGTAGTCCAGGCCAAAGGGAGAACTTGGGAAAAGGATCAAAGGCGAGAGAGATGAGATTGTGGTAGAGTGATTAGGCTGTCTTTTAGACTAGACTAGACTAAAAGATTAGTCTTTTAGACGGTGAGCCCACTGTTGGGTAGGGACTGTCTCTATATGTTGCCAATTTGTACTTCCCAAGCGCTTAGTACAGTGCTCTGCACATAGTAAGCGCTCAATAAATACAATTGATGATGATTACGTTGGCTTTAGAAGAGCAAAGTGAGCAGTTGTGTTGTGGTACAAGAGCGGTGAGGGAAACTGGGAGTGCGAAAGCCCTTTCGCCCCCCCAGACATTTGGGTTCTGTGAAAACAAAAACAGCACCCTTAAATCAAGTGAATTTGCTCAAGGGAAAGTTTGAAGAGAATGAAGCATTTTAATTAGTGATAAAAAGAGAAACTATTGATTGCGTACACAATGACACGTTTATGCTTTTACTAAAGCTCTTAGTTTGGCATGTCGGGCACTCAGTTACAATTTTATCTTCTAGACTGTGAGCCAACTGTTGGGTAGGGACCGTCTCTATATGTTGCCAACTTGTACTTCCCAAGCGCTTAGTACAGTGCTCTGCACACAGTAAGCGCTCAATAAATACGATTGAATGAATGAATGAATTTTAGATGGCAATTTTTTTCTTTTTTATGGTATTTGTTAGGCGCTTACTCTAACAGGCACCATGCTAAGCACTGGGGTAGATCTACAAGTTAATCAGGTTGGACACAGTTTCTGTCCCACATAAAACACACAATCTTAATCCCAATTTTACACAGGAGGAAACTGAGGCACAGAGAAGTGAGCAGAATGGCTTTTTTGTGGGTAGAAAAATTATCTGAGTGGCAAAATGAAATAGCGTGGCTCAGTGGAAAGAGCACGGGCTTTGGAGTCGGAGGTCATGGGTTCAAATCCCGGCTCCACCAATTGTCAGCTGGGTGACTTTGGGCAAGTCACTTGACTTCTCTGGGCCTCAGTTCCCTCATCTGTAAAATGGGGACTAAAACTGTGAGCCCCCCGTGGGACAACCTGACCACCTTGTAACCTCCCCAGCACTTAGAACAGTGCTTTGCACATAGTAAGCGCTTAATAAATGCCATTATTATTATTATTATTATATGGACTGGAATAGGGAGAGACAGGAGGCAGGGAGGTTAGTGAGGAGGCACAGGTCGAGGTGTGATATGATAAGTGCTTGGCTTGAGAGGAAGAGGAGAATTCTAGTGATGTGACAATCTGATGACAGGATTTGGCTCAAAAAGAGTTTGGATAAATTAATGGACAAGAGGTCCATCACGGGTTATAAGAGGAGCAAATAGGTATGTAGAGGGAAAAGTGATTTGGTGGCCCATCCCCAGCCATTACGATGAATGTCAAGCAGGGCAGCCATTACACTGCATCTTTTGCACTGTTATAGACAGAATATTAAACGGGCTCAACTGCTGACCTGGTCTTGTATTTACTGAAAACTTGCATCGGGAAATGTGACCTAATCCCTAGGTTACAGACTACCTGCATTAGAATGGCACTGATTGGGAGCTAAACTGCCCTTCCTCTCGCTTCTTGCCACATCGTCAGGATGATCCATGCAATAGACGGAGATTATTGCAGATTATTGGCCTGGCCAATCCTAGTCAGGATTCACCTAGTTGCTGTTTGGGGGATTTTTTTTTTTCAGGGGCCACAGCATAATCCTGCCATAGACCTGAATCCCTGGGGTGATAAACTACACGGCGTTGGGCTTACAAAGAAGCAGTGTGGTATAGTGGGTAGAACATCAGTTCTCTGTCTCCCCCTTCTAGACTGTGAGCCCACTGTTGGGTAGGGACCGTCTCTATACGTTGCCAACTTGTACTTCCCAAGCGCTCAGTACAGTGCTCTGCACACAGTAAGCGCTTAGTAAATACGATTGAATGAATGAATGAAGGTCATGGGTTCTAATCCTGACTCCGCCACTCATCTGCTCATCCACTCATCTCCCTTTTAGACTGTGAGCCCACTGTTGGGTAGGGACTGTCTCTATATGTTGCCAATTTGTACTTCCCAAGCACTTAGTACAGTGCTCTGCACATAGTAAGCGCTCAATAAATGCGATTGATGATGATGATGATCTGCTGCGTGACCTTGGGCAAGCCATTTCCATCCTCTGGGCCTCAGTTACCTCATCTGGAACATGGGGATCGAGACTGTGAGCCCCACATGGGAAAAGGACTGTGTCCAACCCAATTTGCTTGTATCCACCCTAGAGTTTAGACAGTGCCTGGCACATAGTAAGTGCTTAATAAATACCACAATCATAATTATTATTATTTCACCCCATATGAAGCGTGAAACTGGGGATGTTTCCCCTGGTGTAATGATTAGTTAGAAAAACATAAACTCAAAAAGGAAACAACCCCCAGAGTGATCGTTTCTGCTTCCATTCGGTCTTTCCTTTCCCTTTTATCCTGGAGTCAGAGAAACCCTTAAAAGGGATGCAGCTACAATTGTGAATGGTCAAAAAAAAAATTCAGCAAAGCAGAGAAGCAGCGTGGCTCAGTGGAAAGAGCCCGGGCTTTGGAGTCAGAGGTCATGGGTTCAAATCCCGGCTCCGCCACATGTCTGCTGTGTGACCTTAGGCAAGTCACTTCACTTCTCTGGGCCTCAGTTCCCTCATCTGTAAAATGGGGATTAAGGCTGTGAGCCCCCCGTGGGGCAATCTGATCACCTTGTAACCTCCTCAGTGCTTAGAACAGTGCTTTGCACATAATAAGCGCTTAATAAATGCCATCATTATTATTATTATTACTCTGTAGTTGCTTCATTATATTACCTCTTTTAAGGCTTTGTCTTATCACCATATTAGCAGTGGGTATTTCCGAGCAGTGATCTGTAAAAGAATGCTTTCCACAGGCTATTTACCATTTCCCTTAGACCAGACCATTTCTATCAGAGAAATTAGAGAAGCAGCGTGGCTCGGTGGGAAAGAGCCCGGGCTTTGGAGTCAGAGGTCATGGGTTCAAATCCCGGCTCCGCCACTTGTCAGCTGTGTGACTTTGGGCAAGTCACTTCACTTCTCTGGGCCTCAGTTCCCTCATCTGGAAAATGGGGATGAAGACTGTGAGCCCCACGTGGGACAACCTCATCACCTTGTATCCTCCCAGCGCTTAGAAGAGTGCTTTGCACATAGTAAGCGCTTAATAAATGCTATTATTATTATTATTATCATCAAGTCCGTTTCTTTTAAGCACTGTAAACTCCTTGGTCGTCGCCATGGCAACCCCATTTTATCCACGGCTTAGCTTCCATTGTCGTTCATCCCCTTCAACGTCCTCACCTCGCCTTCTTCCAGGTAGATAGATCCCAATCGCAAGAAGATGAAGTGCATTTCAGCAGCATCCGACACAAAACTGACCGTTCTCTCATAGCAGGCTTTGGCCTCGTTGTGATTTCCACTCAGGTAATGTAGATGCCCTTTCACCCCCCAGACGTTTGGGTTCTGTGAAAACAAAAACAGCACTGTTACATCAAGTGAATTTGCCCAAGGGGAAGTTTGAAGAGAATGAAACATTTGAATTAGTGATAAAAAGGGAAACTAATGATTGCTTACACAATGACACTCAATCGTATTTATTGAGCGCTTACTGTGTGCAGAGCACTGTACTAAGTGCTTGGGAAGTACAAGTCGGCAACATATGGAGACGGTCCCTACCCAACAGTGGGCTCACAGTCTAGAAGGGGGAGACAGACAACAAAACAAAACATGGAGACAGGTGTCAAAATCGTCAGAACAAATAGAATTAAAGCTAGATGCACATCATTAACAAAATAAAAAGAACAGAAAATAGGTACTAAACTTTTTCCAATGGCTGTTAACACTGTCCAAAATGACACGTTTATGCTTCTACAAAAGCTCTTAGTTTGGCATGTCGGGCACTCAGTTACAATTGTAGATGGCAATTTTTTTCTTTTTTATGGTATTTGTTAGGCGCTTACTCTGCCAGGCACCATGCTAAACACTGGGGTAGATCCATCAATCAATCAATCGTATTTATTGAGCACTTACTGTGTGCAGAGCACTGTACTAAGCGCTTGGGAAGTCCAAGTTGGCAACATACAGAGATAGTCCCTACCCAACAGTGGGCTCACAGTCTAAAACGGGGAGACAGAGAACAAAACCAAACATACTAACAAAATAAGTTAATCGGGTTGGACACAGTTTCTGTCCCACATAAAACACACAATCTGAATCCCAATTTTACACATGAGGAAACTGAGGCACAGAGAAGTAACTTGCCCAGGGTCCCACAGCAGATAACTGGGCAAAGCCAGGATTAGAACTCAGGTCCATCTAACTCCCAGGCCCACTAAACTATGCTGCTTCTGTGGGCCTTTCCTTTCATTTTCCCCTCACATTCTCCCAAGTCAATTTGTCTTCTCATCTGAAGGAGAAGAGCTAAAAGTGGAATGAACCTAAAGAAGCAGGAAAAAGAAGCTTCGTTGCCTGTAAAGATCAGTCTGGACTCTGATAACCAATTAGGCGCTGGGCGACAAGCCATCAGTGGGTTAAGAAACCTAATCATCATCATCATCAATCGTATTTATTGAGCGCTTACTGTGTGCAGAGCACTGTACTAAGCGCTTGGGAAGTACAAGTTGGCAGCATATAGAGACGGTCCCTACCCAACAGTGGGCTCACATATGGTCCTCTAGACTGAAAGCTCACTGTAAGCAGGGAAAATGTCTATCAGCTCTGTTGTATTGTACTCTCCCAAGAGCTCAGAACAGTGCTATGAACATAGTGCTCAATAAATACCACTTATCGACTGATTGATTAGAAAAGGGAGGCAGTATGGGGTTTCCCTCACCTGTTAAATGGGAACTGTGAGCCCCATGTGGGATAAGGTCTGATTCCTATCTGGTAATTTCACATCTACTCCAACACTTAGCACACAGTAAGGCTTAACCAATACCATTGTAATCATTATTTTTATTAAGAATAAATACAATAAATACGCTCTTTTAGACTGTGAGCCCACTGTTGGGTAGGGACTGTCTCTATATGTTGCCAATTTGTACTTCCCAAGCGCTTAGTACAGTGCTCTGCACATAGTAAGCGCTCAATAAATACGATTGATGATGATACAAGGAAGTAGGTATACACTCAAATGTACAGTGCAGGGCTTTCTAACCTCAGAAATTCATCTATAGCCTGAGATCACCACCTTCAGCAAACAATGCTACTCAATCAATCAATCAATCGTATTTATTGAGCGCTTTCTGTGTGCAGAGCACTGTACTAAGCGCTTGGGAAGTACAAGTTGGCAACATATAGAGACAGTCCCTACCCAATAAGTGGGCTCACAGTCTAGAAGGGGGAGACAGAGAACAACACCAAACATATTAACAAAATAAATAGAATAGATATGTACAAGATAAATAAATAGAGTAATAAATATTACTCTATTAGGGATATTAGGATTATTAGGGATACAATTGTTGCCAGTCATGCTTTACTGCACAAAACTTCAAGTAGAAACAAGTCCAACCAATATATGAGAAGCAGCGTGGCTATGGGAAGCAGCGTGGCTCAGTGGAAAGAGCCCGGGCTTTGGAGTCAGAGTTCATGGGTTCGAATCCCAGCTCTGCCAATTGTCAGCCGTGTGACTTTGGGCAGGTCACTTAACATCTCTGTGCCTCAGTTACCTCATCTGTAAAATGGGGATTAAGATTGTGAGCCCCCCGTGGGACAACCTGATCACCTTGTAACCTCCCCAGCGCTTAGAACAGTGCTTTGCCCATAGTAAGCGCTTAATAAATGCCATTATTATTATTATTATTATATACAGGTGCTGTGGGGAAGGGAAGGAGGTAAGGCCGTTCCTTTGCCCCATTACTCCCATTTCTTTGCCCCCACTTCCCTTGACCAAAACCACTGGCGACCTTCGAATCATTACCAGATAGTCCAGTTGAACAGCTGCGTCAAGACACGGCTCTGCTTTGGTGAAGTCTTTCTTGAGCAGGTGTGTTTGGGCCAGCACCAGGTAGTATTCACAGCTAGGACCTCCCTGAGGGCACAGCAACTCATGTGCCAGGACTCTGTGCACAAACTGCAAACAAATCAGGCACAAAAATTCAAATGCACCATAGGCTAGGGCCAAATACCTGTCCTATTGGTCAAGATCTTAGAAATGAAGAACAGTAAGAATTTTACTATACGCAGCAAGCCTATTATGAATTTTCAATACACTGGAGAACACGATAATTGTCGGATTTCTGTACAGCTGCAAGGAAACTTACGGCCATTTCAAACAGGGGCAAAAATTTGCCTTTCCAAGACTCAGTGTAATCAGAAAGAGGCTGGTGACTCGATTCTCTCGATTATTAGCAGTAATTTGGGATATCTTTCCCCAGACGAGTATTTATCTTCTCTGCTTCATGGGTGATACCGGAATCCCCCCAGGTCTGTCAGACCGTATAATTTCACTGTGTGAACTGGTTAGATGTTGTAAGGGAATTAAGGAACGTTCGGCCAACACCCCTAGCTACTTTGGATGCAGGCTGCTGCAGTATTGGAAGAAATCACGTTTACACATGCACATGGGGCCAGACACTATGGGTACTTCAGTGTGAGTTTGCCTTAATGAAAGATTTGGCAAGAACTCAAGGCCGCGACTTGAGAGTAGGGATCACGTCTACTAAATCTATCGTAGTCTCCCAAACACCTTAGTGTAGTGTTCTAAATTAAGTACTCAAATTAGTGTTTTATATAGAGTAAGTGCTCAATAAATACTACTGATGAATTCTAGAAGAGAACTGAGCACACACTAATACCATCCTAGAATCACACAGTTACCCCTATTTTTAATTTCTGTGAGTTCGGTCGAACTGATCAGCCGACAGACTTATTCAGACTCATTCTGAAACCACTAGCCCTCCACGGTGTCCGTTTTATGTGAATAAGCAACACCCTGATAGTTCTGCCTGCGGGGCAGAAGCTGGCCATTTTCGTGACTATAATGCAGCAAAGAAGCCGTGCTTGTTATCCAAAATAATGCAGCAAAGAAGCTGTGCTTATTATCAAATGTCATTCACTGAAAATCTCAAGGTGACTGCCTTCCGTGAGATGCTGCACTGACCTGCACGGCGTTGGCATGCATCAAAAAGCGTATCGTCTCCATGAAGATGGTGTGGGGGGGTTGTGAGAGGCCCGAAAAAGGCACGGGGGTCAGAAGAGCTGAAGAAATTCTTGCTCCTGCTGAAAACATATGAAAGGAGAGAGAATCACAGAAAAAGGAAAAGACCTGTTGCTCCAAAACTAGAAAATTTCGAGGTGAGAAAGAGCTTCCAAGACCTAGAAGGAAACAGACGGTTCTGTAGCCTGCAGAATCTTAGGGTCAGGACTCTCTTGTACATATTTACTATTCTATTTATTTTACTTTGTTAATATGTTTTGTTTTGTTCTCTGTCTCCCCCTTCTAGACGGTGAGCCCGTTTTTGGGTAGGGACCGTCTCTATATGTTGCCAACTTGGACTTCCCAAGCGCTTAGTACAGTGCTCTGCACACAGTAAGCGCTCAATAAATATGATTGAATGAATGAATGAATATTTACTATTCTATTTATTTTATTTTGTTACTATGTTTTGTTTTGTTGTCTGTCTCCCCCTTCTAGACGGTGAGCCCGTTTTTGGGTAGGGACCGTCTCTATACGTTGCCAACTTGGACTTCCCAAGCGCTTAGTACAGTGCTCTGCACACAGTAAGCGCTCAATAAATATGATTGAATGAATGAATGACTATTTACTATTCTATTTATTTTATTTTGTTACTATGTTTTGTTTTGTTGTCTGTCTCCCCCTTCTAGACGGTGAGCCCGTTTTTGGGTAGGGACCGTCTCTATATGTTGCCAACTTGGACTTCCCAAGCGCTTAGTACAGTGCTCTGCACACAGTAAGCGCTCAATAAATATGATTGAATGAATGAATGAATATTTACTATTCTATTTATTTTATTTTGTTACTATGTTTTGTTTGGTTGTCTGTCTCCCCCTTCTAGACGGTGAGCCCGTTTTTGGGTAGGGACCGTCTCTATATGTTGCCAACTTGGACTTCCCAAGCGCTTAGTACAGTGCTCTGCACACAGTAAGCGCTCAATAAATATGATTGAATGAATGAATGACTATTTACTATTCTATTTATTTTATTTTGTTACTATGTTTTGTTTGGTTGTCTGTCTCCCCCTTCTAGAGGGTGAACCCGTTTTTGGGTAGGGACCGTCTCTATATGTTGCCAACTTGGACTTCCCAAGCGCTTAGTACAGTGCTCTGCACACAGTAAGTGCTCAATAAATATGATTGAATGAATGAATGAATATTTACTATTCTATTAATTTTATTTTGTTACTATGTTTTGTTTTGTTGTCTGTCTCCCCCTTCTAGACGTTGAGCCCGTTTTTGGGTAGGGACCGTCTCTATATGTTGCCAACTTGTACTTCCCAAGCGCTTAGTACAGTGCTCTACACACAATAAGCGCTCAATAAACATGATTGAATGAATGAATGAATGAATGAATATTTACTATTCTATTTATTTTATTTTGTTACTACGTTTTGTTTTGTTGTCTGTCTCCCCCTTCTAGACTGTGAGCCCGTTTTTGGGTAGGGACCGTCTCTATATGTTGCTAACTTGTACTTCCCAAGTGCTTAGTACAGTGCTCTGCACACAGTAAGCGCTCAATAAATATGATTGAATGAATGAATGAATATTTACTATTCTATTTATTTTATTTTGTTACTATATTTTGTTTTGTTGTCTGTCTCCCCCTTCTAGACGGTGAGCCCGTTTTTGGGTAGGGACCGTCTCTGTATGTTGCCAACTTGTACTTCCCAAGCGCTTAGTACAGTGCTCTGCACACAGTAAGCGCTCAATAAATATGATTGAATGAATGAATGATATGGATGGAAGGAAGAAAGAATGACACAGGAATAAGGGTCTCAGATTTTACAACAAAAAGGGAACAAAATATATCATTCTTGAGGGGGGCAAAAAAGAAAATAGGAAAATTTCAGGGTGTGTGATTAAAAACAGGAAAGACTAGAAAGGAGTTTTTCTTAATTTTTAAGTTAAATTAACCCTTCTCAGACTACTGCTATTACCCTTTCATACCCTTTTCAAGGAACTGTTCTAGTCTCAGAGCCCAGGACCCTGCAATTCCTTTTTCCCACCTCTGAAACCCAGCACAAATTCTTGTCCTGTGGGCCAGGCAGCAAGCAGGCCCTCATTGTACTTCCCAAGCGCTTAGTACAGTGCTCTGCACACAGTAAGTGCTCAATAAATATGATTGAATGAATGAATCTGCTGGCTTTCATTAGACGACCGTGATTGAGTATTTCACTTGAAACAAAAAACCTCCTAGGTGGTTGAAGAATAGAATCCTCTTCCAAGACCAGGTTAGTCCCCAACCTGATAGTCAGAGTACCTTCTGGATACTCCTAGATTCATTCATTCATTCAATCGCATTTATGGAGCGCTTACTGTGTGCGCAACACTGTACTAAGCGCTTAGAACTGTCCTAGATCTTGGATCTCACCTAGAATTGGTGTTATTCCCATCACGCACGCATGCACACGCGTAATTTTGATGCAAAATTCTGCTTCTACTTGAACGCTTCTGAGTATTTCTAGACTGTGAGCCCACTGTTGGGTAGGGACCGTCTCTACATGTTGCCAACTTGTACTTCCCAAGCGCTTAGTACAGTGCTCTGCACACAGTAAGCACTCAATAAATACGATCGAATGAAATGAATCCCCACTATATATATATATATATATATCCTGTATTTATGTATATACGTTTGTACATATTTATTACTCTACTTGTACATATTTATTCTATTTATTTTATTTTGTTAATATGTTTTGTTTTGTTCTCTGTCTCCCCCTTCTAGACTGTGAGCCCGCTGTTGGGTAGGGACCATCTCTAGATGTTGCCAACTTGTACTTCCCAAGTGCTTAGTACAGTGCTCTGCACACAGTAAGCACTCAATAAATACGATTGAATGAAATTAATCCCCACTATATATATCCTGTATATATGTATATACGTTTGTATGTATTTATTACTCTACTTGTACATATTTATTCTATTTATTTTATTTTGTTAATATGTTTTGTTTTCTGTCTCCCCCTTCTAGACTGTGAGCCCGCTGTTGGGTAGGGACCGTCTCTAGATGCTGCCAACTTGTACTTCCCAAGCACTTAGTACAGTGCTCTGCACACAGTAAGCACTCAATAAATACGATTGAATGAAATGAATCCCCACTATATATATATATATATATATATATCCTGTATTTATGTATATACGTTTGTACGTATTTATTACTCTACTTGTACATATTTATTCTATTTATTTTATTTTGTTAATATGTTTTGTTTTGTTCTCTGTCTCCCCTTCTCGACTGTGAGCCCGCTGTTGGGTAGGGACCGTCTCTAGATGTTGCCAACTTGTACTTCCCAAGCGCTTAGTACAGTGCTCTGCACACAGTAAGCACTCAATAAATACGATTGAATGAAATGAATCCCCACTATATATATATAGATATCCTGTATATATGTATATACGTTTGTACGTATTTATTACTCTACTTGTACATATTTATTCTATTTATTTTATTTTGTTAATATGTTTTGTTTTGTTCTCTGTCTCCCCCTTCTCGACTGTGAGCCCGCTGTTGGGTAGGGACCGTCTCTAGATGTTGCCAACTTGTACTTCCCAAGCGCTTAGTACAGTGCTCTGCACACAGTAAGCACTCAATAAATACGATTGAATGAAATGAATCCCCACTATATATATATAGATATCCTGTATATATGTATATACGTTTGTACGTATTTATTACTCTACTTGTACATATTTATTCTATTTATTTTATTTTGTTAATATGTTTTGTTTTGTTCTCCGTCTCCCGCTTCTAGACTGTGAGCCCGCTGTTGGGTAGGGACCGTCTCTAGATGTTGCCAACTTGGACTTCCCAAGCGCTTAGTACGGTGCTCTGCACACAGTAAGCGCTCAATCAATACGATTGAATGAAAGAATTTATCCAAAGTCGCTGGTCCGCACACTGACTTACAGACTATGGAGTCTCTCTGGGTAGCCACGCTGGACGGTGAATTCACAAGCTTCACACCTGAATCGTTTACAAAAGGTAGTTCCCTTTTTCCTTCCCTTTCCAAAGTCTCTTTGACGGAACGATTCTGGAGCTGTTTGTTCGCTTCCTGAAATGCCATTTCCATTCGAATGTCATTTTCCTGAATTTCATAGAACAAACCTAGAAGAGAGAGACAGAACGGTGCGGATCTTTCCAACACCCTTGTGCAGAGTTGCTTCCTTTCCTGTTCTTACCAAGACTCAGCACAACAAGGAAATGCGATCAAAGGAGCGAAACAAAGATGACCCTGAAAATGGGAACAACAACAATAACAATGATAACATTTATTAAGCGCTTACTATGGGCAAAGCACTGTTCTAAGTGCTGGGGGGTTACAAAGTGATCAGGTGGTCCCACGGGGGGCTCACAGTCTTCATCACCATTTTACAGATGAGGGAACTGCGGCCCAGAGAAGTGAAGCGACTTGTCCAACGTCACACAGCTGACAGTTGGCGGAGCCGGGATTTGAACCCATGACCTCTGACTCCAAAGCCCGGGCTCTTTCCACTGAGCCACGCTGCTTGGGAACAGTACAATAGGGAGATACACATTCAATCAGTCGACCAATCATATTTATTGAGTGCCGGTTCAAATCCCGGCTCCACCAACTGTCAGCTGTGTGACCTTGGGCGAGTCACTTAGCTTCTCTGTGCCTCAGTTTACCTTTGTTAATATGTTTTGTTTTGTTCTCTGCCTCCCCCTTCTAGACTGTGAGCCCACTGTTGGGTAGGGACTGTCCCTATATGTTGCCAACTTGGACTTCCCAAGCGCTTAGTACAGTGCTCTGCACACAGTAAGCGCTCAATAAATACGATTGACTGATTGATTGATTACCTCATCTGTAAAATGGGGATTACGACCGTGAGCCCCCCGTGGAATAACCTGATCACCTTGTGTCCTCCACAGCGCTTAGAACAGTGCTTTGCACATAGTAAGCACTTAACAAATGCCATCATCATCATTATTATTATTATTACGGTGTGCAGAGCACTCAACTAAGCATTTTGGAGAGTAACAATAATAATAATAATAGCATTTATTAAGCGCTTACTATGTGCAAAGCACTGTTCTAAGTGCTGGGGCGGTAACAGGGTGATCAGGTTGTCCCACAGGGGGCTCACAGTCTTAATCCCCATTTTACAGATGAGGTAACTGAGGCTCATAGAAGTTAAGTGACTTGCCCAAAGTCACCCAGCTGACACTTGGCGGAGCCGGCATTTGAACCCGTGACCTCTGACTCCAAAGTCCGGGTTCTTTCCACTGAGCCACGCTGCTTCTCGAGTCCAATATAACAGAGTTGACGGACATGTTCCCTGCCCACAACGAGCTTACGGTCGTGAGGGGAATGCAGACATTAATATAAATAAATGAATTACGGCTGTGTAAATAAGCGCTGTGGGGCTGAGGGAGGGGTGAATAAAGGGGGTAATTCCAGATGCAGAAGGGAGTGGGAGAAGGGGAAATGATGACAACGAACCTAACAGGGTCCAGGCCACAACGCTGGTTGGTTCCAAGCACGTAGCGTCTTCAAAAAACACCTCCGCTTCTTCATAATGCTCCAACATGACGGCCAAAACTCCACAGAGCAATATACTGAGGGAGGGAGACACCATCGAGATCAACTCAACAAGGAGCGATGAAAAGCTCCTCTAGAAATGACTATAGGTTGCCAACTTGGACTTCCCAAGTGCTTAGTCCAGTGCTCCGCACACAGTAAGCGCTCAATAAATACGATCGATCGATTGATCGATTGACCTCCAGCTTCTTTCCGCTCCGATCCGTACCTCTGCACGTGGGTATGATTCAGGGAGACGGCCTCACGGAAACACTCCTGGGCTTTGACGGGCTCATCGACCAGGAGGCAGAACGCCCCGTAGTCCAGCCAGTGGTCCAAGTTGGGGCGGTCCCGAGACAGTCTCTAGGTAAAAGACAAGAGTTGTAAATTCAAGGTTCCTGCTTTAGGCCAGTAGTAATAGCAGCGGTAATATAGTAGCAGCAGCACCCATTTATTGCTCGCCCATTCGGGCTCGTGCGCTGAACTAGGTGCTTGGGAAGCTGAGAATAACAAAAAGAGTAATAGTAGCAGCGGCACTTATTGCTCACCCATTCGGGCTCGGGCGCTGAACTAGGTGCTTGGGAAGCTGAGAATAACGAAAAGACATCAGTCAATCAATCAATCGTATTTATTGAGCGCTTACTGCACTGGACTAAGCGCTTGGGAAGTCCAAGTTGGCAACATATAGAGACGGTCCCTACCCAACAGTGGGCTCACAGTCTAACCTGACCACAGAAGCTTACGCTCTAATGAGGGAGACGCACATAAAAATATTTACAACTACAATCGTCCTAACACATAATGCGAACACATAATGGACCTGAGTGCTATGAACCTGAGTACTGCAGAGAAGCAGGGTGGCTCAGTGGAAAGAGCAGGGGCTTTGGAGTCAGAGGTCATGGGTTCAAATCCCGGCCCCGCCAACTGTCAACCGTGTGACTTTGGGCAAGTCACTTCACTTCTCTGGGCCTCAGTGACCTCATCTGTAAAATGGGGATTAAGACTGTGAGCCCCCCGGGGGGCAACCTGATCACCTTGTAACCTCCCCAGTGCTTAGAACAGTGCTTTGCACATAGTAAGTGCTTAATAAATGCCATCGTCTCTATATGATGCCAACTTGTACTTCCCAAGCGCTCAGTGCTCTGCACACAGTAAGCACTCAATAAATACAATTGAATGAATGAATGAATCGTTATTATGATTCATTCATTCATACTTTCAATCATATTTATTGAGTGCTTACTGTGTGCAGAGCACTGTACTAAGTGCTTGGGAAGTACAAGTTGGCAACATAGAGAGCCGGCCCCTACCCAACAGTGGGCTCACAGTCTAGAAGGGGGAGACAGAGAACAAAACAAAACATATTAATAAAATAAATAGAATAAATGTGTACAAATAAAATAAATAGAGTAATAAATACATACAAACATATATACATATATACAGGTGCTGTGGGGAAGGGAAGGAGGTAAGGCGGGGGGGATGGAGAGGGGGCGGAGGGGGAGAGGAAGGAGGGGGCTCAGAATGGGAAGGCCTCCTGGAGGAGGTGAGCTCTCAGTAAGGCCTTGAAGGGAGGAAGAGAGCCCGGGGCTTAGAACAGTGTTTGGCACATAGCACTAAACAAATGCCATTATTATTATTATTATTATTATTACTAAGGAGTATACTTTCAGAGCCACGGTTAACCTAAGCTTTCAACCTTCCAAAACTAAAGGGTGTCTTTGGTATAGTATGCATGTGATGTGTACTATTATTTCAACGCATCAATCAATCGGATTAATCGAACGCTTACTGTGGCAGAGCGCTTGGGAGAGTACAACATAACAGAGTCGACAAACACATTCCCTGCCCACAGTGAGTTCTTCCACAATCCTTAGAAGAGTGCAAAATAATCAACAGATCTCAAAATATACCTTATAATGGGAATAATCAGTAGTACAGCTTAGCTTTCAATGGTTATGCTTGAACCTATGTTGATTTAAAAGGCAGGGGGAACAACAAAAATTCAAAAGAAATGGTGGTCGAGAGAAACCAACATGTAATTAATATGAATTTTCTACCAGATTTTTTTTCAGATACATTTACAAAAATGTGAGTTCCTTTACGTACAGTTCATGTGCAAGAAGGAAAAAAAATAAGTCTATACACAAAAGTAATGGAAATTGATCAGTCCTATTTATTGAGCGCTTACTGAGTGCACAGCACTGTACTCAGTGCTTGGGAGAGTCCAGTAATAATAACAATAGTGGTATTTGTTAAGCACTTACTATGTGCTAAGCACTGGGGGATACAAGGTGATCAGGTTGTCCCACGTTGGGCTCACTGTCTTAATCAATCAATCAAATCAATCAATCGTATTTACTGAGCGCTTACTGTGTGCAGAGCACTGTACTAAGCGCTTGGGAAGTACAAGTCGGCAACATATAGAGACAGTCCCTACCCAACAGTGGGCTCACAGTCTAAAAGACTCATCCCCATTTGATAGATGAGGTAACTGAGGCACAGAGAAGTGAAATGACTCACCCAAAGTCACACAGCTGACAAGTGGCAGAGCCGGGATTCGAACCCATGACCTCTGACTCCCAAGCCCGTGCTCTTTCCACTGAGCCACGCTGCTTCTCTACATTATAACAGTTGGTAGACACGTTCCCTATCGACAATGAGCTTACAGTCTAGAGGGGATGGGAAATACAGTAATGAATGAGCATCATGTCAGCGCTTAGAACAGTGCTTTGCACATAGTAAGCGCTTAATAAATGCCATTATTATTATTATTATCATCATGTGGAACAGAAACTGTGTCCCATCTGCATATATGTAGCTAGTCCAGTCATTAGTACAATGCTTGACGCACAGCGCTCGATAAATACCATAAGAACAAATATGCTTTGTTTAATGCTTATGCTTTTAATAATAAAAAGCATGGAAACCGTTCATCTTGTTGAGAGAGTCTAAGAATTCTGATAAAATGTTTGTACGTATTTTTTTACTCTATTTATTTAATTTATTTGTACATATCTATTCTATTTATTTTATTTTGTTAGTATGTTTGGTTTTGTTCTCTGTCTCCCCCTTTTAGACTGTGAGCCCACTGTTGGGTAGGGACTGTCTCTATATGTTGCCAATTCGTACTTCCCAAGCGCTTACTACAGTGCTCTGCACATAGTAAGCGCTCAATAAATACGATTGATGATGATGATGAAGCAGGAAGGTATCTATTTGTGCCACTGTGTGGGTAAAAGAATAGACTCTTGCCTTTGAGCCCTGAAAAACAAAATCCATCTAAAATCCAAACTGAAGTTTTTCAATTTGAAGGATCAAATCTAGGGAGCACTGCCTGGCTATACACACACACACATCTAAGAGATGAAGCAATGCAGCCTCATATTCTTAAAATCTATAGATTCAATATTTAAATATAATAATAATAATAATAATGGCATTTATTAAGCGCTTACTATGTGCAAAGCACTGTTCTAAGCACTGGGGAGGCTACAAGGTGATCAGGTTGTCCCACGGGGGGTTCATAGTCTTTATCCCCATTTTACAGTTGAGGGAACTGAGGCCCAGAGAAGTGAAGTGACTTGCCCAAAGTCACACAGCTGACAGGTGGCGGAGCTGGGATTTGAACCCATGACCTCGGACTCCAAAGCCCGGGCTCTTTCCACTGAGCCACACTGCTTAGAATCACTACTCTAGTGAATGGCTGAAGGACCATGATTTATTTATAATTAAATGATTTCATTCACTCATTCATTCAATCGTATTTATTGAGCGCTTACTGTGTGCAGAGCACTGGACTAAGCGCTTGGGAAGCACAAGTTGCCAACATATAGAGATGGTCCCTACCCAACAGCGGGCTCACAGTCTAGAAGGGGGAGACAGACAACAAAACATATTAACAAAATAATATGAATAGAATATGTACAAATAAAATAAATAGAGTAATAAATACATACAAACATATATACATAATGAGAAAATGAGACACCGAAAAGAGGCAATAATTCCTTCAAGGCCACAGAGCAAACCAGAGGCTGGGTGAAAAACAGAGTCCAGGGTCCTGACTTAAATCAGCCTTGGGACAATCACCCTCAACTCAGGCAATCAATCAATCAATCAATCGTATTTACTGAGCGCTTACTATGTGCAGAGCACTGTACTAAGCGCTTGCTCTTAAGGCAAGAGCAGAGTCGGGTGTTAAAACTTTAATCATAACTGTAGTGTTTGTTAAGCGCTTACTACGTACCAGGCACTGTTCTAAGCGATGGGGTAGAGACAAGATCGTAGGGTTGGACACAGTCCTCGGCACACGGTAAGTGCTTAAGAAATACCGTCATTATTATTATTATTATTATTAATCCCCATTTTACAGATGAGGGATCTGCGGTAGAAGCAACGTGGCTCAGTGGAAATCAATCAATCAATCAATCGTATTTATTGAGCGCTTACTGTGTGCAGAGCACTGTACTAAGCGCTTGGGAAGTCCAAGTTGGCAACATATAGAGACAGTCCCTACCCGACAGTGGGCTCACAGTCTAAAAGCGGGAAAGAGCCCGGGCTTTGGAGTCAGAGGTCACGGGTTCAAATCTAGGCTCCACCAATTGTCAGCTTATATGTACATATGTTTGTACATATTTATTACTGTAACATGGGGATGAAAACTGTGAGCCCCTCGTGGGACAACCTGATTACCTTGTATCTACCCCAGCGCTTAGAACAGTGCTTTGCACATAGTAAGCGCTTAACAAATACCAACATTATTATTATTACTCTATTTATTTTACTTGCACATATCTATCCTATTTATTTTATTTTGTTAGTATCTTTGGTTTTGTTCTCTGCCTCCCCCTTTTAGACTATGAGCCCAATGTTGGGTAGGGACCGTCTCTATATGTTGCCAACTTGGACTTCCCAAGCGCTTAAGTACAGTGCTCTGCACACAGTAAGTGCTCAATAAATACAATTGATTGATTGATTGATTGATTGATTGGGCCTCAGTTCCCTCATCTGTAAAAGAGGGATTAAGACCACTGGTTGTGAGGAGGAAAATAAAGGGGACGCTCTACTACCTCTTGATAGTAGGTGGCTGCCAGAGCAAAGTCCTCATTGACCTCCGCTTCGTATGCGAAGAGTCGGAGCTGTTCAGAGCTTGTGAAAGTGGCTAGGACAGGCCCAGGACTGTCTTGCGGCATAATCTGTTCAGAGACAAAGACAGAAGGCTGGCATTGTAGAATAAAATCCTCGTAAATCATAAGAGGGTCCACCTAGGTTCAGTACAAATAGAGTAAGCGCTCAATAAATACGATTGAATTGAATGAATGAATGAATCTCCATAGATCCCCTCCATCTCCCCCCATCTTACCTCCTTCCCTTCCCACAGCACCTGTATATAATAATAATAATGATAATGGCATTTATTAAGCGCTTACTATGTGCAAAGCACTGTTCTAAGCGCTGGGGAGGTTACAAGGTGATCAGGTTGTCCCACGGGGGGCTCACAGTCTGGATCCCCATTTTACAGATGAGGGAACTGAGGCACAGGGAAGTGAAGTGACTTGCCCAAAGTCACACAGCTGACCATTGGCGGGGCCGGGATTTGAAACCATGACCTGGGACTCCAAAGCCCGGGCTCTTTCCACTGAGCCATGCTGCTTCTCTATAATAATAATAGCATTTATTAAGCGCTTACTACGTGCAAAGCACTGTTCTAAGTGCTGGGGAGGTTACAAGGTGATCAGGTTGTCCGCTGGGGGGCTCACAATTTTAATCCCCATTTTACAGATGAGGTAATTGAGGCACAGAGAAGTGAAGTGACTTGTCCAAAGTCACACAGCTGACAATTGGCGGAGCCGTGATTTGAACCCACGAACTCTTGACTCCAAAGCCCGGGTTGTACATATGCATATATGTTTGTACATATTTATTACTCTATTTATTTATTTTACTTGTACATATCTATTCTATTTATTTTATTTTGTTAGTACGTTTGGTTTTGTTCTCTGTCTCCCCCTTTTAGACTGTGAGCCCACTGTTGGGTAGGGACCGTCTCTCTATGTTGCCAACTTGTACTTCCCAAGCGCTTAGTCCAGTGCTCTGCACACAGTAAGCGCTCAATAAATACGATTGATGATGATGATGATATATATACAGCTTATATGTATATATGTCTGTACATACTTATTACTCTATTTATTTATTTTACTCGTACATATCTATTCTATTTTATTTTGTTGATAGGTTTGGTTTTGTTCCTTCTCCCCCTTCTAGACTGTGAGCCCGCTGTTGGGTAGGGACTGTCTCTAGATGTTGCCAACTTGTACTTCCCAAGCGCTTAGTCCAGTGCTCTGCACACAGTAAGCGCTCAATAAATATGATTGATTGATTGATTGAAATACCGGTGAGCCCACTGTTGGGTAGGGACTGTCTCTATATGTTGCCAATTTGTACTTCCCAAGCGCTTAGTACAGTGCTCTGCACACAGTAAGTGCTCAATAAATACGATTGATTGATTGATTGATATGATCTTGGGTCATACGGGACTGTGGACAGGCAGAGCCCTGTGGGCCTTTACTAGCTAGGGGAGGTGGGTGATTGGATTTCGGAAGAAGATATGAGTGTTTGTCAGAACTGTACTATGAAAGCCTAGGTCAGAGACAGTTCTGAGGCGTTAGTAGTGGTCCATATTCGAAAATTGACATTAAGGATCAGGGTGGAGAAATGTCCTTTTGTTTTGGCCACGGGTGATTTTGACAAATGCAATATCTGTGGGATGGGGAGAGCAATATCTGTGGAATGGGGAGAGTGGAAGCCACATTGATGAGGATCCTGAGAGTTGGCTACGAGGAAATGCATGAAATAGGGGTATATTTCCAGCTGTAACAATATGAAAGAGAAAGGGAGGAAGGAATTGGCTAAAACGAGTGGAAACTGGGCTTATTTGTAGGCAGAGAGGAAGAAGCCAGTGGAGAGAGAGTAAAGATTAGATAATCAATCAATCAATTGTATTTATTGAGAGCTTACTATGTGCAGAGCACTGTACTAAGTGCTTGGGAAGTACAAATTGGCAACATATAGAGACAGTCCCTACCCAACAGTGGGCTCACTGAGAAGCAGCATGGCTCAGTGGAAAGAGCCCGGGCTTGGGAGCCAGAGGTCATGGGTTCTAATCCCAGCTCCGCCACTTGTCAGCTGTGTGACTTTGAGCAGTCACTTCACTTCTCTGGGCCTCAGTTACCTCATCTGTAAAATGGGGATGAAGGCTGCGAGCCCCACGTGGGACAACCTGATCACCTTGTAGGCCGCCCCCCCCCCCAGTGCTTACAGCAGTGCTTCGCACATAGGAAGTGCTTAACAAATGCCATCATTATTATTGAAATGGGAGTGAGAAAGGGGGTGAATAATTGTAGTAGGTGAGGATAGAAAGTCAAAGATTCATTCCAGATGAAAGTAGTAAAGAGTAGAAGAAATACTTCTGATGTGTGTCTCTGTGGGTAGAATGATTAGGAGTTCAATTACTGAGTGTTTACCTGATTTAAGATTACATGCATCTGCTCTATCAGAAACACATACAGCTCACTGAGAAATGCTTGTAACTGTTCTTGGCTGTCAAATGCAGTTGTCTTCAGATATTTTTCTCTCACAATCTTCACCACAGCATGCTGCAGAAAACAGAGAATATCCGTCAAAGCATCCTTCAGCATACTTTAGCCAGGCAATTAAGCAATTAAGTTCATTACACCTTAACTGTGAAGCCTCCAGGACATTACCCACTTTCTTTATTCTCTTTTTTTCTTCCTTTGACTGACTAGCAGGGAAGTTAAGGGATTACATCCAGGAGGGAGATGACTGAAGGCATGATGTCCTCATGCATCTGGCTTCAACTACTTCTTGTGTGCCATCGTGTAAACCCTGACTCTTCCATGTTTCACTGTCTTCCCCAGTACGACGTGTCACAACTCACATCCTATTCCTACCTCTATCCCCATACTGTATTCTTTATGGGGGTGGATGGTTATTTATTATTTCTATAGTTCAAGCTCCACATTCACCTCAACATGGTGCAAATACATGTCCATTTATTGTCCTATTGGTCTTAAAAATCTCTTTTTGGATATGTCTCCTCTTCCGTAGAGAGATTCTTTATTACATTAGTACTTTCCACTCAGAAATGAACAGAGACTAAAAATGACAATATTATTTAGCTAGGGAGGGTTAAATATCACTTAAAAATGACTTTTAGACTGTGAGCCCACTGTTGGGTAGGGACTGTCTCTATATGTTGCCAATTTGTACTTCCCAAGCGCTTAGTACAGTGCTCTGCACATAGTAAGTGCTCAATAAATACGATTGATGATGATGATGATGACTTTTCAACATAGTGCAATTAATAATAATAATAATAATGGCATTTATTAAGCACTTATTGTGTGCAAAGCACTGTTCTAAGCGCTGGGGAGGTTACAAGGTGAACAGATTGTCCCATGGGGGGCTCACAGTCTTCATCCCCTTTTTACAGATGAGGGAACTGAGGCCCAGAGAAGTGAAGTGACTTGCCCAAAGTCACACAGCTGACAATTGGCGGAGCGGGGATTTGAACCCATGACCCATGACCTCTGACTCCCAAGCCCGTGCTCTTTCCACTGAGTCACGCTGCTTCTCATGCTGTCAGATTCTGTTCTATATATGTTTGTACATATTTATTACTCTATTTATTTTACTTGTACATATCTATTCTATTTATTTTATTTTGTTAATATGTTTGGTTTTGTTCTCTGTCTCCCCCTTCTAGACTGTAAGCCCACTGTTGGGTAGGGACCGTCTCTATATGTTGCCAACTTGTACTTCCCAAGCGCTTAGTACAGTGCTCTGCACACCGTAAGCGCTCAATAAATACGATTGATTGATTAAATAGCACTAGTTTCAAAGAATACACAGATGTACTAAGGAAAAAGTGGAGCCCTCCTAGATATTCAATAGAAAAGTCTTTCTTATGATTTTTTAAGGCATTTATTAAGAACTTACTATGTGCCAGGCATTGTACTAGCAGGCCTTCCCAGACTGAGCCCCTTCCTTCCTCTCCCCCTCGTCCCCCTCTCCATCCCCCCCCCCCATCTTACCTCCTTCCCTTCCCCACAGCACCTGTATATATGTATATATGTTTGTACATATTTATTACTCTATTTATTTATTTATTTTACTTGTACATATCTATTCTATTTATTTTATTTTGTTAGTATGTTTGGTTTTGTCTCCCCCTTTTAGACTGTGAGCCCACTGTTGGGTAGGGACTGTCTCTATATGTTGCCAACTTGTACTTCCCAAGCGCTTAGTACAGTGCTCTGCACACAGTAAGCGCTCAATAAATACGATTGATGATGACGATGATGACTGTACTAAACGCTGGGGTGGATACAAGCTAAATCAGGTCGGACACAGTCGTGTCCCACGTGGGGCTCACAGGCTTAATCCCCACTTTACAGATGAGGTAACTGAGGCACAGAGAAGTGAAGTGACTTTCCCAAGGTCACAGAGCAGACAAGTGGCAGGGCGGGGATGATGGGTATATGAACTAGAAACACTTTCGTTTTCTTGTTTTCTCATCACAAACCTTGATAGGAAGAAAGGTTGAGGCAGGGGTGTCAATGTAGTTTGAATAATGTCTTTTACCGGGGAAGTCTGAGCTTTTCGCCATTGTTCATCTTAGCAATACTGATGGATCAACATGGGTCATGTCCCTTGCTGACTCAAAAGGTGGGTCATTTGTGGGAAGAGGTTGGGGAGAGAGGGAGAGAGGAAAAGAGAGAGAGAGATGGAAAACCAGGATACTTTTGGGGGATGGATGGTTATTTATTATTTCTATAGTTTAAGCTCCACATTTACCTCAACAAGGTGCAAATACATGTCCATTTAGATGGGTTTGAAGAATGTGATTGAGGCCAGATGATGGGGACTAATCTATCATTTTTTTTAACATCGTCATTCTGAATAATGTATTAAGTACCCTCTAAAATTCATTCATTCAATCGTATTTATTGAGCGCTTACTGTGTGCAGAGCACTGTACTGAGCGCTTGGGAAGGACAAGTTGGCAACATACAGAGACGGTCCCTGCCCAACAGCGGGCTCACAGTCTAGAAGGGGGAGACAGAGAACGAAACATATTAACAAAATAAAATAAATAGAATAAATATGGACAAATAAAATAGAGTAATAAATACATACAAACATATATACATCTATACAGGCGCTGTGGGGAGGGGAAGGAGGTAAGGTGGGGGGATGGGGAGGGGGAGGAGGGGGAGACGAAGGAGGGGGCAACAAAACATATTAACAAATTAGAATAAATATGTACAAATAAAATAGAGTAATAAATAGGTACAAACATATATACAGGGAAGTATAAATCGAGCTGCAATCCCTGGAGCAGAACAGCTTGGTTTTTTTTTTAAAAAAAAAGAAGAAAAAGCAAGCTTGACCCTGGTGGAAGAAGGGAGGGACAAAGGGAGGGTTGTCCAGGGGGGCACCTCCCCCAGCCCCCCATAAAAAGTTGCAAGCAAGGGAGCGCTTACCTTGGAGCCGGGCCCGGGGCCGCCTGCGCACGTGCAAACACACACACACTGTACAGCCATTACTGCTAGATCATGAAGTTTCAGAGAATACTTTGGATAAAAAGCAAAGCCGGAATAGGGAAACACAGTGCCAATGATATGGCCATGGTTTGGTTCATTTTATAAATAATACCGTAGCCCTTTGGCATGCATTGATTTTTTTTGTTCACAATTTCATCTATTGCAGTTGTCTATACCCATCATCATCAGCAGCATCAATCGTATTTATTGAGCGCTTACTATGTGCAGAGCACTGTACTAAGCGCTTGGGAAGTACAAATTGGCAACATATAGAGACAGTTCCTACCCAACAGTGGGCTCACAGTCTAAAAGGGGGAGACAGAGAACAAAACCAAACATACTAACAAAATAAAATAAACAGAATAGATATGTACAAGTAAAATAAATAAATAGAGTAATAAATATGTACAAACATATATACATATATACAGGTGCTGTGGGGAAGGGAAGGAGGTAAGATGG